>NC_141693.1:1945344869-1946544869 GCF_964263255.1 Lissotriton vulgaris
GTTGCTGATCATTCCAAATCCGAACCGACCTTGTAGTGCCGATATGGAAATGGATGTCAAGAATCTAGCCGTGATGTCCATCATGAAGTGGTATTTGCTAGAGTGCAGTGCTTAGATGGCAGTGGTGAAATAAAATTGACTACCATACGGGTGGTCTGATGGGATTTATCTAGCCAGTGTTTTACAGCACCGTACGTTCATGCATGCATCCACTATTGCACCTTGGCCAGTACAGCTACACTCTTTTTCCAGACCTATTCTGCTCTGTTGTGCAGTTTGTACTGGATGTCACACTCTACCATAGAGTGACTCTGTATAGATTAATTACTTCGGATTCAGGGCCTGGTATTTCCACACAATGAGCACTCAAGACGAGATACCTCAGTTAAACCGTCCCTGTGTAAATAAGCATTGGGCGCATGACACGAATACAGTGTCTCCTAACCGGACATGCACATGAATCCAGGGTGGCTCTGAGACCAAAGAAACCACTATACTCATTATACGCTCTTTAATCTGAGCAGTATTCCCATTAGTTTCTGGTCTCTTTCAATCCTCTTGCACCCTCAGGATGAAAGCTTTTATAAATCCCCTTTTTTTGCTCGTTTAATAAGTAGTGAAAATACGAACCATACGTCACCTCTCGGGGATTAATGTTGCAGCGCATGTGCACAGGGAGCAGTGTCTCTTCTTTCACGCTGTCGCCCACAGTTTGTTTAAGGTTACTGCGCATGCGCGCAAGAGCAGTGTCTCTTTTTTCACGCTGTCGTCCACAGTTTGTTGTATCTAACGCCCAGTCAATTACCGGCGGCTACAAAAGGGTGATGGGCGGCTTGACCAAACACCTCCACTTCCGCTCGGTTTACCATCCGAGGCACCGACGGGCAGGTGAGTCCTATGGTGGTTTTTTCTCGCTATTAGTCAGCCCCTATTTAGTGGTTTAGTTGAGTACACTCGTACTGATGAGGTTGGGACGGCCCCTCGAGCCCTTTAGACACCGAGGACTTTGTTGATCTATGTCGCTGGGCATTTGAATAGCCCTTTCCTATGGACAGTCCCAATTACTATTTCTGGGGCATTCATTAGGACCTGCTACCAATAATTATACACTGTGATTCTAGGCAAGTTTTTTATGAGCTATTAATAACACACTCAGAGGTTAACATGAGTACTTGTTCTGGGCTCTATGATAAGAAGAGCACTACAGTATGTATGTTCTCCAAGCGTCATATGGACATTAATGTAGGTTTACTTAAGGTTGAACAGTTGGGTTACTATCACACGTCTGTTGGGTTTTTGTGTAGAGCAATTGGCTTGGATACTATAGAGTTGTGCACTCATGGTTTCCTTTTTTCTACACTATAGAGCGGGCCTCATACTCCCGAGCGGTCGCCGGGTGAGGTGAGGTCTTCACCCACACAAAGCTGGGTGAGTAGCACCATGAGGAAATGCCTCGTGGTGATAAAGCTATTATGCTTTTCATATAACGCTGAATGCAAATCATTCATGCAGGTGTGTTTTGTCTGTGCGGTCTTTGTGTACTCATGTGGATGTTTGTGTGTAATATGGTGTTTTTTTGTAAAACAATTTTTGTTTTCTAGGAAGAAGATGTTCTTCTCTCCTTCCAGTGGGCATTCAAATGTGAAGGTTCCTGGTAGATATGTACCTTTTTCTTAGTACATTCTTTGTTTTTGATTTAACACATCATTTATAGTTGCAGTAGCCTTTCTGTCTATGGTCCTGAAGAAAGCCGGGGCAATGCCCCACGGGCTGAAATATGTCGACCGATTTGCACAAACGCCAAGGGGTAGTCTTACTACTCGGCGTGTTTTTAACTCCTGACACATGGAGTGCAGTTTGAATATTTTACAATGCCCGTGTAGTCAATTTTATTTCACCACTGCCATCTAAGCACTGCACTCTAGCAAATACAACTTCATGATGGACATCACGGCTAGATTCTTGACATCCATTTCCATATCGGCACTACAAGGTCGGTTGGGATTTGGAATGATCAGCAACATCCCACATGACGTAAATTCCACCATACGGGTGGTCTGATGGGATTTATCTAGCCAGTGTTTTACAGCACCGTACGTTCATGCATGCATCCACTATTGCACCTTGGCCAGTACAGCTACACACTTTTTCCAGACCTATTCTGCTCTGTTGTGTGTTTTATATCTACAAAATCAGGTGACAGTTCAACCAAGTTCGATGATGCTGTAACTTGGCAGGTGTGAGAATGATTGCTGTCATCAAAGTCTGAATCAGCAATGCTCACAGAAGGTCGTACCTGGGTGATGTTGCTTTTATTTCTTGCTCCACTGTCACCACCTAGTCGTAGCACAGGAGTCTCAACGAATGCCGTCATCAGGATTGGTAGCCGCTGGGGACAACACAATGCGTGAGCCATAATAGGACTTACCAAAGTATTGATATCCATTGGTACTGCTGATGGAAGTGCAAGACAGGTGTTTTACAGCACCGTACGTTCATGCATGCATCCACTATTGCACCTTGGCCAGTACAGCTACACACTTTTTCCAGACCTATTCTGCTCTGTTGTGTGTTTTATATCTTAAAATAGGGGAATGAGCAGACAGGTCATTAAATATTCCCCTTGACCCTCCACATACTTGTTTTGTTTTTTAGAACCTGATTTTGTAGACCAATTTTTTGAGAGCTTGTCTGATATGATGTTCTCCCCTGAACAGAAACAATAATTTTTGGAAAGCATTCCAACACACAGCGTTCCCATGAACTCTGAATTCGGCCTTCGGTTTTGATCAACAAAAACTACTGAAAAGCATTGGAACCCTATTCCCCCGTTCACCAAGATTTTTTGGGGATTGAACTATTTTTCAAAATATTGACCTTTTTTCTGGCACAAATTCTTTGCTTAAAGTAGACCTATTCATAAAGAACAGAACTTCTATTTTTAGTAAATCTAGAGACTAAATAACTTTACATCAGCCTCTAGCACATTTTACAGCAAATGCATTTATATGTGATGAAATTATATCGCCCTTCTTTTCTGTATAAAGAGATATTTCATGTGTAATTTTTTTCGCAAAATCGTTCAACTGATTACATATGCTATAATTTTTGAATGATTTCTATGCTTAAAGACGTACAGTACCTATATTTTCATGTATTTCAAATACGCCATTTTAAATGCAAATATGTATTTTGGGGTGGGCAATGTTACACATGCATCTTATTGCTTAAGGGCCCGATGTAGGTAAATCCCATTTACCGATTTTGAAATACCGAATTTTACCGATTCAGTATTTCAAAATCGGTAAATGGGATGTAGGTCCCAACATCTGGATTCGTTACCGAATCCTTAACAATTCTTTAATTACCGATTCGGTAAACACCGAATCGGTAATGCCCATTCATTCCTATGGGCTTTGAAGCCCATAGGAATGATTAGGCATTACCGATTCGGTATTTACCGAATCGGTAATTAAAGAATTCACAAGGGTGCAGGGGGTGTCACTTTGACACCCTCTAGCACCCCCAAAACGGGCATGTGCGCAATGTGGCACACAGACATGCCCTAAGGGCCCGTCTGTCTGTCACATGGCACATGTGTACATGCACAGATGTGCATGTACACAGGAATCGGTATTTTACCATGGATTTGTATTCCATGGTAAAATACCGATTCTGTAAGCCATGTGCTGATGGAACATTGGCTACCTACATTGCATTTTCGGTAATTTTACCGAATCGGTATCATTACTGAATCGGTAAATATTAACGATTCGGTAAATTTACCGATTCGGTAATGATAACGATTCGGTAAAATTACCGAAAATGTGCCCCTACATCTCGATAGCCCTTTACCGATCGGAAACGGCCGAAAATCGGTATTTTCAGCCGATTCCGATCGGTAAAGGGCTACCTACATCGGGCCCAAAGTTTTTAGTAATTTGATGGACATAAAATCGTGGAGTGGGTGTCGTTGTTATATTCTCACTTCTTGGAATTTCCCTTTTAATCCTTCCCTGTATATATTTCCCTTTTAATAGAACCTTTGTCCCATGTTGCACATGCACACTATTCAGGTAGTTCCATTTAGAATTGTTATGATCTAAAATGTTATACTGAATCTGGGAGTTTGGAAGATTGGAAGTACTGTGCTGCAGCTGAATAAAGCCTGGACTTATCTACATTTCTTTGGACTTCTCTTAATTTATTACAAAATTGGCGACGAGGGTGACCAGTACCTACTACTTCTACATCAGCAGCACAGGTGTGGTACAAAACTGGAATCTTGGGAAATTTTGGAGCTGTTTGCTGTATTTAACCATTTTCCAGAAGCTTTTGGATTGAGGATTTATTCTCCAAAAGTACTTGGATTTTTCCTCCAGAAACTATCGTTGGATGTGTAACCTGGAGTGTGGCTTGTAAATATAGTGGAAAAGATTCAAGAAAGAATTCGTTTTTCTATTTGTCTTTGTGGATTCACTGCAAGAATTACAAGTGATTTCAAGTTTCCTGATTTATTTCATTTACAAATGCGCTGACTTTTGAGGATTTCCTGTGTGATTCTGCAGATTTTAAACCAAAATCTTACTTTTGCGAGTGTTTTCCTTCAAAAGCGAAGTCTTCAGTTATAGCGTGCATGCGCCGACGAGGAAGCTGTATCCAAGGTTACAAACAAAGCCACACGCATGCGCTGTATCTATGGTGACGAAGGAAGCTACACGCAACGCATGACGTAATGCGTATTGCGTCGGTAGCCGCCATCTTTGTTTACCTCGATCTCAAGCGTTACGAAGGGCGAGCTTTGTTTCTCAACGGAAGGTAAACAGCGCTGCGAACAGACTTTGGTTTCATAACGGAAGGTAAAGATACTTTAACAAAAACAATATTCTGCATCTGGTACCGCTACCAAAGAACGAACGTTTGTTTACACCATTACGGAAGGTACTTTTAAAACACGCTTGTCGGAAACTGGTTGCAACACGCGTAGAAAGTGATTTTAACAACGAGATCACTACACAAGCAGTATTACCACGTATTGCAAGTTTGAATCCTACGCTGACTTCTTTTCAATTTCGCTGATGTACACAGCTTGTGTACTCATTAGTATCTATTATTGAGTTATAGCTATTTGCTCTTATTGCATTATTACTATTTATACTGTTTATTTTGCAATTATTTTTTATTTTTATTGATTAACATGCAGTTCGACCCTCCGTCAAAATTTTTGCAAAACAAAGGTGATCCTCCCATCCCGTGGAATAGATGGAAGGAAGAGTTTATGACATATTTAAAAGCTATTGATGGTGAAAGGATGGGAAATGAAAGAAAGAAAAACATTTTTTTACATTGTTTGGGATCCGAGGGACAAGCTATTTTCAGAAATTTACCAGCTGTTCCTGGTGATAATGGGGTTTTTGATGAAGCTATGCTTCGTGTGGAAACACGCTTTAAACCCACCACTAGTCTAGCCTTAAACCGGTACAAGTTTTATACTAGAACGCAAAAAGAAAATGAATCTTTTGATGATTTTCTAACAGGTTTAAGAGCTCTAGTGATGCCATGTAATTTTGGTAATATGACGGATGAGATGCTTAGAGATAATATTATTGTAAATGTTAAGTGCAAGAAAACACAAGAACAATTGTGGATTGTAGGCAACCCAACTTTGTTGGAGTGTATCTCTACTGCTAAGGCTTTTGAACAGTCTAATAAGTGGATGAAGACGATAGAGGAGACAAGCAATAAGAGTAGTAAGAGTGATAAGTTAACTGAAGAAGTGTGTGCAATGAACAGTGTTGCAAGAGGTTCCCAAAGTCATAAGTTTGGACCACGTAGCCGCATCGTATGTTTTAGATGTGGGAGTTACAATCATGTTGCTACGTTCAAATTTTGCCCTGCTTTAGGGAAGGAGTGCAACAAGTGTGGAAAAATAGGTCATTTTTCCAACTCATGTAGAGAAGACAAAAAGAAAGGTGGGGATAAAGGAAATTATTTCAAGAAAAAGGAAGTTTCTTGTGTGAGAGATGAAACAGACTATGATTCAAGTCTGGTCAGATATGAACATGCTGTGTCTGATGAATCAAACAGAGTAAGTGGGATGATTGTGTCTATTATTAGTATAAGTTTGCTTGAGGAGGATTATTTGGAGTCTCCAAAATGTGTTGTTAGGTTTAAAGGAGTAGAGTTAGAGTTGATGGCTGATTCTGGGTCTCCTTGGACTATCATAACTGAAAAGTATTTTGATGAAAAGTACAGGAACATAATTTCTAAAGGTGAATTGTGTCCTCCTGACATTATGGCAAAAGGTTTCAATGAATCAAGTATTGATTTTATAGGATATATTGCCTCCATGATTTATTTTAAAAATCAATCTGCATACATCAAACTGTATGTGGCTGTGAAGGGAGTGAATGTTTTGGGGTGGCGGGATCAATTCAGACTTCACATTACGTTGAATCCACGCAACAAAGATCCTGTCATGGTGTCATTTGATGGTGATATGTCAGAGGATAAAGTCAGATCTGTTGAAGAGAGTAATGTTTGGAAGACTCTTTCTGATGAGTTTCCTAGTGTGTTTTCGGACAAATTGGGTAAATTAAGTGGGTTCACTCATGTTATTAAGCTTAAACAACGAGCCATACCGGTGGTACAAAAACTTAGGCCTGTACCACTTAATGTCAGAGAAGAATTAAGTGATGCACTGAATGACATGTTAAAAAATGATGTCATAGAAGAAATAGAGTCATCCGAATGGGTTTCGCCAATGGTTTTGGCACGCAAACCTGACAAATCTTTGAGGTTGTGCATAGATTTGAGGGCACTCAATGCCAACATAGTGGTAGACTGTCATCCCTTGCCAAATATCAACGAGGTCGTGAGTATGCTGGGAGGTGGTATGATATTTTCCACGTTAGATTTGAGATCGGCGTATCATCAGGTGGTGTTAGCTGAGGAGTCACGCCATCTCACAGCTTTTATCACACCTCAGGGTTTGTTCCAGTTCAAACGGATGCCGTTCGGTTTGGCGTCGGCAGCCTCCGTTTTTCAGAGGTCTATGTACCATATATTTAAGGACATGAGTGAGTACGTGAAGTGTTTCCAAGACGATATCTTGGTTTTCTCCAAAGATGATGAAATACACATGGAGCATTTGAGGAATGTGTGCAAGATGCTAGATAAGTTTGGACTTACCATTAAGAGTAAGAAGTGTAAGTTGTTTCAAAAAACTATAGAATATTTGGGACACACTATTTCTGGTAAGGGTGTTGCTCCTAAAAGATCCTTAGTGGATGCTATCTTAAAGGCTCCTGCACCAGATTGTAAGGATAAGTTGTTGTCGTTCCTAGGACTGTGCGAATATTACAGTAAGTTTATTGCAAATTTTGCTACAAAGATGGAACCGTTAAGGGAGTTGACAAGGAAGGAGGTGGAATTTTTGTGGGGATCAAAACAGCAGGATGCTTTCGAAAGTGTCAAACTCGATATGGTGTCAGCACCAACTTTAAGGCCATTTTGTTTGAATAAACTTTGCATTTTGACAGTGGATGCCAGTCTTTATGGTTTAGGTTGTGTACTTTCTCAACGTTCTGGAAAGGAAGATTGGAATGTTGCGTTTGCGTCCAGATCATTGAATCAAACTGAAAGACGGTATGCGGTCATAGAGAAAGAATTGTTGGGATGTGTATGGGGTGTTGAGCATTTCCGTAATTACATCTGGGGTGCAAGGTTCCTCATACGCACTGATCACAAGCCATTGGTGAGCATTTTATCACCTGGTGGAGGATTGAATGCCACAGCTCGCATTGCAAGATTGATGTCACGTTTGCAAGAATATAGTTTCGACATTGAATATGTGCCGGGGAAGTTAAATGTTACTGCAGACTGTTTGTCTAGGTTGCCCTGTACTAGTTCTGGGATTGATGAAGATACAGAGGTAGTAACCAGCATTTCTGAAATGTTTCCAGAAAAATACAAAGTTATATCGGAAGATATGTGGAAGAGAGGTATGGATGAGGATGATTTGCTGTGTAAGGTCAGAGACTATGTGAGGTTGGGATGGCCTTCCAAAGAACGTGTTCCTGCTGAGATCACGCCTTTCTACAACGTTGCTGATGAGTTGGCCATTGAGGGAGATCTTTTGTTCAGAGCTGGTAAATGTATTCCACCGGTGGCTATAAGAAGTGTGATTTTACAAATGAGTCATGAGTGCCATATGGGAATGTCTTCTATGAAAAGACTTATTAGGTCCAATTTCTGGTGGCCAGGGGTTGATAGAGTAGTGGATAAATTTGTCAGGGAATGTCCCGAGTGCATTGAAAGTGATAAATCGTGTAAGTGTGATCCAGCACCTTTAGTTCCTGTAAAGTGGCCAGATCATCCGTGGCAAAAGTTAGGAATTGATATAGCTGGCCCTTTCAATTTCTTACCACAAGAATGTAGATTTGCCATTGTTGCTGTAGACTATCACTCAAAGTGGCCTGAGGTCAAACTAGTGCCTCATCCAAATACTGAAAGTGTTATTCTATTTTTAAAGGAGATTTTTTCCAGAGAAGGTTCTCCGGAGTGTATTGTATCCGATAATGGGGTACAGTTCAAGTCCTCTCTCATGTTGGAGTTCTTGAGCACGTATGGTATCAAGCACTGTACTACAGCCCTCTATGAACCACAAGGTAATGGTCTAGTGGAGAGGTATAATAGAGTCCTCAAGGAAGATCTGGTTTGGGCTCGCAAATCAGGAGGTCTGTGGAAAGATAAGTTGAGAGAAAAATTATGGTTATACCGTATTACGCCTCATGCCACTACTGAAGTCTCTCCGTTCCGTTTACTAAAAGGTAGAGACCCTGTTTCAGGATTATGTCCTTGGTGGTTTAAGAAAAGTAGTAGTCAACAAATGACTGATGTGAACATTAAGGATGTGGCTAAAAAAGTGGAGCTCAAACAAGACAAGTACAAATGTAATTACGATTCCAGGATGAAGGTTAGACAACCAGCATTCATGGTTGGTGATGTTGTCAGGATTCGAAAACCAGGGTTTGTTGTTAAAGGAGAGAACAAATTTGGTAAGCCAATGAAAGTTATGCGTGTCTATCATAATAGTGTTGTTACTCAGGATGGAAAAAGATGGAATGTCAGAAGAGTTTCGAAATGTGTACCATAGTTGATATTGGTTGATTTTTACATATGCTTCTTTATGTTTGAATGCATTTCTTTTTCTTTAAGGGGGGAAATGTGTTATATTCTCACTTCTTGGAATTTCCCTTTTAATCCTTCCCTGTATATATTTCCCTTTTAATAGAACCTTTGTCCCATGTTGCACATGCACACTATTCAGGTAGTTCCATTTAGAATTGTTATGATCTAAAATGTTATACTGAATCTGGGAGTTTGGAAGATTGGAAGTACTGTGCTGCAGCTGAATAAAGCCTGGACTTATCTACATTTCTTTGGACTTCTCTTAATTTATTACAGTCGTGTTCTAATCTAGGACCCCGATCAATACTGTGACCTTATGCCCCTATACGGCTATAATCCATTCATACCCCTATAATGGCATAAACGATCAGAGCCATATTTCAGCCATATTTCAGAAACTCGCCTCTGCAGCTCATTACAGTACATGACACAGCAGAAGCCACTATCTTAGATTCCTAGATTACACTCCAAGTTCTTCAACAAGATAAAACCCAGCAACCTGGGAAAGCCCCACTTGCTATGTTTTGATTAGTAATAGAACTCTAATGAGCACTGAAAGGACGATCACTTCCTAGTGACATCTTTATTGACGTCTTATGTCCAAAAACCTACGTCAAACAAGGCACCTTTAAGGTATAAATATTACCAACGTTGCCTTAATCAAGCGCGAATGATGGTGTGGTGAATACAGGAGCAGAACAGCTGTCCCTTGCAGAGCCCAGCAGATGCAAGCAGCCCACGGACGCTGCCCCTCCTCCTCCTCGACGCGCTGAGAGAGACGCTGTATTTTCTCCTGCCGAGAAAATCCAGCTCCGGCGTTTCCAGCCTACTCTTGCGAGTGACTGGGATATCGAGTCCTGGAAGGAGATACAAGACCTTCAAACATTCTATTCCAGAGGTATGGTGTTGACTAAACCTTTAGAGAGAATTCTTGAAGCAAACCTTGGCAAAACCAACTTAACTTAAAACTGCTACTTACTCCCTTCCAAGTGTTAGGCTTAGGTCAGGTACACTGGGGTAGGCGTATTTAGAAGCACCAGTTGAGTACGTTAGCCTAATGTATATATGAATGTATATATTTTATTCATTTTAACCATTGTATGGCTAAGAAACCATATCAATGCTTTTACAGTATTATTTCGCAATCCTCCTTTTACTGTACGCACTTTTTACAATAACTAGTCTTGCAATTGTGGCAATTCATTTCTCTTGCATGAGAAGAAAGACTGTTCAATAAATAATACCTTTTATTGAAAACGCCCATCTCTCTATTCTCTGCATCTTGGTGAAAGTAATCTGCACAACTGACTGAGTAAAATAACTGTCTATTGTTTCACATGACTCTAGAGATTGACTCTTATTCTAAGGAGCAAAGTTGTCATGTTTATGCGGTTGTTGGAAAACTGAATCCCTTCTTGTCTGTACCAGGGAAGCTGATCACTTCCTATTCAGGACACAGGACACTCCCGCGCCGCACGGCCAACAGCTGTGCCGGTGCCCTCTCCCCTCGCTGCTGCTCCCAGCCCGCTCTGCCACGCAGGTCCGCCCTCCTCTGCGGCCCGTCCTGCTGCGAAGCTACGCTCGCACACTGTGAGCGCTCCCCCCCCTGGGCCGGCTCCGCCGTTCACGGTAGTATTCTGCCGCCCGTTTTGCTGTGATTACTGTTTTCTTGCTTGTTGTACTTTTTCCACTTGGCTGTCCCCCCTGTGCCCTCCTGCATTTTGTTTATTTGTTTTGTGCATTTCCACCTGGTTGTCCCCCCCGTGCCCTCCCTGCCCCACTCCCCGCTTCCCGCCGCCGTTCACGCGGCTACGTCCTCTTCCTTTCTGTGCCCTCCCCGCTCCCGCCTCCCAGCTGCCACGCCCGCGCTCCGCCCCCGCCCTCCTCTCCACATATGGCAGAGTGGCAAACGCGCAGCGTTGACGCGCAGCGGGCGCGCCGATTGTGCGCTGAAGGTGCGCCAAAGGTAAGCCCGTCTGCGCCCGTCCGCGCCTGGACCGCGCCCAGCACCCGAACCCCTGGCTCCCGCAGACCCCAGCCCACCCGCCGGACGTACGACGCCGCCACCCTCAACGCACTCAACACCGGCCGAACCCCGGGATGCTACCGAGCCACGCCGAGACGCACCCACGGACCCTTCAGCTGCCACTCCTGCAAGCTCACCTGCATCCAGACCTGCCCTGCACCAGCACCCACCACGCTGAACACAAGCAGCAACCGCCTGAAGTGCATCCTGCTCAACACCCGCTCCGTCCACAGACACGCCGTCCAACTCTGGAACCTCCTCGACACCACATCTCCAGACTTCGCCTTCCTCATGGAAACCTGGATGAACGCCTCCTCATCGCCAGACATCGCCATCGCCATCCCGGAGGGCTACAAGATCACCCGGAGAGACCGCGCCAACCAGACCGGAGGAGGCATCGCCATCCTCCACAGGAACACCATCCGCATCACGACCAACACCGACGACACCCTGACAACCGCCGAACACCTTCACTTCCAGATCCACACTGACCCCAAGACCACCCTCAGAGGCACCCTCATCTACAGACCCCCGGAACCCCGCACACAATTCAGCGAAGACATCGCCGACTTCATCAGCCCGCACGCCCTCCCCTCCGCTGACTACATCCTCCTCGGGACCTCAACTTCCACCTGGAGAACAACAATGACCGCAACACCACCTCCCTGCTTGACAACCTCGCCAACCTCGGACTCAAGCAGCTGGTGACCACCCCCACCCACCTCGCCGGACACACACTCGACGCTGTCTTCTCATCCAGCAAGGACATCGTCTTCAGCCACGCCACCGGACTCCACTGGATGGACCACAGCTGCATCCACTTCAGCTTCAGAAGAACCACGACCCACCACCACCAGCAAAAGGTTGCACGAAGAAGCTGGAACAAGATCACAGCCGACCAATTCGCCGCATCCCTGAGCCAGCACCCTCCCGCCAGCATAGCGAACCCCAGCCAGGCCGCCGACAACCTCACGAAGTGGATCAGCAGCTGCGCAGATGACCTCGCCCCTCTGAGGACCCCGCCCAGCAGACCCGGCAGCAAGAAGGCCCCATGGTTCACAGACGAACTCAAGAGCTCCAAGAAGAACTGCCGAACCCTCGAGAAAGCATGGAGAAGAGACCCAACACCAGACAACATGACCACCCGAAAGCTCGCCACCCGAAAGCACTCTCAACTGATCCACGCCACCAAGAAAACAGCATTTAAGGAGCGGCTGGACAACAACGCACACAATAGCAAGGAACTCTTCAACATCGTGAAAGAGCTCTCCAACCCCAACGCCGGAAACAACGACATCACACCATCATAAGACCTCTGCAACTCCCTCGCCTCCTACTTCCACAACAAGATCGCGGACATACACAACAGCTTCAGCACGCAACCAACGCTCCCCACGACCGCACCAACGCCCCCCACCACCACCCTCAGCGCCTGGACCCCAATCAGCACCGAAGACACCATTAGCACAATGAACTCCATCCACTCCAGATCTCCGACCGACCCCTGCCCTCACCACTTCTTCAAAAAGCCCGACGCTGTCATCGCACCCCACCTGCGGGACATCATCAACACCTCCTTCGACACAGCCACCTTCCCTGAGAGCTGGAAGCATGCCGAACTCAGCGCTCTACTAAAGAAACCAACAGCGGACCCCACTGAACTCAAAAACTTCTGCCCCATCCCGCTCCTCCCGTTTCCAGCCAAAGTCATCGAGAAGACAGTCAACAAGCAACTGGCCGCCTTCCTTGAGACGAATGGATCCCTCGACCCCTCACAGTCGGGCTTCAGGGCCAACCACAGCACCAAGACCGCCCTCATCGCTGCCACCGATGACATCCGAGCCCTGCTTGACAATGGAGAAACAGAGGCCCTCATCCTCCTAGACCTCTCCGCCGCGTTCAACACTGTCTGCCACCGCACCCTAGTGCAGCGCCTCAGCAACGTCGGAATCCAGGAGAAGGCACTGGGGTGGATCATCTCCTTCCTCGCTGGAAGGACACAGAGAGTCCGCCTACCCCCGTTCAGGTCAGAAGCCACCAAAGTCATCTGCGGCGTTCCTCAGGGCTCCTCGTTCAGCCCCACCCTCTTCAATGCCTACATGAGCCCTCTCGCAGCCATCGAACGCCAACACAACCTCAACATCATCTCCTACGCCGACGACACCCAGCTGATCCTCTACCTCACCAACGACCCAACCAACGCCAGAGCCAACCTACACGAAGGGATGAAAGACGTAGCCGAGTGGATGATGACCAGCCGCCTGAAACTGAACTCAGACAAGACGGAAGTCCTCATCCTGGGCTCCTCACCCTCCGCCTGGGACGACTCCTGGTGGCCCCCCGCCCTGGGCACCGCACCCAAACCAACAGACCACGCACGCAACCTGGGCTTCATACTGGACTCCTCCCTCTCCATGACCAGACAAGTCAACGCTGTCTCCTCGTCGTGCTTCAACATCCTGCGCATGCTACGTAAGATCTTCCGGTGGATCCCCACCGAGACCAGGAAAGCGGTCACCCAGGCCCTCGTCACCAGCCGGCTGGACTTTGGCAACTCCCTCTATGCCGGAACAACCGCCAAGCTCCAGAAGAGACTCCAGCGAATCCAGAACGCCTCAGCAAGACTCATCCTCGACATCCCCAGACACGGCCAAATCTCCTGACACCTGAGAGACCTGCACTGGCTCCCGGTCAACAAGAGAATCACCTTTCCGGCTCCTCACCCACACACACAAAGCCCTACACAACCAAGGCCCGAGTTACCTCAACAGCCGCCTCAACTTCTACGCTCCCACACGCCATCTCCGATCGACCAGCCACGCCCTCGCCGCCGTCCCCCGCATCCGAAGAGCCACAACAGGAGGAAGGTCCTTCTCTCACCTGGCCGCCAAGACCTGGAACTCCCTCCCGACCCACCTCCGCCTGACCCAAGACCACCTCGCCTTCAGGAAGCAGCTCAAGACCTGGCTGTTCGAGCAGTAGCAGACCCCCCCCCCAAGCGCCTTGAGATCCTCCGGGTGAGTAGTGCGCGATATAAATGTCTTTGATTGATTGATTGATTGATTGATTCAGTCAAGAAAGTTTCCAGTGACCTCTGAGCTAGTTGGTACAAACCCAATTAAGTTTAGCATAGTCAGTAGAGACCTGGAAGACTGCACTTCTACGTCTATACTGCTGTTTATGTTATTCCATTGCGCAGGGCCTATTGGTAAAATAGGAACTACACTACACTTGTGCCACTGGGATGAAGTGCCTTTCCACTCTAGAGTCTTTTATGGTGTGTTTGTGGTGCATGGTTTGCGCTACAGAGCTTTCACCCTGCCTGTGCTCCATTGTCAGTATCCTGCTCATGTTACCTGCTCACACACTAGCATACTTACTCCACTTCTTCCATGATACCTGCTTTAGTGCTTGACTGCTGCCTGTACTGCATTGTCTGTACCGTGCTTGTGCTGCAGTGTTTGCATCTTGCCTGTGCCACAGTGCACACACTCTGTCTGTGATATATACCACTGTGCTATGATGCTTGCACCCTGCCCCTGTGTAGAGCCCTTCTACAGTATCCTATACAGATCCCTGTCTTTAAAGTAGTGCCTGTACCCTATAGGTCTTGCAGAGCCTCTGGCTGTACCATGTCAGTGTTGTAGAGCACACGCTACGGTGTCTGTACTCTTCCAGTGGTGCAGTGCATTCACCCTGCTTGCGTTGTAGTGCCTGCTACTGCGTGTGTGGTAGTATTTGCATCCTACCCCTCCTGCAGTGTATGTACTCTACTCATTCCACAGCGCCTGTATACTGTCTCCATTATGTACACTTTTCTAAGGCAGATTCTCTTCCCTGACTGTGCTTTAGTGTTTGCATCCTACCTCTGTGGCAGGGCCTGAACCCTACTGTCAGAACCCCGTTCAGAGGGCCACGGGCACGCAGGGGCTACAGGGCCCAATCGTGGTGGTTGAGGCCTTTTACTCAGTGCTTAATTTGTAAAATAAATATGTCAGGGCTCTCACCATGAGGCCACTGCAGCTTGCACCACCCATTGCCCCTGCCAGCGCAGCCAATGACAGTAGCAACACAACTACTAACCATCGCATTCCTACAAGTGTGACAATTCTGACTATTCTAGGCCCCCAAAGCTATAAGAATGACTTGGGTGGCAGGTAATAGTCATTTTTTATGTATGGTGAATTAATAATTAACTGTTATCGTAGTCATCTCTAAATTAGTCAAACGGCGCCACCTTGTGGCAGACAGTCAAGCATCAGTGTTGACAATTAAGTGCTGGTGCCGAGCACTGGAAACCACCTGTTCAAATTAAAAATTGATTTTACTCCTGATGTCTGAGCCCGACCTACTATGGATCCTGCTCAGCTGTGCCAAGTACCCTTTCTACACTTGAGTCTCAGTGACAGCTGTGGTTGATCAGTCAAGGCTCCCTCAGGGGATGTAGATACAGGTCAGTGAACACCAATCATAGCGCAACGTGCAGTCACTACAAACAATAAATCAATGTTCAGTCAAACGAGCTTTTATAAGAAAAAGTCATATTTTACGTCGATGCTGCAGAGCCAATTTTTCCGTGCCTGCACCCTGTCTGTGGCCATGCTGCATTGCAAGCTCATGACATGTGTGTAAGGAAGCTAACCACTTGATGATGACACTTAGAAACATCAAACCATTCCTTCCACAAACTGATTTCAAGCAGGTGGTCCAAGCGCTTGTCTTGCCGAGGCGAGACTACGGCAGTGCTACGCTCTGTGGCCTTCCCAAATACACCCTGACTCCACTAAAGGCATCATTGAACGTGGCGGCTAGATTGGTTACAGGCACCAAAAGAAATGAGCACATATCCCCAGCCCTAAAATCTCTTAAATGGTTGCCCTACGAAGCTCGAATCCAGTAAAAGATTGCCATTCTGCCGCAGAAGCTGGAACAAGATCACAGACGACTAGCTCGCGACCTCCCTGAGCATGAACCCCCCCACCAGCACAACGAACCCAAGCCAGGCGGCCACCAACTTCACGAAGTGGATCAGCGACTGCGCAGAGGATCTCGCCCCCCTGAGGACCCCACCTAGCAGACCCGGCAGCAAGAAGGCCCCATGGTTCACCGACGAACTCAAGAGCTCCAAGAAGAACTGCCGAGCCCTCGAGAGAACCTGGCGCAGAGACCCAACTCCGGACAACATTGCTGCCCTCAAGCTCGCCACCCGAAAGCACCACCAACTCATCCACGCCACCAAGAAAACCGCATTCAAGGAACGACTGGACAACAACGCACACAACAGCAAGGAACTCTTCAACATCGTCAAAGAGCTCTCCAACCCCAACGCCGGAAACAACGACATCACCCCTTCGCAAGACCTCTGCAACTCCCTCGCCTCCTACTTCCACAACAAGATCGCGGACATACACAACAGCTTCAGCACTCAACCGACGCACGCCACGACCAAACTACCGCCCCCCACCACCACCCTCCGTGCCTGGACCCCAATCAGCACCGAAGACACCGTCCGCACGATGAACTCCATCCACTCCGGATCTCCGACCGACCCCTGCCCTCACCACGTCTTCAACAAGGCCGACGCTGTCATCGCACCCCACCTGCCGGACATCATCAACACCTCCTTTGACACCGCTACCTTCCCGGAGAGCTGGAAGCACACCGAACTCAGCGCCCTACTCAAGAAGCCATCAGCCGACCCCACCGACCTCAAGAACTACCGCCCCATCTCGCTGCTCCTGTTTCCTGCAAAAGTCATCGAGAAGACCGTCAACAAGCAGCTGGCCGCCTTCCTCGAGACGAACGGATCCCTCGACCCCTCGCAGTCTGGCCTCCGGGCCAACCACAGCACCGAGACCTCCCTGATCGCAGCCACCGATGACATCCGAGCTCTGCTCGACAACGGAGAAACAGCGGCCCTCATCCTCCTAGACCTCTCTGTGGCCTTCGACACTGTCTGCCACCGTACCCTAGTACAGCGCCTCAGCAACGTCGGAGTCCAGGAGAAGGCACTGGAGTGGATCGTCTCCTTCCTCGCCGGAAGGACACAGAGAGTCCGCCTCCCTCCGTTCAGATCTGAAGCCACCGAAGTCATCTGCGGCATTCCTCAAGGCTCCTCGCTCAGCCCAACCCTCTTCAACGTCTACATGAGCCCCCTCGCAGACATCGCATGCCAACACAACCTCAACATCATCTCCTACGCCGACGACACCCAGCTGACCCTCTCCCTCACCAACGACCCCGCCACCGCCAGAGCCAACCTTCATGAAGGGATGAAAGAGGTAACCGAATGGATGAAGAACAGCCGCCTGAAACTGAACTCGGACAAGACGGAAGTCCTCATCCTGGGATCCTCACCCTCCACCTGGGACGACTCCTGGTGGCCCCCCGCCCTAGGCAGCGCACCCAAACCAACAGACCACGCACGCAACCTGGGCTTCATCCTGGACTCCTCCCTCACCATGACCAGACAAGTCAACGCCGTCTCCTCGTCGTGCTTCAACATCCTCGCATGCTACGTAAGATATTCCGGTGGATCCCCACCGAGACCAGTAAGACGGTCACCCAGGCCCTCGTCACCAGCCGTCTGGACCACGGCAACTCCCTCTACGCCGGAACCACCGCCAAACTCCAGAAGAGACTCCAGCGGATCCAGAACGCCTCAGCACGACTCATCCTTGACATCCCCCATCGCAGCCACATCTCAGGACGCCTGAGAGACCTGCACTGGCTCCCGGTCAACAAGAGAATCACCTTCCGACTCCTCACCCACGCACACAAAGCCCTACACAACCAAGGCCCAGGATACCTCAACAGCCGCCTCAACTTCTACGCTCCTAAACGCCAGCTTCAAACGACCGGCCACGCCCTCGCCGCCTTCCCCCGCATCCGAAGAGCCACCACAGGGGGACGGTCCTTCTCCCACCTCGCCGCCAAGACATGGAACTCCCTCCCGACCCACCTCCGCCTGACCCAGGACCACCTCGCCTTCAGGAAGCAACTCAAGACCTGGCTGTTCGAGCAGTAGCGGACCCCCCTCCCCAAGCGCCTTGAGACCCTCCGGGTGAGTAGCGCGCTATACAAATGCTTTGATTGATTGATTGATTGATTGACTAAGCCCTTCACTTCAAAACTCCCAGGTACCTAGAGCAGAAGCTTGAATTATCCTGTGGTAGTAGAGCCTCAAGAAGCTCTAACACTTTTCTATTGAAACCACTCATCCTTCACAAAAAGAGAACTTTTCACTGAGCCTTCTCCGGGCTGCCCCAAAGATATGGAACTCTCTTCCATCGGAAGTAGGCAGAATCTCCTCCATGACTGCTTTCAAGCTGGAAGCCAAAAGATTCCTAATGAGTACATTCTTGCCTTAATTGAGCAAGGTTCACATGCTCAAAGTCATTGATCCTACAACCATTCTACCATCATTTGATACTGCTCATTTCTACAGCATTGTGTGCCCCCCTTCGCAGCCCGCTATATACTTGTTTATTGTATTACTCTCCTTGACTCAATTTGTCCTGTATTCATGTGAGCATTCTCATTTCTTACTATTACTTGTTATCGATATTGCATTTATGTCCATCCTTCCACCCTATTGTAAAGCGCTTTGATATTCTTCGGGATCATGTTCGCACTATATAAAACTTTATAAAGAAATAAAATACATGTGCTGCAGTGCCTGCATCCTGCCCCTTTGCTTGCACCTACCCCATACCACAGTGCCTGTACCCTACCCATGCTGCAGTGCCTGTACCCTGCCAATGCTGCAGTGTCTGTACCTTGCCCATGCCTGTACTCTGCACATGCCGCAGTTCCTGTACCCTGCCCATGCTGCAGTGCTTGTACCCTGCCCATGCTGCAGTGCCTTTCCCTGCCCATGCCGCATTGCCTGTACTCTGCCCATGCTGCAGTGCCTGCACCTTGCCCATGCCTGTACCCTGCCCATGCTGCAGTGCCTGTGCACTGCCCAAGCCACAGTGTCTGCACCCTGCCCATGCCGCAGTGCCTGTACTCTGCCCATGACACCGCAGTGCCTATACCCTGCCCATACTGTAGTGCCTGTACCCTGCCCATGCTGCAGTGCCTGTAACCTGCCCATGCTGCAGTGCCTGTTCCTTGCCCATGCCTGTACCTTCCCAATGCCTCAGTGCCTGTACCCTGCCCATGCTACAGTGCCTGACCTTGCCCATGCCTGTACCCTGCCAAAGCTGCAGTGCTTGTGCCCTTCCCATACTGTAGTGCCTTTACCTTGCCTTAGCCTGTACCCTGCCCATGCCGCAGTGTCTGTACCCTGCCCATGTTGCAGTGCCTGTATTATGCCCATGACACCACAGTACCTGTACCCTGCCCATACCGCAGTGCCTGTAGCCTGTCCATGCTGCAGTGCCTGTACCCTGCCCATGCTGCAGTGCCTGTACCTTGCCCATGCCTTTACCTTACCAATGCCGCAGTGCCTGTACCCTGCCCATGCTGCAGTGCCTGACCTTGCCCATGCCTGTACCCTGCCAAAGCTGCAGTGCTTGTGCCCTGCCCATACTGTAGTGCCTGTACCTTGCCTTAGCCTGTACCCTGCCCATGCCGCAGTGCCTGTGCACTGCCCATGCCGCAGTGTCTGTACCCTGCCCGTGTTGCAGTGCCTGTATTCTGCCCATGACACCACAGTACCTGTACCCTGCCCATACCGCAGTGCCTGTAGCCTGTCCATGCTGCAGTGCCTGTACCCTGCCCATGCTGCAGTGCCTGTACCTTGACCATGCCTTTACCTTACCAATGCTGCAGTGCCTGTACCCTGCCCATGCTGCAGTGCCTGTACCTTGCCCATGCCTGTACCCTGCACATGCTGCAGTGCCTGTACCCTGCCCATGCTGCAGTGCTTGTACCCTGCCCATGCTGCAGTGCCTGTACCTTGCCTATGCCTGTACCCTGCCCATGACACAGTGCCTGTGCACTGGCAATGCGGTAGTGTCTGTACCCCACCCATGCTGCAGTGCCTGTACCTTGCCACACCTGTACCTTACAAATGCTGCAGTGCCTGTACCCTGCCCATGCCTGTACTCTACCCATGCTGCAGTGCCTCTACCCTGCCCATGCTGCAGTGCCTGTACCCTGCCCATGCTGGAGTGCATGTACCTTGCCCATGCCGCAGTGCCTGTGCACTGCCCATGCCGCAGTGCCTGTACCCTGCCCATGCCGCAGTGCCTGTGCACTGCCCATGCTGCAGTGTCTGTACCCTGCCCATGTTGGAGTGCCTGTACCCTGCCCATGCTGCAGTGCCTGTACCCTGCCCATTCTGCAGTGCCTGTACCCTGCCCATGCTGCAGTGCCTGTACCCTGCCCATGTCACAGTGCCTGTACCCTGTCCATGATGCAGTGCCTCTACCTTGCCCGTACCTTACCAATGCTGCAGTGCCTGTACGCTGCCCATTGCACAGTGCGTGTAAACTGCCCATGCCACAGTGCCTGTGCCCAGCCCATGCCACAGTGCCTGTACCCTGTCTATGCCGCAGTGCCTGTACCCTACCCATGCAGCAGTGCCTGTGCCCAGCCCATGCTGCAGTGCCTATGCCCAGCCCATGCCGCAGTGCCTGTACCCTGTCCATGCCGCAGTGCCTGTACCCTGCCCATGCTGCAGTGCCTGTGCCCAGCCCATGCTACAGAACCTGTGCCCAGCCCATGCCGCAGTGCTTGTAACCTGCCCATGCCGCAGTGCCTGTGTCCTGCCCCTGCTGCAGTGCCTGTACCCTGCCCGTGCTGCAGTGCCTGTACCCTGCCCAGTCCGCAGTGCCTGTACCCTGCCTATGCTGCAGTGCCTGTACCCTGTCCATGCCGCAGTGCCTGTACCCTGTCCATGCCGCGGTACCTGTACCCTGCCCATGCTGCAGTGCCTGTGTCCTGCCCCTGCCGCAGTGCCTGTGTCCTGCCCATGCCGCAGTGCCTGTACCCTGCTCATGCTGCAGTGCCTCTGCTCTGCTCCTGCCCTCCTCCCTCAGGCCCTCTGATGCCACACCGGGCGCTCTGCGCATTATCTTGACAAGTGACATCGATTTTTGTTGTTGTTCTCCCGCAGCCTGCATTGGAAATGAGGCACCCAGGGATGAGGGGTGGGGGCAGGGAGAGGAGACGAGCGAGCAGGGCGAGGGAGACAGGGGAGCAAGAAGAAGGGGTGGAAGGGAGAGATGGGAAGGGGTGGAAGGGAGACGGGAAAAGGGGAAGGTGAAGCAGGGGTGGAAAGGGCAAGAGAAGAGGGGGGAAGAGATGAGAATGGGTGGAAGGGAGAGATGGAAGAGAGAGAGGGAAAAGGGAATGGGAAGCAGGGGTGGAAGGGAGAGAGGGAAAAGGGAATGGGAGGCAGGGGTGAAAAGGGTAAGAGAAGAGTGGGTCGCGGGGAGAGAAGAGAAGGGATGGAAGGGAGAGATGGCAGGAGATGGAAGAGAGAGAGGGAAAAGGGAATGGGAGGCAGGGGTGGAAAGGGCAAGAGAAGAGGGGGGAAGAGATGAGAATGGGTGGAAGGAAGAGATGGAAGAGAGAGAGGGAAAAGGGAATGGGAAGCAGGGGTGGAAGGGAGAGATAACAAGGAAGGGTAGAGAGAGAAGGAGCAAGAACAGGGGTGAAAGAAGAAGATGAAAACAGAGGTGTGGGAATAGAGGGAAAAATAAAGGAAACTATGGGAAGAGAGAGGGAAAGGCGATGAGATGCAGGATGGAAGGGAGAGATAAGAAAGAAAAGAGTTGGAAAGCAGCGAGAAAAGGCAAAATTAGCGAGAGACGGCAGAGGACTCAGAGAGGGGGAAAAGAAAATAGAGAGGAAAGTAGAGGAAGGCAGAGGAGAGGAGTAGAAAGAAAGAGGTAGAAAGAGCAGGACTAGAGGAGAAGAGAAAGAGAGAGGAAGCCAGAGAGAGACCGAGAGGCAGCAGCCGAGGAGAAAGAAAGAGAAATCTAGTGTCCAGATGGGGCTGGAGAGAAAACGGAAAGGTGAGCGAGAGGGGAAGAAGGAATGTATCATGTGTCAGCCATTTAAGGATCTTTTACCGAACTGCTAATTGGCTTTGGGAAAAAATAGCAATTTGGAGCAATTTGGAGGCATATTATCAAGGGCCGGCGATAAATATCGCAAAGCACGCTGGAATTTATTGCCCTGTTAGCGCGTTATCAACAACGCGCATCGCCAAAGCGATTAAAGATCCAGATATAGTGGGGATATTGCCATTTTCCATGGTGGAAAATGGGGAAAATAATGCGATAATATTATCGCCGGTTTTCCCCCGAAAACGGGCTCTAAAGCGGCGATAATATTATCGCCACTCCTTGTGGATATGCCCTTTGGTATTTTGACATTCCTTCCAGATACTGAGGGCCTGATTCAAACAGGTACGGTTAGATCAAAAGTCTAATTTTGCACCTGAGGTCCAAGTGCTCGATTCACAAAGATAAACTGAGACGAATATATATATATATGTATATATCTGTGAGTGTATACACACACACACACACACACACACACACACACACATATATATATATGTATATATATATATTATTCCACAACGTTTTTGTTTTCTGAAAGAACGTACCCGGACACCACAGGATTACCTGTGCAAAGAGTGAAGTTTTAATAGCAGGAAACAACGCGTTTCACCTTTCGGCTTGCTCACGTTAATTACCAGCACTCGCGGGGGCTAAATCCTCGTTCAGATTTTAATGGCACCCAAATTAACAATTGTCACACAAAATGACCCAGACCAAAAAGGCACTTAGAAATTCATTATTTTCATGTTGTACCAAATGTTACAATACTTTTGCAACTAACTCCTCTATTTTAATTATTGAGGTAGGAGGTACATCCATGTTGTGCCATATTAAAAGAATGCCCAACCAACCGCTAATATAAAATTGAACAGTTGTGAGACGACAAATATCACACACCTTAGTGTCGCACTCAGACAAACATGTAAAAAAGTGTGTGAGAGCAAGATGGCGCCTCACGGGCGCACCACCAACGGGAACCTGGCAGGTACTCACCAGGATTGCCCTGATCTCATCATTGGCACCATCAAGCTCAAAAGGAAATTGTGTTCAAGAAACAAACAAGAAAGAGTGTTTGTGGAAGGGTGCAGTGTGAAAAAACCACAGACAACACATATAGTGTCAAAAACAAAATATAACCCACAAACAACACGGATATATGCCTTTATTCTGTCCAAATTAACAAAACAAACGTGTTTCAGAGTTAAGAAGGCTTACCGCTGAAACACGTTTGTTTTGTAAATTTGTGTGCAATTAAAATCCGAATGAGGATTTACCCCCTGAGAGTGCTGGTAATTATTTGTGGGAGTGTGGATATTTGCACGTGTCTGTCCTCGCGCCACTAGCACACGCTACTGAGTGCGAGAGAGCACTTTGGCAGAAAGTGAAGCATGGATATATGTGTATATATATATAAAAACCTATGAAATTCACTGAAAAAACCAAAGGTTTCACACCAGTTATAGTTAGGAATTAGCATTTAAAAAACGTATGAAATTCACTGAAAAAATCATAGGTTTCACACCAGTTATAGTTAGGAATTTGCATTTAAAAAACCAAATAAATTCACTGAAAAACCATAGGTTTCAAACCAGTTATAGTTAGCTGGAAATTTTACTGACATAAAACCATTGAAATTCCCACGTTATTGTTAGTTGGACTCACTATAACTTGCGTGTGTAATGCACTGCTGATGACATCACATATTACATCACTCATGACATGGTCAGTGACATCACTCATGACATCACTGATGACACCATCCAGTGAATGTGTGTCTTTTTTAAAGATAAATATGTTTTATATATGTATATGTAAAAGGATTTTTTTTTAAATGATTGGTTAACTGGCTTATTAAGTGTATCTTAGTGAATACATATATTAGCGAGTAACTTTTAAATATTGAAATATATGTATCAGTGTTTCACTTTGTGTATAAGTGGCTGCATGGGTTGGTGACTGACTCACTGTTTGTATGTGTTTTGAAGACAGCATATGTGCAGGACTGTATGGGTGGATGAGTGTGTATATGTGTGTGTTACTGAGTGAATGACTGTCTCACTAGTGTCTTTATCAGTAACGACATATGTTTTAATCTAGTATATGTGAGTATTGATGTATATAAGTGAGTATATGTGAGAGTGACAGATTGTAAGAGTTCCTGTTTAAATAAGTATGTGTTTCTATAAGTGATTGTTTAAGAGAGTAAGTATGTGTAAGTTTCCTTAGAAGTAAGGTGGTAGTGTGTGTATAGCTGTATATACAAATAAATGGATGTTCAATAGTTTATTTGCATGTGTGAGTATGTGTGTGAGTAACTTTTAGATTACTGTGGATCTGTAACAGGATGTATAGGTGTATCACTACATATGATGAGTGAGTATATGTATGAGTGACTATATAGAACTGTTGGTGAATGAGTGGATGTGTATATAGATGGTGGAATTACTGAATTGGTTGTTGTAACTGGTATGGGTATCTCTATTTTTTTGAAAATATCAGTTTCTATTTTTGAATATGTGTTTCAAATGTTACATTACACTGAAAGGAGGTCTGTCAGTCTGTCACAAGGATGGTGTCATCAGTGATGTCATGAGTGATGTCACTGACCATGTCATGAGTGATGTAATATGTGATGTCATCAGCAGTGCATTACATGCGCAAGTTATAGTGAGTCCAACTAACTATAACGTGGGAATTTCAATGGTTTTATGTCAGTAAAATTTCCAGCTAACTATAACTGGTTTGAAACCTATGGTTTTTTCAGTGAATTTATTAGGTTTTTTAAATGCAAATTCCTAACTATAACTGATGTGAAATCTATGGTTTTTTCAGTGAATTTCATAGGTTTTTTAAATGCTAATTCCTAACTATAACTGATGTGAAACCTTTGTTTTTTTCAGTGAATTTCATAGGTTTTTTAACTGCTAATTCCTAACTATAACTGGTGTGAAACCTTTGTTTTTTTGGTGAATTTCTAAGGTTATTTATTACCAAATGTCTATATCTAAGAAATGTATTTTTTTCTAAAAATGAATCCTATATTGTATATTAATATAATATATATTTTTTTAATTATATTCCTTTTTTTTTATCTTTCACCCTAGAGCGCTCCTGGTGCGCGTACCGGTGAGCGCACCGGTAAGCGCAGTATTTCGGCGCGCCCCGGTGCGTGTACCAGGGCGCGTCCCATTAGCGCACCAAAAAAAAAAAGAAAAAAAAAAGAATGAGAGAGCATGAGAAAAGGGGACAGAAACAGTGGTGTAATGCCAAAGACAGAAAGGGAACTGGTCCAACCAATTTTGTCGACAATTTGAGAAAGCACGGAAACATGTGAATAAATCTGTTTCTGCTTACATGAGAGACTGTGGAATGGGTTTAATATACAACAATAACTTGCTTTACAACATGCAAGATATCTACAGAGGAGATGGTGTGCACTTCTCAGATGAGGGGAATAGAATATTCCTCCTGAATTTGAGACTGTGCATTGGAACCTACTTGTAGGTACCTAAATCAGCCACAGAACCCAAAAGCTCTTTTCAGAACTACCCTACCTCTGATCATTCAAAACGTTTATCTTTTTCTAACTTTTTTCACTATCTTTCACCAAAGTACGCTCCCCAGTACGCTTGCCTATATGAGCGTCCTAAGCCCCCCTCAGAAAACCTAGAGGGTCAGGAAGTGACTACAGTGCCCCCTTCTACCCATTCCCAACGTTGTTTGTCCTCCATCTTGTGTCTCGATTGTACCGAAACACAAAATGGAGGACTCCCGTAACACTGCCGGTGCGCGTACCAGGGCGCGCACCGGTAAGCGCTCCATAAAAAAAGGTGGGAAAGTAATTTACAGAAAAACAACTGGAGACACTTTCATCAAATATAGAATAGGCCCTACTACATAGCAGTCCCTACCATTTACCCAAATTCGGTGGAATTCCATTGAGACATTTAGGCTGTAGGCCTGTCTAAATATCCTGAGGTAAATTACATGACCAAAACACATATGAAGTGTTAGAATTTACAACCAATTAAAAAGTTTCTTACATTTTCTATGATTATTTCCTGACTTTTGATTGGTTATGTACATGAATATATATAAAAAAAGAGAAGGAAACACAGCCATTTTGACTACTACTTCCTGAAGTACATTTGAAAAGAAATTACACTGACAACTTCAACTGCTTTCTTAAAGGTAAGTTGTTATTTGGAAAAGTGAAGTATGTTGTGCACTTTAAGTTAATTTGAGAAAAAATATTCTGTTAGTTATATACTATCCCACTGTAATAGAAATAGATTGAGATAGGCTTCTCTGTTATAGTTATAGATTGAGTTAGGCTTCCCTTGTATTATTATAAATTTACTTAGGCTTTATCACATACACTTTGATATATTTCAAATTCCAGCCTAATACCATACACTACCCAAAGATAGCTTCACTATTAAAAAATCCAAACTGCCGTCTGAACTTAAACACAACAGTGCCCTAACTCTACTGATATATTTTTTTTTAATGCAATTTAAAGCAACAAAAGGATATTTCTTTTGAAATTGTTTTGGACAACAACACAGAAGAAAGATTTGCTGAAAATGATGACTTTGATTTTATGGATGAGTCTCTGGACCATGAATTAGTTCAGTGTGTGGAATCAATGAAATCACAGAATAAAAATGAGGACATTCCAGACAATATATTATTAGAAGTTTTATTAAATTATGAAAAAGAATCAGAAGAATACATTTATATTTAATAATCAAAAATTGTTCGAGCCATTATTCATTTTTATATGTAATTCATCAAGTAGATCAAAAATGTTTAAAATATAAAGTGAGACTTATAGTATACTGTGCAACTTTTTTGTGTTACATAGTAAGTTTGCTCATAGTTACTTCCTTTCTCCCACTATATTATCTCCAATGTGTATTCAAGATCTCTTTATCATCTCCTGCCTCCTTGTTGTTTCTGCTTTCCTGACAGACTACGCTATGAATTCCTTATACCACAATAAATTCTGTAACAACATGCAAGATATCTACAAAGGAGACGGTGTATATTAAATTATAGACTCTGCATTGGTACAAACATGTTGGTACTTAAATAAAAAAAAAACAACAAAAAGAACAATTAATAAACATACAATTTTTAAAAGTGTCATTCTTTTTTCCCCATAGTACGCTCCCTGGTGCGCTCCCCCCGCAAAAAATCGAGAAAAAAAATTACTTTTTTTGGGCCCCGCGGGGGCCTTTTAAAACCCCCACATCAAACCTAGGGGGTCAGGGAGGGTCTACTCTGATCCCTTATGGTCATTTCCCCCTTTGTTTTGGCCACCTCTCATGTCTCGATCCTAACGAGACACAAGATGGCGGCCGCTACGGACTGTTTGGAATGTTTACAGACACCCTAGAGCCAATCAGCTTTCCGCGCGGAAGTCGCATAGCGCAGCCGGTGCGCTCCCCGGGGCGCGTGCCGGGGCGCGCTTACAGATATATATATTTTTTTGAACCTAAATTACTCAAAATCCACTGGAGCACATATCTTGAGACATAGCAAAGGCACACTGGGCTACCAGTCCCTACAATTTTGCCAAGTTTGGTGTAAATCCATTCAGCCGTTCGGGCTAAAAGTGAGGTCGACCGCCCTATGGAAATTAACATGGGAAAAACGCGTTTTGGGACCCCCATTTTATCTCGGCCCCCGCTTGACGCCTCCCCCCCAATCTTTCAGGGAAGGACCGGAGCTCGACGAGGCCATTTTGAGGAAATTTTCAGGCAGATTCGTCAACCGGCGCCAAAGTTATTCCAAATAGAATTTTGAGATTTAACATTGAAAAAAATCCTAACTATAACTACCTACTGGCAAGCGCCAGTAGGTAATATATATATATATATATATATTAATATATATATATATATATATATATATATATATATATATATATATATATATATATATATATATATATATATATATATATATATATATATATATATATATATATATATATATATATATATATATATATATATATATATATATATATATATATATGAATCCAAAACGATCCTTTCCAGGCCTGAGAGCGCTCAACAGTGTGTGCTCAACCCGAGAGCTGGATCAAAGCCCCAAAATTTATTTTTGAACAAAGGGGGCGGCACAACTGGATACTTTATGAAGCTTTATTCACACACAAACACTCCACCAACGCGTTTCAGCCTCACGGCTTTTTTCACGGTCAGCAAGTCCTTTTTTGCTTTTAGTTTATATACTGCCCCATGTTAGCCATTAAGTGGCATTATGGGATATGTAGTTCAACAAGCAATATGTTGCAAACAGTAAAATAAAAAATAAGGTTAAAACAAAGGACTGGTGTGCTATGGTTATATGAGTATAGTACTCAAAGCATCTTAAGTTGTTATCACTTAGGGCTTATTACTTTGCAGTTCATAATACTTTGTCATTGGGTATAGTACCCTTTTTACAGTTAATCAAAGTTTATGCTGGGTTCTGTATCACTCCAGATGTATGTGGAGATCTTCTCCAAAGTTCATGCCTCTGGGATGTTTCGTTCGGAATTGGATTATGAGACGGGATTCCATTTGTCTTAAGAGATGTACTGTGTCTCCTCCTCTTTCAAGTTTTGTCAGCATTCTTAATCCATAGAAACTCATGGCTCGCCAATCCCCATTTTTGCAAGATTTCAAATGTTTGGCTGTAGCATATAGCAGATTGGAGTTTTTAACAGCTCGGATGTGCTCCAAGATTCTTTTTTTTAGCATACATGTTGTTGAACCTATGTATTTCATGCCACATTTACATTGAATTGCATAAACTACATTTTTGGATGTACATGTAATGTATTGCTTGATTGGCATGTATTTTCCGTTGGGTTCCATTACATTCTTCATTTTTTTACCTATCTTACAGGCTTTGCATGTAGTACATTGTTTGAAGCCCTCACTTTGTTCGGTCCACCATTTCGGTTGTTCTTGCATCTGAAAGTGGCTTTTTACTAACAAGTTTTGCAGGGAAGTGTTCTTTTTATATGTAATGGAAGGATGTTTTCCAGCTAGTGTCCCAATGTCTGGATCGCTGGTTATTAAATGCCAATATTTTTTCAATTTTTTTGCAATCAATCCACTTTCCTTATTGTAAGTGGTTATGAATCTCGGAGGATCCTTGTCTTGTGGGGATTTTTCTTTTTCAATCAGTGTTTCTGCTCTGCTGATTTTGTCGACTTTCTTTTTGCAGTTATTTAATACATAGTCTTTGTATCCTCTGGATTGGAATCTGGTTTTACTTTCAAGAATTTTTCTCTCCGCATCTTCTACTTTCGAGCAGTTTCTCTTTAGTCGGACGTATTCTCCGTACGGGATACTTCTGAGCAGTGATTTTGGGTGGAAACTGGTCCCATGGAGGACACTATTGGTAGCTGTTTTTTTGCGGAACAACGTGGTTTCTAGTTTACCTTCTGAGACATAGACTTTGGTGTCTAGGAAGTCTATCTCCTTGGTGTTGGTTGAACATGTAAACTGAAGCCCCATCTCATTTTGATTCAGTTTAATGAAGAACTCTTGAAACTGTGCATTAGTCCCATTCCAAATAAGGAAAAGGTCATCAATATATCTGACCCATAATATAATTCGGTCAAGTTCTTCTTGTTCATAGTTGTTCCATACTAGCATTTTTTCCCAATAGCCCATGGTGATATTGGCGTAATTGGGAGAGAAAGAAATTCCCATGGCCGTGCTGCATTCTTGTTTATACAGTTTGCTGTTGAATAAGAATACGTTATTTGTCAGGCATAGCTCTATCATTTTAAGGAGCATGGTTGTATGTTGCAGTTCCTTGATGTTGCGTTGATGAAAAAATATTTGCAAGCTTTCAAACCTATTTCATGCCTGATTGAGGTATATAGTGACACGGTTCGTTGGTGGAGTGTTTGTGTGTGAATAAAGCTTCATAAAGTATCCAGTTGTGCCGCCCCCTTTGTTCAAAAAAAAATATATATATATATATATTTATATATATATATATATATATATATATATATATATATATATATATATATATATATATATATATACATTATATTTATATTAATTACAACCGCCACCCTGTAGCTATAGTCAGGAATCCCACAGATAGGAATTCCTTCAATTGTTGTTTGCTATTAAATTTGCACCTGTTAGACAAATCTCCACGAAGTTTTGCAGACCTATTTCTTTTTCTACATTGGTGGATGATGCAATGTTTTGTGGAGATTCATCAAGAGTGGGCAAAGAAAAAAGGGGGGGCCCAAAGCATGCTTTGGCACCAATTTGTTTTCCGTGGACTTTGTTCCAGGGACAGTTTAAGGATTGGGGGCCCTGGGCCAAATGTATTTGGGAGCCCTTGATCGGATAAGCTTTGAATTTATAATCTATTTACAGCTCTTTCATGTGCTCTTTGGCCGGGTCACCGACAATGCATGGGTACACTCGTCCAAATTCTAAATGTATTTACATCTAATATTCAGGGATAGTGATATGTATTTGCTAATATGACTGCAAATAATCTGTGTGACACTCTCTCATTTCTCATGTGTAAGATCCTGCTTGGATCTAAAAGAAACAATTTTTATGGATGTTGCATGAATATAAACACAACATGTGTCTACCAAATGTCTGTAATAGACTCTCACACATAGCCCACATGAAAAATAAAGTAAAGAAAAATGCTATTTGCAATAATCTGTTTAAGAATTATTCAAGGTCATCAGAGTAAGACTCTCTGCAGAACAGAGCTGGCTCTATCAGGGGACTTAAACACAAAACCCTTGGAATTATCCGAGGGAAGAAACTAGAGGCTAAGGGGTTTTCAGGGTTAGCTGGCTCAAAATCTATCAAATGCACACCCAATAGGAGAAACAACCTCTACATCACAGAATTTACATCGTGATACATTCACAACGCGGTTGTTACAACGACCGCGTTGTTACAACGCAGTGCCATTACAATGCAAGTTGTTACAAAGACTTGCGCAAGATGGCGCTCCAGACTAAGGAATAGTATGATTTACAATTCCAACACCTTCCCTAGTGTTGCACACCCTGGAGTTGGAATAGTAAATCATACTTTTCCTCAGTACAGCGCGACATCTATCGCAAGTTGTTGTAATGACTTGCGTTGCAATGGCACTGCGTTGTAACAACACGGTCGGTGTAACGACCACGTTGTGAATGTATCGCGATGTCAAATTCACGATGTAAATGTAAATATTCCACAATAGAACCTATCCTGAAATAATGGTCACTTACATAATGTAACCATATCCATACAAAGCGCTAAATGGGTTAAATGCTGGGCATCTCAAAAAATGATAAGGACTATCCTCACACACCACCATGTGTCATGCTTCATCATAAGCAGTCCTCACTCTCACCATTCCAGTCAACACCACTCTACTCTACGTCACTCCACTTTACATTACTGTAGTCTGTGTTATACCACTGTACAACACTCCACTTTATGCTATTCCACTGTATGCCACTCAACTGTATGCCGCTCCACAGTACGCAATTCCACTCTACGCCACTCCACTGTGAGCCACTTCACTCTATTCCACTCTACGGTATGCTATTTCCCTCTACGCCACTCCAATAATTCCGCTCAACTGTAAGCCTCTCTACACCACTTCACTGTATGCTAGTTCACTCTACCGCACTCCACTGCACGTCATTCCCATCTATTCCACTCCACTCTAAGACACTCCACTCTACGCTTTAACACTCTATGCCTCTCCACTGTATGCCACTCCACTCTACGCTATTCCACTGTATGTCACTAAAATATATGCCACTCCACACTACGCTATTTTAATGTATGTCACTCCAATCTATGCCACTCCACTCTATGCTATTCCACTGTATGCCACTTCACTGTATGAAAGTCCGCTCCACCCTACACCATTCCACGATACGAGACTCCACTCTATGCCACTCCACTGTACGCCACTTTACTCTACACTATTACACCCTACGCCACTCCACTGTACACATCTCCACTCTGCACGATTCCACTATATGCCACTCCACTCTATGCCACTCCAGTGTTTGCTACTCCACTCTATGGCACTCAAGTCAATGCTGTTCCATTGGACGGCACTCCACTCTACATCGCTCCACTCTATGCTGTTTCACTATATGCCATTCCATGCTATGCCACTCGACTGTACACCAATCTACTATGCACTTTTCCAGTTTGTGCCACTCCACTGTATGGCACTCCATTCTATGACACTCGATTCTACGCTATTCCACTGTACTCCACTCAACTCTACACCATTCCACTGTACATTATGACTCTGTACGCAATAACACTCTACTCAATGAGACTCTACGTCGGATGTATGTACATGGTGTTTACACCGCGCTACCATTACAGTGCAGAAATCACAACGCAAGTCGTTACAACGACTTGCATTGGAGGGCGCTGGATTGTGGATTATTTTAATTTTCTATTCCAACTCCAGCCCACGTAACAGTAGGGAAGGTGTTGGAATAAAAAATTAAACTATTCCTTTAGCAAGAGTCCCATCCAGCGCTAGTCATTGAATTGACTTGCGTTTTGATGGCTGCGTCGTAAAGGCCCCGCGGTGTAAACACTGCGTTGTAAAGGATGTTTCCCCTCTACGTCACGATACTCTATGATACAACACTCTACGGCACTACACTGAACGACACTGCACTCTACACAACTCCAGCCTATGCCAGTCAATTCTACTCCACTCTATGACCTTCTGCTCCTTTCTACAACACTCTAACCTCCTCCACTCTATCAATCACTGTTCCACTCTATGCTACTCCACTGTATAACACTCTACTCCAGTCTATGTCACTATATATAACACTGTAGTCCACTCTATGCCACTCTACCACACGCCGTTTCACTACTCCACACCACTCAGCGCCAATGTATGCCACTCAACTCTACAACACTCTATCCCACTCCACTCTATCACACTCCCTACTGCACTCTAACTCACTCCATTCTACAACGCTGTACTCTACTCTATGACAGTTTCCCACACTCTACGACACACCAAACCACTCTACTGTATGACACACCACTCATCTCTACAACACTTTAATCTACTCTATGCTACACCACTCCACTCCACTTGTCGACATTTTACCCCACTCAATGCCACTGTACGACATTCAACTCTATTTCGCTCTACTCTACTCTACCATATACAACTTCACTCTACAACATTCTATTACACTGATTGCCACTGTATGATACTGTGCTAGACTCTATGCACTTACACTTAACTGTACAACACTCTACCCCACTTTATGCCACTGTATGACACTCTACTCAACTCTATGCAACTGTAAAACACTCTACTTCACTCTAAGACACACTACACAACTCCCTCTATGCCAATCTAGCCCATTTTACTCCACTCTACTCTATGACATACTAGTCCACTCTACTCCACTAAACTCTAATCCACTATACCCTACTCCGCTCTATACCACTTGACTCTGCAACACCCAATACCACTCCACTCTGCCCCACACTACAACACTATATTGTACACCACTCCACTCTAAAACACTCTCTCCATTCTACTCCACTCTACAATACTTTCAAACACTCTACATGCTACTCCAGTGTACACCACCGCACTGTACGCTATTCCACTGTATGCCACTCAACTCTATGACACTCCACTGTACGCCACTCCACTGTACACCACTCCACTCTATGCCACTCCATTGTACGACGTTCCACTCTACCCAACACCACTCCATTCTACTCTGCTCTACGACATTCTGTGCAACTCAACAACACTATAGGACCCTCCATTTAATTATACAATAGTTCACTCTATAGCACTCCATTATACAACAGTGTACTCCAGTCTATCCTAATGTGCGTTACTCTAATGTACTCCTGCCACTGAATGACACTCTACAAAACTCTATACAACTCCCTCTATATCACTCCACCCCACTTTAGTGCACTTTACTCTATGGCACACTACAATCCACCACTCTACTCTACTGCAGTACTCCACTCTAAACTACTCCACTCTATGCTACTCAACTGCACAAGACTGTATGCCACTCTACTCTATCACTCTGTACCGCATTCTACTCTACTACACGTCATTCCACTGTAAAACACTCTAATCCACTCTGTAGAACTCCACTGTACTCCACCCGCGACACTGTACATGGTGGGGCGTGAGGTATAGTCACTTTTGGGCACGAGTTATGGTTACTTGAGATAAATATAACTGGTGACCTTCTATGTTTTTTTTAGGTTAAAAATTTTGTTCTGATTGACATTTTACCTAACTATAACATCCATTGAATCTATATATATGTATTGCTACTGTGCAGTTATAGCCCCAGACAAATTTAAATTGAAAAATAATGTTTATTTTGCCTATTGAGCGGCACTAAGTTTTGCCCTCACTTAGCATACGCATCTATGGTTTAACACGTTCAAAATTTCATGCCGAGTTTTGTGAATAGTTCTGGGTGGATTGAGAGGATTAACACATTTGTATATTATCTTGACTGCAGAAAAGGTATTTGGCAGTGGGTGAAAAATCTGCACAAACTTTAGCAGAAGTTTAGAATGATTCGTTTTCTATTGCTACGGCAAGGTTTGTGCCGGGACTATCAAGGGGAACAAAGATAAAGGGAGGGGGCAGTCAAAGTTTATTTGCTATGTTTGGTGATCTGCGTGACATGTGATCGCAGATATGACGTTGCACTTATGCAGATTAAATAAGGGAGATGCAAAGCTAAAACTAATGACATTTGGCATTGTTTAATTATCTGCATGAAATTTGGCTGAGACTTAGCATGTTTAGTTGTATGCTCGTATGTTCAGTTTCATGTAGGTCCATCAAAGAGGACATGTATAGGGTGGAATCACAACATGTTCATTCACTAATTTGTTTGCCACTACATGATGAATCTGCATGTAAATTGGCAGACATTTAGCATGTTTACCTTCTGTTTCTGTGGTGTGTCACATTTTGAACATATCGAGTATAACCTTGGCACTGTTTGATCGATAAATATGAGGCCTGGCAAACCTAACTGAGGCAGAAGAATACCAGGTTTCCTGGAGAACTCTCAAGCGGGCTGCAGTTAAAAGCAAGGGTTTGAAATGTGTCCCTTGCATATTCATTTGGCACCACCACTTCCTTATATGCACATCATCATGGGCAACACACCCACGATCACACTCCCAAAGAGCCAGCATCAAATAACTCATGAAAATGTTCCTTTAAAAACCTCTGAGATTCACTGAAAAAAACATACAAAAACATGTTGTGGCCCGTGTTTTCATTTTTCACTTACCATAGCTAACCACAAAATTCATGTACAAAACCACAAAGTGGTGTTAAGACACAATTGCAAGCACTTAAGCCCCTGAAATGCACTAGTTAGGGCACAGTGTGAGAACCTTATCTTGCACCCCCTCCATGGACTGCTCATAACCATACACATGACGTAACTGCTGGCAGCTCAAATTTAATCACTGATGACATCACTAACAAACCCACAAATGGCATCATAATACAACCACACACCATCATAAGAGTATTCAGCCACTATTACTCACTCACCACCATATACAATCACACAACTATCAAAATATTCCCAAACGCCCATCAGCACATGATCACACACCCATCACCAGATGGCCATACACCTACTATCATACCACCACACAACCCCTATCAATCAACAACACACCTACCTTTGTTTATCAGAACACAAGCAACACCATGCCCCACTTACCTACTGTCTTACACAACCACACAAGCTACAGCACACGCTGAGAAAACCACCCTCAGATAGCCACACATCCACCAAAAAATCACTAGGGCACACCTACTGTCATATATGACCACACAACTAACAACATAGGCCTACATGTGCATCATCACATGTTCACAAATCCACAATCAAAAACACATCCATCATCATATGGCTACACACAACCCACCATAAAATGGTCTCACACCCACCTTCAAATACAACCACACACCCATCAAACAGTTCTAATCACATACCCACCACCATAATTGACCATCAAACCAGCAACACATGCCCGCAAATCCATAATGATACAACCAGACACTCATCATCAATTAGCTAGACCAAGCCCACTATACAACCAAACAACTGCCATCTTACAATCAGGTACCAACTAGCTTCACAACTGTAGGTTTTGTGACATTTGTGTCATAAAGCCTGGTGGTTAAACGCAAACAAGGAATACATATGTTTGTTTGCTTGTTTGTTTATCACTTGTATTTGTAATATCTGTATTATGTGTATCTGTGTGCATATGTTTGTGCAAGTGTTGTATGCATGCTTATATGTTGGTGTACATGTATGTTAATATATCTGTATGTGTTGTTCAAGTCTGCGTTTCAATGTGTATTCTATTTTCTGTGCAAGTATGTATGTTTGGATACGTATCTGTTTGTGTGTGTGTGTGTGGGGGTGTGTATGGGTGTGTGCACACAGTACCAGTGCTTAATTTGAAAAATAAAAAGTGCCAGCACGATGTAAAGGAGGCCACTACAGCTTGCACCACCCATTGCCCATTCATCACTGCCAATGACAATACCAACACAACTACTACCCATCTATCTCACCTACAAGTGCAATAGTTCAGATTATTCCAGGGCATACAGCTAAAGGAATGGCTGGGGTGGGAGGTATTAGTATTTTTTATGTATATTGTATTCATGAGCAACCATTGTTCTGCTCATCTCTAAATTAGATGAGCAGGAGTTCAAAAAAGGGGTGAGAGCTCAAAACTCATGGACCTGGGTCAATATGTAAGTACAGGAAAGAAATACAGAAATTGTATTTATTCCACATACAAGTTCATTCGTTGTATCTCTGACTGCATATATGTACTTCAAGGTCAACTGTATTTCATCAATATAATTATAAAAGCATTGCATTGTAGGTGCTCTCAGTGCAAAGAGAAAGGGGAGTGAAGGGTTTGTGAAGGACAAAGTAAAGGTGGTGTGACAATGTTGCATCACATTCAAATTATAACGCCTTTACAATTAAGGTAATAACAATGTACCCACAATACATCACACATAGGTAAGATTCAATCTTTCTTTTTTTCTATGGTGTGTAGAATTTAGGCGTAGTCTACGTTTCGACCCCCGAAAGCGTAAAAGGGTTAATTATCCCTCATGTTGGGTCTTCGTTAGGACAGAAGAGAGAGCATAGAGAATGGCGGACGGCAATTCTTGCGTCACTTCTGGGGCCTGGTTGTGCTCCTAATCGTTCTTCAAATTTTCATCTTATAGTGTAAGGAAGCTCATTGGGAATTCTTCATATGTGTCTTCATCGTGCGCCACACATCATTCTGTATTAGACCTGAAGCGGACTGCTCGCGTCGCGTCCTCCAAGATTGTAGGACGTGCCGCAAGAATTGCCGTCCGCCATTCTCTATGCTCTCTCTTTCTCTTTGCACTGAGAGCACCTACAATGCAATGCTTTTATAATTATATTGATGAAATACAGTTGACCTTGAAGTAAATATATGCAGTCAGAGATACAACGAATGAACTTGTATGTGAAATAAATACAATTTAATTCTTTATACTGCATACCCTACTCCCATTATGTCAAGCGTATTCAACGAGAACTATATAATGTGGTGTTTTTTAATTACATACTAAAACAAAATAATTGTAAAAATACTTCTAATGAACTCGGACCACTTCTTTCCTGTACTTAAATTAGATGAGCAGCGGCACCATGTGGCAGAGTGTCTTTAGTGTGGTGCTGACAATTAAGTGCTGGTGCCGAGCACCGGAAACCACCAACTCAAATTAAGCACTGCACTGTACAGATGCAAGTATTTTTTTAGAGTCACCTGTATAAAGAATGGTCCTTATTGCAAGGTCAGTTCTTTTTTGAAGTCTGCGGAAACCACTGTGTGCACAGGATTTGGAATTACAAGTTTTGTGGTAATAACCACATGTACAATTTCCCTCAGGTAAATTCCTGTGGAAAATGCCCTATAACTGTTATATGTGGATTTTGATGAGCAAAGTTCAAAAGTCTGGATCTTATGCCCCATTTTAAAGACCACAACTTGCAGTAGGCGATCATTTTCCCGCCTTTAAACTCAGACCCCTGCGGCATCATATTTTAAAATGTGCAATAATGATCACATCCCCAGCTGGACCACTCTTGAGGATAAATTCATTCCCTTTTGATATGGCGCCCTAAGGCAGCTGCCTACGGTGGCCTGCTGTGGCCCTTTGTGTGCCATTGAAGATTACTCAGATCAGAGAGCCTGGCACTCCAATCTTAAGCAGTTCCGGATACCCAGCAGGGCCAGGCTTTCTTGTTGGGATCGATGCTCACCGCTGGGGCGCCAATGTGTTGTCGAGCTACAATCATGAGCGAATTGCAGCTTTTGCTGCGATCAATCCACCTTAGGAGGAATAATGGGAAGATCAGAGTCATAGGGCAACAGGGGCTCCCATCAGAGGTAGAGTCTGATGTGAGGCTTGTGCTGACATTTGCACAGCCTGTGACCTGTGTTTCTTCCATGTCTCCTTATTTGCTGCGCAGTGCTTCACTCTGGGTTATGTTTACAGTACGTGCAAATATATGGGTCTAGTTTCACTTTGCAAACTGTCAATATCTGTTCCAAAGATGGTTGTTTTAGGTGCTCTTTGTGAATTGATGGAAAAATGAAAACTGAGAGATTACATCGGAGGAAATCAAACCATGGAAAACCGATATTAAAGAAAGGTATTTTTAAGGAAATACTAAAAATCGAAAATTAAAGAAAACATTTAAAGGAAAAATATTTTTAAGGAATTCAAAATCACATTAAACTGGGGTGGAGTTTAGGGCTAGTGAGGGTCTTTTTTTGTTCAGGGATGGGTGATGTTTAGATGTATTCAGGGGCTTTTAGGGGTCAGGAATGAGTGGAGTTCAAGCATAGAGAAGGGGTTTGGTTTTTAGGGTTCAGGGATAGGTGGAGTTTAGGGGAGGCGAAGGTTTCTTTAGGTATCAGGAATGGGTGGAGTTGAGGAGTGTGTAGGGTTTTTTAGGGTTCATGGATGAGTTTAGTTTAGGGGTTTGAGATGTTTTTAGATTTCAGAAATGGGTGGAGAGTAGGGGTTATGAACTGTTTTAGGGTCATGGATGGGCACACTTTAGGGCTGGTGAGGGGTTTTAAGGTTCAGTGATAGGTAGAGGTTATGGGTGGTGAAGAGTTTTTCGGGTTCAGGATTTGGTGTAGTTTAGTGTGGGGAGGGGTTTTAAGAATTCAGGAATGGAAGTAGATTAGATAGAGAAAGTGTTTTTTAGGGTTCAGGGATTAGTAGAGTGTAGAGGTGGTGAGGGCTTTTAGGGGTCATGGGTGGGTGGTGTTTAGATGTAGAAAGTGTTTTTTAGAGTTCAGTAATCGGTGGAGCATATCGGTAGTGAGGGGTTTTACGGTTCAGGAATGGAGTGTAGGGGTAGAATGGGCTTTTAGGGTTCAGGGATTGGTGTAGTTTAGGTGTAGTGAGGGGTTTTATGTTTTTGGAATGGGTGGAGTTTAGCGGTAGAATAGCCTTTAGGGTTCAGTGATGGATGTAGCTTAGGTGTGGTGAGGGGTTTTTAGGGGCAGAGATTGATATGTTTACGGGTTGTGGGGGTGGCGAAGGTTTAGCACATTTGTTTGACAATATAAAACATATAAATCTGAAATCATATTCCCCTAAAGCACTGCAACTGTTTCTGAAAGTAAGATCGGCAGCCATTGTATTTACACCTTAAAAACACAAGCATGCAAAAGCCAATGTCGAATAAAAAGAAATTCTATGAATTGGTTTCTATGAAAAAAGTCCTGTAATTCATTCTCAAATTGTCCATTAAATAGTTTAGGTGAAATGGTTTCTCAGTAATGGTATTATTCCATTAAATTATTTTTCTAAGAAATCCCATACAACCATAAAGCACAAGCACTGGATCAGGGAGACATGGACAGCAGGCCAGGGATGCAAACAACAAGACACAGAGAGACACACTGAGAGACACTAAGATTGTCATTGGGAGATATGAAGGAAAAGTAGAGACAGACCCCTATGAATGGCACCCCAGACTGCCGGTAACCATTCATCCACATGTCATGTGTCATATGAGGGCCCATAGCGCCAGACACAGAATCAAGCACATACGGTACCACAGTATTACATATGTTGGGTACCGCAGTGCCAGGCCCTGTACCAGGTATATAACGTACTACAGGGCCAGAGATGGTACAAAATCACAGGACCAGGCATGGTACCAGGCATGTAAGCTACTTTAGTGCCAGACACAGTATCAAGGATGTAAGATATCACAAAATCACGGATGTAAGGTACCACAATACCAGTAGCAGGCACAGAACCATTCAAATAATGTAGCACAGTACTGGGCACAGACGCCGGCATATCAAATAGAAAAATAGCACATTAGGAGGCATGAAGCTAGGCATGTAAGATGCCACAGTGCTGGGCATGCAGGGTACCACATTAACAGACAGAGTACCAGGCATGTAAGGTGCACAATCCCAGGCACAGTACTAAGCATGTAAAATACTTCAATGCCAGATACAATACTAGGAATACGCAGTACCTCTGTATGAAGCACTGTACCAGGCATGTGAGCTTCCACAGTAACAGAGACAGTACCAAGTGTGTTCGATACTACCGAGCCAGATACATTACAAAGCATGAACCGTTTGTCTGCACCAAGCACAGTACCAAGTGTGAAGGGTATTACAGTAATAGACATAGTACTATGCATGTAAGATACTGCAGTGCCAGGCACAGCACCAGGCATGTAAAATAGGCACATGTTTATATCGGATGTATGACGTTACAACGCATACTTTTACAACGCCTACCTTTACAACGCTATTTTTACACCGCAACATCCATTACAACGCATACCATTACAACGCATGCCATTACAACGAATTCTTTGAAACTACCTTTACAACGCATTCCACTACAATGCATACTCCATTTACAACACATACCATTACAACACATAACATTACATTGCATGTAAGGTAAGTATTTGATAGTGTAGGGGTAACAATTACTATTCTAACTCCAGGGGGTGCAACAGTAGGGTAAGTGTTGGATAGTGTAGGGGTTAAAATTACTATTCGAACTCCAGGGGGTGCAACAGTAGGGTAAGTGTTGGATAGTGTAGGGGTAAACATTACTATTCTAACTCCAGGGGGTGCAACAGTCGGGTAAGTGTTGGATAGTGTAAGGGTACTATGTGTTGTAATGTTATGCGTTGTAATGGTATGCGTTGTAATGACTGCGTTGTAATGGCATGCGTTGTAGTGTCATGCGTTGTAATGGTTGCGTTGAAAAATGCATCCGTTGTAATGGATTTTGCGTTGTAAAAGTTTCGCTGTAATGGTAGTGCGGTGTAAAAGTTGCGTTGTAAAGGTTGTTTCCCGTTTATATCGCATATTGGTGAAATGGATGTTCTGTTAACCTACCCATTAAAGAGACCTGCTTCTGCTCTGAAGGCATGCTTGAGAGCAGTGTGGTGGCTGGAACTAGTAACTCTGAGCACTTTTCATCTTTACTGGTCTCTTTACATTGGCCCCTGGAGAGTTTGCTTCTTCCTAAAATCCACTCGCATCCTTTATAGGACCTTTTTGTAGCCTGTTATTTTAGTCGCAGGTGACTGCTTGTGGGGTGTGATGGCCACTGTGGACCACTTGAGGCCTTAGTTTGCTTGTTTCAGGAATACTCTTTTGGCTGCATGGAGAGTTCTGCAAGAGACAGTTATATAGGCAAAATACAGCCTGTGTTGAAGGCAGAGGACAGGTTACCACAACAAGTGCTCTGATTGGCTGTTGATAGAAAGCTGGATGGGCTGTTGTGAGTGTGCCATTTGTGTGGAATGGCTCATGACACACTTGCTGTTTGTGAAAGAGGCACTTTTTTCGGAAGGTAGTACAGCTCACGGCCCATCAGTCTTCGGCTTAGTCGCTCTCTACATGCCCCTACCATCATGTTAACAATGAACTGCGGCTCTTCACCCTCCCCTAAACATTAACCACCCTTAAATTAGCTCTAAATGATCCTCGGGCTCTGTCCCTATCAATACTCAGGAGGATATAGTTCAAAATATATGGAAAGGGGGGACCAATCGGTCCCCCCGAACGTATGGTGGAGTACCCCGATCCCCCCGGGAAGCCATCTTGGGCGGGAGGCGAGTCTCGGCTGGTATGCCCGAAGCGGCGTAGCCGGGGCGCGCTTTTTCCCGCCCTAGAGTGGGTTGTCCTAGACACCGAAGCCGCCAGCCACGCCCCCGGAGGCGGGCGGAGGCGAGTTTACGCCCGCCCGAAGAAGGATATAAGGAGCGACAAGCCAAAGTAGCATCCTCTTGTTCCTGTGCTCTGAAGCTGCACCTCCCCGCTGCACGTGAGCTCGAGACGGAACGAAGAGCCAATTTTGAGCATTGTAATTTTGTCTTTGTTCTTTCAGACATCATCGTTGGAGAATGCCGGGCAAGAAGGCCGGAAAGCGGGTCGGTACCGATCAGATGCTCCGCATGCTCGTAAAAGACATGGTCGTGATGAAGAAGCAGATGGTGGCAATGAACGGTGTAGGGGGCCCTAAGCGAGTCGTCGGACCAGCATTGCCGGGAGTAGTCCCCAACGGGAGAGGCAAGAGGTCCAAGAGGGGGGCAACTGGGGGAGAGGCCCCGGTTCCCGAGGCGCCGCCGGCGCTTCCCAATACACCGATTGAGGAGCCAATCCCGGTTCCAAAGGAGGGGCAACCAATTCCCGTCGTAGTCACCCCTGTGAACGGGGAGGATATGCCTCCCGAGTTGGCTGCACAGCTGGCAGCGTGGTTGGGGAAGGATAGTGAGGGCACCACGGCAGATGACGCCAGGGCAGTAATGAGGCAGTTGCGGCAATCAAGAGAGGCTGCAAAGGCACCATGTTCTTCTGTTTCCCCACAGGCTCCAGTGGGTGAAACCGCAGCGGGCACGAGTTCGGCAGCGACTACGGCTACAGCTTCAAATTTAGGTAAGCGGCCACTGCCGATTGCGGGGGAGGGGTCTGTACCCTCACGAAGGGAGAAAGTGGCCCAGCATATTCCGATTGAAGTCAAGGAAAAGATTTGGGCTGATAAGTATGTAAACATGTTTTCTTTGCTAACTGATCACTACGAGATCGAGCATGTGAAGGGTCAAAAAGAGTTTCTGCATCCGAGTGTTTGGCGCGCCAAGATGGCCGCCTTTAAGGTCGATGAGAACATAGGTAACTGGGGCAGAGCGTTTGGCATATTCACTTCAATTATGGGGGAACGAAGGCCTGAACGGTTGGCCGAGTTGCCCGTGTACCAGACACGTATTATGGAGTACTCTCAGTCATATGAGGGAAATCAGTGGTTTTGTTATGATAATGTCTTTCGGAAGGCCAAGGAGTACGACACATCTCTGACGTGGGATTGTTACGACTCCATTTCCTGGCAAAAGATGGAGAAATCAGGCATGTTAAAGGCACCATTGTCGGGGGGGAACGGGGGTGAGTTTTCCCGCCATTCATCTGGGGTGCCCTTTCAGGCGGGTGCAAGTAACGAGCATCACTCAAGGTCGAGTGGCAGCACAGGTAAAAAAGGGATCTGCTGGAATTTTAACAGGGGGAAATGTACAAGGCCCCAGGGGTCATGCAAGTTTAGACACGACTGTGGGGGGTGTGGGCAGTCCTCTCATCCTGAGTCCATGTGCAGAGCCAAAACGGGTGATAACGGTGGTAGGGGAAGCGCCAAACAGGTCTGAAATAGTCCGAGGGGCGCCTTTACCTACCCCGGTTGATACCATGGCAATGATTCCTTGGCTCAATGAATACCCGGATCACGACTCCGCTGGGGTGTTGCGAGACGGGTTTTCGTATGGTTTCCGCATCCCAGTGGGGAATTTTCAGGGTAAGGCACATTGTAGGAACCAACTGTCGGTCCTGCAGAATACGACGGTGGTACAGGCAAAAATTGGGAAAGAGGTGGCCCAGGGTCGGGTCGCCGGACCTTTCGACATGCCACCAGTTGCTAACTTTGTTTGTTCCCCCTTGGGAGTGGTCCCCAAGAAGGACCCGGGTGAGTTTAGATTAATACATAACTTGTCAGCCCCGAGAGGTCTTTCAGTGAATGATGCGATAGACCCGGAGGTGTGTTCGGTGCGGTATGCATCTTTTGATGAGGCCGTCGCCATGTTGAATCGCCTGGGGCCTGGAGCGCTGATGGCCAAATCAGACATCGAGTCAGCGTTCCGGTTGCTCCCGGTACACCCAGACGGTCAGCGTCTCCTGGGTTTTATGTTTCAGGGTCGCTATTACATGGATAAATGTATGCCGATGGGATGCTCCATATCTTGTGCTTATTTTGAGAAATTCAGTTGTTTTATGCAATGGGGAAGCGCCAAACAGGTCTGAAATAGTCCGAGGGGCGCCTTTACCTACCCCGGTTGATACCATGGCAATGATTCCTTGGCTCAATGAATACCCGGATCACGACTCCGCTGGGGTGTTGCGAGACGGGTTTTCGTATGGTTTCCGCATCCCAGTGGGGAATTTTCAGGGTAAGGCACATTGTAGGAACCAACTGTCGGTCCTGCAGAATACGGCGGTGGTACAGGCAAAAATTGGGAAAGAGGTGGCCCAGGGTCGGGTCGCCGGACCTTTCGACATGCCACCAGTTGCTAACTTTGTTTGTTCCCCCTTGGGAGTGGTCCCCAAGAAGGACCCGGGTGAGTTTAGATTAATACATAACTTGTCAGCCCCGAGAGGTCTTTCAGTGAATGATGCGATAGACCCGGAGGTGTGTTCGGTGCGGTATGCATCTTTTGATGAGGCCGTCGCCATGTTGAATCGCCTGGGGCCTGGAGCGCTGATGGCCAAATCAGACATCGAGTCAGCGTTCCGGTTGCTCCCGGTACACCCAGACGGTCAGCGTCTCCTGGGTTTTATGTTTCAGGGTCGCTATTACATGGATAAATGTATGCCGATGGGATGCTCCATATCTTGTGCTTATTTTGAGAAATTCAGTTGTTTTATGCAATGGGTTTTCACAAGAATGACGGGGTTTCAGCATGTTATGCATTATCTTGACGATTTTCTGTTCCTGGGGGCGGCCGGGGACCCGGAATGTGCACAGGCCTTAAAAGAATTTTGTAGTCTGATGAATCGTTTCGGTGTGCCATTGGCGCCAGGTAAGACTGTGGGGCCATCTACTTCGCTCGAGTTTCTTGGAATAGAGCTCGATTCCGAAGAGGGTTGCTTCCGGTTGCCCAAAGAAAAGGTAATGAAATTCAGGGCCTCGCTTGAAACATGTATTCGGGAGACCAAGGTGAACTTGCATCAATTGCAGCAAACTGTGGGTCAGTTGAATTTTGCCCTTAGAGTTATGCCAATGGCCCGCCCTTTTTCCCGCTCGATTGCACAAGCCATGGTCGGTCTTAAAGAGGGACACCACCGCACGAGGCTCTCGGCAGAGATTCGCCAGGACATGCGCATTTGGTTGGCATTCCTGGCGGATTTTAATGGTCGGATTGTCTGGAACAAACCGGCAGTGTCCTCCGAGGAGTTGGGGCTGTGGACGGATTCGGCGGGGAGTATAGGCTTTGGCGCCATATTCGGTAATCACTGGTCGGCTCAAAAGTGGCCGTCATTATTTATTATTTATTATTTAGAAGTTTTCTATAGCGCTAACAAGACCCGAAGGTAGCAGAGCGCTTTACAGTAAAGGCATGAAAAGGTGGACAAAAAGACAAGTAACAAATAAAGGTGATCATCAAATGACAGTTAGAGGAGAGGAGAAGTTCGTACAGTAGGACTTCTTGGCAATAGGATACAGAGTTCTCACATAGTTCTGGGGATGGATGTTGATCCTAGTTACCCAGGACCTAGGGAACGGATGAGGAACAAGGATTTGAGTTGGCTCTGGAATTCCGCATAGGACGGAATGGTTCTGATATGCGGGGGGATAGAGTTCCATATTTTGGGGGCATTTCCTGAGAAGGAGCAGTCCGCAGTTTTCTTCTTTCTGGTTTTTGGTAGGATGAGCAGCAGGGAGTTAGAGCTTCTCAAGATTCTACTTTGGCCAGCTTTTGTGAGTTTGTTTGCCAGGTATTCTGGTTTTCCGGTGTGGAGGGCCTTGTGGGTTAGACAGGCCGTTCTGAAGGTGCTACGCATATCCACCGGGAGCCATTCAAGTTCTTTGAGTGCAGGGGAGATGTGGTCGGATTTTTTGCATCCTGTGATCATTCTTGCTGCCGCATGCAATGTTGTTTTTAATGGAGCCAGGTGTGATTTGGGGATGCCTGTTAGGATTGAGTTCCCATAGTCCAGTCTAGATAAAACTAGAGATTGCGTGGCTAGTTTGAGGTCCTTGTTGGGAATGAAAGGTTTGATTTTGTTCAGCAGTCTGAGGTTAAAGAATGCGCTTTTTGCCGAGTTCTTAATGTGGTTTGTCAAGGTTAGTTTGGGGTCTAAGGTGAAGCCCAGAGATTTTACGGAATCAGCTAGCGTGAGAGAACCTTTAAGAGCATCGATCGACTTTAGTGTGGGCTGACGAGTAACATCGCTTTTCTTGAACTGTTCCCCATTCTGGTGGCCCTAAAAACATGGCCTGAGGGGTTCCGGGATCACTCTGTGGTGTTCTGGTCTGATAACATGACCGTGGTCGAGTGTATCAATAGTCAGGCGGCACGATGCAAATGGATTCTGAGATTGCTCAAAGAAATTGTGTTACTATGTATGCAATTGAACGTGCTCTTTAGGGCAAGGCATGTGCCCGGAGTACTTAATCAGGCCGCTGATGCGCTTTCTCGTTTCCGTATGCAGGCCTTCTGGGGTTTTCTGCCCACAGCGGACCCGGTGGCGGCACCATTTCCCGAAGCTCTCTGGTCTCTCGGTGCCCCGAACTACAAAACCTCGTGGGAGAGAGTTTAGCACCCAGGACAAGGAAGGCATATGAAGGGGCGTTCCGTTCCTATTTGTCCTTTTTAGGTTCGGCTAGGGGGGAGCTTTGGGGCCAGGAAGAGTCTGTCGTAAAATTTTTGCTGTCTTTACATCAGGCAGGCAAATCGGTAGCCACGGCCCAGAGGCATCAGGCCGCCATTTCCTTCATGGCGCGGGCTCATCGGATCCAGGACCCTACTGCATCTTTCGTAGTACAGAAAGCGCTGCGTGGGTGGCAACGCCTTGAGGGTCGCAAAGTAGATGAAAGGCACCCGATAGGTCTGGAGAGGTTGGCTCTGTTATTTTCCGTTCTCCCTGCGACTTGTTCATCCCAGTCTGAAACAGTGTTATTCCGGGCCGCTTTTGCATTAGCATTCCATGGGGCTATGCGGGTAAGCGAACTGGTGGCGAGGAACAAGCAGGATACGGGGGGGGACTGTGCCGAGAGCACGTTCTAGTTAAGGGGGATACGATGATTGTTTCGTTTCCCAGGTCCAAGACCGATCAGGGTGCGATCGGGGACAGTGTAGTAGTCCTTCGGATGCCCGGATCTCCCATGTGCCCCGTCGTATGCGTTGAGGAATATTTGGCACAGAGGGCGGCATCATGGGGGGGGACTTTGTTGAGACACACTGATGCCACCCCACTGACGAGGTTTCAGTTCCAGCGGGTGCTTGCAATGGCAATTTCGGCCGCGGGCTTGAACCCGGGCGATTTTGGGACCCATTCCTTCCGGATAGGGGCTGCTACAGAGGCTACAGCCAGGGGTCTGAGTGTGGACAAAGTGAAACAACTGGGGCGTTGGTCCTCGAATTGTTACAAAAGGTATGTGCGGTTGCACATGTTGTGAAGCTGTAATCATGTACTCACGCTTCTTGTTTTTGTTTGGTTTACAGTTTCGCAAGCTTACGAGGCGGGGCGGACTGTGCAGTCGACCCGACACCTGGGAACCAGCGGTCAAAGATCACCGGCTGCGGAAAAAGTGGTGTGGGTCGTGGGCCACTCATACGTGAGGCGTGCCGGGGACGTATTCAAAGCAGGTGACATGATTCACATGGCTGGGGAATACGGGTACAGGGTGACCTTCTACGGAAGGGGCGGGCTCTGTATTGACCAGTTTCAACCTTTTGTTGAGGGTTTGTTAGGGCGGACAAGGTCACCGCCATCTATAATTATAGTGCATCTTGGGGGCAATGATTTGGTGACCACTGGTAGACGACTACTTCTCGAGGCAATACTATCCACAGTAAGTTGGTTGGTGCACGATTGCATGGTCCCATATGATTCCACGAAAGGTGTGGCGGGGGGCGAATTCTGTGTCTGCTATAAATCATTCAGTGAAGAAGGTAAATAACAAATTGGGTAGACTGTTTCGTTCAAGCTCATTGCATTCGATTCCTCATGGTTGTATTAGGGGGGACAGTATGTATATATAGGATGGGGTACATTTGTCTCGGGTGGGGAATTCTTTACTCATAGGAGACCTCGTAGCATGGCTAAAGAGTTTACGGCATGACCTTTAGGTAGGAGTTTTGTGGGGGGTCCGGATAGCCGGTCAACTATCCGGCCTGTGGCGGTAAGGTCATGATCGGTGAGCAGTAATTGGAAGATCCCTATGGGAGGGGCGTCACCCATTACGGATGGGAGCGCCCGGGGGGAGGTGGCCATTGGCCCCTCAACGGGGAGGCGGTCCCTTCTAAGGATGGGACGCCGAAAGGAAAGGGAAGGCGGTCAAGGCCCCTCCCTGGATAGGAGGGGCTACGGGCCCCTCCTGGGAATTTCCCGGGGCCAGGACATCTGCGACGGCAGATGTGGTAAGTTGTGTGGGGTGGGGAGGGGGGTCTACGCTACCTTCTAGACACCTCACACGAGTCCTCGGACGACCATAAAATGGCGTCGAGTTAATTGGCGCCCCCGTCAAGACAAGGGAAATTGGTATGTGCACAGGAGGTACAGTCCTCTGTGCGGCCGCCCCTCACAACTGAGGGGGTAGTTCTGGTTTAGGGATCTGACACCGGTTACGACCTTGCCGTTGGCCCTTAACGTTAGGATGTACAATTTCAATTTAAGAATGTATTTGTAGGATGTTAGTATCGGCTAGGAGAACCTTTGTATTAGAAATATGTTAAGGTCAGCCAAAACATTGTAATGTGGAAATGAAATTGTACATGATATGAAACTGTTATTTTAATGTTTTAATTTTTGTTTCATATTTTAATAAATACGGCCGGGAGGGTAACTCCCTCCCGCCTTCCAAAAGTTCAGAAAACGTTTCCGTATTCCCATTCTTGGGGATTTGTGTTGAGAGGGGGTGGCGGGTATCTCAGCCATATGGAAAGGGGCGACCAATCGGTCCCCCCGAACGTATGGTGGAGTACCCCGATCCCCCCGGGAAGCCATCTTGGGCGGGAGGCGAGTCTCGGCTGTTATGCCCGAAGCGGCGTAGCCGGGGCGCGCTTTTTCCCACCCTAGAGTTGGTTGTCCTAGACACTGAAGCCGCCAGCCACGCCCCCGGAGGCGGGCGGAGGCGGGTTTACGCCCGCCCGAAGAAGGATATAAGGAGCGACAAGCCAAAGTAGCATCCTCTTGTTCCTGTGCTCTGAAGCTGCACCTCCCCGCTGCACGTGAGCTCGAGACGGAACGAAGAGCCAATTTTGACCCACCCACCAGCCCCTGAAGACAGCAAGTGGTTTGAAATAAAGTTTTGATGGTAAACGCAATTTTCTTACAGGTTGTTGATTAAAGTCGTGATTCATTATGCAATAAAGTGGATAATTCTTTACAGTATGTTTTATCGAATAAAGTTTTGCACCAGTGTTGACCAGTGATGTTTCGACAGTTCATACTTTGAGCATCTGTGTCTTTTAGTAATTAGTCTTTTTAGTTTAATGTCGTATTTATTTTTTCGGTCGGGCGGTAAGGTCATGATCGGTGAGCAGTAATTGGAAGATCCCTATGGGAGGGGCGTCACCCATTACGGATGGGAGCGCCCGGGGGGAGGTGGCCATTGGCCCCTCAACGGGGAGGCGGTCCCTTCTAAGGATGGGACGCCGAAAGGAAAGGGAAGGCGGTCATGGCCCCTCCCTGGATAGGAGGGGCTACGGGCCCTTCCTGGGAATTTCCCGGGGCCAGGACATCTGCGACGGCAGATGTGGTAAGTTGTGTGGGGTGGGGAGGGGGGTCTACGCTACCTTCTAGACACCTCACACGAGTCCTCGGACGACCATAAAATGGCGTCGAGTTAATTGGGGCCCCCGTCAAGACAAGGGAAATTGGTATGTGCACAGGAGGTACAGTCCTCTGTGCGGCCGCCCCTCACAACTGAGGGGGTAGTTCTGGTTTAGGGATCTGACACCGGTTACGACCTTGCCGTTGGCCCTGAACGTTAGGATGTACAATTTCAATTTAAGAATGTATTTGTAGGATGTTAGTATCGGCTAGGAGAACCTTTGTATTAGAAATATGTTAAGGTCAGCCAAAACATCGTAATGTGGAAATGAAATTGTACATGATATGAAACTGTTATTTTAATGTTTTAATTTTTGTTTCATATTTTAATAAATACGGCCGGGAGGGTAACTCCCTCCCGCCTTCCAAAAGTTCAGAAAACGTTTCCGTATTCCCATTCTTGGGGATTTGTGTTGAGAGGGGGTGGCGGGTATCTCAGCCATATGAGATAAAGTACCCCCTGCATGTACTATAAGGATATTGCCAGTCACCAATAAATTCAATGACCGTATAGCAGAATTTGGCTAACGACTGAGTTCCTTTATAAGGTTATGGAACTCAGAGGTAACTTCCAATATAGTTATTATGTACAGCAATGGGTACTTTTGGGCCAGATGTAGGTGGGAGATTTTGGCCATTTACCGGCCGGTAACCGCCGAATTCGGCCGTTACCGACCGGTAAACGGCCATGGAGATGTAGGGGGATAAAAAGCATGCATTTTCGGTAATTTTACCGAATCGGTAATTTTACCGATTCGGTAAAATTACAGAATCGATAAAATTACCGAATCTGTATATTTTACCGAATTGGTAAATATACCGGTCGGTAAAATTACCGAAAATGCATGTTTGGTATGTAGGTGCCAATTTTAACATTGACACAGGGCTTTGAAAATCGGTATTTTACCATGCAATACAATTGCATGGTAAAATACCGATTCAGGTGTACATGCACATCTGTGCATGTACACCTGGGCCACCATAGGGCCTAAAACAGGGGTGCCAGAGGGTGTCAAAGTGACACCCCCTGCACCCTTTCAAAATTCGGTATTTACCGATTCGGTAAATACCGAATCAGTATTTGATATTGAATCCTATGGGCTTCAAGGCCCATAGGATTCAATAGCAAATACCGATTCGGTATTTACCGAATCGGTAAATACAGATTTTTACCGATTCAGTAAAATTTACCGAATTGGTACCTACATTAGAAATACCTACTCTTAATTACCGAATCGGTAAAATTCTGTAATTAAGAGCCTGTATTTCTGATTTTGCTACATCTGGCCCTATATCTTATAATACATGATCACACCATTATCTTTCCACAAACTACTTAAATCCTTGGTACATAGCTCTTTCATAGGATTTTATATGTTTGCAAACATGAAGAACAAAAATAGAATCTCTAGTGCAGGATTAAATACATTAAAAAAACTCTGCGCACATTGGGAACAACATGTTGCGGACCTGGAGGATTAAGAGTGGCAGAATCCCCCAGAGAAGTTGTGATTTACTCCAGGCTTAGACTGGTGCAACTAAAAGTCCTGCACAGAACATACCTATCTGGTCCAGCATTGGTGAACATGAGATACAGAGATGACCCGGGATGCGGTAGGCTATGTGGATGAGAGGGCACATTCATTCATATCATCTGGGAATGTTCACACATTAGCAGATACTGACCAGCATTAACTCAATGCATGGAGGAAGTTATGGGGTCGAACCTAGAACCTGGGCTGGGGCTGTGTCTGTTGAATGTATGGGGGCACTCAGATCTAAATAGCAAAGAGAGGATAAGGGTGACGTTAGGAATGTGTATAGCAACACTTAACATCGCCAGACTGTGGGGGCACAGGAGGCACCAACGACCACTGCATGGAAGAGGGATATGGACTGGTGCATGCTAATGGAATGTTCAATATACGAATCACAAGGCTGTCCCAGAAAGTGGTCACATATATGGGGCAAATGGAACAATTATAGAGGGGTTATTTGGGAGCCTCCGAGGGTTGAACAATGCCATATCACTTTTCACGACGGTGGTATTCTTAATAACAAATATAAAATGTTAGACCTGAATAGAATGGTGCCTGTCTCACGTAATAGTAACACGCGTTGTACTGACTTGCTCTATGTTTGTAAAGTGCTGAAGCTGTCATCAATAAAAGGAATTATATAAAAAAGCTGTTAAATATTTGTTGCAAAAATGTATTAGAATCAGTTTAATACAAGTCAGTTTTATTCTAAGAAAAATACAGTACAGACCAGCAGAAAGATTCTAACTTTTGCATGATTACCTAAGGAGTGCAAAAAATAAACCTGTTGCCATAACTATCTATGTTCTTCTTGTCACAGTGCAGCTAGAAAAAGAGAACAGAAGAAAGAGAAGCAAGGTTGTGTTTCCATTCTTTAATTATGCATTGTAACACATGCCTGCCCTTCCACTGACTGCTGCCTCTGGCAGCAGGCATTGTGACGTCAGAACTCAACTGTAATAATGTATTACAGTCAGGGCTGGACTTGGAACCCAATGCAGCCCTTGCAGTTTTGTCAGACCGGCCCCCACCCTGGTGGAGGGGAGGATTGCAAGTGTGAAGCACTGCTGTTGACAAAACCAGCCCCTAGCACTACTGCTTTGTTACTGGGGGCAATATTGCTGCATTGCTGCAAAACCTGCCCCCTATTAACAAAACCGGCCCTCCGCGTTCCAGCCGCCAGGGTAAATGCCCGATGCCAGCTTCGGCCAGTCCGGGCTTGATTACAGTTGAGTTCTGAGTCTTTTCTTTATAAATGGTGACTGTGTGTGTCACGAGTCGCCTGTAAGACATCAGAGACACGTTTTTATACAGGGATTGCAGAATCACATGTATTATAATGATCTAATAGCTTTGTTAGGACTTTGTCTGAGTTGATTTCCAGTTTCATGACCGTATGTAGATCCTAGTTCTATAACTTCTTCTCTGTTGTTTGCAGCCTTCACAGCCTGGAGAGCAGTCTCTGTCCCTTAAACATAATACATATAGACTGCAGCCGCTAAGGGCTCTCTGGACTCCTCGTCTTCCCCACTCAGTGCATGTGTTCCACTTTAGTGCTTCTCTCTCTTGAACTCCTTACTGCTCTGAAAATGGTGTTCTGCTGTAATGGTCCATAAACCCCGGTGCAGAGACGTTTGAAGGCAAGATCAAAGTGGGATATTGCCCAGGGCCCCTACTTCCAAAGGGCCCCTTCGATCACTCGAGCTCACTTTTCTCAATTTTTCTAGATTGCTTGCTTCATGCGCGCTTGACTTGGCAGAAAACAGACAGGTACATTCAAGGATGTTCTGAATGGGCCCCAGAATATGTTAAGCCCAGGGCCCCAAAAAGTCTTAAAACAACACTGCCCCAGTATCCCCTTTAATAGCCCCCACCAGGTCCTTCGGACTTCATGAGACCGTGGTCCTCTTCCAGGTTTGTGACTTGTGGTGACCCAGTGTCCCCAATCTGAGGGTAGCTGAATTTGAACATAAAATGATTGGTGCCTACTTCTGCGCTCTGCACTGACTAATCTCTGCCCTCGCGCTCCTTCTCGCCCTCTGGATTGAGAGTCTTTAAATTAGATGAACTACTGACTGTGTCTTCGGATGTTTCCGAATTTTAAAAATATACAACAGTATTGTTTTATGTAATGCATTTTTATACTTGAATAAATTGTTGTAAGCACTTCATTTTAGTGTGTGAATCTATTGAGGAACCAATCAAGTATTGTAAGGGCTATGAGTGTGGAGTGCGAGAAGTAAAAAGTTGTTGAGAGGCATAGTAGAAATATTTCCAGGGATCTCTTTGAGGCTTTTGAGAGTCTGCTCGTCACAGCTTCTCCAGCCCTCATTGGTGCTTCACATTGAGTAATGTCTGCCTTGTATTCTCCACCAGCCAGTTCACTATGTCTAGGTTCTGCTCTTCAGCTCCTTTTTGTGTTTTTTTGCAGTTTTTATGTAACACAAACTCGATCCAAAGGTATTGGAGCGCTTCAAATGAGCACCAGTTACATTACACAACGGCACATTAATTTTTAGGCACGGGGAGATTAAGGGCCAGATGTACGACCCTTTACTGCGCTCGCAAACAGGAGATCAGCCCTTTTGTGACCGCAAATAATGGTAGTGGCATGTACAAACGCTATTTTGTCAGTCACAGACTCACAAAATAGCATTTGCGACTCTCGCTATTAGGAAGGGGCGTCCCTTCCTATTAGCGAGATTCACTGCCATGTACTATTGTTTTGCAACAGCATTTGAGGCCCCAAATACTCGGGCATATGTACAAGCCCCTATCGCCAGCACAATGTCACTTTTATCGACGTTGAGGTGGCGATTGGGGCTATGCCTTGTTTACAAGGCAGCGTTGAGCCACTTAATGTGGCTTAACACTGCCTTGTAAATAAGGCCCCTTTTTACACTATGCTTAGTGGGTAAGGGGTGGACAGTGGGTGTTGCCGTAGGCATTCCACTGCAACACCATTATTTTTTCACACTGCCACCTTTGTACAAGGGTGGTGTACATAGGAGGCCGTGCCAAAATTAAGACCAGGAAAAACCTGGTCTTAAGTTGGCAAAATGTGGGGAAATGCATTATTTCTCCTCATTTTTTGCTTTTACCATGAGTTCTGTCTTGTGCAGCACACATGGAAAAAGCAAAATGCCATGTGCAGGAAGGGACACCTTCCTACACATAAACAATCCCCCCTTGCACACAGACACCCTTGCACTATGGTGGAAGGGTGTCTGCGTTGGCGCTACACTAAGTGTAGCGCCATCGCAGGGGGAAACGCAAGGCTGCACCATATTCTTGTAAATATGGTGCAGCCTTGCATTTTGTAAGTGGCGGAGAGAGGCGTAAATCTAAGATGGCTAACGCCTCCCTCCCCCACTTCATTGTACATAGGGCCCTGCAGTTTACCACCTATTTCAAGTAGCTGGTAAACCACTCCCAAATGGGAAGTTGTCCCTTGGAGACCCCTTCACTGTTGTGAGTGTGAGAAAATAGTTTTTAAGGGCAGACAGTGGTCAATGAAACAGAAAAGTTTCATTTTTCTTTTTTAAATGCATCCCGTTTTCCTTTAAGGAAAACGGGATGCATTTTTTAAAAAACTGCTTTATTTAACAAGCATTTGCAATGCAATAGGTCTCGCATTAATTACGTTTGAGCTATTGGCATTGCTAAATAATGCAACACTAATTGCAACAAAAGTCTATAAACTGTAGGCCAAAAAAATTTGAATTTATTTTTGTATCAATGGTGGCATGCTGCGCTTTAGATGAATATGTTTAAAAGTAAAGTGTGCCATACTGCGATTGCTACAATAGTTAATTGTGGATACGTTAACAATTGATGTGTGCACTGATGGCTGGTGGTGTGTGCGCCTGGTGGAAGCGTGCACTAACGGCTGGTGGTGTGTGTGCCTGGTGAAAGCATGCACTGACGGCTGGTGGTGTGTACCTGGTGAAAGCGTGCACTGACGGCTGGTGGTGTGTGTGTGCCTGGTGGAAGTGTGCACTGACGGCTGGTGGTGTTTGTGCCCGGTGAAAGCGTGCACTGGCGGCTGGTGGTGTTTGTGCCCGGTGAAAGCGTGCACTGATGACTGATGGTGTCTGTTCATGGTGAAAGTGTGCACTGATGGTGTGGTTGGGTGTGTGGTTGTGATTGTGTGTGTGGTTGTGTGTGTGTGGCTGTGTGTGTGTGGCTGTGTGTGTGTGGCTGTGTGCGTGTGGTTGTATGTGTGTGGTTGTGTGTTTTTGTGTGTGTGGTTGTTGTGGGTGTGGTTGTTTGTGTGGTTGTGTGTATGTGTGTTGTTGTGTGTATGTGTGTGGTTGTGGGTATGTGTGTGGTTGTGGGTATGTGTGTGTGTGTGTGTGTGGTTGTGTGTGGTTTTTTAAAGACTGCGATTCGCCCTTAGGGAGCCCAGGTCAAACATCAGAGCCTGTACAGTCAAAGCATGGCTGCCCTGTGCTAGTCAAGCAACAAGTTTTTAAAGCATTGTCATTCTCGTTAAAGTTTAGTTTAGGTTTTAGTCACACAAACGGATGGCTGCAATTACTCGTACAGAGAATTTGCACACAAAACTAGGGGAGAATAAACAGGTGCCAGAGTCTGAGAGTAGACTGCACTTATGGCAATGGGACACATTATAAAGTGTGTGGATAGAGTCTGAAATCTGTATAAAATAATATATATAGGCGCGTTGAGGCCAGAGATAAAGAATGAAACACTGAGGTATAAGGTGTGTATAGGGGGATGAAATAAATAGGTGAGAAAGACAGACTGAGTTAGTATGAGAGTGGAGTGGCATGGCATAGAGCAACATGGTGTGGCATGGAGTCATGTGCAGTTGCGGGGGTGGCATTACGTAGAGTGGAGTGGCGTGGCGTTGAGTGGAGTGCAGTTGTATGGAGTGCTATGGCGCAGAGTGGAGTGCAGCTGCTTGGAGTAGCATTGCATAAAGCAGAGTGGTATTGTGTAGAGTGGAGTGGCACTGTGTGGTGTGGAGTGGAGTGGCATTGAGTTGAGTGAAGTTGTGTGGAGTAGCATGGTGTAGACTGGAGTGCAGCTGCCTTGAGTAACATTGCATGAAGCAAAGTGGTGTTGCGTAGAGAGGAGTGGCTTTGTACAGCATTGTGTAGAGAGTAGTGTTGTGTGGAGTGGCATGATACTGTGTAAGATGGAGTTGCATTGCATGGAGCGGAGTGGCGTTGCATACACTGTGTGCATTGGTGGCAGTTTCTACACTATATTAACAAAAATATTGCACCAAAAACCCTAAGCTGAATGTACAAGATTCTAAGTAATCTGTACGGGATATATGCGCTCCACAGTCTATGTAAAGAAATGAGTACACATGCAAATGAGAACGTCATATGCCCAAGACGACAACATTTTATAGAGGTCAGAAGGTGTGACCAGAAACCATGAAGTGGAAACAAGACTTTGCAGTCCAGATTTTTGTCAACCCCAGCATTCAATAGTGTCAGTGGCGGCTCCTAAGAAAACACGTTTTGTCCCTGCAATTTTTTAATAAGGAATTAGGGACCGGACAAATCTATAAATCAAAATATTATCAAGTGGCAAAAATTGGATTACATTATTTAAATGTCACCACATCATTGTTGCCCCAACACACCAGAGAAATCTAACCTTAACAGAACATTTATTCAAAAGCAGAGCTACCAATTTGCTTCATACCATAGTCAACACGTATTGCACCAATTACTTGCAAACAGTAGTTAGGAAAGTAAAAGAGGCATGCTAATGAAAGTTAATGAAATAATTATCAGCGCCCGATCTTAACTCATTTGTGAGCAATACTACTGATAATTAATCCAAAATCAGACAGACACTGTAGGGTAGAGAAGGAAAGAAACGCTCTGTAGTAAAGGACTGCAAAATAATGTATATCTGCATGTAACTCCAACTGAAAGAACACAAATACAATTTGATTTACCATCAAACGCTCACCGCTGCCTGAACAGGAGTCTCATTTAGCAAGAGAGCCAGTGTGCTTGGCTACTGCACCAATCCTTTATTCGTATATGTATGTTTGATCTTTTTTTTACATATTGCATAGGTTTGAAAAAAAATATTTTTCGCTTGGTCTCGTTTCAGAGCATTTCTCAATGAAGTATTTTATACTTACAATACAGACACATTATTCTGTGTTTTTGAAAATATTGACACTGTGTGTTCATCTGGAATACGAGTGAAGTTTGAGTGTGACTCATTGATCCTTTCCCTGGAATAAGGGTCTCAATGGCATGCTGGTGTTAATTGCCGGCATATCGTGGGCAGCACGATGGTACCCTCCACAGAGTAATGGACACCCTGACATAACTATTATTGTTGGCATACTTTGGGCATCCACGGTGTGACAATGGCTAAGCCTGGTATAGTGCTGGTCGTGGAAAAATACTGGTAGATGAAAGTAAAAGAAGTATAGATGGGTAGATAGACAGATGTTATAAAAAATGACTAGTCATGTAAAATTGTATTTTGTTTGCTCCCTTCATTGCCTCTGGCTTTGTTTTTTTACATAAAAGGCCTGAATCGCCTCAAGTAAGATTTAACATTCTCAATAGATAATGCCAACTGCTCAGCTACTAACGTTTTTGGGCCCAAAGAAGCATTTGAGCAAATGCTTAAAAGTGGCTCTGATTAGCGGTATAGACAGTAAAAATAAAGAGGAGAGTGCAGCGACTGGAAAAAAGGGATCAAGAGGCAGTTCATCTAGACAAAATGTGAAATGTAAAGAACGCTGGAAAGAGGGAAGCCATTGATACAGGAAAGGGGAGAATTGGGCGAAGAGGGGCGGAGGGGGCGAACGGGTGAGCTGAATGCCAGAAAGGAGAAATTACAAAGTAGTGTGAAGTGTAAACTGTGTGACAGAACGGAGCAACATCGGGAGTTGGAGACAATAGTACACTGCAGCAGGGGTGTGCAACATCATACCTTTGCTTGCAAAGTTGGGAGCTTTGTCCTTTGTTCACAAAAGTGGCTGAAGTTTCTTGGCCTTTCCATGGTTATGGCCCAGCCAATAAGTCTCTGCTTCGGCTAGCTGTCCTTACCAGTGACCAGCAGAGTGACTAACGAGAAACAGTGTCCTTCTGCTGCTATTAATGACCTGACGTCTAGCCATATTGATATAACTTAAGGAAAACATCAGCCCCTACACTTTCTCACCTTTTTCTGCCTGGTGCCAGCATGCTTGTTTTCCTGCAGTATGCCTGTCACACACCTCGGTTCAAAAGGCAGCTGATAAGGAGGGGTGTGGTTTGGGCTTGACTGAATGCGAGCCTAGCACAAACACATGTCAAACGGAACGCAGGATATAGTACCCATTAAATACTAGGATCAGGTGTTAGGGCAGAGATGGCATATGGGGCTTTGTTTAGAGCGTTTCTGGAGGCCTAGGTGTCACACGCCGATGCAGTGAAACAACGGGAGGGAGGTGGTAACAAAGGGGGTAATTAACAGCAGGGGAGGGAACGGACGCATAAGCCTTAATGTAAATCTGCTACCTCCTAAAGGTCAGACCACCCAGATGAAGCATAGCTAAAGGGGCAGGTGGTAGCCCTGGGCTGGGCGATGACTACAGCTATGTGCGTACAGTAAACATGCCGCTCGTTCCTGGTCAGTCATGTGGACACGGAGTATCGCGCTGCAATCTTGTGCCCAGGATAGTGACTGACACACTCCTTTGTTTACTTGGCCCCAGTTTACTTCTGTACTCCACTACCCTCGCAGCTCCTTGACTCCCCATATCTCCCTACCCCAGAGCGAAGGGCAAGCTGCCGTGCACCATGTTACCGTGCACGTTCACTCTGGAAAAGGGAAACAATTACATATCTGCTGATGGCATCAGCTGCTCTCACTATCAAGGATAAGTGGGCTAGTACTTACTCAGTAAAGAGTGGAAACATGCAGCATTGAGTCAACAACTTGAAATGTGCTGGGAATCAATCCCGTGGGCTCTACAAAAGACAAGCCGTGAGCGTGCACTCTCCCGAACTTCCGGTCTCGGGATGTGCACGCTCACGGCAGTCGTGGGGCGGGACTTCCGTCTTTTGGAGAAGCCCGCGCCCACTCTCACAGAGTGGATGGCAGCAGAAGTCAGGAGAGGCGGCTGAGGCGGTAAGTGGGGCTTGGGGGCTTGGCACCTGTGTGTGAGCGTGTGTGTATGCAGTGTGTGTGTGTGCGCGTGTGAGCGTGTGTGTATGTAGTGTGTGTGCGCGTGCGTGTATGCAGTGTGTGTGTGCGCGCGTGTGACTGGAGAGGCATGGCTGACCCTGGCAATCGGCTTCTGGAGATGTGCACGGCTCCGGGAGGCTGGGCGTGCGAGTTCACGAGGAGCAATCCGCGCTCGTCCCCAAGTCTGCCTCCCTTCAGACCCGACTCCGCAGCAATAGGTCTCGAACGAGACCTAAAAAGCAGTCACAGACATGGTGGTCTGCTGACCCCAGCAGGCCACCATCCCTGGGAGTGCTAGCCATTCCCAATGGGAGTGCAAATTGTGCTTGCCTCATGAATATTGGTGAGGCATGCAATTTGCGACCCTATTGAGAATCGCTAACAGTGTCTGTGACACTGTTGTACATTGCATTTTGAGAGTCGCAAACCGACGCAATTTGTGAATCGCAAAATTTAAGGGTCGTACATCAGGCCCTAAGTGATTTGCCCAGAATCACGGGATGTTGAGCCGACACGTAGGATTGAACCCGGTTTCTTAGTTCGGCATCTCTGGCCGTAATGCCACATCCTCTCCTCAGAACTAGCTACATCCTTGTCTCCCCACCTGCCAAGGCTGTGATTGTCTCTTCTCCTTGCTCTGCTCCCTCTTTGTCGACCTCCGTCACAGACCTCCACCACCTCACCTCCTGCCACGCCATTCTCAGGGCACGACTTCTTTACTGTCCAACCAGAGAGTGTTTGTTGCATTTCTGGTCTCTTTCCCTCTACGTCACCCTGCTGATGGCAGTCTGTCTCCACCAACAGCAGCTGCTCATGGTGCCCAATGCAAGAATCAATCATAGAATAGAAGTGAAACACACAAAGTCATTAATCGAGACAGTATTGAATACTTGCACTCTAATTCTGCCAAAGGTGAGGAGGAAAAGAAAAAAAAAATGTTATTGTCACTTAGGGCCATATGTATCAACATGCCCTTTTGCGATCTTTAATAGCGATTTTTAAGGAACCGCTATTTAGAAATCGCAAAATGGTATGTATGTAGAAATCAGCTTCTTTTTAGCGATTTCTTAAAATTCCTTAATTGCGATTAGCAAATTGCTAATCGCAATTAGGAATAATTTCCGATTCATTTCTATGGGCCAAGAGGCCCATAGGAATGAAGGGGAAATGTGCGATTAGCAATTAGCTAATAGCAAATTGAGAATATTTTCAAGGGTACAGGGGTGACCAAAGGACACCCTGCTGCACCCGGGAAAATGACATGTGTGCGCATATGGCGCACATACATGCCCTAAGGGCATGTATGAGCGTCACATGGCACCTTTTGTTTTTAAAAAAATTGCTTTTTGAAAGGAATTCGCAACTTACCACCATCTTGAAGTTTTGCGATTCCTTAAATGCAATCGCAAAATAAGGAATCGCAAACTGTGCGATTCCTTATTTTGAACCACATTTGCTTAATACATACCATATTGAGAATTCGCATTCGCAAAGGTCGAAATTCTGCGAATTTCGGCCTTTGCGAATGCGAATTTCAATGATACATATGGCCCCCTGTGAATATTAATAATACACCAATATGGATTCACAGAGTTTTTACAAATAACACGTCATTTTATTAGATTGCTCAAAGACAATTATTAAAATCTTGATAACATAAAATAGTGCATTATTTTTAAACAGGTAGGACAATTAATGTCATAGTGCATTAGTTATTTGGCCACATAAGCATGCTATGTCTGATGGCAGAAGAACTGCAGCCTTTACGGCCATTTCTGACCCTTTATTCCATGACCAGCAATCTTTAAATATCAAACAGTTGACATATCACCCTAGTACCTCCTTACTTCCTACTCCTAACTCCTAAATCTCCATCCATCTGACTCCACTTTGTTTCGAGCCTGCCTGCCCGCATCAGGACCAGGCTGCCTCCCGCTGTCACTCATGGTTCCTCTTCTTTCCCCTACTTCCCTGCTCCTAGCTTTGCCTACTCCCACCTGCGTTAAAGCCACCTCTGACCCTGATCCACAAGTAGCACATTTGAGCCTGCTAGGAACCCCTTTGTTTTATTCCTGGGGCCATACCTGGGGTATGTTTATGTGCAGAACATTTATGAATAGACATCAAATAACAACGGGAGAGTAAGGGTATGGTTATTCACTCTTAAACCCCTATCATACTAGCAATAAACAACAGAAGAGTGAAGAAAAGACAAAAAATCTCAAATTAATATATGAGGTGGAAGGGAAAACAGAGGGATAAGAAAAAACAAGGTAGTTTAAGAACCCTCACTCACCACCCTAGTGGTGACATGCTTCATCACTGGGTTCCCACTGGAAAGACCTAATGTCTTTCTAGTGTGCTACTACGCCTGTTTACAGCGGAGCTGGTTCTTGTGTGTGTTGAGGGTGTATTCAAGCCAAATTGAGCTAAGTGAGTGCAAAGAGGTGAAAAAATTATAAAAAGTGCAAATTTGTGACTTTCAACTAATTTATTAACAGTCCGGTCTGCACTGATTAAAAACAGATATAAATGGACTCATAGGGTTAGTCTCAATTATTAAAGACCCCTAGTCCATAGTGGATATAGTTTGGTCGACATGTTTCTGCTTTTGGGAGCCCAAGTCGCTCAGCTTTCATCAGGACCATATAATGTGATCCTCCGGTGGTGTACACGCCCTAAGGTGCACCCTGCCGTGAGGATAATCGTGTGAAAAAAGAAGAATTTTTTTTTCTCTTTATATTTGTTATACTTACGGCTAAAAGCGGTTCAAGACCAAAACAGCAATTTTGCTGGAGTCAGGTACCTTTAGGGAGAAATGTTTCCATAGTTAAAATGAAACGATCTCAATTAATATGGTGCAATACCAATTAATACCGCTCAGTCCCTTCACCCAATAAAAACACCTTTTTGGTGAAGTTAGGGGAATTGAGTATAATTAATCAATGGGATAATTAATCAGTGTTCCCAATGTCGAAATTGACATGGTCTACCATCACAACCTGTTTAGTATGTTGTGGATAAGTGAATTTAGTTATGCTTCCAAATTCATGTGGCTAAACATGGTATCCAACCGTTGTTAAGAATAACAGCGTGGAAATATTTTAATAAACAACAACAAGCTAGCAGTGCACTGTATAAGATATTATCGAAAAAACAGAGTCTTAGAGGGGGCTCCGTAGGGAAAGATAGGATAACAGATGGAAGACAGAAAGGTCTCTGTCTTAACTCACGGAAGGAAAGTAATTATCTATCCTCATGGGTGAACGCGGTGAGGGGTTATCTTCACGCCGCATTTCTAAAATGAAAACAGCCATGGGACAACATTCTTAGAGTATTGTGGTCTTGTATTCCGATGTCTCAATACAATACTCTGACTAGATGTAAGATATTAGATCATGGTCTCTTGTATAGTTGCTGGTACTCATGTTAGTTATGTTACCTTCTCAGATATAGCGCCGGGACGCCCCTTCGCTGGGGCAGCTGTGCGCTCAAAAAAATCAATTAACATAACATAACATAACATATGTGCAGGCGACTCCCCGACGAATACCTAGTCATTCACCACCGCGGCCCGGTAGAAATGCTGAGTGGACGGCGCTGCTTGTTAACGTAGTTTCTAACGTAGGCATGTGACCTAGTCATGTGATCCTGTAGGTCGTAGTACCATTATAAGATTTAAAGGAGCCGTACTGTTATTATTCCGACTCGGTGTGTCTTCATGTCGGAAGGTGGGTTAACCAGCCAGTCCTACAAGTACTCACGGGGTATTTTAAATAGTATGGTTATTCCTATATATTAGTTTTCATAATAATAGAAAAAAGGAAATCAAAAAAATCCACGAGCAATAGTCCCTGAATCTATGTATACAAATTCAGTTTTTTATCGTGACAGCAGGATTATCATCTGGTTAGAATGATATGTATTCGAAAAGAACAAAAAGTGCTGGAGGGAAGAGTAATCCACTCAGGAAAAAAAAATTCAGGAAAAAAATTTTCAGGAAACATTTTTCCGGGAAAAAATTTGCTGACACTGACTATATGTATGTCAAATTACATCCAGATTCATACAGCGGAATAGTTAGATGACAGACTCATTAACAATGGAATTATTATAACGAAACAACTCATTTGTGAAATGGATGTTGTTTCACACTATAATAGCCCAAAAACAAAATTCTTCAAGGGTTTTTTTTTTGGAATATGTCTGCATGTTGGTTGAGACCCCTGCAAGATCGTCATGTTTAATAAAGATATGGGCTATCAGGGAAGTCATAAGTTTCACTTAAGGATACTATGGTCCTTCCCAATATAAGGACCGAGGTACTTTAATGTGTGGCAATTGGAGCTGTATTAACGTCTTAGCACCGACCCCCAGGCGATATCATCGTTAAGGCCTGTGCGATGGCTGGATAGACGAGGACTCCATCGCTGCTCCTTCTCAAAGAGATTTTTCTCGTCACCGGATACCTGTTCCACGATGGTCCAACGCATGTCGTTCGGCGTATGATTTTTTTCAATGAAATTATTTGTCAGCTTGGTAGCATTTCTTTTACATCGAATACTACTTCGATGTTCACAAATCCTGAGCTTGACACGTCTTGTGGTCATACCAACGTAATTCAGACCGCAGGTACAGGTGATCAAGTACACTACGGTCCTGGTATTACAGTTGGTATGACTCTGTTGTTCCCATTGTTTGCCAGGTTCCAAGTTCAGGAATTTGGTGTGGGTGGTCAAATGGCAAATGCTGCAATCGCCAAATGGAAAATGGCCCGTCACAGCAGGCAGTCCCCAGGTGGATAGTACTGTGGGATCTTGGCTCGCTCTGCTTCTTCACTGGGCGAGTATGGACTAGAGAGTCTTTTAAACTAGTCGCTCTCTTGTAAGAAAAGAGTGGCTTTTCCCAATTCAGTTGGTTGCTCGTCACAATCTTCCAGTTCTTTTGGATGCTGCGACTCACCACGTTAGACAAACAGTTATACGTGGTCACACAGGTTAAACTTGATCACCTGTACCTGCGGTCTGAATTACGTTCGTATGACCACAAGACGTGCGTTGGACCATCGTGGAACAGGTATCCGGTGACGAGAAAACTCTCTTTGAGAAGGAGCAGCGATGGATTCATCGTCTATCCAGCCATCGCACAGGCCTTAACGATGATATCGCCTGGGGGTCGGTGCTAAGACGTTAATACAGCTCCAATTGCCACACATTAAAGTACCTCGTTCCTTATATTGGGAAGGACCATAGTATCCTTAAGTGAAACTTATGACTTCCCTGACAGCCCATATCTTTATTAAACATGACCATCTTGCAGGGGTCTCAACCAACATGCAGACATATTAAAAAAAAAAACCCCCTTGAAGAATTTTGTTTTTGGGCTATTATAGTGGGAAACAACATCCATTTCACAAATGAGTTGTTTCGTTATAATAATTCCATTGTTAATGAGTCTGTCATCTAACTATTCCGCTGTATGAATCTGGATGTAATTTGACATACATATAGTCAGTGTCAGCAAATTTTTTCCTGGAAAAAATTTTCCTGAAAAAAATGTTCCTGAATTTTTTTTTCCTGAGTTGATTACTCTTCCCTCCAGCACTTTTTGTTCTTTTCGAATACATATCATTCTAACCAGATGATAATCCTGCTGTCACGATAAAAAACTGAATTTAACGACAGTCTGAGTCTAGAGACCAATGTTAATAAGCAGATGAGTAGCTGCTTTGCTTTAATGAGAGGACTGCGAAAGCTGCTACCCCTCTTACCAGCGCAGGTCAGAACCACCATAGTTAGGAGCACCATTCTCAGCCGCCTGGATTACTGTAATGCTCTGCTTCTGGAATCCCCGGCCTATTTGATCTCCAGACTGCAAAGCATCCAGGCGGCAGCAGCGAAGCTGGCACTCTCCCGAGAGCGAAGATCCTCTACCACCCTCGCTCTAGCCGATCTTCACTGGCTACCTGTACATCAAAGGATCTGCTTTAAATCCCTCTGCATTGTCTTTAGGGCAGTACACGGAATGGGCCCCCGACCACTTCAAAAGAAATTCAAATGGTATATACCCACACGGTCCCTCCGTTCCTCATCTTCCAACCTGATAAGCATACCCAGGATCAGGAAAGCCACTTATGGTGGCAGAGCTTTCAGCATAGCCGCAGCCCATCTGTGGAGCAAATTGCCTATCGACATCAGGAAAACAGACGAACTGATGGCTTTCCGTAAAAAGGTGAAAACATGGCTCTTCCCCAAAGTTTAATCTCAACAGAACTTTATACTATCCCCCTCCTCTGATGCACAGTATTTTCAGCAATATGTACACAGCGCCAGGATGCCCGTAGGGTTGCAGAAGCGCTCTACAAATGCTATAAATAAATAAATAAATAAATTCGTATACATAGATTCAGGGACTATTGCTCATGGATTTTTTTTATTTCCTTTTTTCTATTATTATGAAAACTAATATATAGGAATAACCATACGATTTAAAATACCCCGTGAGTACTTGTAGGACTGGCTGGTTAACCCACCTTCCGACATGAAGACACACCGAGTCGGAATAATAACAGTACGGATCCTTTAAATCTTAAGATGGTACTACGACCTACAGGATCACATGACTAGGTCACGTGCCTACGTTAGAAACTACGTTAACAAGCAGCGCCGTCCACTCGGCGTTTCTACCGGGTCGCGGTGGTGAATGACTAGGTATTCGTCGGGGAGTTGCCTGCACATATGTGAGTACCAGCAACTATACAAGAGACCATGATCTAATATCTTACATCTAGTCTGAGTATTGTATTGAGACATCGGAATACAAGACCACAATACTCTAAGAATGTTGTCCCATGGCTGTTTTCATTTTAGAAATGCGCCGTGAAGATAACCCCTCACCGCGTTCACCCATGAGGATAGATAATTACTTTCCTTCCGTGATTTAAGACAGAGACCTTTCTGTCTTCCATCTGTTATCCTATCTTTCCCTACGGAGCCCCCTCTAAGACTGTTTTTTCGATAATATCTTATACAGTGCACTGCTAGCTTGTTGTTGTTTATTAAAATATTTCCACGCTGTTATTCTTAACAACGGTTGGATACCATGTTTAGCCACATGAATTTGTAAGCATAACTAAATTCACTTATCCACAACATACTAAACAGGTTGTGATGGTAGACCATGTCAATTTCGACATTGGGAACACTGATTAATTATCCCATTGATTAATTATACTCAATTCCCCTAACTTCACCAAAAAGGTGTTTTTATTGGGTGAAGGGACTGAGCGGTATTAATTGGTATTGCACCATATTAATTGAGATCGTTTCATTTTAACTATGGAAACATTTCTCCCTACAGGTACCTAACTCCAGCAAAATTGCTGTTTTGGTCTTGAACGGCTTTTAGCCGTAAGTATAACAAATATAAAAAGAAAAAAAATGTCTTCTTTTTTCACACGATTATCCTCACGGCAGGGTGCACCTTAGGGCGTGTACACCACCGGAGGATCACATTATATGGTCCTGATGAAAGCTGAGCGACTTGGGCTCCCAAAAGCAGAAACATGTCGACCAAACTATATCCACTATGGACTAGGGGTCTTTAATAATTGAGACTAACCCTATGAGTCCATTTATTTCTGTTTTTAACCAGTGCAGACCGGACTGTTATTAAATTAGTTGAAAGTCACGAATTTGCACTTTTTATAATTTTTTCACCTCTTTGCACTCACTTAGCTCAATTTGGCTTGAATACACCCTCAACACACACAAGAACCAGCTCCGCTGTAAACAGGCGTTGTAGTACACTGTAAAGACATTCGGTCTTTCCAGTGGGAACCCAGTGATGAAGCATGTCACCACTAGGGTGGTGAGTGAGGGTTCTTAAACTACCTTGTTTTTTCTTATCCCTCTGTTTTCCCTTCCACCTCATATATTAATTTGAGGTTGTTTGTCTTTTCTTCACTCTTCTGTTGCATTTATGAATAGGCCCTTTTGTCCTTTGTCTAGCTCTGCCCCCTCCCTCCCCCCCCCCCCTCCCTCCCCCACGGCTTTCTCAGAGCACTTCTGTGTCTCCATATTATGTGTGCGTAACGCGCATTGACTACGTCATAGTGTACACATATCAAAATACTTCCTGTCGTCTGGAGAAGGTTTCATAACAATCATATCCGCGGTGACAGCGGCTGCTTACTTTTGGCTTCTGCTTTTCTCCCACAAGTTGAGAACTTCGGAAACAAATCTGCTTCATGTCTACAGCTGTTTCCCACCGTTCACACTGTTAAATGATTTACCTACCGACAGACAGTTGCCAAATGATATGTTTTTGCCGGACTTGGCTTTGCACTGCTATTTCGGGAAGAACCGTTTACTTCTATTTATGGAGTTTTCGGAAGATTTCCCATCACCTACCACCTTTAAATGAGTCCTTGGTAATTTTTAGAACTTTTTGACCATTCCACGTTGAAAAATATTGGTTTTCATTGGCTGCTTTGATTATCACCCCTCACACTGATGTATATTGAGCTGTTTAAAGCCTTATTCCTTTTGCCACTGTTCCTGAAGTGTTTCCTCGTAGTTAGCTAGCACATTTTGCCTTTATCCCACCTTGTAGACATACATTTTTCTCTTTACTGTCTTTCCTATTTCATTTGCATATTCCCCCAGGTGCAAATCTTAAACTTAACCCAGACTATTGAAAGGTGAGACAACAACACATTAATGCATTTTTTGGTTTGGCTTTATACGGCCTGCCTGGCCTTGAGAGTCAGGTGCGTTGCTACAGTATCTAATAAAAAGATTAGCCTATCCCTTCATCCTGCATTCCAGTTTAATTTCTTGTACCAAGACACTACTTTTTGTCCAATGGCCTTTGAACCGACATATCTGTCTTGCCAGAAGGTCAAAGAGCTCAACATATGTGAAGTTATGTCTCTCCCATGTCATCCTAATTTCAAGAAGGAAAACTAGATAACTTTCAGAGTCTGAGACGAGGCAGGCGAGACAATGTCCAGGTGACCCAGGAAATAACTCATAGAAAGGAAGCTTCAGACTGAAGAGTGACAGGGGGAGGAAGCAAACTTCCTCATAACCTCCTAGATCACTTCCAGATCCAACTTGCTGCCCTCTTCCAAAAGCTCCACTAGGGTAAAGGTTAGAGTGGGAGAAATTCCTGATTTGGGAAAGAAAATGACCAGTGGAAGAGCAAAGTCAGGGTTACCCACCCAGAGTGACCCACAATGATTCCTACTCAAGAAATCTAACCTTGATCCGCTAGAACCAAAACATGATAGACCTATAGCGTGTCTCACTTTTCCATCAAAAATCATTGAAAAGATAATGACCAGGCAAATAGGCCAATTTGTCGACAATAATAATCTGCTCGGTGATACTCAATTTGGGTTTAGGAAGAGACATGGGACAGAGACAGCCCTCATCAAGGCCTCGGACGAGATCAGGATGATCCTGGATAAAGGTGGAGCGGATGTCCTTATCCTATTGGATCTGTCTGCAGCTTTTGAGACGGTCGAACATACCATCCTGTTCGACGTGTCTCTGCCATAGGCATCAAGCAAAAGGCCAGGACTCTACTAACTTCATTTCTTGCAAATCGTACACAGTCTGTTAAGTTGGGTGAATTCCACTCCCTGGTCTTCTCCCTCTCATGTGGTGTGCCCCAGGGATCCTCCCTAAGTCCAACCTTATTTAATATCTTTGTGTCGGACCTGGCCAGTATCATCAAAACCCATGGGATGGGGATAACCTCTTATGCGGATGACACCCAACTTTTACTGGCAGTCCACAATGATGGAGTTGAAGTGGCAGCACATTTTCAAGAGGGGATGCAAGATATCAGTCTTTGGATGTCACGCAACTGCCTGAAATTGAACTCTGATAAAACAGAGGTAATGACTTTCGGTAGCTTAGTCCTCGCCTGGTCCCCAACTTGGTGGCCAACTGAGATCGGTCCCCCCCGCTTCCTGTCACCAAGGTTAGAAATTTGGGAGTGATGTTTGATGATGAACTTTCTTTTATACTCCATGCAAATGTGGTGGTGTCTTCATCTTTCCTCACTCTCAAAATTATTAGGAAACATCTTCCTTTCCTTCCTCTGAGTGCTGGAAAAACCCTTATGTGCACACTGGCCTCATCTAAGATCGACTATTGCAATGGCCTGTTTTTAAATGCTCAGGAAAAAGTTTTGAATAACTTGCAGCTAATTCAAAACTCAGCAGCCAGAATATTGTCAGGTACGCCCAAGTTTAAATCTCTTTCCTCAGTAATACGCCAGCTTCATTGCCTGCCGATCAGGAACCAAATCAAATTCAAGGCCCTCTGTATAGCATACAGGGCAACCAATAACTTTGGACCTGAGTTCTTAAGAAGATCTTTATGCTGCTATACCCCTAGGAGATTACTGCGCTCCTCCTCAGCCCGCCTTTTATCTGTCCCACGTACAAAGAAATCATCATGGGGAGCAGGATGTTTTTCGGTTGCCACGTCAAAATTGTGGAACACCCTACCCCTTCATATCAGGGCTCGTCCTTCTCTTTTTACCTTTAGAAAGTCATTAAACACGTGGCTTTTCAACCAGTAATCAATCACTTCAACTGCTCTGCGTAATTGTCTTTCAGCCCCGAGACACCTTTGGGTATTTGTGCGCTATATAAATTGCATAAATAAATAAGAATGGAAAGGGGAAAGCACTGGTTCTAGAGAAAATGGTCACTAGAAAGAGAATTAAGAAGTAGTTCTAGTAAAAGTGAAAATTTGGTGAGTGATAACCCCTGCACAGCCCAAACTGTGAAGATTTGACTCCTAACATTCTGTAGGATGACATCATAGCAAGGTTCCATAGAGAGGGCAAGTATAACATTAGGGTCAAAATATAACACCCATCTTGATAAAATTTAGGCCTCAAATTCCTAAGTATTTGGGGCCATATTATCAAGAAAGGGCGATACATTATCGCTGCTTTTATCGGCAGGAAACTGCTGCTAAAGCGACGATAATGGGCTTCATAATATGCCCTATTGAATTCCCATCAAAACACACAAGATGATGGACGGAATGTTGCACAATGGCAAAACATTCACCCCGAGTCATGGATCTGGGTTTAATCCTTCGTTATTTTGCTCACCAAGCCACCCCAGTTCAGACATGGCCATATGCAAATCAGCCTTGACCCTGTGCCTCAGGGGAACAGTCCAGCCCGAACTGCCAAGCCATTTCTTCCCTGTACCGGAATCAAGCATCCTAGGACCGGTTTCTGGCTATCAGCCTTCATCAGCCAGGATAGCTTGACTCCAGTGGCGTAGTGAGCACGGGACCCACATCTGGGCATACCCTTACCACATAGGGTGAACAGCAAAACACGCAAGATGATGGACGGAATGTTGCCCAATGGCTAAACATTCACCCCCAGTCATAGATCTGGGTTTAATCCATCGTTATTTTGCTCACCAAGCCACCCCAGTTCAGACATGGCCATATACAAATCAGCCTTCACCCTGTGCCTCATGGGAACAGTCCAGCCCAAACTGCCAAGCCATGTCCTCCCTTGATCGGAATCAAGCATCCTAGGACCGGTTTCTGGCTATCAGCAGTCTATAGCCAGGATAGCTTGACTCCAGTGGCGTAGTGAGCACAGGATTCACATTTGGGCATACCCTTCCCACATAGGGTGAACAGCAAAACGCACAAGATGAGGGACGGAATGTTGCACAATGGCAAAACATTCACCCCGAGTCATAGATCTGGGTTTAATCCATGGTTATTTTGCTCACCAAGCCACCCCAGTTCAGACATGGCCATATGCAAATCAGCCTAGACCCTTTGCCTCATGGGAACAGTCCAGCCCGAACTGCCAAGCCATGTCTTCCCTGGACCGGAATCAAGCATCCTAGGACCGGTTTCTGGCTAGCAATAGAAATAGATAGCCAGAAACCGGTTCTAGGATGCTTGATTCCTGTCCAGGGAAGACATGGCTTGACAGTTCGGGCTGGACTGTTCCCATGAGGCATAGGGTCAAGACTGATTTGCATATGGCCATGTCTGCACTGGGATGGCTTAGTGAGCAAAATAACGATGGATTAAACCCAGATCTGTGACTGGGGGTGAATGTTTTGCCATTGTGCAACATTCCGTCCATCATCTTGTGTGTTTTGCTGTTCACCCTATGTGGGAAGGGTATGCCCAGATGTGGGTCCCATGCTCACTATGCCACTGGAGTCAAGCTATCCTGGCTGATGAAGGCTGATAGCCAGAAACCGGTCCTAGGATGCTTGATTCCGGTCCAGGGAAGACATGGCTTGGCAGTTCGGGCTGGACTGTTCCCAGGAGACACAGGGTCAAAGCTGATTTGCATATGGCCATGTCTGAACTGGGGTGGCTTGGTGAGCAAAATAACAATGGATTCAACCCAGATCTGTGACTGGGGGTGAATGTTTTGCCATTGTGCAACATTCCGTCCATCATCTTGTGTGTTTTGCTGTTCACCCTATGTGGGAAGGGTATGCCCAAACGTGGGTCCTGTGCTCACTCTGCCGCTGAAGTCAAGCTACCCTGGCTGATGAAGCCTGATAGCCAGAAACCGGTCCTAGGATGATTGATTCCAGTCCAGGGAAGACATGGCTTGGCAGTTCTGGCTGGACTGTTCCCATGAGGCACAGGGTCAAGACTGATTTGCATATGGCCATGTCTGAACTAGGGTGGCTTGGTGAGCAAAATAACGCTGTATTAAACCCAGATCTGAGACTAGGGGTGAATGTTTTGCCATTGTGCAACATTCCGTTCATCATCTTGTGTGTTTTGCTGTTCAGCCTATGTGGGGAGGGTTTGCCCAGACGTGGGTCCTGTGCTCACAACGCCACTGGAGTCAAGCTATCCTGGCTGATGAAGGCTGATAGCCAGAAACCGGTCCTAGGATGCTTGATTCCGGTCCAGGGAAGACATGGCTTGGCAATTTGGGCTGGACTGTTCCCATGAGGCACAGGGTCAAGACTGCTTTGCATATGGCCATGTCTGAACTTGGGTGGATTGGTGAACAAAATACTGATGGATTAAACCCAGATCTGTGACTGGGGGTGAATTTTTTGCCATTGTACAACATTCCGTCCATCATCTTGTGTGTTTTGCTATTCACCCTATGTGGGAAGGGTATGCCAAGACGTGGGTCCCGTGCTCACTATTCCACTGCAGTCAAGCTATCCTGGCTGATGAAGGCTGATAGCCAGAATCCGGTCCTAGGATGCTTGATTCCGGTCCAGGGAAGACATGGCTTGGCAGTCCGGGCTGGACTGTTCCCATGAGCCACAGGGTCAAGACTGATTTGCATATGGCCATGTCTGAACTAGGGTGGCTTGGTGAGCAAAATAACGATGGATTAAACCCAGATCTGAGACTAGGGGTGAATGTTTTGCCATTGTACAACATTCCGTCCATTATCTTGTGTGTTTTGCTGTTCAGCCTATGTGGGGAGGGTTTTCCCAGATGTGGGTCCTGTGCTCACTACGCCACTGGAGTCAAGCTATCCTGGCTGATGAAGGCTGATAGCCAGAAACCGGTCCTAGGATGCTTGATTCCGGTCCAGGGAAGACATGGCTTGGCAGTTTGGGCTGGACTGTTCCCATGAGGCACAAGGTCAAGACTGATTTGCATATGGCCATGTCTGAACTGGGGTGGATTGGTGAACAAAATACTGATGGATTAAACCCAGATCTGTGACTGGGGTGAATTTTTTGCCATTGTACAACATTCCGTCCATCATCTTGTGTGTTTTGCTGTTCACCCTATGTGGGAAGGGTATGCCCAGATGTGGGTCAAAGTCCTCACTACGCCACTGGAGTCAAGGTATCCTGGCTGATGAAGGCTGATAGCCGGAAACCGGTACTAGGATGCTTGATTCCGGTCCAGGGAAGACATGGCTTGGCAGTTCGGGCTGGACTGTTCCCATGAGGCACAGGGTCAAGACTGATTTGCATATGGCCATGTCTGAACTAGGGTGGCTTGGTGAGCAAAATAACAATGGATTAAACCCAGATCTGAGACTAGGGGTGAATGTTTTGCCATTGTGCAACATTCCGTCCATCATCTTGTGTGTTTTGCTGTTCAGCCTATGTGGGGAGGGTTTTCCCAGACGTGGGTCCTGTGCTCACTACGCCAATGGAGTCAAGCTATCCTGGCTGATGAAGGCTGATAGCCAGAAACCGGTCCTAGGATGCTTGATTCCGGTCCAGGGAAGACATAGCTTGGCAGTTTGGGCTGGACTGTTCCCATGAGGCACAGGGTCAAGACTTATTTGCATAAGGCCATGTCTGAACTGGGGTGGCTTGGTGAGCAAAATAACGATGGATTAAACCCAGATCTGTGACTGGGGGTGAATGTTTTGCCATTGTGCAACATTCCGTCCATCATCTTGTGTGTTTTGCTGTTCACCCTATGTGGTAAGGGTGTGCCCAGACATGGGTCCCGTGTTCACTATGCCACTGGAGTCAAGCTATCCCGGCTGATGATGGCTGATAGCCAGAAATCGGTCCTAGGATGCCTGATTCCGGTCCATGGAAGACATGGCTTGGCAGTCCGGGCTGGACTGTTCGCATGAGGCACAGGTTAAAGACCGATTTGCATATGGCCATGTCTGAACTGGGGAGGCTTGGTGAGCAAAAAAAAAATCAATTAAACCGAGATCTGTGACTGGGGGTGAATGTTTTGCCATTGTGTAACATTCCGTCCATCATCTTGTGTGTTTTGCTGTTCACCCTATGCGGGAAGGGTATGCCCAGAAGTGGGTCCCGTGCTCACTCTGCCACTGGAGTCAAGCTATCCTGGCTGATGAAGGCTGATAGAAACCGATCCTAGTATGCTTGATTCCGGTCCAGGGAAGTCATGGCTGGGCAGTTAGGGCTGGACTGTTTCCATGAGGCACAGGGTGAAGACTGATTTGCATATGGCCATGTCTGAACTGGTGTGGCTTGGTGAGCAAAACAACAATGGATTCAACCCATATTTTTGACTTGGGGGTGAATGTTTTGCCATTGTGCAACATTCCGTCCATCATCTTGTGTCTTTTGCTGTTCACCCTATGTGGGAAGGGTATGCCCAGACTTGGGTCCCGTGCTCACTATGCCACTGGAGTCAAGCTATCCTGGCTGATGACGGCTGATAGCCATAAACCGGTTGTTATGCTTGACACGAAGGTTGCCCCAGAAGTACCAGGTAGGTGATGCTCTTTCCCTATATCCCCTAACCGGTTCACCATCTGCCAGAATATAACACTGCACCGGAGTAGTGATGCCCGTCAGGGGAACACAGGGAGACAAAACAAGGAAAGTGGGGGACAAAAGAATATGGAGATGTCTTCTTTACACCTGAAGGAGTAATTCCTGGAATCACAGAACGTCTGAATATCAGCTTCCTAAGGGAATGTAAGGAACACAGGTTAGTGCAGCAATTCTAAGTGTAATTGGGAAGTGCAATAATAGAGCGAACAGATACCTACAGAATTGGGGTGCAAGTGCTAATCCGTGTACTTGTACAATGTGGAGGGAATGGTATCCAGGAATCGCAACTCTGTCTCCTGTAGAACACACAACAAGGTGAGGAAGCCTGTCTCAAAACGTATGCAGGAATAATGAGCAAATACCTGCTCCTGCGTACCTGTGTATATAAACAATGAGCCTCGAATAACCTGGAACTGGAATCAATACTCCTCCAGTTCCCGATGACTTAGTATCAAAACCGGGACTAGCATCAATACTCAACTAGTCCCGACTTTACCAAAAACAAAGTAAAGACACGCAGTCTAAATGTCCCCACTACCTTATGGAGATCTAACGAAAATCAAACAATAATCAAAACAACTCATCCCTAGAAGTCAGGGATAACTTCAGGACTCGTAAAGAAAACCGGAACGCGTGTAACAACTTGACACGCTTCCGAAATCAACCAAAATGCCAATGCGCGCACAATCAGATAACAGCAAGGGCCGATAGTACCTTAAGTGAAGTACCGACGCCCGGCGAAAACCCGACGGATCCCGCAGCTCGCCACCACCGTGACCCGGATCCGCAACACAGGAACCAGCAAAGGACACCGGAACGGAACGCGAAGCGTTTACTGCAGGGAAGGGGGGTGGTTAAATGACGCGTCGGTACTCTCTGCGCATGCGTGTCTCTTCGCGCCTGCGCTGTAGACTTGCCAACCAGCAGGAGCTGACATTTGCCAACCAGGCGTTCGTTTACAGGCACGACAGTACACCCCCCCCTACTCCACCGCCAATCGGTTTGGGTTTATTTGGATGTCTGCGATGGAATAGGCGTAACAACCTGGGTGCATGTATCTGACTTGCAGGTTCCCAGCTACGTTCCTCGATACCATACCCTTTCCAATGAATCAGGTATTGTAGTCTGCCTCTACTACGTCTGGAATCGATAACTCTTTCCACTTCATATTCCTCTTCTGCGTCTACTATCACCGGACTCGGACGTGGTTGGATGCGTGTATCTGGTGCAACGGGTTTGAGGAGGGATATGTGGAAGACTGGTTGTATCTTCATTGTTGGAGGCAGGTCTAGTTGTAACGCTACAGGATTTATGACCTTGGTTACATGAAAGGGTCCCACAAATTTGGGTCTGAATTTACAAGAACCTCTCAAGGCCAAATATCTCGTGGAAAGCCACACTTTGTCTCCTGCTTGGTACATAGGCCCTGGTTGTCTATGGGTATCTGCGTCTTTCTTATATGTGGCCTTAGCTCTGTCTAAATTGTCTTGTATAGCAGTATGTGTTGTCTGGATTTTCTGTACCAAAGAGGTGACGGAGGGAGTGTTACAAGCTACTGACAGAGGAATGGGCAAGACTCTGGGATGAAAACCATGGGATCCATAGAAGGGTGTAAACAAGGTGGAAAAGTGATGGCTGTTATTGTACGATAGCTCAGCTAACCAAATCATTTCATCCCACTCCTGATTTGACTGAAGAGACTGGCATCTCATAAATTGTTCCAAGCTCTGATTGACTCGTTCGGTTTGTCCATCCGTCTGAGGATGATGGCTTGAAGACAACCGAACCTCAATCTGTAACAATGTACACAATTGTCTCCAGAACTTGGATACGAATTGCGTTCCTCTGTCCGTGATGAGCACAGAAGGAATGCCATGAAGTCTAATGATGTTCTGTAAAAAGACTTGTGCCAGAATGCTTGATGTAGGGAGACCCGTCAATGGTATGAAATGGGCAGATTTGGTGAATAAATCCACTACTACCAGTACAGTGTTGTTACCCTTCTTAGTGCGTGGCAATTCAACGATGAAATCCATAGACACCGTATGCCAAGGGCTTGGAGGCGAGGGAATAGGACATAAAAGGCCTACTGGTTTGGTGTGAGAGGCTTTGCCTTGTGCACAAATAGCGCATGTTTTGACAAATCCTTGTACGTCCTGATTAAGGGATGGCCACCAACAATAGCGCTTCACCAACTCTACCGTCCTCTTATACCCAGGATGTCCAGCTATGCCTTGTGTATGACACCAGTTCATTACAGTCTGTCTCTGAGAAACGTCAGGTAAGTAGAGCCCATTGTGCACATACTGTAACCCATGTCGAGTCTGAGTGATCTGAGTCTTGAGAAAGGCGTCCACCTCTGGTTTTTGCTGAGCGCTAGCTACTTCACTCAGGAACTGTTCCTCTGTGACTGTACCACCTATGATTTTCTTAGCCTCTATAATGGAGGGGGGATGTTCATCTATCAGTGGACTATCAAACCCCAAACGGGATAAGGCATCGGCTTTCCCGTTCTTCCTTCCTGCTCTAAAATGGATTTCGAAATCATAGCCACCAAAAAACTGAGTCCACCGCAACTGTCTCATGGACAATGCTTTCGTGGTTTTCAGGTATTGTAAATTGCGATGGTCTGTTATGATGGTGACTGTATACCTGGAACCCATCAGATATTGCCTCCATTCTTCTAGCACCTTCTTTATTGCAAGCAACTCTCTTTCACCGATAGCATAGTTGATTTCTGCAGGTGTGAGCTTATGGGAGTAATAAGCTACAGGATGTAATTCCCCTGTTTCAGGGTTGGCTTGAGATAATACTCCTCCTACTGCCGCTTGAGAGGCATCAACCTCTACCACAAAGGGACTTTGCTGATCGGGATGTCGAAGTATCGGGGCCTCAGTAAAGGCTTTCTTTAATACCAAAAAAGATTGTTCTGCCTCTGGGGACCATACAAAAGAAGTATCCTTTCTCAAGAGCTTGGTGATGGGGGTTACAATTTCAGAAAAGTGTTCAATAAACCGCCTGTAAAAATTGGCAAAGCCCAGAAATCTTTGTATGTCCTTCACTGAAGTGGGAGAGGCCCATTGAACCACAGCTTGTACCTTGTGAGGATCCATCTGCAACCCCTGGGAGGATAAAATGTACCCCAAAAAGGTCACCTTGGACCTGTGAAAGAAGCATTTGTCTAGTTTACAGTACAGGTAATTATTCTCTAAGCGTTGTAATACCGCTTGAACATGACCCTCATGTTCCTTCAGTGTTGCTGAATAGATAAGGAGATCATCAATGTATGCAATGACGCAGCTATCCAGTAGGTCTTTCAATACATCGTTAATGAAATATTGAAACGCGGAAGGCGCATTGCAGAGCCCAAATGGCATCACCATATATTCGTACAATCCATATTTAGTGCAAAACGCCGTTTTCCACTCATCTCCTTCTCGTACTCTCACTAGATGATAGGCCCCTCTAAGATCTAATTTGGTAAAATACTTGGCATTGTTGACTTGATCTAGGAGAGAGGAGATGAGTGGTAACGGATATCTGTTCTTTATGGTTACTGCATTAAGGGAACGATAGTCAATGCAGCAACGCAAACCACCCTCCCGTTTAGGAATAAAAAAGAGTGCAGATGATGCTGGAGATCTGGATACTCTAATGAAGCCAAGGTCCAGCATTTCATCCAAATATTCTCGGAGATAGATATTCTCCTTTTCAGTCAAGGCATATACTCTGCTCGTTGGAATACGAGCTCCTGCCTGTAGGTCTATTCTACAGTCATACACCCTATGAGGGGGTAGACTGGTGGCTTCCTTGGCATCAAAAATCGAGGAATACCGGTGATATATCTCTGGTAGCTTTGCATCAGGCTGGTCAACTTGTTCGTCTATTTTCACGTCCCCTGGTTCCTGATCTACTGGAGTCTTCAAAGGTTCCCTCTCTGTAGTATGTAAGATAGTGAGGGGTGTACTGACCAGTATAGAAGCAATGTTGTTCTTGTGATCTTGACAAGACACGTCATTGAACATGATCTCTTCCTTCTGCCAATTAATGGTAGGGTTGTGATGTCTTAACCAGGGGAGACCTAAAACCACTGGGAATTGCGGGGATTGAATGATATCAAAACAAAGGGATTCCCTATGGGCATCTGCAATAGTTACCTCAAATGCTTCTGTAGTATGTGTTATGGGGCCAGATTTTAAAGAACTCCCATCAATGGTATATACCTCTTCCAGGGTTGTTTTAGGTATGTAGGTAAGATGATTTTCTTTGGCCCACTTCCCATCAATAAAGTTACCGGAAGCTCCGGAGTCAATCATTATTGCGACTTCTAGCTGTTGAGTTGGACTTTGCAACAAAGAAGGTACAAAGAAATGGCTCTGTGAGTGAAATGAGGAGACAATGGATCCTGAATGACCCGAGGCCTTAGTCTCTCTGGGCTTCGGGTCCTCTAGTTTTCCGACTGTCTCTTTGATTTTGGTTTAACGGGGCAATCCCTCAGAAAATGCCCAGCTTTACCGCAATACAGACACAATTTAAGGTTCCTTCTGCGCTGTTTTTCCGTTTCACTAAGGGGGCCCTTAACACTCCCAATCTGCATAGGTTCAGTACCATCGGTACTCCCTTCGGGTTCGGACTTGCTTTCTTTGACTTGTATCCTATTGAAGTCGCCTTTAGACTTATCCTTCCTTCTCTCACCTAAACGGTGATCCAATTTTACTACTAGGTCAATGAGCTCCGGACATGTGTCTGGGGGGGTCCACTACATGAGCTAAGGCGTCTTTTAACTCATCACGCAGTCCTTTGTAAAACAAGGCGCTGCGCTTCTCACGAGGCCATTCTGCTTCTGCCACTAGACGGTGGAAAGTGGATATGTATGTGGCTAGATCTTTGGACCCCTGTTTAAGTGTCAAAAGCTCGGTATCTGCTGCATGGGTAAATGTGTGTTTGTCAAATAATTTCCTTAATTCCCTCTTGAATGCATTGTAGTCTAGAAGAAGGGGATCATCTCTCTCTATAAAGGGTATAGCCCAATTAGCCGCAGGGCCTCCTAAGTATGACAAAACGAAGGCCACTTTGGCTTGATCAGTGGGGAAGCAGGTCGCTTTACACATGAAATGTAGCTGGCACTGACTAATGAAAGCGGCACATTTGGCTGGGTCACCGTTGAATCTTTCGGGAGGAGCTAAGGGTATAGGGGGGGGAGGAGTAACTACTTGTATGACAGGCGTTTGTGATCCTGCACTACCTGCCCCACCATCTAAGTCCATCCTATCCAATCTATCAGATAATGCTTGGGTTTCTCTCTGGAGATTACCCATCATGTTCGCCAAATCACCTAAGGTCACCTCCATGGTACTTGGGTGGCAAATCAATTAGGCTTCGCGTTCTGTTATGCTTGACACGAAGGTTGCCCCAGAAGTACCAGGTAGGTGATGCTCTTTCCCTATATCCCCTAACCGGTTCACCATCCGCCAGAATATAACACTGCACCGGAGTAGTGATGCCCGTCAGGGGAACACAGGTAGACAAAACAAGGAAAGTGGGGGACAAAAGAATATGGAGATGTCTTCTTTACACCTGAAGGAGTAATTCCTGGAATCACAGAACGTCTGAATATCAGCTTCCTAAGGGAATGTAAGGAACACAGGTTAGTGCAGCAATTCTAAGTGTAATTGGGAAGTGCAATAATAGAGCGAAAAGATACCTACAGAATTGGGGTGCAAGTGCTAATCCGTGTACTTGTACAATGTGGAGGGAATGGTATCCAGGAATCGCAACTCTGTCTCCTGTAGAACACACAACAAGGTGAGGAAGCCTGTCTCAAAACGTATGCAGGAATAATGAGCAAATACCTGCTCCTGCGTACCTGTGTATATAAACAATGAGCCTCGAATAACCTGGAACTGGAATCAATACTACTCCAGTTCCCGGTGACTTAGTATCAAAACCGGGACTAGCATCAATACTCAACTAGTCCCGACTTTACCAAAAACAAAGTAAAGACACGCAGTCTAAATGTCCCCACTATCTTTATGGAGATCTAACGAAAATCAAACAATAATCAAAACAACTCATCCCTAGAAGTCAGGGATAACTTCAGGACTCGTAAAGAAAACCGGAACGCGTGTAACAACTTGACACGCTTCCGAAATCAACCAAAATGCCAATGCGCGCACAATCAGATAACAGCAAGGGCCGATAGTACCTTAAGTGAAGTACCGACGCCCGGCGAAGACCCGACGGATCCCGCAGCTCGCCACCACCGTGACCCGGATCCGCAACACAGGAACCAGCAAAGGACACCGGAATGGAACGCGAAGCGTTTACTGCAGGGAAGGGGGGTGGTTAAATGACGCGTCGGTACTCTCTGCGCATGCGTGTCTCTTCGCGCCTGCGCTGTAGACTTGCCAACCAGCAGGGGCTGACATTTGCCAACCAGGCGTTCGTTTACAGGCACGACACCGGTCCTAGGATGCTTGATTTCGGTCCAGGGAATACATGGCTTGGCAGTTCGGGCTTGACTGTTCCCATGAGGCACATGGTCAAGAATGATTTGCATATGGCCATGTCTGAACTGGGGTGGCTTGGTGAGCAAATAAACAATGGATTAAACCCAGATCTGTGACTGATGGTGAATGTTTTGCCATTGTGCAACATTCCGTCCATCATCTTCTGTGTTTTGCTGTTCACCCTATGTGGGAAGAGTATGTCCAGACGTGGGTCCCGTGCTCACTACACCACTGGAGTCAAGCTATCCTGGCTGATGAAGGCTGATAGAAACCGATCCTAGTATGCTTGATTCTGGTCCAGGGAAGTCATGGCTGGGCAGTTCGGGCTGGACTGTTTCCATGAGGCACAGGGTGAAGACTGATTTGCATATGGCCATGTCTGAACTGGCGTGGCTTGGTGAGCAAAACAACAATGGGTTCAACCCATATCTTTGACTTGGGGGTGAATGTTTTGCCAATGTGCAACATTCCGTCCATCATCTTGTGTCTTTTGCTGTTCACCCTATGTGGGAAGGGTATGCCCAGACTTGGGTCCCGTGCTCACTATGCCACTGGAGTCAAGCTATCCTGGCTGATGACGGCTGATAGCCATAAACCGGTCCTAGGATGCTTGATTTCGGTCCAGGGAATACATGGCTTGGCAGTTCGGGCTTGACTGTTCCCATGAGGCACATGATCAAGATTGATTTGCATATGGCCATGTCTGAACTGGGGTGGCTTGGTGAGCAAATTAACAATGGATTCAACCCATATCTGTGACTGGGGGTGAATGTTTTGCCATTGTGCAACATTCCGTCCATCATCTTGTGTGTTTTGCTGTTCACCCTATGTGGGAAGAGTATGTCCAGACGTGGGTCCCGTGCTCACTACGCCACTGGAGTCAAGCTATCCTGGCTGATGAAGGCTGATAGCCAGAAACCGGTCCTAGGATGCTTGATTCCGGTCCAGGGAAGACATGGCTTGGCAGTTCGGGCTGGACTGTTCCCATGAGGCACAGGGTCAAGACTGACTTGCATATGGCCATGTCTGAACTGGGGTGGATTGGTGAGCAAAATAACGATGGATTAAACCCAGATCTGTGACTGGGGGTGAATGTTTTGCCATTGTGCAACATTCCGTCCATCATCTTGTGTGTTTTGCTGTTCACCCTATGTGGGGAAGGTATGCCTAGACGTGGGTCCCGTGCTCACTACGCCACTGGAGTCAAGCTATCCTGGCTGATGAAGGCTGATAGCCAGAAACGGGTCCTAGGATGCTTGATTCAAGTCCAGGTAAGACATGACATCCCTACACCCTACGTGGGTGTAGCGATTTCCTGCCTGCATACTAGCCTTCCTAGAGTAGTTCCTTGGTTTACATTGCGAAAGGGTATTAGGAACTACTACTACCAGCAGGCCATGGGGCGCGTGAGAGCAAGGCACAGGGCGGTTCCTATATAGCACCTCATCCACAATGGGAAGGTGATTGACAATCTTCGTTTCAGATAGGAATGGCGGAAGGTGTGTCCCCGCCGCATTCCAGCGAGAAGATCGCAGTTTTATCCAGTGCCTCAGTGTCCAGCTGGGCACGAGTGATTCTGCCTTGGTTCCAGCATTTGTTCCGTTCGCATTTTGTGGCTTCATATTCTCCGGAGTATATCACTATTGAGCTCAGGTATCAAGGAAGGAGCGCAGGCTCGCCTCCTCCCTCGACCTTCATTTTTAGGTTTCTCCTGGCCGTAGCACTGCGCAGCAGTGCTCGCGCAGGCGAAATCTTTTGATGTACAGTATGGGGCTTTGTCCCGCCTCTCTCTTCCATTGGCTGGCTCCATAAATGGAGGCTAGCCATTGGAAGAGATGGGTGTCTATTACTTTTTTCCCCGCCTTGACGCGATTCATGGGCGTTTCTGTGGCTTTTTTTAAGTCCCGCCCCTTTTTTCGTCATGCCATTCACGTGCTGTTGCTCACGCGCTCCTCGCTTGCTGTCCTGCCCCCCTTTACCCGATCGGCAGCAACTCGTCCTCCCCAGTCTCGCTCCGTGTCCCGGGATCGGCAGCCCTCCTCCCCTCCCTGTCCCTTCGGTCGGTGGCTCCCCTCCCCCTCCACCAGTCTGGATCGGCCGCCCTCCCTCCCCCTTCAGTCTCTCCCTGTCCCGAGATCGCCTCCTCTGCACAAGACGGCATGCAGTGCAGCCGCACCGGGACCCACCTGCAGCATATAGGTGGCCGAGAAGCACCTTTACGGGGCCTTTCACAGCCCTCTGCGGGGCCCAGAGAACAGCCTCTCGCCTGTGGGGAAGTGCCCTGCAGATCTGGGCTTGTTAAACAAATGTTCGTGACTGCGCAGAAGTCTCTTAATGGCGGAAATATTCCATAAGTTGTTTGTGCAGGCAGGCTCCTCCTCCGCCCGAGAAAGAATTGAAAGTATGCCGACCAGACACGTCATGGGCATTGTGGGTAAAAGCAGGCCACCTGGTTAGTTCTCTTTTTGTCTGGTAAAGCAGGTTTTGCGTGATTGTGTGATCTTCAGCAGGAAGCGTGATGATGCTGTGAAGCTGCAGCAGGTCAGGGGGAAGCTGCGTCCGAGGTAGGAGCGAGGCATCGCCGCGGAGGAGGAATCAGGCCGGCTGCTGGGCACTGAGCTGTGAAAAACCCAGGAGCAGCAACCCCCACCCCACCTCCCCACCTCCGGAGCCCGGTTAATTTCATTCTGGTCTCATTTCTGTGCCTGTCCCCTTCCTCAGCGCTCGGTCTTTTTCTGCTCATCCTCCCTCTCTCAGTGTATTCAGTAGAGCTTCAGTGGCCTGACTTGTTGCTGACATATTGATTTGCACGTTTTGCCAAAGCGTTGCCGGTTCCCAGGTATTGAATGCTGTATGATGTCACATACGGGTCTCTGAGGGTGGCACAGGTATTTCCTGGATTTCTCTTCCGCCTCTCAGTGTAGACTGCAGGCTTGCTGTTCATCCTTCGGCCTGGTGAGGTTGGTGATTGCCTGCGAGAAAGCCCCGTAATATTAGTTTGCTGTCTTGTGTCCGTTCCAATGGTCTGCCCGTGTCTCCCTTTACAGCCTCAGGCTTGTGATCGCTGCTGCTGAGTTTGGTCACTAGATGTCTCTTCGCTACTGGTACATTTTGCAGGACAAGATTTCTGTTTCAGCGGGTCACATATTATCTCTTTTTGTCAGATTCAGATTCTGTGCTTCAGAGCTTTCCCTGTTTGTTTTGTCAGTATGTATTCCCTTCATCTTTCTCTATCTTGGGGCCTCTTACTCTCTTCATCTCTCGCTTCCTCCCTGTGAGCCTCTCTTGCTGCATTTCTGTCTGTATGTGATTTTCTCTCCTCTGTCTTATTCCCTGTGATCGATCGATCTGTCTGTCTGTCTGTCTGTCTGTCTGTCTGTCTGTCTGTGTCACAAAACAGGCATCAATTTGATATGGTCCTGTGTATCACCATAATCGGTCTCAGTGGCACCTCAAACGTCACCAGACCCCCCCCCCCCTCCTCCCAATGTCAGTATAGAAACATATAGCGCAAGTTACTCATAATGTATTTTTTGTATTGCATGCTTACTTTGGTGCAATGAGCATGACACCATTGCATAATTTTCAATCATGTAAATGTTTATTTAAAGCAGTAAATAAAGTACAGGCTTTCATTGTTTAGTTGTGCTAATAGTATGAGAAAAGTATTTAATTCTGCAGTTACAAAACAGGGCTCCTCATAAACCATGTTTGGCTTCAAAAGCACATTCTGGCTATAGGAATCAGAGATGCTGAAGCTGATAGCAAGCCAGAGCTAACAGGGGGCCGGGGGCCCTGATTGCAGTTAGAACGTTTAGCTTTTGTGAATATAGCAGTGCGCACAGCTCAAAGTGGTTATGCTCAGACATTTTTTAAACTCCTTATGCGATGTAGATTGAGCACTTGTTCCTCCTGTAATGTACCGTTTGCTACCTCTTGTATTTTGTTTGCTCACAATTGTCACTTTTGCCTCATGTAACTTAACATTTGCTTTTGTAATTTGTTCACTTGTAATTTTCTCCTCATGAATCATTACTGTTCCTATTGTGAAGCGCTCTGACACCTTCGGGTAAAGTCCCCGCTATAATGGCAATAGCTCTAACTTTGGCAAAGGCGAGACCGTTGCATTGTAAATGCTTGTTGTTTATCTTTTTAGAAGCCGCGGTAGCTCTGAATGCGCTGGGCGCATTTGGGCTTTCTGTGACTTGTGTTTAGAGAGTGTGTTTTCTGTACCAGCAATCCATTGAAAGAAGTATTTCTTGGTGCCGAACAATTACGAGCCTCTCAGAATTCTGTTACACATGATTTAAACCACCCGTATTGATTTTCCTTGCCTCGCATTCTGCAAAGGACGTCTATTGGACATTTCAGTGTTAGCTTGGTTTTTGTTTTCTTCGTCCTGATCAGATGCCTTTTTCAATGTACATTGCCTTGTTGAAAACACTACGAATTTAAGACTTCTTTACTGCTACTCTGTTTTCATGTGTGTTGTGAGGAAAGTAACAACACCAGAGTTTTGGTTCTCTAAATGTTTAAGCCCTATGATTAACACTTGCCTATTTTCACTTTCCTTGTGCCTTCTGACTATTGACAAGGAGTGAACCTTTTCTCAAACTTTGAAACCATTTAGTAGGAAATCTCCCTACTCTGAATTCATTGCTTATGCTCTTTATTTTTGGGTGCATTTGCTGTATATATTCTGGTGAGTAGGGGTGGGGAGGTATAGCTGTAGGATCTGTGTTTATCAAGAGAACGCATACCTTATTCTTGTTTTCTTGTCTTCCTGTCCAACAGTACGCACATCCCTCCTATTTGCCGTGCAGTCTCCCAGACCAGATCCTGAAGGGACCACAGAAAATACAGCTAGTTTATTATTTTATACACTTCCCTTTTCCCCTTGGGCACAATTTCAATCAGTAGGTTTTCTTCCTCTGCATGGAGTTGCGTCAGGGAGAATTGGGGGGATATACGTCAGTCATTGTCTCTGCTGGCCACGAGAGACAGGTTAGTGGCGATTTGTATATTCTTGCGCTACTGACAATCACGACAGATTGTCACGCCCAAGTTTAACGCCCAGCCCAGACGATGGATACTAACATGGTTTTGGCCTCGCTGTTGGAAAGCCTGATGGCTTTGCAGCAGGAGGTACAAACCTTGCGCTTAGAGAATCAGAACTTGCATAGGGAAATGGGCACCTTGCGAAGGGAGGTAGCAGGCCCCACCCACAGGGGTCAAAGATGGGATTCTTACATCAGACCGGCTACTCTGCCTCCTCCCTTGTCAGCTACACATACACTTTCCCCAGGCTCTCAAGGGGGTGGGTTTTTTGCCGAAGCACCTCCCTCTTCCACTACAGCTGATACCGTTCCTAAAGTCCAGATCATCCAAAACACGGGAATTCTTTTGGCTCCCCCTGAGCGATTTTACAGAGATCCAAAAAAGTTTGAAACCTTCTTGAACCAATGCCATCTTCATTTTTTATGTAAACTCGCTGTGTTTCACGATGAGGCTGCAAAAACGGCTTTCATGATGTCCTATATGGGTGGCAATGCAGCTAGTGGACCATTCCCTTAATGGAAGGAAACTATCCTGTTTTGCACCACTTTTCTGATTTCTGTCTGGAATTGTGGAAACTCTTTGATAGAAAATCATTCATGATGACACTGGATAGAGAACTACTCACATTACGTCAAGGGTCACAAGATCTTTTAACGTATATCACAACATTTAATCGTCTAGTGGTTGAGACAGACTGGCCTACTGAAAAAAGGATTACCTTGTTTTATCAAGGATTACGAGGAGAGCTCAAGGACGTTCTAGCCCAGGTCGTACAGCTGCCACAGACATGTGAGGAACTTATAGATTTAACGGTCCAACTGGACCATCGACTCCAGGAGAGAAAAGGGGACAAGAACAGAGGAGTCACACAATTTTTCTATCCAAGACGAAAAGCCTCGGCGGAAGAACACCCCAAAACCACTGAAGGGACCGAACCGATGCAAATCGGAGGAATAAGAGGTCCTCTCACACCTGAGGAAAAAGACAAGAGACGAAGGATGAAATTGTGTCTGTATTGTGGAAAAGGAGGACATTTCATTAAGGAGTGCCGAGCCAGGAATTCCTTTCCAGGAAGATCCTTTGTTCCACGATTACAAAGTACCATGAAAACAGGTGAACCGTTGGAAAACTAATAATCCCTAATCAGGTGGAGATCTCTGATTTGGGACATTGTACTATGATCTCACCTGTCCTTGGCAATACCCTATACCCTGCTGTGGCCCACCTGAACATTAGTGTTTCTCTCTGGATCACTTCCCAGGATATCCTGAAGGTGGATGCTTTACTCGACTCTGGCGCCACCGGTAATTACATAGACCAGGAATTTGCCCTGAAAATAGGGATTGCCTGTGAAAAGAAAAAGACTCCTGAAATAGTGAAAGCAGTAGATGGGATGGCCCTGTCCTCTGGTCCAGTGACCTACCACACTAAGTCCCTCTTGATGAAGTTTGGAAGTGACCACCATGAATACATTCAGTTCGACCTCATCGATGCACCCCAATTTTGTCTCATTTTAGGAATGCCTTGGCTAACACTGCAGGATCCCGTAGTTAGTTGGGCATCTTGTACCGTAACCATGTCATCGGAATATTGCAGAGAGCATTGCAACAAAGGAAAATCCCCTATCGAGAACCAAGAAATAACGCCTTCTGCATATCTGGCAACTGCTTGCATTCAAGAACGTTACTGCTGTGCCACAGTCCTACCTGAGGAATACCACGAATATCAAACTCTGTTTGACAAACAGAAGGCCACCCAGTTACCACCCCATAGGGTTAATGACTGTCGGATTGAATTGATACCAGGAGCCGACATCCTGTGCAGTAGGGTGTATGCTTTAACGGAGAAGGAGACACAGTACCTGAAAACATATCTCGAAGAAAACCTAGCTTCCGGATTCATCAGACACTCCTCGTCGCCCGCATCCTCTCCTCTTTTCTTCATTCCGAAGAAGGACTTTGAAGAATTGAGGACCTGTATTGATTACAGAGCCATAAATAGGGTAACAATTAAAAATCGTTACCCGCTTCCTTTAATACCGGTGCTTCTGGACCAATTGAAGGGTGCTCGTTACTTTACCTAACTCGACCTCTGTGGAGCTTATCATTTGGTCCGAGTACAGAAAGGTGATGAATGGAAGACAGCCTTCAGAACGAAGTTTGGTCTCTTCGAGTACAGGTTAATGCTGTTTGGGCTCTGCAACCCCCCTGCAGCATTCCAGTTTATTATGGATGAGGTATTGAGAGGCTGCTTGGAGACATTTTGCATTGCCTACATTGACGATATTTTGATTTACTCTACAACCCTTCTGGAGCACATAACCCATGTGAAAACCGTTCTTGAAAAGTTACAACAGTATTCATTATATGCCAAGCTTGAAAAATGCATTTTTCATGTCCAGGAAGTTGCTTTTCTTGGTTATATCATCAATGCCCAGGAGTTTCAGATGGACATGAGTAAGGTCGAGGCAATCACCACCTGGAAAATACCCCAGAACGTCAAATCAGTGCAAAGCTTCCGTGGCTTTTCCAATTATTACTGGTGATTTATAAAAGACTTTTCCAAAATCATTCAACCCATTTCCAGTCGACTGCGGAAGAATGCCCCTTATGTGTGGGGAGAAGAAGCGGATGGGTTGTTTCAGCTTCTCAAAGAAAAGTTCACTCAGGCACCCATACTTCGTCATCCCGAACCCCAGATGCCTTTTATTCTTGAGACGGATGCCTCACAATATGCCTTTGGAGGTGTCGTATCCCAACGTCATCCAAAAACTGGACAACTTCACCCAGTGGCCTACTACTCCAGAAAACTCACTCCCTGTGAAGTAAACCACACCATCTCCGACAAGGAATTGTTGGCAATAAAGAGGGCATGTGAAGAGTGGCGACACTATCTTCTGGGGGCTTTACACACTGTGGAAATCTATACAGATCACTGAAACTTGTTATTTCTTAAAACCGCAAAAGCCTTGACTCCTCAACAACTAAGGTGGACTCTCTTCTGTTCCGATTTTGATTTTGTGATAAGGTATAGACCTGGACTACAAAATGGGAAAGCAGATGCCCTCTCCTGTTTGGATGAAACGGAGGAAGAAAGCGCGACTATACAACCAGAGCCTCCTCTAATCCTAACAGAAGCAGGGTATCCAAAGAAGACTCTAGCCTTACTAACTTCGCAGGATTTTTTGAAGAAAATGAAAATAGCGTTAGCAGATCTGGATATGCAAGCCTGGATACAGGAAGAACCGGAACATCGTTCCGTAAAAGAGGATCTAGAGTATCATTATCATGCAATGTATATACCACAAAAGATACTGCAACAACGAGTACTGACTTGGGCCCATGATTCGGTGTTGGGGGGACACATGGGTATATACAAGACTATTGCTAGTGTGGAATGCTCCTTTTGGTGGCCCGGCTTACGCAAAGACGTCCACGAATATGTGAAGATTTGTGCAGTCTGTGCACAAGGGAAAGCCAGCCATACAAAACCAACAGGATTACTTCGCCCATTTCCTACTCCTCCTCGTCCATGGCATACCTTATCCATGGATTTTATTGTAGAGATGCCACCCTGTGAAGGAAAGACTGTCATATTGGTTGTGGTTGATCATCTAACGAAGATGGGGCATTTAATTTCCTTAGTAGGCCTGCCTACCTCATCGGAATTAGCCATGGTTTTTCTCCAGCACATAGTCCGAGCTCATGGGATTCCGTTGTTTTGATAATAGACAGGGGCACTCAGTTCACATCTCATTTTTGGAAGGCCCTCTGTAAAATCCTGAACTTCGAGGCTCGACTCTCCTTTAGTTACCATCCGCAAACAGATGGGAAGATGGAGCGTCTAAACCAAACATTGGAACAGTATCTCCGCTGTTTCACCCTGCAGAATGCTATGGACTGGACCACTCTCTTATGGATGGCGGAATTTGCCTACAACAACGCTTCACATGCCACCTTAGGTTGTTCACCATTTTATTGCATCAAGGGTTTTCACCCCAACATGCTTCCATTCGAATGGCCTGCCAGTTCTCCATTACCCAGCATACACGAACACCATGCACATCTCAGGGCGGTAATGATAGAAGCAAAGCTTAGTCTAGCCACAGCTCAGTCCGCACTGAAACATTTTGCAGATAGGAAAAGATCCAAAGAACCTGAGTACCGTGTGGGGGACAAGGTATGGCTGTCTACAAAAAATCTACATCATGGAGGGGTTAAAAAGTTGAAGCCAAAATATGTAGGGCCATACAGCATCAGTGAAGTTATCAACCCCTTAGCCATGAAGTTGTCACTGCCTGTTTGATGGCACATCCATCCGGTTTTCCATGTATCCCTACTCCAACCCTGTCCTCCTAGTATGAGATTACCAGACAAACCTCTCCCTGTAGATGTAGATGGACAGGAAGAGTATGAGGTACAGGCTGTTCTTGATTCTCGAATGATAAGTGGCAGGATCCAATACCTGGTGGACTGGAAAGGGTTCGGGCCTGAGCTGAGGACAGAACCTGGGAGCCTGAAGAAAATCTCCTTTGCCCTGATTTAGTGGAACCATACCATGCTGATCACCCTGGTAGACCTGGACGACCGCCGAGTCGGCAGTCCTTGAGAGGGGGTACTGTAGCGATTTCCTGCCTGCATACTAGCCTTCCTAGAGTAGTTCCTTGGTTTACATTGCAAAAGGGCATTAGGAACTACTACTACCAGCAGGCCATGGGGCGTATTAGAGCAAGGCACAGTGCGGATCCTATATGGCACCTCCTCCACAATGGGAAGGTGCTTGACAATCTTCGTTTCAGATAGGAATGGCGGATGGTGTGTCCCCGCCGGATTCCAGCGAGAAGATCCCAGTTGTATCCAGTAACTCCGTGTTCAGCTGGGCTCGAGTGAATCTGCCTTGGTTCCAGCATTTGTTCCGTTAGCATTTTGTGGCTTCATATTCCCCGGAGTACATCACTATAGAGCTCAGGTATCAAGGAAGGAGCGCGGGCTCGCCTCCTCCCTCGACCTTTATTTTTGTTGAGCTTTTTAGAAGTCGCGGTAGCTCTGAATGTGCTGGGGCGCATTTGGGCTTTCCGTGACTCTTGTTTGGAGAGTGTGTTTTCTGTACCAGCAATCCATTGAAAGAAGTATTTCTTGGTGCCGAACAATTACGAGCCTCTCAGAATTCTGTTACACATGATTTAAACCACCCGTATTGATTATCCTTGCCTCGTATTCTGCAAAGGACGTCTAGTGGACATTTCAGTATTGGCTTGGTTTTTTTTTCTTTGTCCTGATCAGATGCCTTTTTCAATGTACATTGCCTTGTTGAAAACACTACGAATTTAAGACTTCTTTACTGCTACTCTTTTTTCATGTGTGTTGTGAGGAAAGTAACAACACCAGAGTTTTGGTTCTCTAAATGTTTAAGCCCTATGATTAACCCTTGCCTATTTTCACTTTCCTTGTGCCTTCTGACTCTTGACAAGGAGTGAACCTTTTCTCAAACTTTGAAACCATTTAGTAGGAAATCTCCCTACTCTGAATTCATTGCTTATGCTCTTTATTTTTGGGTGCATTTGCTGTGTATATTCTGGTGAGCGGGGGTGGAGAGGTATAGCTGTAGGATCTGTGTTTATCAAGAGAACGCATACCTTATTCTTGTTTTCTTGTCTTCCTGTCCTACAGTACGCACATCCCTCCTATTTGCCGTGAAGTCTCCCAGACCAGATCCTGAAGGGACCACAGAAAATACAGCTAGTTTATTATTTTATACACTTCCATTTTCCCGTTGGGCACAAGTTCACGCAGTAGGTTTTCTTCCTCTGCAGGGAGTTGCGTCTGTCATCGTCTCTGCTGGCCACGAGAGACAGGTTAGTGGTGATTTATATATTCTTGCGCTACTGACAATCTCGACAGTGGGAAGGGTATGCCCAGACGTGGGTCCAGTGTTCACTACGCCACTGGAGTCAAGCTATCCTAGCTGATGAAGGCTGATAGCCAGAAACCGGTCCTAGGATGCTTGATTCCGGTTCAGGGAAGACATGGCTTGGCAGTTCGGGCTGGACTGTTCCCATGAGGCACATGGTCAAGACTGATTTGCATGTGGCCATGTCTGAACTGGGGTGGCTTGGTGAGCAAAATAACGATGTATTAAACCCAGATCTGCGACTGGGGGTGAATGTTTTGCCATTGTGCAACATTCCGTCCATCATCTTGTGTATTTTGCTGTTCAACCTATGGTGGAAGGGTATGCCCAGACATGGGTCCCGTGCTCACTACGCCACTGGAGTGAAGCTATCCTGGCTGATGAAGGCTGATAGCCAGAAACCGGTCATAGGAGGTTTGATTCCGGTCTAAGGAAGACATGACTTGTCAGTTTGGGCTGGACTGTTCCCATGAGGCACAGGGTCAAGACTGATTTGCATATGGCCATGTCTGAACTGGGGTGGCTTGGTGAGCAAAATAACGATGGATTAAACCAAGATCTGTGACTAGGGGTGATTGTTTTGCCATTATGCAACACCCTGTCCATCATCTTGTGTGTTTTGCTGTTCAGCCTATGTGGGGAGGGTATGCCCAGACGTGGGTACTGTGCTCACTACACCACTGGAGTCAAGCTATCCTGGCTGATGAAGGCTGATAGTCAGAAACCGGTCCTAGGATGCTTGCTTCCGGTCCAGGGAAGACATGGCTTGGCAGTTCGGGCTGGACTGTTCCCATGAGGCACAGGGTCAAGACTGATTAGCATATGGCCATGTCTGAACTGGGGTGGCTTGGTGAGCAAAATAAGGATGGATTAAACCCAGATCTGTGACTGGGGGTGAATGTTTTTCCATTGTGCAACATTCCGTCCATCATCTTGTGTGTTTTGCTGTTCACCCTATGTGGGAAGGGTATGCCCAGACGTGGTTCCCGTGCTCACTACGCCACTGGAGTCAAGCTATCCTGGTTGATGAAGGCTGATAGCCAGAAACCGGTTCTAGGTTGCTTGATTACGGTCCAGGGAAGACATGGCTTGGCAGTTCGGGCTGGACTGGTCCCATGAGGCAAAGGGTCAAGACTGATTTGCATATGGCCATGTCTGAACTAGGGTGTATTGGTGAGCAAAATACTGATGGATTAACCCCAGATCTGTGACTGGGGGGTGAATGTTTTGCCATTGTGCAACATTCCGTCCATCATCTTGTGTGTTTTGCTGTTCATACTATGTGGGAAGGGTATGCCGAGACGTGGGTCCCGTGCTCACTACTCCACTGGAGTCAAACTATCCTGGCTGATGAAAGCTGATAGCCAGAAACCGGTCCTAGGATGCTTGATTCCGGTCCAGGGAAGACATGGCTTGGCAGTTCGGGCTGAACTGTTTCCATGAGGCACAGGGTCAAGCTTGATTTGCATATGGCCATGTCTGAACTGGGGTTGCTTGGTAAGCAAAATAACGATGGATTAAACCCAGGTCTGTGACTGGGGGTGAATGTTTTGCCATTGTGCAACATTCTGTCCATCATTTTTTTTTTAACAAAATTTTTATTGCAGCAGTGATATTTGCATACTCATGTCGTCTACAATGTCAGAGACTTGCATTCATGGCATAACAGTTCTGAATTGGGATACTTAGTCTAACACGGCCATTTAGCTCACATCCCGGAGGTCGAGCGGCAATCGTCAGGAGAGTGGTATTCGCTAAGAGCTGCCAGGGTATTCACCTATAACTGTTTCCCATGTAGTGCATCCGCTGCGTTACCAAACAACAGGTTCCCCCCGCACCTGGTCCAGTGATCACTGAACAATAACAAACATCTTCCCTCCCAACTCCCAATGCCCCCCCTAAACCCCTCCAGCCCTCAACCCCTTTCCCCCCATCCCACCCCCCTACCCCCGTCCCTCCCCCCAGGCGTGTCAGAGGTCCACAAGAGCAAGTCCGATCCCCTTGCGGGCACCTAAGGTCCGAGACCGACAATCAGGATTAATCAGTAGGAAAGTGCAGTCAACACGTGGGGCGCGGGGCGATCCCAGGTAAGAAATGGGTCTAGCACCCGCCTGAGCCAGGGTGCCTAAGGACCAGGACTAAGTGCGGGGGAGCCCCCACTGTCAGAGGACGGCAACGTAAGCTCTAGTACCAGCCGCTCCCAGGCCCGGGCCCGCTCCAGAGCAGTATCAGTGCCTGCCCTAAGGGCTAGTTGCAGGCGTACCTCCCCCTCACAGCTGGCCCATTTAGTGAGCTCCGCCCGCCATCTCTCCACAGTGGCCCCCTATTTGCTTTCCATTGGGACGTTATGGCTCGCTTCGCTAGTAGCAGACCCAGGTCTAGGAATTTACTAGTGATTTTGTTTTTTGATGTGTGTGGGAACCAGTGGAGGACGCAGTGTGCCATTGTGGGTTGCAAGTCCCTCTCAGTGACCTCCCGCAGATTCTCCACCACCCCTTGCCAAAAGGAGCCCAGAGCCGGGCAGGACCAGAACATGTGTTGGAAATTGGCCTTTGCTGCCGGACATCGCAGGCAGGCCGCTGAATGTGTCGGGAAATACCTATGGAGCTTGTCAGGGGTCAGGTACGCTCTGTGTAGAATGTAAAAATGCACCAGCTGAAACCTCGCATTGCACGTCCCTTTCCAGGCCCGTTCCACTATACCAGACCACGCCGTCTCAGGGATCTCCGTTGTTAAGTCCGCCTCCCATTTCGCTTTCAGAGCTGCTAGTGGAGTCTGAGCCTCCGCGGTCATGCGATTATAGAGGCACGTTAAAGCCTTAACCGTCCCCGCGGCCACCACCACGTATTGGCAGCCCGTGGACAGCGGAGGCTCCACCAAACCCGCCTTCCAGTGTTTACGGATCGCCGCAGTCAGTGCCGCATGAAGGAGGAAGTCTCCCCTCGGCAGCCCGAAGCGGTCTTGCAAGTGGTCGAAGGGCAGTAGAGCTCCGTCTTCATATAGATCTCCAATGGTCGCCAGTCCCTGGTGCTCCCAGTTCTCTAGTCGGTGCCATGAGCCCCCATGCGGGAGCGCCCAGCGTAGCTTGAGCGGGATCTCCGATGAGTATGGCACCGCAATGCGACCCCTCCGCAGATACCTATTCCAACACTTCCGAACGGTCGCAAATTCCTGAGTAAGATGGAGGTCCCTCATCGGCAGGCCCAGTATAATCCGGGAGATCACCTGTACCGGCCCCGCTGGTTCGCCCGATCCGTTCTCCTCCCTCGTGGCTCTCCCTGCCCACTGTGTCAACCACTGTAGCTGGGCCGCCAGGTAGTACAGTTCGTAGCCCGGCACCGCTGGACCCCCCTCAGCCCGAGGCCGTAGAAGCATGGTCAGTGCCAACCTGCGCCTACCCGAGCCCCACAGAAAACCAGTCACCATGGTCCGTAGACGACGAAAGTAGCTCGCCGGGATCCAGACCGGGAGAGTCCGAAAAAAATAGAGCAGCCGCGGCAGAGTCACCATCTTAAGGAGTGCCACCCTTCCCGCCAGGGATAGGGGAAGCATACCCCAGAAGTCAAAGTTCGTTTTAGTGAGTCGAATTGCCGATCCGATGTTGCCCTCCAGAATGTCTATGGTAGTATGGTAGATCGAAGTGCCCAAGTTTCCCGCTACCAACGATACCCGTTTCTACTGCAAACCCCAGCTTTAAAAATAACCGCGTCAACTAAAGACGGCATTATACGCCGCCAGCACAGCCTTGTGGATTTTTCCGACATTGTCTAAATTGGGACACACAACACTAACCCTTGAGTACGTTCTCCTTTTGTGAAATACCCGACCAGGACCGGGTTGGAAATATCACCGGTCCCCTGACCTCGCCCTTCACGACCATTTAACAGCCCTGAAGAGTCACGGGTTATTACCCTTCTTGACGAAACACGTGTCGGCTGGTCTCATGTTCCTAATATATGTGTTCCAATAATATATGTATTCCAATAAAACGACACAAAAAGAACACATCTGTGTGACTCCATCCTTGTTACTTGTTTGTGATCATTCATATCACACTTACTTGTTGTGTGCATCGGACCTTGCTTGCAATTAACTACAGGGCAGGAATTCCTCCACCCCTGGTTTTCAGAGTTTAGGGTTCTCTCTGATCCAGTTGCACCAACCCCAAACTAACATTTCGTTTGACTCAACCACTACCTGTTGTGCGCCAATCTATTTCTGAATACTTACAAACCCCTAGCAGAACTTGAAGAATACCAGTACCTGCCATAGGACTTTTGAGTGTAGAAAATAAACGTGGAATTTAAACCTCTACCAAGTAATACGTCTGACCTTATGTTACACATGTCGAATCTCTAGGAACATGCACATTAGCATGTTCTTAATCCTCAAATGCATTTACAACCTGTTGTGTGCACACAACAGAGACCAGGCTGTACGTATACATGTTAATGTTTGCCCTAGTGAAGATTCAAAGTGTTTACTTATGGCAGAATAGATTCATGGGTTTGCCATATCATGGCTGTGCGTGAGTTACTTTCCAAATTGTACATACATGGAAATGCTACTCTCCACGCTACGAGGATCCTTAAGGTTTAAGGTGATCGGTGATCCAGGCACACACTCCCCCTTCCCAGGTGATGGGAAATAATCGACAAAGCATGGGTTATAATAGTCTGCTTGTAGGAAAGTGGGTTAAAGTGCATCTACCACTGGCAATAAGGCCACTAACACAGTCTAGGGCTCAGAAGAGGTCTCAATAAATTATTCCCATGCTCAACGCTGAGTAGCTTGGCTGTGAGCAGGCAGGCTTAACTTAGGAAACAGGCATGGTAAGTATTTAAAAATACCAATTCAGTAAATAATTAAGGCACAACACACAATAAAATCTGACACCAACTTATAAAAATTGGAAATATTTGTATCTTTAAAATGACACCAAAATGACAAAATCCAATGGAGGGAACTAAAGTAGCATTTTGAATTTTTTTTAACACTATATAGCACTTAGAAACCTATAGTGCTACTCTGGGACATCTGGGCATGCTTCACTGGGACAAACTCAAAGTTTCAGGCCAACCACGATGGACATAAGTCAAAACATCAACTATACAAAACTCCAAACTCTCTACAGGAAGAACATTAATCACAGGAGTTAACTTGACATTTTTGTGAGGCCTGGCAATTGTTGGAGGAAAGGAACGTGGCAGCAGGTGCTTTAAAAACATAATAAACTTTCAAACAAGACACCTCCCGGAAGCTGGCACCCGGTGTGGTGGCACTGGTCGCACTTCCCAAGAGCTGGCCCAGGTCTTATGCATGTCATTTGACTTGGTCAGAGGCGATGGGGGTAGATGGACCTGGCATTCCCTACCTGTCCCATACCTCCTTTGAAGCTCATGCTTTATGCCCCATCCCCCTGCTCTGGCATCCCTGTGCAGCAGAACTCTCTCCAACAGACAGCCTCTCTCTGGGTGAGCAACTTATCACTGTAACAAAGCCGCCTGGCTAATCTTGTTATCTCTGACAAATCAGGGGAGACCGGAAGAAGTCAGAATGTTGGCTTACAGACAAGAAAGTCTTAGAATTATTTTCTGTATATTTTAGGATAAATTCAACAATAGCATATAAAACATATTTCATAAGGGCCCTGCTTATAGTTACATGACCCCCACCCCACCCCTGGGACACCTAGGGGAGACTTTAGGGCTCCTGAATATGCAAAATTAGTGTAGATCCTCACTCCACAGTGCTCATAGCAGCAAAGTCGATTGTGGGAGGCACTTTACTACAAAAGGGAAAGTGAAATGTGCGATTTCTCTATCCCCAGGGCATATAAAATGTCTCTGGGGATACCAAAAATATGGAAATATTGAAGGTTATCACTTTATTAAGTGCCCCTACCACCAAAGTCGTGTTTAGGCACAATGTACATTTAAATGCAGTGCTGCAACATAGGGCTGCTTTTAAAATGACCTCAGGCTCACAGCATTGCACACATGCAAGTGAAGAAAGGGCTGCCCTATTATCTACTAGGGACGTATAGGGTAGGTCAAGCCAATTATAAGTGTACCCTAATATATAGTGTACCCGCATGTATGTGTGTGTTTTCACTGTGCTTTCAACATAGCACTGGCCCAGGGCCTGGTTATGAAGATAATCAGAAAAAGAAAAGAGACACTTGTAACATTTCTAAACCATTGGTTAGAAGAGTAAACGAAACACCCTCAAAAACTCAATGTTATTCGAAACAGCGGTATATATTTTTTCATCCGCCCCACATTGATGTTGTGGCATTTATCATTGGATGTTCCAATACGTGCTCAATGCCAGCCTCATCCAGAGGCACCTCTGGTATAGAATGCAGTATCCAGAGATTGAGGGTTACCCCCAAAAAAAGGTGTAAACAAAAACAAGAATTCTTGAAAAAGAGATATGTTAAAAAGAGAAAGTCACCCTAAATAACTTTATGTATCGCAATTTAGGCTCTGATGGACAATAGAAATTTAGAACAGCGAACAAGCTGGTTACATTGTCAAATTGATTGGGCAAAGCTTACTATTCTGTAATTTTGCACAAGTATAGGGACAAGTGTTAGATTGATTGCGATATCTTTTTAGATGGGTTATATTATGGGACTTTTTTTGACTCCAATAAGCATATGTTAATTAGCAAATATTATTATTTTGCGAATTGGTGCCATGGTACATTGTCATTTAGACCCTGTTGGTAGGTTTGAAGACAGTTCACCCACCTCTGTTCCTTTTCGTAGAGTATTTTCTCTGAATTCTGTGACTTATCTGTTAACATTTCTATCACAGTCCAGCGGAGATCGTCACAAGAGTGGTTCATTTCCACAAAGTGCGAACATAATTTCGTGGTGTTCTTTTTCAATCTAATGTTGCTTCTGTGTTCCCCAATTCTTGTTTTGACTTTTCGGCAAGTCATCCCTATGTATTTCTTCTTACATGGACAGCTTACCATGTAGATGACGTGGGTTGAATTGCAATTTGTATGCTGTCTTTGCTTCCATAGTAGGGTCTCTGATAGTAGTAATGTTTTTGATGCTGTGGTTGTTTTGCATGCTAGACATGCGCCACAAGGATAATGTCCAGTAATAGGTGTCATCGAGACATCTCTAGTTTGGGCTAGTGGTTTCTTTTTTGTAGGCCGAATGTGTACCAATGCGTCCTTCAGATTTTTTGTTCTTCTATTGGCAAATCTTGGTTTTGGCCAATCAAATCTCCCTGTGTTCAGTATGTGCCAATTCTTATTTACCAATTTTTGCACTTCATAGGTGGATGGGCAGAAAGTTGTTACACAGGTGGTTAAATCTGGCACTTGTTCTTTTAAATGGATTTGCAGGAGACAGTGTCTCGGCTGGTTGTTCGCTCTTTTTCTGCATTTAGAAATGGTTCTCTGGGTGTAGTCTCTATCTTTTAGTTTCTCACTAAGTTCTTGGGCCTGCATTTTATAGTCTTTGTCTTTACTACAATTTCTTTTGAGCCGTAGAAATTGGCTGTATGGGAGATTGTCTCTCAGTGGCTTTGAGTGATAGCTCTTATAAGATAATAGGCTATTTTTAGCCGTTGGCTTAGTGTAGGTTCTGGTTTGTAAGGTGTTGTTTTCAGTAAAAATTGTAAGGTCCAGAAAATCTAGTTGTGTGTTGTTAGCCGTGTAGGTAAATTTTAGCCAGGGATCAAGTCTATTAAGCCAATCCATTAAGAGTTTTAGGTCCTGTTCGATATTCCAAATTAAAAGAATATCGTCAATGTATCTCTTCCAGTATAAAATACTGGAAGAGAAAGGGTTTGATTAATTTAGGACATGTTGACTTTCAAAATGACTTACGTACAGACCTGCCACCCAAGGCGCGAATGCACTGCCCATGGAAGTGCCATGGATTTGAAGGTACAGCTCTCCATTATATTCAAAGAAATTTTCTTTTAGTGCTAATTTGCAGCACTCAAGGACGAAGTGTCTGGGGGTATTGTGCTGCCAATCTTCCATGAAAAGGAAGTCCTCTAACATCTGGATGGTCTCATCTTGGGGTAAGCTGGTATACAGTGATTCCACGTCTAGACCAACCAAGCGCATTGTGTCAGGGTCGAAGATTTTGTTTGAGATCTGTGTTAGTAGGTCCCGGGTATCCTGTAGACACGTTTGTGTTTTCTGGACCAGAGGCTTGAGGTACTCATCTGCAAATTTGGACAGAGGTTCTAAAATCTACCCAATGCCGGAAACTATTGGTCGTCCTGGTGGGGGGGACCTATTTTTGTGGATTTTTGGAAGCGAATAAAAATAAGGAGTCTTTGGTTCTTTTGCTAGTAAGTAATCAGCTTCTTTCTTTGAAATCCACATATTTGTCTCTGCTTCATAAACCATTATTGCTATGGTGTTTAGGAGTCTCTCTGTCGGGTCTGCAGTGATCTTTTCATATAATTTAGAATCTGACAAGAGGGCGAGGCATTGTTGGTTGTAACCAGCCTTACTTAGGAATACTATGCCTCCCCCCTTGTCAGCTGGTTTGATTACTATTTCTTCATTTGATTGTAGAGCCTCTAATGCCAAGCGCTCTTTCTTGCTTAAGTTTTTTTCTTATTTCTTTCCATGTTGTCTACACCTTTCAAGAGTGCTTGTTCGAAAGTCTGTAGTTCTGGGGGGACACTGCCTGTTGGAGGATTGCACGTTGACTTTCTTCTAAGGGAAGTGTCTCCTTCTTGTGTTGGGGCAGAAGTATTTGAAAAGAAAGCTTTTAATTTTAGTACTCTACAGAACTCTACAGAACTCAGCTAATTCACATTTGAGTTTAAAGGTATCCAGTGGTGGAGTAGGTTCGAATCCTAAACCTCTGTTGAGGATCTTGATTTGGTCTTCAGATAGTTCTGTGTCTGAAAGATTAACTATCAGTGATTGCTCTTGCTGGTTGTGGGCTGGGCGGCTGACATGCTCCTTGTCAATATATTCCTCTGTTGATCTTGCCAAGTTAAGGACTTTTTTCTGCCTCGGGGTTGATTTTGGCCCCTGGATAAAAAAAGATGTTCTTGTTGTTGTAAGTTTTGTTGTCCTGCCATTTGTTGATTTCCCATTTGAGGCATCTGTTGCATCCCTTGATTATATGGGTCCATCCACCCTCCATATTGTGGAATGAATGGTTGACAATACGGTACATTAAAACCGGGATAGTACGGTCGTTGCCATCTGTTTCCCCTCCTGGGGCGTTGGTATCGATAGTTATTGCGGCCTCTTTTTGGGGTGTAGTCTTCTGAACTGCTGACGGAATTATTAGAGGAGTTCTTCCCTGTCGATTCATTATCCAAACCTGGGTCTGGGAAGGCATAGTCTTCCTTTGTGTAAGGATGCATCCTTTCTTGGCTAAACTTTTTTAAGTCTTTTCCAATTTTTTGTAGTTTACTTTGCATTATGAATTCTTGTGTCTCTTCCATCTCCTTTGTTATTTCTTCTAGCTTCTTTTTATATACGAGTGGGTTGATGCCTTTCTTTAGTTCGTTCTCGCAAGCTTGGATCTCAACTAATAAAGCTTCTGAGAGTCTCTTGGCTGTCTTGATAATTAGTACAAGGTAGTCTAGGGTACATTTCCAGGAGATGGAAGACCAGGGCCTGGTTAGACAGAGCCCAGAGACAGTCAGCATCAGTTACCTCCAGTACTAGTCAACTACAAAATGGGGATGGACAGGGCACACAGGATGACCTTCCAATACTGCTCATCACTGCCTACTTTCAACCCAGGGGCACCTTGGGAAGGCCGTGGGTTGGATGTGCAGAAACTCAAGACACAACTTTACAGGAGGCATAAAGGTGGGATTAGAGTGGTTGACACACAGAGGTCAAGAGGCAAGAAGACTGCTATCCTGGTGAAAAATCAAAATAAATGGTCTGTCGGGGTGTGTGCAATTGCTTAGAATATTGTTTGTAAATACAAAGGTAAATTTGTTTTTTTTAGAAGAATATAGGACAATGAGTCCTACAGGAAATTACTTCACACACAGAGAAGAACACACACAGTAGAATATAATGATCAATAGTATATTCTGAATAATTATTAAATACTCAAGGTTGTCACAGTTGCACATTCAATTGCATCAGAAAAACAATGAGTGACTATAGTGAACAAAGTGACATGTAGTGAATAAGTGATATAGACAGTACACTATATACAAAAAAATACATGTGAAAATAAATGAGGGGGAGGGGGAATTTTTGGCGAAGGTTTCGTCCTTTCTCTTTATGCACATGAACTACAAGATCCAAAAATCAATTACATCGTGATCATGATCAGCCAAGGAAGCAGACGTCTCATAGAGTGGAATTAAACATTTGTTTTTAGGTAATGTATCACGTTTTAAAAAAATAAATCCTCCACCAGCCGGTTGGAGCCTTATTTAAAACTTCAAAGGACCTCCACCAGCAGGTTGAAGACTCAAGAATCAGCCTAGCAATTCAATGTCTACTGCCTCATCGTTTCAAACACATGCAGTAGTATCTGACACCTTTTGCATAAAAATATATGGGCAATGTAACACTTTAGCCATATATTAACATTAATTATTAGTATACATGCAGTTCAAACACATTCACTGGTAATTGTATACACAAAAGAAGTGTTGTTGCGTCGATGTTTCGGTCTCACAAACTGTAAATCCTCTAGACCATCCTCAGGACATGTGTTGCACCATGAATAGGAACGCCAGGTAATTAAAACCTCAACCGTAGTGTCCTTCCGCCACTTTATTAGTAGGTACAGGAAGACTGCACTTTAATCTGCCAGTGTTTATTTGGGGAACACTGTATTAATCTGCCCCATGCTCGCCAAAATAATCGAGTGCACTACTGAATATACCCAGTTTCTTGGGGAATAGTGGGTTGCCCTATTGTTGTGTTGGCCTAGCAATTCAGGCTTGCTGAACTGATCAGAACTGCTGCCGTATGGGCGTGATTCATTAACGCTAAGCAAGCCTGAATTGCTGGGCTTCTTCTTGAGACTCCAACCGGAGTGTCAACCCTCCTAACCTTCCTTAATTTAGGAATGAGTGAGTTAACAAATTTAGGAGTTTTTCACTTCTAGGACATGTAAAAGTTAAAGTACATGTCCACCTTGTTGCATAAAATATGACTTGGGCATAGTTCTGCAAGATTTGCTTTCCCACCCACTGGTGACAAGTGAAACTGATTCAATGCACCAATGTTGAATGTGAAAGACAGGTTATTGCAGCCCGCAAAACCCCACCCATTATATTGTTGAAGTCGAATTATTGCTTTTGGGTTAATAACAATCTCTGCAAAAGGATCAGGGGCACCATGGTAACAGAAATAAACTTACATTGTTATTCTCAGTACATCTAAAATAATTACTTATGATATTATAAAACAACTAGAAGGCACACTGTAAGCAACAAGAATAAAATGAACATTTTTAACATGGTTAAAATTTCATTTAGAACCTAACCCCATGACCTACTTCTATATGCTACACTAGGAGAGCATAATAAGCAGAGCAACTCACAGGATAGAGTCTCTTAGGGAGAAGCTGTGTTCTGTGTACCTTGTTGACAGGAAGAGCTGTTGTTAATAGTGAAGGCATGAAGGCAGTGTTCCCCTTGAAGGCCAAACAGATGCTGGAGAAGTGGCTTTCTTATGGGATCCAGGCCCCAGCCAAATGCAATTCAGTCTTGACCCTGCTCCTCATGGGAACAGTCCAGCCTGAACTGTCAAGCTAGGTCCTCTCTGGACCAGAAACAAGCAGCCTGGGACTGGGTTTGGGGTATCACCCGTCATCAGCCAGACTATCTTGAATCTAGTGGCACAGTGAGCACAGGACCCACGGCTGGGCATACCCTTCCCACTTAAGGCAACAAAAGCAAAAAGAAAACAAAATCAAAAACAACAGATGATGGATGGAATGCTAAACAAAGCAAACATTCATCCCTTGTTATAGATCTGGGTTTGATCCATCACTTTTTTGCTCACCACGCCACCACAATTTAGATCGAGCCATATGCAAATCAGACTTGACCATGCTCCTCATGGGAACAGTTCAGCCCGAACCAGCAAGCCAGGTCCTTCCTAGAACAGAAACAAGCATCCTGGGACTGGTTTAAGGGAATCGCCCCTCATCAGCCAAGCTAGCTTGCATCCAGAGGCACAGTGGGCATAGGACCTACTCCTGGGCATACCCCTCCCACATAGGGCAACAAAGCGAAAAGAGCAGAGGATGGAGGGAATGATGAACAATGCAAGCATTCAGCCCCTGTCACAGATCTGGGTTTAATCCGTCGTTTTTTTTTTTGCTAACCACGGCACCCCAGTTTGGTTCCAGCCATATGCAAATCAGTCTTGACTCTGCTCCTCATGGGACCAGTCCCGCCCCAACTGCCAAGCGAAGTCCTCCTTGGAAAGGAAACAAACATCCTGGGACCGGTTACAGGGTATCACCCCTCATCAGGCAGGCTGGCTTGAATCCAGTGGCACAGTGAGCATATGACTCACGTCCCATGGGGAACAGGGTCAAGACTCATTTGCATAGGGGTGATGTGGTGTGCAAAATAACAATGGATTAAACCCTGTGACTGGGGGTGAGTGAGTGAAAAATGTCAGCACTTCATCTATCATTTTATTTTATGATGCTGCTTTGTTTTTATTTGACCTGGACATGGTGATAAGAAGACACTTGTCCCAGACTGATGTCATATCAGGTGTTATATCTATGTCATTACGGTTCTGCGAAAGATATGGTCAGATGACATCTGCGTCAAATGGCAGCCATGATGATGATTTTGCATAAAGTGGGAAAGATGGCGACTCCCATTGTCTAAAATTGAAAAAACAGTGACTCTTTTACCTAAGATGGAATCGGGGCTTTCTTGAAATGAAGTCGGACCTTGGGGGCTTTACGTCAAACCTTTCAAACACACTACACCGTGCCCTATGGGCTGTTTAGGCTTTACCCGCTGGGTGACTTATATGTATTTCAAAGGAATGTTTAGGCCTGGCAAAAGCTTTGTTTTGCCAGGTTGAAATAGCAGTTTCAAATTGCACACACAGGCAACAATGACAGGCCTAAGACATGACTAAAAAGCTACATAATTGGACGGCACAATCAGTGCTGAAGGCCCACTAATGAAATGCTATTTGCAGGCCCAGGTAGCGCCACTTTATTAGGAAATTACAAGTAAATTAGATGTGCCAATTAGATGTAAGCCAATTTTACCATGTTTAAAGGAACAAGCACAGTGACTTTAGCACTGGTTAGCACTGGTAAAGTGCACATAGTTCTTAAGCCAGCAAAAACAAAGTCAGCAAAAACAGGAGGATGAAAGGCAAAACGGTCTGGAGGTAACCCTACAGAAAGGGTCGAGTCCAACAGCAACCAAAAGTCTCAGTGACTTTTTAATATGAAGAGCCCTAGGCAGGGTCGGACTGGGACAGAAAATAAGCCCAGGCACCAAAATAATAGTGGCACAATTAGCAAACCAGACAGCCAAAAAAGAGGCCCACATTTTTAAATCTGGCCAGTTTTGAAGAAACAATGTATGGGTATTTTGCAAGATATGGGAGGCTGCATGCATTTGAGCTTGCTGCAGGCAATATTGTGATATTAGAGAAATCAACAGGAAAAACTGGTTGCTTGGCCATAAAATAGGCTCACAAACTGCTACAAAACCAACCCACACACTGATCTATTACACCTGCCCAACCAGCACTGCCTGATTTCCCTAATGACCAGTTGGACCGTGGCCCTGAGTACAATAGTAGCATGAAAGCTCCTCAACCTCGTCTCAAGGGAACCTTTTTCACTGCAGTTTAAGTCAGGTATTACACCTGGTTTCAGCACAGGCAGTGGCGGAAGTGGGTAGAGCCAATTTGCACCAGTGGTGGAAGATGGCAGACACCTCCTACGAAAAGGTTTGGGCATCTGCAAATTAAGCACTGGAAAAGCCTAAACTTACTGTACAAAAACAACAGTTGATGGACAGAATGCAGAACATACGTTCACCCCAGTACAGAGATCTGGGCCTAAATCCATCGTTTTTTTGCTCACCATGCCATTCCTGTTTGAACCTAGCCATATGCAAATCAGTCTTGACCCTGTGCCCCTTGGGAACAGTCCAGACCGACCTGCCAAGCCAGGTCCTCCCTGGACTGGAAACAAGCATCCTAGGACTGGTTTCGGGCTTTCAGCCGTCATCAGCCAGGATAGCTTGATTCCAGTGGCATGGAGAGCACGGGACTCACGTCTGAGCATACCCATCCCATTCGGGGTAACAAATGCAAAAACAACAGTTGATGGACAGAATGCAGAACAATGTCATACATTCACCCCAGTACAGAGATCTGGGCCTAAATCCATCGTTTTTTTTTGCTCACCATGCCATTCCAGTTTGAACCCAGCCATATGCAAATCAGTCTTGACCCTGTGCCCCATGGGAACAGTCCAGCCCACACTACAAAGCCAGGTCCTCCCTGGACTGGAAACAAGCATCCTAGGACCAGGGGTTGATTGGCACTGCAGGCACTCTAGCACGGGCTGAAGGGCCATTGTCTCAGTGCACTCTGTGGGCCGTTTTTTCCCCCTTTACCAGTCCACAGAGAGCACTGAAAGGGAGAGGAAAGCAGCTTCGCTGTGCGGTCGGCTGTTTAGCGATGATCAGTTATGGACTCTCCTTGACCCCCTGCCCTGCCAAGCAATCATGCTGATGGTGGGCTGGAGAGGGGTGATTGTGTGCCAGAATCAGCCACCCAGGGGGCCAGGTGTTGCTCAGGCCTATGAGCCATTTTCACCTCGGCCCCCCTGGGGCCCACGCAACCCAGACACAGAGCTTGCATTAGTCCTCGCCCACATTCCTTCTCATTCAGGGCATAGTGGAAGAGGAGGAATGGGTCTCACTATGGGGGCCAGGTGATGTGGGGAAATCACACCATCTTCACCTTAGCCTCCCCTCCACCCTCATGGATGGCCCAGAAGCTGTGGTTTTGCTTTGGCCGCTCACCTGCCATGCCATTGCCCGAGGCAGTACAGGACTGGGGAGGGCTGAGTAATTTACAAATAGCTAGGGCCTCGCTGTTTTCAGGTGCTCTTGCGCTAGAGGGCTGGGGAATAATTTTTTAAGAGAAAGGGGCCTCACTGTTTTCAGGTTATCCTGAGCTGGAGGGCGGGGAAATCATTTTTTAAGAGAAAAGGGCCTCGTTGTTTTTCAGGTGCTCCTGCGCTGAAGGGCTGGGAAATAATTTTTTCATAGAAAGGGGTCTCACTGTTTTTTTAGATGCTCCTGCGCTGGAGGGCTGGGGAATGTTTTTTTTAGGAGAAAGGGGCCTCACTGTTTTCAGGTGCTCATGCGCTGGAGGGCTGGGGAATAATTTGGTAATAGAAAGAGGCCTCGCTGTTTTTCAGTTGCTCAGCTTGTAGGACATTGTCACATTGGCCCTGTGTCCGTCACAAGAACAATATCTTCCCTCTTACATTCCTTGTGTGTTTCATGAAAGGGCACAACCGTAAATGTGGGCCACGCCCGCGAATGATTGGGCCACACCGCACGAATGTGGGCCACTTTTTTCATCAGTGCCCGGGCCAAACTGTGATCCCAATTCGACCCTGCCTAGGACCCCCTTTGGTATTGCTGTGTTCGCCCTAAGTTGGCAGGGTATGCCCTGACATGGGTCCCTTGCTCACTCTACCACTGGATTCAAGGTAGCCTGGCTGATGAGGATTATGAATACGAAACCGGTCCCGGGATGCTTGTTTCCGGTCCAGGGAAGACATGGCTTTGGTAGTTCGGGCTGGACTGTTCCCATGAGGCACGGGGTCAGACTGATTTGCATATGGCCATGTCTGAACTGGGGTGGTGGAGTGAGCTAAAGAATGGTGATGGATTAAACCCAAATCAGTTGACTGGGGGTGAGTGTTTAATTTGCTCAAACGCTCCTTCCATCATCCCCTTTGGTATCGCTTTAAACTTACTGTACGGCAGGATTATAACTATCAATGGTGCAAAAGGGGCAGTCACCTGAAGGCTAGCAGAACCATGTTATCGCTGTATTATTAAGACGACCCTGCCACCCAGTGGCAACATTAAAGAAATAATCTTCCAACCTTTGGTTCTTCTAAACAGACTTTTTTTTTAGACTTTTTTATTTTGATTTGTTGCACATATTGTCAGAACTGTGTGGAGTCGAGAAAAAAACAGCACCGGGGCGGACATCCGCCTGCCAGAAACGTTTGGATCACTGACAATGTAGGTTAGCCATGTGTCAATTCTTATGTGACACAGCGAAAGTAAATAGGATTCATTTTTAAACAGAAATAAACTTGATCAGTTCAGCCAGAAACGACTTTCTAAAAAGCACATAAGCAATGGAAAAAACAGCCCCTTCCAACTTTTCACAGTTGATGGTGGAAACGACAGACTTTCTTTTTTACTGAAGAGGTTGCTGAAATAGAAGAGATGTTAAATGTACAGTACAATCTTCAACAAATGTGAACAAAAGGCTGCTTGTTGTGTCTCCAACCCTTTCTTGAGGAGCCATCAAGAATCCAGAAATAAGGTCCTATTTACTGACCTCACTTCCCCATTTTGGGAGGTTTCCAAACAAGGAAAGATGGGGACAAGCACTATTTTACCAGCATAATTTCAGTGAAAAATTCGATTATGACAAATTGCTTTTCTAATTGATAAAAGTTGGTGCTAATTTTTTCATTGTTCAAAGTATTCACTTAAATCGTTCACATCCTTTTACGATTTACCAATAGGCCTGCTGATTTGTAGTTTAGTGTCATAATCAAGCGCTTACAACTGAGGCTGCAGTTAGGTCCCCCAACTTTCATTTACTGATAAGTACTTAACAGGTTGTTCAATTCGTGATGTTTGAATTTGATTTGTTTTGTTTTCTGACATAGCATGCTGTGTATCATTCTTTAAAACAGGTATTTGTAAATCCGGTATCTTCTTCATTAATAAAAACTTCAAGAAATATGCAAAATTATTTCAGGCAACTTGCTTTTTTTTACTTTTTAATCTGGTGCAAAATCACCTACATTATAGGCAGTGAAACAAAATCCATCTGCTCTAGTCAGTATCATATGAGCAGTAAAGACTGCAAAGTGACAATCACTCCTTTGTAGCACTGGGTCACAGAATTTGTAACCCTTTCATGTAATAGGATTAAACAGCGTAAATCAGGCTGGGCACTATCTGACATATCATTTTTGTCCCCCCTTCTGCATTTTTACTATATAATGTTATTGAAAAATCACAGACGGGTGAAACAGCAGAGGCACTAACCCAACAACCTGAGAGGAGATCGCTTGATCCCTCAATTCCAACTGAGGCCGCATATTTGTGTTAACTTCTCCCCTTCGATGCGGTGTGTTTTAACATTTTTGCCTATTTCCTCACTCCAACCTTGGATTGTTGGATACCACATGTTCATTTGTTCGAAACAAGCTTTATAGAAGTCTCAATTCTTTGCTGGTGTTGTTATTCTTGTACACACTTTATTTCGGTACTGTACACTGTTCGGTGTTCTTTTTATGGTGTATAAAGGTGTCTTAATCATCTTTGTACTCATTTTCAGTACATCTCACTGCTCGATGTTCTGTTTTTTGCATGACATGGCTTGGAGTGTGAGGTTCTGACATGTCTCCTAACGGAGTTTATAAATTCACTTGCCATTATTTAGTACGGCACGTACATGAATTGTGTAATGGTTTAATAATATTCTAGAGATGATTCTTATACATATACGTTACTTTGGAGTTTTTTTTGTTACTTTTGCCCATGTCGTGAGGAAGCCCGAACTAGTGGGCCGAAACGCGTTGACCGTACAGAACAGAGGAGTCCGACAGATTACTATTGCTACATAAGAAAATTAGATACACAGTCTTTGGACTGTGTGGAGGCTTCAGTGTGTATTGCGCTACCTCTCATTCGGATTGTGTTTGTGTTAGCTTTGTGTAGTAAAAAAACTATAAAGAATCGCTTTAATAGTCCTTTTTGGAGTTGGTATGTGATTGCAGAAATAGGGAAAAAAGAGTATCTAGGGACCAAGGGGCAGATTTATGTTAACTGGTGCATCCCGAGGGATGCGCCAGTTAACGTGCGCCACAGCTACGCCACCCATGGTGCGCCGCATTTATAATGCGGCGCACCATGGTGCAAAAACGGCACAGATGCGTGACGCATCTGTGCCGGAAATGTGGCGCATTGCTGGAGTTGCGTCGCAAGTGCGACGCAGCTCCAGCAAGGCTTGGGGGTGCCCCATCTACACAATGCTGCATCAAGACCTACGCCTGCTTCAAGCAGGCGCAGGGTTTTGACGCAGCATTGGCCAGAAAGTGACTGAGTGAAATCTCATAGATTTCACTCAGCCACTTTCAGGAGGCATTCCTGCGCAGGAACGCCCCCCCCCTGCGCAGGAACGCCTCCTTATGGCGCAGGGCTTTACAACGTGACGCATCTCCTAGATGCATCACGTTGTAAATAGGGCGCATTGTTTGCGCCACAGTTGCGTCAAATAAAGTGACGCAATTGCGGCGCAAGGGCATCATAAATCTGCCCCCAAGTACCCACTTGTAGGGTCTGATTTATTTCTTCCTTAAAGAAATCTCTACATTATTTTTTTCTCCACATCATTTTGTTGTTTGTCTGATGTCACACTTAAGGCGTCAGCTACAATAAACAACAAAGTGATGGATGGAATGCTTGAATTACCCTCCTTTAGAGCAGCATTCCAGTCCATCATTTTTCATTCGACAAATTGAAGGAGGCTGCCAGTGCAAAGAAAACACAATTCTCTTCATCCAGTCCTTCATCTCTAACGGTCACCAATAGGCATTCTACAACGTTGTGTAGTTTGGTGATGTCACCTGGGGTTTTGAGACCTATGGAGATGTCATTCCCTTGAGGGCATCTTTACCTTCTTTCCTCCCTCACTGTAGAGCTCTCTCTACCTTTCCCACCTTCAGCTCTTGTTCAGAATCTGCCTCTCAGAGCACATGGTTTGCAGCTCACACCTTCTGACTGAACCTCCACCATTTTCACACTTGTGTGCACATTTTGACCTTGTTTCACAATATCTGCCGTAGCAGCACTCCCTGTGTCAGGTGCAGAAACCACACGTAGCATAAACCCCTAGGCGCTACAGAACATGCTGACCTCAAATTAGCCTCACTCTGTGGTTGGATGGTTTCCCCAAGCCGACTTAGGAGAAATCTGCTTCAGGAACCTACTGACTCTTGCAAAGAGGATTAAAAAAATATATATATATTGACTTAGTGGTCTTCTTTTAGGATTAACTCTAAATTGAAATTCTGTAAAATGTCGAGAACAGATTAAAAACACTTTGCCATCTTAACTGGAGCACAATATTATAAAGTCTTTCCAGTGAGTATGTTTGGTGGATCCTTGGTGACTTCTTAATTTCTAACTATTATTTACACTTTTTTGTTGAAAGAAGTGATTATGATTGTGCTTCAAAGACATGCACGTGATAAGTAGAACTACAGTTGTTGTAGTTAAAATGTTTTGCTCATCAATCGAGAATCCTTTACTGCATGAAAGTGTGTACTCACTCGTGAATCCTTCTAAGCGTGAGTTGGCGTGTCAACCTGGCACCGATGCCGAAGACCACTGCTGACCGGGACAGGTCTAACCAACCTCCACCCTACAGAGAGTCCCCCTCAGCCCTTCAAGAGACACTCAGGAGAGAGGCTTACTGAAAAAACACGAGACTCAAGATGTTATGAGATGTAAACAGTAAAACCAAGCAGGGTTTAAAAAACTGCAAGAGCTGACATGTCCACATTGCTACCATATCGAGATGTTATGGTAGCCTTTTGGCCACCATAAACAGGATGAGAGTTGGCTTCCTGTAGATCTATGGACCCCTCTTTGCTGTAACTCCAGATTTACCCCAGCTGAAGTGCACTCTCAAGTATTTCATTGACATGTCACCCATGGGCTTTAAGCTGCGGCCAATGGAATGAGGGGACACCTGAAGGTGATGCTAACTCCTGACATGTTGCCCACCTGTGGAACAAACTAACCGTACAAGACATATGGCACAAACCAAACTGGGAGAACTTGTTTGGGCTGAACAAACAGAAATACTCTCTCCACCCTTGAAGAGGCAAATGTTAGCGTGACCTTGCTGAAAACTATACAGATGATGGTGATGATGACAACTACCCTACAAGAGCATCCTGGTGCTGTAGTTGAACACAGAGGGGCATATGTACAAGCCCCTATCGCCACCACAACGTCACCTATATTGACATTGTGGTGGCGATTGGGGCTGTGCCTTATGTACAAGGCAGCGTTAAGCCACTTAACGTGGCTTAACGCAGCCTCGTATTTAAGGCCCCCTTTCTCGCTATGGTTAGCGTGAAAAGGAGTGGGCAGTGGGTGTTGCGGTGGGTGTACCACTTATCTGAACAAACTATAAGAAGAAACTTGGGGCAAGATGTCGGTAAATAGTCTTTACCGATTTGTAAATACCGAATTTTATGGATTCGGTATTTACGAATTGGTAAATGCTATCTTGCTAAAAATTCGGTAAAAATTACCGAATCGTTAAGCTTCGGTATTTACTGAATCGGTAAATACCTATTCGGTAAAAGGGGAAACATTGAAGGGTGGCAGGGTGTCACTTTAACACCCTGTTGCACCCCTCAATTGTGTATGGGTGCACATGTTGCAGACATACAACCCCTAAGGGCATGTATGTCTGCAAAATGCACTGAAGCAATTTGCATTAAATTGCTTTTTTTTTTTTTTTGTTATTTACCACCAACTTGTAGTTAGTGGTAAATAACAAATCCTAACATGGGATATGCACTCATTTAAGTGCTCCCAACATTAGGAATCCGGTAATATACCGAATCGGTATTTAAGAAATCGGTAATTTACCGATTCCTTAACTTACCGGTTCTGTAAATTACAGAATCCTTAATTTCGCCCCCTACATAAGAAAAGCCTATTACCATTCGGTAACGGCCGAAATTCGTTAATTTCTTCCGTTTCCGACCAGTAATGGGCCACCTACATCTGGCCCTTTAACTCATGCTGATAAGTAACTTTAGATCATGAGCTATAGTCTCTTAACATAAGTATAACTATAACTGCTGAATTTCTATGGTTGGTGTGGGGAAAAACATGAACCTAACTATAACTTCCCTGTAACCTTTGTTTTTTTCATTAGATATATATCAGTGAGCAAGGGCACGGACGTGCCCGAAACGGGTCTGATGGCAGTTTTTTACCCACATGTTGTGAAATAAAACACCAGCAGTTGAATAACCGACTTCGCCTTGGATTGCTGATTTTGTAGTCTGCGTACCCTTCTGTGCACGAAGCACTTTGGTGACGGGTTGGATTGGCATATATATATATATATATATATATATATATATATATATATATATATATATATATATATATATATATATATATATATATATATATATATATATATATATATATATATATATATACACACACCGAATGAAAAGAAATTAAAGAGTGGTTTAAATTCCAACCCGAGTTCGAGTGTCGGTATGCATAGATGGATGGTGAACTGGAGTTGGTGTTTATATGTATATATATATATATATATATATATATATATATATATATATATATATATATATATATATATATATTATATATATATAATTATATATATATATACATAATATTTAGTTTGTATTATTAATTCGAACAGTTTTTGTATTGTATTTTTAAAATTAAGTTTCATATATGTTTTATCATAAATAAGTTTGCTAATTCGTTAGTTTTTACTTTTAAGTTATTGGGAATATTTCTATGTAGCTTTTTTTCAAAAAATTGTTTCTTTTTTTAAATGTTTTTCAGAGAAATATACATATTAATTTATAATTCTAATTAAAAGTAATTGTTTTAATTATATCATTAGTTTGTTTTTTAATATTTTAAACAAATTACACCCGCAGCACCCGCTGGATGTGACCGCCAAGGTGGTGGTCACATCCTAATTAGCACGGAAGTACCGCCGCTGCCCCTGCGAACGGTCCCTCCTCCTCTGGGGTGGCGGACGGAGGTCTGTCCGCCATCCTAATAGGCCCCTTTGTAATTGCAGGCTTCTGACTCAATGGGGACCTCTTCTAATCACTTGTGTTACTGCAGCCTTCTTCTGACTCGACAGGGGTCTCTACTAATCATCTGCTTGACTGCAGTCATTTTTCTGATCCTTCTTTCGTTTTTACTCGTCACATGTGGTTCTGCGGAATTCCTCTGACTTGACAGGGGCCTCTACTATTAATATGTGTTGCTGCAGCCTGCTTCTGACTCTACAGGGATGTCTGCTTATTACCTGTCTTACTGCAGCCTTCTTCTGTCTTTAAGGGAGTCTTTACTGATCAGCTCTTTTACTGCAGCATTCCTCTGACTCTATGTGGGATTCTAGTAATCACCTGTGTTACTGCAGCCTTCTTCTGACTCTACAGAGACCCCTAGTTATCACTTATTTTACTGCAGCCTTCTTCTGACTCTACAGAGACCCCTAGTTAACACTTATTTTACTGCAGCCTTCTTCTGACTCTGTGGCGCCTCTAGTATTCTATTGTGTTACTGCAGCCTCCGTCTGACTCTACAGAGACCTCAAGGAACAACTTGTCTTAACACAGCCTTCTTCTGACTCTACACGGACCTTCTATAATCGTCTGTGTTAGTGCAGCCTTCTTCTGACTCAACTGGGGAATCCACTGATCGCTGTATTACATGCGGCAGTCTTCTTACTATATCATACTGGTTTAGCTTGGTTCCAGTGACACAGTGTGCCGGGTGAAACTGGTCCTTAAATGCTTGTGTTCAGGTTTAGGGAGGACCTGGGCCGGCAGTTCGGGCTGGACTATTCCCATTGGAGCATGGTCGAGACTTATTTGCACATAGCTGGGTCTAAACTGAGGTGACAAAGTGAGCAAAATAACAATGGACTGGGATGGGGACCAGACTAATTACCAGTGGCTGAGATTAATAGAGCATTCCATCCATCACTGTTTTGTATACTTCAAAGTATTCTACACCAGCCAACTGATGGGTTTCACCAGCAAAAGCAAAATAGAGGATCCATTGTCTGGTTTAGGGTGATTTTTGCTCATTAGATCTCAATTACCAGAGATCTAGGATACAGCTTAGGATTTCTAGTTGTGAAAGACCTATTGAGAGCTTACAGGGTATTTACAGCTCGCCCATTGCTTACCATTGCCTCTCTCTTCTTGTGTTTGTTTCTACCCTGCAGAGGTTACTGAGTGAACGGTATCTGATATATAATCCATGACATTTACAAAGATTGAAAATGTTGAACTCAATGTCTAGTTTTAAGATATTAAAACATATATTTGCCTATTCTCTTGAAATGTTTTTTCTTTGACATTTTTTATTGGGATTGGCACTCACATTTTAAGGTTGAGACTTTTTCGCTTTCCCAATGCTTGTCTTTTCTATTTGCAAAGCAGTATTGCCACTGCACATCCCAGTATTAACACATTTATTGTGTTTCTTTAAAGTCCTTGCTACAACATTCCTTGTTCGGGTCTCAATGAGGGTTTCTCTGTATTCCACAGGACCATAGAAGCATCTTTCAGTGTTTTTGTGTAGGGTCAATATTCCTTTGGTTGTTATATTGAAACTGTGCAAATAAATTAAATGAAGAAGCACAATAAACTAACATAACATAAAGGTAAAATACTGCATTGTGCTAACCCTCTTATTGATGCTTATCTTGAGTGACATTGCATCAAAGACAAAACAGAGTTCACTCCATCCAAGGTTGAGGACATATGCAGAGCTCTGTCACCTAATGTGCCAAAAGCACCAGATCAGAGGGTGCTGACCACACAGAACACCTAGTGTCATTGGCTGCTATCTGATGGAGAGGAGGAGGAACTGCAGCTACAAAGGACATCAGACAAGTACTCTCTGCTTAGCCGGTGACATTGTGTGTAAACTATGGAGTTGTAAGATTACAGACAGTGATACAGTACAGGGATACGGTCCCGTGTGCACCACGAGTATCAAGTGAAAGCTGCCAATATGTTACCAGCCACCCTGTAATAATACTGCATTATTGCTCCTACTGTGTGCTGTATAATTTAGGAGCCCATTAGGATCGCGGACGGACTTGCGTCCGTCTGCGACCCTAGAGTAGGAGGGAACCTCCGCATGGCATGCGGAGTTCCCTCCTGTGCAATTAGGATGTGACCGCCACCCTGGTGGTCACATCCTCTATTTTTAACATTGCGGCGGGTGCGGCTTCAAGCTGCACCCGCAGCAATGTTAAAAATGCATGCATTGCATTTGTATGTAGAAAGTGGCAGGCACCGCGCGGTGCCTGCCGCTTTCTGCATACAAATGCAGGGGGGTACCATAGGTACCCTTCATGTGCACCCCCCCACCCCCCTTCACCTAGGGGGCCCACAACGGGCCCCCGCAGTGAAGTTACACATGCTTTTCCACGGCGGAAAAGCCGCCGCGGAAAAGCATGTATCAGAGCCCATCCTAATCTGGCTGACGGTGTCTGAGAGACACCGTCACCATATTAGTGCTTTTCCGTTGCGGTTGTAAGCCAACCGCGGCGGAAAAGTTGCGGATGGAAACCAGGACCCACCAGCCATCCTAATGTGGCGGTGGGTCTTTGGTGGGTCCCCTGTGGATTTTCCGCATCCTCCGGGCCGGCGGTGGCTTCCGCTGGCCCAGAGGATGCGGAAAATCCGCAATCCTAATAAGCCCCTTAGTTTGGGATCTCCAAGTGACTAAAAAAATGTGAAAACCAAAGACCAGTTGTGCTTTCAGATTGATGAAGAAATCTTCACACAGTCTCCATAAAATTTCCAATCAATAACTTTATATGTGTTTAGTTCTCATACATAATATTTATTAATATCGTGAAAACTGGCTAGCAGATTACTTTTCCAATATTTGACAACCAGGGCATGTCATGGCCGGCCTTGCACGGGAGGAAGTGTCAAAGTCCAACTCTATGTAAAATCAAATATTGCGCATGCACGAGCACTGGAAGGCTCCTCCCACAGGTGGAGGGGCGACGCCCCAACTCTTCCATCCTTAGAGTTCTCTGTTTCAAATTCCAAGGTAGGACAAGCATTCCTGGGTCCACTGCTGCAAAGACAACTCTCTCAGACAGGCTGACATCGGATAGGGGGTGGATCCGAATGCATTGTCATCTCTCCCAGTGGTGAACCCCAGGAGCATCCGCCACAAGGCTCACTTGAACTTCACGATGAGGACGCCGGCCAGGGAGATCAGGACCAGCAGCAGAACGATGCGGAGGACTTGGAGAGCCGTGTGCAGAATACCCGGCTGCAGCTGTGCTTGGATTCCTGTAATGAAGGTATTACATCAGTACCAGTAATGCAGGTAAAATATTCACACATCACTGTCATGCTCTGGTATTGCAGATCAACGAAACAGGAAATGTTTGATACCTGATAGAGGTTGCATGTCAGAATGTCGAGGACAAAAATATCAACTAACAGACTATCATGAAGACGTGCATGTATAGATAAGCATAGGGTTACTGCACTTAACTCCACATCTACACACACTGACCATATATACATTTTTGAGGTACAGAGATGTGGAGTTAAAAGTCAATTAATCAATGAATACGGATTTATTTAACGCAACTAGTCACCCACAAGTGTATCCTGGCACTATCCAGATCCAGGGAATTTAGGGGCATATTATCAAGGGGGTTTATCTCCGCTTTTTTGGCTTTAAAAGCCAAGAAAGCGGAGATAAAATTATCTTCCTATTACCTAGCTGCCGCTAACACCAGTTAGCGACAGCTAGTAGGAGATAGCGACCATCTTGGGCCCCACTTTGCATGTCAGTGATATTTATCACTAATGAGATGCAAAGTGGGCGTGCCAAGATGTTAGCGACTGAAACAGTCTCTAACATCGCTATCTCCTATTACCAACTTTTGGAGATATTTGCGCTAAGCGGGAATATCTCCAAAAGCTAACACCTGCCCTGAGCAGTTCTTAGCCATGTTATCCAATGGGAGGTGGATAACATGGCTAAGAGCATTAGCTCGCTAATGCATGAATATCGCTGACTTTTCAGCGATATTCATGCTTTGCGGCGATTTTTACCGCATTTGCGTTAAACCTTGGTAATACCAAGGTTTATTTGCGGTAAAAATCGCCGCAGCGATGCAGTAAATTTTTGTCTCTAACCAAGCAATAGCGATAATTATCGCTATTGCTTGGTAATATGCCCCCCAGGGTAGTAATATTTTGGCAGGTGGATGTAAAAATCTCTCAAATTCTAGTAGTAAACTCCGTGAGATAAGGTACAATTGCCACCTGTGAGACTGCCACCTTTGGCACTACTGGTAGCAGAATTACCTCGGTGTAGTGTGGCAGTGCTAATCTCTCTTCAGCTATGGTCAAAATGGTCACCCAAAGCATCCATGACAAATGTTGTCACACGAACCCCCAGGCTGTGAAACTGTGAGGAGAGAGGGAGCACCCCGATCTCTGCAGGGGTGTGCTGGTCTCTCCATCTCCTGCCCTTCTATCTGTTTCCTTCCTCTTGCTCATCTCAAGCACTCTCCTCCTTTCTCTAACCATAACACCTCTACAACTTCCTCTTCACTGCCCTTTTCTTGTATCTCTCCCTCTTTGCTGCCACTGTCTCCTTCTTCTCCTTATTATTTTCCCTTCTCCTTTCCCCTCCTCTCTCTATCCCCTGCTACACCTCTCCTCTCCTCTGCTACCCCCTGCTACACCTCCACCTCTCTTGCCTGCTAGTGAAGCTTGATAATAATGTTTTGTATATCCACTACTCAAAAGGCAAAATGAATGGCGTCATGTGACTAACACAGTGCACTTTATATAAGGTAACCATGGTTATTGTGTTTAACATGCGGGTGAAGCAGTAACAGTGCTGGAAATGAACTAGTTTGTAAAACTTCTGAACATAGGGCCTGATTCTCAAAGGTAGCTTACACTTTTGAGTATGTTTATTACTTTTTACATATTGACAAAACCCAAGTGTAAATCCCTACTAAAAAAACAAAACAAAACAGTGATAAGTCCAGCACCACATATCGCAAACCACTTGTTCTGCAGCACTCTCCCATAGGAAATAATGAAGGTAGGGAACTTAAAAGAACTACCTTAGGAAATAATGGTAAATTAAATTAAATAATTTGAAAGAGCTAAACATATAAATAAATGCGATTAAATGCTTACAAAATAAACATTGTTATTATTTAATAGGTAACATTATAATACCCCATTCTAAATGTTAAAAAATACAATATTTTTAATTAAAATATAAATACATTAATTTTAATTAATTCTATACTGCACTTTTAATAATTATTAATGCATTCAAATATTATTTTTTCTTTAGGTGGGGATATATTTTTCATTGTAAACTTCATAAAATCATTTAAATGTATTTAATGCATTTCTAGTAATTAAACACATATTTCCAAATTAAGTTAATTGTGCTGTAGCATGTATTTTTTTCTATATTTGGAATAAATTTATAAAATTAATTTACCTTCCTATGTAATATAAAAGTATTTGTAATATTTATTTTCGAGTTAATTGATTTTTTAAAGTTTTTCCTGTACTTTAACATAGGGAGACTCTGCAGTCGTGGCAGAGATAGTCACATGGTAAAGTGTAGGGAAAAATAAAACAGTCTCAGTTGCCTTTGTGAATCAGGCCCTGAACGTCCAGTTTATCGTATTTCATGAGCAACTTTTTCAGGCGCTCCTGGCTTTTCAGCCAGCAACACTTGGAAGGTTTAGTTTCTTAAGGGGCATATTATCAAGGGGGTTTATCTCTGCTTTTTTTGGCTTTAAAAGCCAAGAAAGCGGAGATAAAATGATCTCCCAATTACCTAGCTGTCGCTAACACCAGTTAGCGATAGATAGTAGGAGATAGCGACCATCTTGGCCCCCACTTTGCATGTCAGAGAAATGTATCACTAATGACATGCAAAGTGGGCGTGCCAAGATGTTAGCGACTGGAAACAGTCGCTAATATCGCTATCTCCTATTACCAACTTTTGGAGATATTCGCGCTAAGCGCGAATATCTCCAAAAGCTAACACCTGTCCTGAGCAGTTCTTAGCCATGCTATCCAATGGGAGGTGGATAACATGGCTAAGAGCATTAGCTCGATAATGCATGAATATCGCTGACTTTACAGCGATATTCATGCATTGCGGCCGATTTTTATCGCATTTGCGATAAACCTTGATAATACCAAGGTTTATCTGCGATAAAAATCGCCGCAGGTCGGCGATACATTTTTGTCTCTAACCAAGCAATAGCGATAATTATCGCTATTGCTCGGTAATATGCCCCTTAGACCCTACAATGTTAAATGCATGCCCTTGAAAGCATCATGGTCGTGCCTGAAAAGCCAGGGTGCTGACTGAATGGGATCTATGACAGAATTTCGACTACAAAAATATCGACCTACAAGAATATCGAGTCAACAATATCGAGGGCAAAAATATCGACATCCTATCTACAACATGGTAAGTACAAAAATATCGAAAAAATAATATCGTTGTAAAAAATATCGATGTTAAAAATATCGATTTTTTTTTAATATATATAAATGTAAAAGTAAGTATATAACACTAATAAATAAAATATACATATTTAAAAGTATCTAATGTTTAAAATTAATAAATAAAACATATATATTAATAATACATTAATTAAATATATACAGTAAAGATATAATATATATGTACTGAACAATAAGTATTAATAATTAATTTACTAATTTCTAAATTAATGAAATATATTCTAATTTACTAATACATGTACAAACATAAAACAATAACATACATAAAATGTAAGTAATATAAAAAATAAAATAAACATGTGATATTTTAACAATTAATTATATAAAACGTTGGATAGCGTAAGGGTAAAAATTACTATTCCTACTCCAGAGAGTGGAACAGTAGGGAAAGCGTTTGATAGCGTAGGGATAAAATTACTATTCCCACTCCAGAGAGTGCAACAGTCGAGAAAACTGACCCTGAACCCAAAAAACACCCCTTTACCCACGAAATGAAAACTGACCCTGAACCCTAAAAATACCCCTTTACCCAAAAACTGAAAACTGACCCTGAACCCTAAAAATACCCCTTTACCCAAAAACTGAAAACTGACCCTGAACCCTAAAAATACCCCTTTACCCAAGAACTGAAAACTGACCCTGAACCCTAAAAATACCCCTTTACCCAAAAACTGAAAACTGACCCTGAACCCTAAAAATACCCCTTTACCCAAAAACTGAAAACTGACCCTGAACCCTAAAAATACCCCTTTACCCAAGAACTGAAAACTGACCCTGAACCCTAAAAATACCCCTTTACCCAAAAACTGAAAACTGACCCTGAACCCTAAAAATACCCCTTTACCCATGAACTGAAAACTGACCCTGAACCCTAAAAATACCCCTTTACCCATGAACTGAAAACTGACCCTGAACCCTAAAAATACCCCTTTACCCATGAACTGAAAACTGACCCTGAACCCTAAAAATACCCCTTTACCCAAAAACTGAAAACTGACCCTGAACACTAAAAATACCCCTTTACCCATGAACTGAAAACTGACCCTGAACCCTAAAAATACCCCTTTACCCATGAACTGAAAACCGACCCTGAACACTAAAAATACCCCTTTACCCATGAACTGAAAACTGACCCTGAACCCTAAAAATACCCCTTTACCCAAAAACTGAAAACTGACCCTGAACCCTAAAAATACCCCTTTACCCATGAACTGAAAACTGACCCTGAACACTAAAAATACCCCTTTACCCATGAACTCAAAACTGACCCTGAACCCTAAAAATACCCCTTTACCCAAAAACTGAAAACTGACCCTGAACCCTAAAAATACCCCTTTACCCAAAAACTGAAAACTGACCCTAAACACTCAAAATACCCCTTTACCCAAAAACCCAAAAATGACCCTGAACCCTAAAAATACTCCTTAACCCAAAGTTAAATAATATTATTTAATTAGCAATTAATAATTAATTAACAATAACAATAAAGTAAATATATTAGCACATAAGCTGTAATTAATATAATTTAATAATTAATATCATTTTTCCCCAATTAATTAATTAACAGTAACTAAAAATTATATATATAAATAAATTACTCTAATAATGTAATTAACTAACTAATATTATTTAATTACCAATTAATTACTAATTTAAAATATGTACAAAATTATATTAATTAATTAACTAATTAATATTAATTATTTGCCAATTAATTAGTTATAAATATTTAAAAACATATATTAATTAATTAATTATTATTAAATTACTCCCCACCCTATTCCCCTATAAACCCACATCCCGCTACAGAAAATATATATCAATTAATCAATTAATTATTTCCCAATTAATCAATAATAATTAGCAAATAATTATAATTAATTAATTAATCCTACTAATTATTAATCAACTTACCATAATTGAATTACTTCCCACCCTATTCCCCTATAAACCCACAACCCGCTCCGGTACTAAAATATCAAATTTCCTTATAAATTTCTATATTATTATAGAAAATGTATACACATATAATAGTAATTATTTTAAATACTTAAATTAAACATATAACACATACATAATAAAAAACTATAAAATAATACAAATATCGATATTAGTGTCATCGAAATTATTAACATCGATATATATGCTATCGATATTACTAACTTCGATATTACTTACATCGATATTAAGTATTTCGATATTACTTACCTTGGGTCGATATTCTGTCCTACGATATTCTTGCCTTCGATATTATGCTCCTTCGATATTTCAGACTCGATATTATGGTAGGTCGATATTTCCAACTCGATATTTTGACTGTCTACCGACTGAATGTATCACAAAGCCAAAGAATCACTTCGAAATTATGCAAAAAGTTTAAAACAATAGTTTTCAGTTTGCGATTTTCAACCTTTATTTGCAGTAATAAAAAGGTAAGTTAATGAGGGTTAAAAAGGGCGGAGAATGCATTTCATGTGTAGATTTCAGAATATTAGTGCAAACTTGGAAATATTCACACTTGACTTGGAATGGAGTTTGCTACAAACATTACTGCTCACCATTGCTAGAGGCCCTGAGTGCTGTGGGTTTCACCTGCAGCCACCACCCAGCCCTCCTCCTGTGGTCATGCTGTGTAGAAACATCAGCTGCACTTGAGTGTGCCTGAATTAAGAAGATGGAAACAACACCTCGCTGCTGATGCCTCGATTCCCATACATACCCCAGGCTTTAGTGAGCTTTCACAAGCCCCTGTGCTAAACATTGCTGTGTTGTGAGCTCCATTGCCCCCTCAGACGTTGGAGCACGTGCCTGAGTATTAAGTAGGCTTCAGGAGCGGCTCAGCTTAGGCGGAGGAGCGTCGCCCTACTACTCTGCAAGCAGTTTAAAGAGGAAAAATAAAAGGATAATAATGCAATGGTATTACCATTTTAATTTTCTGTTCATGCTTTTGTGCGGGTCAGGGCTGGGCTGTGGAGAGCTGGGGTCAGGGAGAGGAGTGGTGAGCACACTCCAAGGGCCAAAATACGACTTCGGCAGTGCGGCTGCAGGGTGGACACGCTGCCGCACCGCCAAAGCCATGGTCAGACCCCCTGCCAGATTAGGAGTTTCCTCCTGTCTAGTGGGCTGGTTTTGGCATTTCCACGGCAGTGCCACAGAAAATGGTCACTGCAGTGGGAACACCAAAAACAGTTCCTGCACAGCATGAACTGAAATGTCTGTGCTGTGCTGGAGCTAGGGCGCATTCAAACAGGAGGAGGCACAGGGGGCCCTGCATGGCTCCCTTTGTATCCTCTCCACCACGGTGTTCATGAAGGAGGAACCTCCATGACATCGCCGGGGGAGAGGAAACTCGTACTATGCTTGGCGGAAACGCCACTGCGGCCTCCCGGCTGCAGCAACACCACCCTGGAATGGCTTTTCCCTGGGTTCTATGGCGGGCTGTGGCTCCTTGACTTCCCACATCATAATAGGGCAGTCGGGAAGCCACCAGTGCCGCACCCACTCAAGTCTGGTGGTCCTTGGACCGCCATAATTGTAAACTACAAATTGTGAGTCGCAAATTGCGAGTTGCAAAATCAAATGTACAGCAGTGTGTTTAACACTGTTTGCGATTCCCAATGGTGTCGCAAATTGTGAGGCTCATTAATATTAATGAACCTCTAGCAATTTGCAAGCTCATTGGGAATGACAGGCCCTCCCAGTGATGGTGGCCTCCTGGACTCAGCAGACCACCATGTCTGGGACTGCTTTTAAATAAAGCAGTTTTGTTTTTAAAATGCAGCCCGTTTTCCTTAAAGGAAAACGGAATGCATTAAAAAAAAAAAAAAGCTTTTGTTTCATTTTTTAAGGGCAGGCAGTAGTCCCTGTGACCACTGCCTGCCCTTAAAAAATAATTTTGCATGTGCGAATGCATTACTAACTACCTGAAGTAGGTGGTAATTGTAAGTGTTTTGCGAGAGAAATGTCGCTAACCGACATTTCTCCTATCAACAAACCTCCCGCTAACTTGCAGGGCGATAAGAAAAGTAGCGATAACCGCGCTTATCGCTACTTTTCTTACACCTGCTTTCAATGTGACTTAGCCATTATATCCAATGGAAGGTGCATATAATGGCAAAGTCTGGTCTGCCCTATCAACAACGTATCACCAATAGTTGTGCGATTATCGCTGGATTTCCAGCGATAATTGCACATTTGGCAGCTAACTCTGGAATTGTTATCGCTTTGGAGATAAGCGTCGCTGATAGCGCGCTATCTCCGCGATAAAATCCAGCGATAGCCGGCGATAATTATCCTAGAACTAAGCGCGCTTAGCGATAATTAATGACAATTGTTGTTGCTGATATGCCCCATAGATTTTCCCGGCACAGATGCACCAAAAATAGGAACTTCCAAAGTTCCAGCATTGTTGTTCACTGGACACACATCTCCCAGACTCCTTCTGGACTTCAGGCTTTGATCGATCATTTTTTGATATTCTGTGCAGAATGGGGTCTGGAATTAAATGCATCATAAAGTACTTTTATGGACAAGGAGATGATGGACAGAGCACTGACACTTCTTTGTGTTTGCTTTGTTCGCCCTAAGTTGGCAGGGTATGCCCAGAAGTGGGTCCCTTGCTCACTCTGCCACTGGATTCAAGCTAGCCTTGCTGAAGAGGGGTGTTACCCCGAAACCAGTCCAAGGATGCTTGTTTCCGGTCCAGGGCAGACATGGCTTGGCAGTTCGGGCTGGACTGTTCCAATAAGTCACAGGGCCAAGACTGATTTGCATATAGCTGTGTCTGAACTGGGTGGTGAAATGAGCTAAAGAACGATGATAGATTCAACCCAGATCTGTGACGGGGGTGAGTGTTCTGAAAAGTTTCAGCGCTCCGTCCATCATTTCCTAGTGTTTGCTCTCTCATGAGGCCTACAGACCATGGGTCAATGCACCTAACGGAAAACTGCACCACTCAGCCCTTAATTAGTAGGGTAGTGTAGCGGCTGCTACCCTGACTAGTTCCTCTTTCGGGGCCTTCTCAATAGGCCGGCAGGTCACAAGCTATCAGCATTTAAGCTACTGAAGCTATAATCCCCAGGTGCGGATGTTGCCAATAGCACAGCTCTTCTGCAATCCAGTACTACAGCACCCCTAGGCTGATACCAACAGTCACATGCCCCAATTCACACCCGGTACCCCTGCCAGCCTGCACTGATCCAATATTGGACACCCTTGACTCCCTTACCATAATTCCCTAAGGAGAGCCCGCCTCCTGGATTGAGTCCTTTTTTCCTTCCCCCATATATTGGGTGCCCACGCCTGATGATGGCCTCACATTGCCGGACTCCTAGTATATTGTATAAAATAACCTCAAGGTGTCATATGTCTGTTTATGTGTGATGCATGCTATTTTCCTTCGTTTTTTTCTATCACTGCACCATTTTCACTTTAGTGAGAGCACTGGGTCTTCGTTAAAATACAAAAAAAAGCTTTAGATTGCAAAAAGTATGCAATTAATGAATACATTGTCATACAGTATTGATTACCTGCCAGTTTCTTCCTTGACTTGGACAACTGTTATTGTTCTGTTTTCAATCACTGAAGACATATTGCTTTTTTGGGGGGACTGATGCCAGAGTTAACCATTGTTTATCTTCATATAAAGTAATAATACAATCAGTGGGGGTTGGAGAGAGCATAATTAACTTGGGGGAATAAGAGGAAGTGTCCACAAAGGAGAGCAAGCTATCAGAAGAAGGTAATAGTGAAGGAAATTTAAGCGTAAAACAATGTGCCACACGGAGATTCAAAGTGAGGACCAGAACGACATGGACAAAAGAGTGGTAGAGGGATGTGACAATGGTGAAGAAGCTAATTATATGAAAAAGTTCCCATACGTGGGAATTGTTGTACCTTTAGGGTCACACCTATAGGAAAAAACAAACAAAATTTGGAAGCATGAAGATGTGGATGTTTTTAAATTGCTCCACAGAGACATTCAATCAAAAGAGGGATTGAAAGAGGAGGAATGGGAGCCAGCGCGGAGGCCAAGAGTTCCTATGATAGTGGATAATTGGACATCAGTTTTTTACTGTGAGAAGCATTGGTACAGGGCAGTTGTGATATCAAAATATGTGAATATCATTTGCAAAGTCCAGATGCCTTTTGGAGATTATACCTGGTTGAAATAAAACAAGGAGTTCAGGGCTGGCTTAAATTTGAACCCAGACAAACCATGGAGGGACGTAGACTTGGAATTATGGCTACAATGAATGTCTTATATGCTTCCGCCAGCAACCACCCATATTGCAAGTGGTCTATCGGTCACATAGCATCCTTTTCTGTATTGTTTTACCCAGTAAGGAGCAGAGGCATTTGGGCGGGGTAAGGACTTAAGGAAGTCAGAGGCATGCTTGGGGTTCAATAAGGGTTATTGTCCCAGCCAGGAGAGCAATGGAGAAAACACAGGGGTAGGGGTCAACAGTCACAGCCTTTGCCATGCTGATCATGAAACACATGAACTTCCAGTTCTGCACTGGCGATAAAACCACCATCAAAGTCACCCTCACATACAGTCCGCCAGGACCATGAACCGACCTCAGAAATGCCATCGCTGAATTCATCACTCCGCTCACCATCGAATCCAACCACTACGTCTTCCTGGGAGACCTCAACTTCTACCTGGACGACTCCACTGACACCAACTCCACCTACCCCGTAGAAATATTGGACAATATCGGCCTCAAACAGGTGGTCACCAACCCTACGCACAAAGCAGGGCACATGCAGGACCCCAACTTCACAGCTAGCAACAGAATTAAGTAAAGCCACATCTCGGAGCTCACCTAGTCCAACCACTCTATCATACACTTCACCCTCGCATGACCTTTCCGCACCACCGCCAACTGCCACAGCGCACCCTACCGCTGCTGGACCAAGGTCACTCTGCAGCAATTGACCAACACCATCAGCATCACAAAACCCAGCATCACCACCAACCTGGACCATAAAGTAGAGAACTTCAACCCCTGGATCACCAGCACCGCCAATTGAGTCTCTCCCACCAAACCAGCCAAAATGCACAGACGAACCAAAGAACCTCGGAGCTCAGCACATTGAATTGCAGGTGTAAACAATTAGAAACAAGACGGTGCGCCAGCAGCAACCACATTGACTGAGCCACCCACAAATCAGCCCTCAACAACTACCAGTGCCACCTCAAAGCCACAAAAAAGGAGGCCCTGACCCACCAGATCCAGACCAGCACCAATCAAACCAAGGAACTTTTCACCATCGTCAGAGAGTTCACCTGCCCGTGAACGACTGAAAACTCTATACCCTCCTCACAAGACCTCTGTGACTCCTTCACCTACCACTTTCACAACAAGATAGAAACCATCTATAAAAACTTTGATCACCAACCCTCTGACCTCGTCAGCAACCCATCAACCACTACCTCAGACCACCCGCTCACCACATGGGAACATCTCAGCACACCGAACACAACCACCCTTATGAAATCCATTCACTCAAGAGCGTACAACGACCCAAACCCCCACCAATTCTTCAACCTTGGAAGAGATGAGATCAGCCACCAGCTCACCACCAACCTCAATGCTTCCATAACCATAGCCGCCTTTCCTGATGCAAGGAAACATGCAGAGATCTGGCCCCTCCTCAAGAAACCTTTGTTAGACCGCAGAGAGCTCCTAAACTACCGTCCCATCTCCCAGCTCCTGTTCCTTATCAAAGTCCTGGAGAAAGCCATCAACCTCCAACTCACCAAACATCGGGAGAGAAACAACCTCCTGGACCCTTTCCAATCAAGCTTCAGACGCAAATCAAGCAACAGACGGCATCCGTACCCTACTCGACAGAGGAGAATCAGATGCCATTATCCTCCGGGACCTCTAGGTAGCCTTCAAAACAGTTTGCCACCACACACTCCTCAATTGACTTTGCCAGATAGGAATGTACTAAAATGGATGGCATCCTTTCTCCCAAGAGGCACCCAGAAAGTCTGCCTCCCCCCTTCACCTCGCAACCCAAGCACACCTTCTGCAGCATGCCCCAAGAGTCATCCCTCAGTCCACCCTCTTCAACATCTATCGCAGACTACACCAGATTGCACGACATCAAAATCTTCTCCTAAGCCGATGATATCCAGCTCGTCCTCTCTATGTGGACCACACCTCGATGAAGACCAACTTCCCCAACTGTATGAAAAACCTTGGTGCCCCTCATAGCTGTTGGACCTGATGGGTTACCGGGAAATTTGTTGCGCGCTAACCACAAAGAGTGGGGGAAGCTGGTCTCATCCCTGCTAAATGCTATTAACAACGGTGCACCTGTTCCTGAATCTTGGAAAGGGGCGGAGGTCGTCCCTATATTTAAAAAGGGGTGTCGGGACGACCCTGCCAACTACAGGCCTTATTGACTCAACACAAAAGGTGGCGGGGAAAGTGATCCTGGGGAGGGTCCTCCAGTGGGTAGACGATAATAACATTCTATCGGACTACCAAGCCGGCTTTCGCCCCGGTACAGGGACTATAGAACAGGCCTTCAGACTGGTCCTTATCTATTGGAAGGTGGTGGTGCTGGGCAAAGGCAGTCTTTATCTGGAATTTATAGACCTGAAGACTGCCTTTGACCTAGTACCAAGGGAGGGGCTGTGGAGGGTTTTGTCTGAGATGGGATTGCCCCCGTACATCCTGTCCCTACTGGTGAGGCTCCACGCTGACAACTTTGCTCAGGTGCGGTGGGGCATGCGCGGAGAGAAAACTGACAGGATCCCAGTGGAAAGGGGCATCCGCCAGGGATGTGTGCTTGCTCCCACTCTGTTCTCTCTTTATGTGAACGGAGTGGTTGAGCACCTGCTTAGTAACCCTGCAGATGCACCGTCCCTGGCGGGCAAGCGCATCCCCACATTACTTTTCGCTGAAGACACCCTCCTTATTTCCAAGACCCCCATGGGCTTGCAGAGCCTCTTAAATAGCTTTCAGGAGTTCTGCTCACATAGGGGCCTGATTATTAAAACAAATAAAACCAAATAACCCGACCAAAAAACTGGGCTGTCCCCCGTTGCTGAATTCCGTGCCCTTGGAGAGGGTGGCCGAATTTGATTACTTAGGCATCCGCCTTACGGACTCAATGTATTGGAATTCGCACATCCAAAAGATGTTACTTGGTCATAAAAGGGTGGATGGTGCCCTCCTTAAGGAGCAACGCTCCTCTACAACTAAGCCGATTGCCCCAGTCATGGAGATTAATAAAGCAAGAGGGGTTAGTGCTGCTTTGAATGGGGCGGAACTGTGGGGCACGTGAAACCTTGAAGTATTAGCTAGATCAGAGAGTAAATTTCTGAAGGACTTGATGGCCCTTCCCCAGAGCACCCCAACAGTACCCGTATTAATGGATCTGGGATGTAGATCGATTAAGGACCAAGCCCAAATACGCCCCTTGTTACTTTGTGCGCGCCTGTGGCGTGTGCCCGAGCTGGCCTCATACGCAGATGGTTTGTTAGAGGTTATGCTAATGGAGGGCTGGTCTAAGATCAAGTGGTTGAGGGATGTGAAACGGTTGTTAGGGGATCTAGGCCTTGGTGAGGCATGGGAATCCCGGACCGCCCCTCCAAAAGCCGATTTAAAGAAGCTGTACTGGAACTGGATCTCCTGTAAAATCTCTACTGATTCAAAACATTGCAAATCCACTACTGACTTTATGAAGATCAAGGATGCGGTGGCTTAGGTAGAGAAATCAGTTGCAACTTCTAAAAATAGAAGTTACTTGCAAGCATGGAAGGAGTTCACAGATTGTGGGTGCACTAATTAAACATGTGGGCAAAGGGACGGAAGTGTAGAGGAGAGACAAAAGGGAGCTACTGAATTTTGTGATGAGTTTGATTGACCAAGGTTTATAACACTTCACCATAGCCGGGAAGATAACAGGCATATCTTTTTATGGCAAGTTGTGGTTGGGTTATGACCCAGAGGGAGGACACCTAGTGAAAAAGTATTATGTGGATGGCGTAAAGGCCTATATCAAGGAAATCTGTGTCAGTGGAGATTTTGGAAAGCACCACTCCTGTCTCACTGCTGCAGCTTGTGTTATAGTGGGCTGATATTGCAAAAATATCGGCCCAACCGGACCCCAGTATCAAAAACGCCCCGTCCCCCCCCCCCCCCACCCCTCTGTCGGCTCACCGGGGAAATGCCTTGTGCCCACTACGGCCAGTCTGGCCCTGCTTGTTTGGGGAAAAGTTGGTTTGAGGATGTGGAGCAAGACCAAGTGTAGTTTTGCCTGGGGGTCTACTGGTAGGGTGTGAGAGAGATTGGGAATGGAAAGGAAGGGAGGCCCATGAAAGAAAAAAGAAAAATGTTATGGGGTAAGGAGACACGTGTTGGGGAATGTTACAGTTTAAAGGAGGGGGCTGTCAGGAGTTTTAATGTATTAGTGAAGGTGGTTTGTTAAATGTCATTTTGTAAATAAAGATTTAATAATCTACAAGCCTGTCCTAATAATGTGCCCTTTAATGTCACACAGGTTTGTGGGCTAGGTCTATTGCACGATAATTGGCGCTGTTTTGGTATTAAACAGAACAGTGCTTAATTTGTAAAATAATAAGCTCCAGCGCCCTGGCCAGGAGACCACTGCAGCCTGCACCAACCATCGCCTCTGTCATCGCTGCCAAAACAACTCATTGCCATCTCTCTTGCATGCAAGTGCGACAGTTCAGGTTATTCCAGGTCCCCAAAGCTAAAGGAATGGCAGCGCAGGCAGGTATTTGTAATTGTTTTAAGTATATTGTATTCATAAACAACTGTTGCCGTACTCATCTCTAAAATAGATGAACAGCGCCACCTTGTGACAGACTGTCATAAGTGTGGTGATGACAATTAAGTGTCCGTGCTGAACACTGGAAACCAATTAAGTGGCGGTGCTGAGCACAGGAAACTACTGCCTCAAATTAAATACTACTGAAACAGAAACCTGCTCGAAACAGATGTATTGAGCAACCCTCTATAAAAATGAACTTAAAGTAGCAAATTGCCTATCAAAACGCCTCTCTCGTGTGCTATTCAGGACTCTGTAAACACCAATGGAGGCTGATATACCCTGAATATTTCTGATATCCCCGTGGCAAGACAGTGGACAAAATCAAAAGCATTAAAGGGCCGCAAAAGATGATATTTCAATAGTAAGGATCAAAACGAAGGACGCACTCTCTGAAGGCATTTATGGCTGTCCCTTAACTGAAGAGACTGTCTCAGCACCCCCACCCCCTGAAGAAATACTGGAGAACGCCTGTCACTGAGACAGACTATTAATAATTTACCACTCGTGGCACCGCGTCATGTGAAGTATTTTGGAGAAACAGAAGTGAGTGATACAAACAAGTGTAGAGAAAGAAATAGTCTTGGGCACACAACGCACCAGACGCTGGGTACAGGAAGCTGCCAGTCACATCTGCCAATCCACGGTACGTAGCCGTCACTCGTGCAGCGTGATTGACAGGGAAGCGCCTGATTGGGCCCGGTGCTGTCAATCACAATGCACATGTGATGGCGGCCCAGGTGTTATGAGGCCTCTTCAAGGGCCATCTTCTCACAAACAGAGGCCTGCCTGTCAGCGCTCCCACAATACAAATTTCAAGAGTGTGCTGTGTGGCCAGCTGTGAGCAGGGCATCTAACCTGGGCTTCTATTGGAATTCCATAATGCATATTAGCAAGCCCATTATCGCCGTTTTAGGCAGTTTCCAACAGTAAAACAGAGATAATTTTAACAATGTTCTTGCTAATATGCCCCTACTTTAGTATATGGCAAGTCTGAAATGCTGAATTGAATAATACTATTATTAAACGTGTAGCGATCTACATTAGTATATGGCATATGCTAATAAAATAGTATCAGTTGCATATTAAAGAACTACATGCAGCGGAATGCATTGTTTGAGAGTGTGTCAACTACACACGGTTGCTATCCCAGTCGCACAGTTCAGCAGTTTCCTCAAGAGAGCCTCTGGCAGACATTTTCATGCAAAGTGAAAGCATCTCAGTAGGAAACAGTACAGAGGCATGGACCTTCACCGTTCATCGTTAATCCATTTCAAGCCCATTCTTTTTTGTAAACTGCCCACATGAAAAGTGTTTGGCAGATTTTTTTAAGGCTGGTGGCTAGTTCGGAAAGTGGTAGGATGCTTTTTAGGTCGAGCTCTCGACCTATTGTCACTGAGTTAGCTCTGAAGGGAAGTCGATTGGTGCACGAGCGCGGATTGCTCCTCGTGGACGCGCATGCCCAGCCTCCCGGAGCCGTGCACATCTCCAGAAGCCGATTGCCAGGGTCAGCCATGCCTCTCCAGTCACACGCGCACACACACTGCATACACGCACGCGCACACACACACACTGCATACACGCACGCGCACACACACACACTGCATACACACACGCTCACACACAGGTGCCAAGCCCCCCAAGCCCCACTTACCGCCTCAGCCGCCTCTCCTGACTTCTGCTGCCATCCACTTTGTGAGAGTGGGCGCGGGCTTCTCCAAAAGACGGAAGTCCCGCCCCACGACTGCCGTGAGCGTGCACATCCCGAGACCGGAAGTTCGGGAGAGTGCACGGCTCACGGCTAGTTGGTATTGTTAGTGCTGTTTGTGAAATTTTGTTTTGCTCGTGTAATTTACTGTCTTTTTTTTGTTGTTACATCTGAATGACTTTTGGCGCTTATGAAAAGTTCTGGTTATAAGTAATGTTAGTTGAAATACTGTTATTAATCCAAAGACCAGAGAAAATCAAAGCAATGAAAGTTCTCTATTGCCTTTTCTCTGTCCAAGTACCAACTCTGCCTTGATTGGATCACTTCTCCGGAGTGAGAACAGTCGTAATTCACTTTCAGTTTATTGTCATTCTAAGTCAGAACGTTGGCTTTCTTTTTTTACGTAAGGTAACTATCTCTTTGTACAAGTAGCACACTTGACTATCTCCTTTTAGAGTGCTCCTGTTTTAATTAATAATGAATGCACTTGGAAACGAAGATATTTGCTAAGGATAACAGTCTGCTGTGGTGGACTAGATGGACTGAAACTTAAGTCTTGTTTTATAATGTCAGGTGTGATTTTGCTTCCCTGAACAGCGATTGAAACAAGTATGTATTTGTTAAACGATGTAAATTGTGTGGCAAATGGTGGTTTATATTGCAAGTGCGGCAAACTCATATTTAGGCATAAAAAGCTGCAGAATCAGATTTCTCTAATGCTCTGCCTTTAGGAACCAAGAAATCCGTGATATAGGATACCCAAGCCGTGTAAACCAATTAGAGGTGGGACCCGTCACCAGGCTAGGCACATGGCATAATTGTTGCTCAGCTATAGCTGTGCTCCTGAGAGCGGGGTGACTCACAAACTTCAGACATATCAGAAATTTCAACCATGGATGAAAAAAATGCAAATCAGAAAAAGAACAGAAAAAACACGTACAGCATATCGCTCCGACAGGAACAGCGTGCAGTGTGGAGGGAGCAGACGGGGATTTAACTGCTTCGGATTATGAGAATAGTGCAGATGTCTGTATTAGTGTGTTTGCTCACCAGATCTCGGCATACACGGTTTTGGCAGAAACTCTGATATTGAAACGAGCTTTGTCATCCTGCCCTTCGCAGGACAACTTGTACCTGCCAGGGTAAATGTCGAGATTGTGATATAGGATTTTAGAAAGGCATTTTGAAAGTTCTACTCATAAAGGAAATGAGGCCTGGCGAGATTAATTAACCTGCCCATGGTCACCTATTGTCAACAAGTGGGTATCACTATATTCAACTATTGTTTGCAATGCTTACACCACAATCAGTTGATAACGTGAGTTTCAGCAACATCACAGAGGTCATAGGTCTGTGCACTGACTGCCAGCAGCTGATTGAAAGTCCTAACAGGGAAAACACAGCCTTCCATTCTTCCAAAGTCGATAAGTAACATTGAGTTGGACAATGACAGCACAAGTCACTTGAAAGGGTTACTTTCCAGATCATGGTGTATGCTGCATAAGAGGTTAACTCGATACAAAATAATCAACAACAGTTAGCCAAAGGGACAGTGTCCAAAGCTGTTGTCCGGCTTCTCGGCCAAGCCCCATCCTCTTGTGGCCTACAGGAACGTTTCGAGAAGTCTTAGAACTTAGAAATGGCTCTTGGTTGGCTTTGTCAGGACACACTTTGGGTACTTGGTTGGTGGTGTGCACTGTGTACAAAAGCCTGATCCACAGTGGGGCTACTCAGCTGCAGATTAGGAAGCAGTGGAACGAGGAGACAAAATGGCCCAGAATCACACAATTTGGTCAAGTGGAGAAGGTGCAATTCGGAAGGAGGTCTCCTGGTTCCTCACTCAATGGAGTATCCATTATAGGATTATTAAGCATTTCTGACGTTGACTTAATGAGATTAACGCATCTGAAATCAGTATTTTGTAGGTGAAAAGTTCAGTCTTTGGGACAGTGTCCATATTCGTGTGGAGTGAGGTGGCCACCGTAATCTGACTCCACCAAGTTACCCCATCACAATATTCTGCAAAACATGATGAAGTCTTGACCAATGGGTTTGTTAGACCCTGTGCTAGAATGAATCTCCTTCGATCCACAGACCTCTCTGATGAATTCCGCAGGGATAAACTGCAAATGCATGATTGAGATGGCAACAACTGGAGATGGCTTATTTTTCTCCAGGATACTGTCTGGACGATAGAGTAAACACCCTCGTCTTCTATGTTTTAGTGCACTTATGCATTCCCGAGCTCCTCCAGGGCAGAGCCGCTCATATATCGTCTCTTTAAATCCTGGCTTTCTGCCATGCTAGCACTGCACTGCAGATGTGACTGGAGTCCTAAATTAAAAAGATAGAATTCAGAAGACAGAGAGAATAGTGTTCTACCCAGAGCTAAACTTAACCCAGGAGAGGTTAACAACAACACCAGTGTCTTGATTTTGAGTGTTGTCGAATTTGGCGAGTATTTAAATACACCCAGAAATTTCTGATGCTGCCCCATGAGGTATGGGTTCCATAACTACTTTCTGTGTCTGAGTTTTTAAAGTCCAACATGGGCAGCGCATGCGCTGATCTGCGAGGCATGCTGTATTGAGGTAGGGGCTTGATGCTTCGCCCACTCTCCGCTCATATTTTTCATTGGCTTGTGTCATTGTCCAATGTAAACTGTGGCTTTTCATTGGTCAAAAGCTTAGTAGTCCCTCCTTAGTACTGCCTTATCTCATTTTGTAACCTCCCATGGCATCACCCCTTTTACGTGTGTTGTTACTCTGTAGGCTTTAACTTGAGCCTCCAAGCTAAATTTTCTCAAATAGCTTTGTCCTGCCTGCAACAACAGGACATGCTCTTTCCTAACACTTAAAAAAAAAAATAACATGCATTTGCAGTTCATAGGTCTCGCATTTGCAAGAGTTAAAGCTATTGGCATTGTAATTGACAATGCTTATTATTAATCTGTTTTAAAAATAACACATACATTGTAATTTACAAGGCCAATAACTCAAACTCTTGTGAATGCGAGACCTATTGCATTGCAAATGCTTGTTTAGGTTTGGCTGCAGACATCTCTTGTGGTGTTGCAAGACCTCATATCTTCATAATACACAACATAACATTTGGGTGCTCGATTTAGTCTAATTTTTTCAAATACAGGTACATGGAAGGAGGAACGCGTGCCCTACAGAACCCCGAAGATAGGCTATGATGAGCAGGCGCTGCTCCTTCTCCTGGGAAGAATGAAAGAAGACCTTGCTACAAACTTCTCAAGTAAAAAGCTGACTCTGCTACTCTCTGCAAACCTCGCTTCCTTGCGCTAACTTAAGAAGCAGGCATGTTTTTGATGAGGGCAATAAGTACTGTGGAGCAGAGTCCATCCCCAGACTTATGTCCACGGGGTGTTCTTGCTTGGTTGAGGAGTTGGCGACTAAGAGGACCAAGCAATGAAGAGGCTTCTGATGGCGTTTAATAGACTCGATTAGGGGTTCTGAGGCGCACATGGGTTACTAGCCCTGGGGCTGGCTTACTGGGGAGGCTGCATCAGGTACACCCCCTTTGCACGTGACTCTCGGGGCAGCGAGGCAAGCAGTCCAAGGCTTACTCAGCGAGGTGAGGTGGGGTTATAGGCTCAGAGCCCCCAAAGCCTCAGGAACTCTAGTGATACACATTGCTGGTCTGGCGGGCTACTTGCAACCTCCCAGTTGTACTGCATGCTGGCAAGGGCTCTCCGATTTATGGATTCTGATGACTAGCAGTCGTATAGTGCACACACTCCACTGGCAGGTACTACCATATACCTATGACACATAAATGCACTATTCAGGAAAGGGAACCGGCTACATAGGACTTAAGAGGAACTTGAGAAGTACCAGGCTCTGGAAATGATGGAAATCAGACATGACCACTGCTGTCAAGCTCAAGTTGCCAAGGGGGAGAGTAAACCCCCTAGATAAAGAAAGTACATAATATATTTTACCAGTTATGCTCAGCTGTCCTCAGTGAGCACACAAGATGGTGGGATAAACCGAGGTCAAATAATAAAAGTGTCTTGCAATACGATAACTCATGGCAAGAGTGAGCGCTTGCAAACTCATGCTGGAGCCATTGGCAGGGGCGTAGCTTGGTCAGTAAGATTGGAGTTTGTGAGCTTCAGATTTTCCGACAATCACGCTGGCATATAGTGTTTAAATGCATTATAGGATAAGCAAGGTGCATGAGAGGGGCCTAAGGGACAGTGGAAAGGGAAAGGAATGCGGATGGGTAGGAATACTAAAAGATAAAATATTTTGTGAAACATTAAATATTCTGAGGACTCTCAAAACAGAGAGGGAGAGAGTGTGTGTACATTTTTGTCTGCGTATATGCAAAAATTCATGGAGAATTCAGACTGACATCTCACAATTACAGTCTGAAAGCACCTATTCCCAACTATTTATAAGAAAATACATTTATTAGGGGGTGTAATACCCCAAACACCCCCTGAAGCTACGCCCCTGGTCGATCCTTTTCTTTTCTTGCCGCCCCCCCCCCCCCCCCCCCCATCTCTGGAACAAGCTGCAGTTTCATCTTCTGTCCATTGCGGAAAAACAGCGTTTCCACAAAAAATTGAACACATGTCTGTTTGACCAGAAATAACGCAATTGGATATGAGCGCCAGTCTTTGGAATCTCTGAGAGCACCATGAGACCTACCGGTGATATGCGCGCTATATAATATTCTCTGACTTGACTTGACTTGACATTCCCATGATAAAAGCATTCCCCAGCTCACAATAAGACACCTCAGTGAGTTGAGCATTCACTGCAGCGATTAAGGGAGGGCAGGGAACTCTGCTCTGCCAGTGGAGTGTGCAGAGGTTTCCCTCCTCCGCCTTCTGCTGAGACCGTGGAGTATATGGCAAAACTCTGACTCCGCAGAGGAGCGGAGTTATCCAGCCCCCCGACTAAATAAGCTTACTGCCTCCACCCACCCTAAAAAAAATATTTAAAGAGAAATAAACACATTTACCTGTACTGGGGCATCCTCGGTCTGTGCTGCTCCTCCTCGCCATCTCTCTCCTGCAAACCCCCTACATCGGATGTACCTCTTGAGAAAACTGCGCATACAAGCGCGCATGTGCAGTTCTCGCAAAATGTACGTCCGACATAGGGGGCTTGCAGGAGAGAGACGGTGAGGAGCAGGACAGCCCGTGGACGCTGCAGTTCAGGTAAGTGTGCTTATTTATTTTTAAATTAATTTTAAAATATTTTTTTAAGGGGGTGGATGGAGGAGGGTGGAGGGTGGAGGAGCGGGTGGATTTCCACTGAGTTTTTTCCCCAACTCCATGAAGGTCACAGGTTTGAATCCCAACAGGGGCAACTCAGTATTTCATCAATCTGAGTTTGAGAAAAGGAAGAACATTGAGTTGGGTAATACTAACCCACTTACAGTAGCACAAAGAAACAATTCAGATTGTGTTAAGAGCTATTCAAATGGTCATCATTAGTTTCAGTAAAAAAGACCAGCTGTGATTCATGTGAGTCACAGCGATTCAAGAGTGGATTACGGTTTCGGAGAGGGAGGGCGTCATTCGATGACTTCAGGAAGGATACAACACACAAAAAAGTAACCACAAGCGAACCCACATATAGGTCACCACTGCTTGAGGTGGAGTGCATATCCACGTACAAACATAGTTGCTTTGCTTGCAATCTAGAAGGAGGTCGTAGATGGTGGACCAGTCTAGGCCAGAGGGAGAGAAGAATGCTGTAGCCCACTCATATAACTCCCTCCCTCCTGCATCTCCCCCACTCTCCCCATCCTTCTCGAGTAATTGATATTACACACCGGGGCATCACTGGAGCAGACCAAATAGCATCACAGCTTTACACATTGTCACATTTTCACTAGTTCTGCAATAGGAAGAACAGATAATACGTGGTAAAATCTGGTCACGTCATGACACAACTACTGTGACAACAATACCTTATCTCTTACATATCTGACCTAAGCCAAGGCTATTGATGTGTGAGGTCGCAAAGTCCCCTGACTCCCAAGTTCGCAAAGCTGACAAAGTTTAAACGAGCAGTGGAAAAGACAATAACCCCCGGATGCATCAACAACCCAATTTGCGATTCCTTAATAGCGAAAAATACTGATTCGCTATTAAGGAATAGCAAAATGGAATGCATCTAGGAATCACTAAAAAAATAGCAATTTCCTAGAATTCTTTAATTGTGACTCGCTAATTGAGAGTCGCAATTAAGGAATACCTCCCCATTCATTCCTATGGGCCTAGAGGCCCATAGGAATGAATGGGAAGACAATCTCAATTTGCGATTCGCAATTAGCGAATTGCAAATTGAGATTACGATTTCAAGGGTGCAGGGGTGTCCAAAGGACACCCTGTTGCAGCCCTGAAATTGATCTGTGCACATATGTTGCGCAAACACATGCCCTTAGGGCATGTGTGTGCGCAAAATGAAACTTTGCAAATTACCATGAAGTTGTACTTCAAGGTAATTTGCGTACCCTATTAGCGAATTCGCTATTTTTAAAACTTTCATGCATTGCATTTAAGGAATCTCAATTTAAGATTCCTTAAGGAGAGGTGTGGCTCACTGGTTAGAGGCGGCAGACCCGAGTGCAGAGAACGGCCCGGGACCAGGGTTCGATTCCCGACGCGGCAGGGTCTTGGACCAGGATCAGCGGACTGATAATTCTCGCATCGGTGCCTACTCCGACCAGGGATCACACTCGGCAACTCTGGGCATTAGCTTGCCTCATCTCCACAACGGCCCCACACAAACGCCGGGGATGCCTGGTTTCACCTTGGAGACCCCCAGGAGGGACTATCTCACAGGGAAAGCCAGGACGGGTTCCCCAGCGGTCTATAGCGCTACGAGGCCTTCGGGTAGCAGTGCGCTTTACAAGACACAACAATTTACAATTTACAATTTAAATGCAAATAATCGCAATTTAGCGATTTCTCTCTTTACGATTTTTTGCATCCCAAATGCAAAAATACCGCTTGCAAAGGGGCAGATTCTGAGAATCTGCCCCTTTGCGAGCGGATTTTTGTTTGATGCATCTAGCTGTAGGTCTAGCGCTGACAGCAAGCCTTTTAGCTTTGCCAATGCTTGTTTTGTTTTGCCATGGTTTCGGCAAAACCTTACTTTTGGGGAAGCTAACCGGCCCTCTTTGATCTAAAAACAAAACATTGACTAAAAGCAAAACTATGATTGGCCACAAAATCACACATTGCTGTAGTAGGGTTCGGCCCAGAAGGGAACTACTTTTTGTACGTATGTGTTCCTTGAAGAATGCCATCACTCACAGTGAAGTTAACCAATATCTGAAGTGGGCTGACCCATTGTCTTATGCTGTATGGTGTTAGTGTACTGAGTGGAAGAAGAATGTGAATGACACAGTATGCGATGTGGATGGCAGAGCCAAGCTAGCCAAGATAAGCCTTCTTTCCTGATGAATAATCTGATCAAAGAGCACTTAAAAGAAATTATGTAAAATGCCTGGATGGCTTGATCAGGGCTGGACTGGCCGTAGCAGGCCTCAGGGAAGCTGGAAGGGTGGGGGCCAGTTTTGCAGCAGTGGGGGCTGTTTTTTTTTGTTACTGGGAGCCAACTTAGCGGTGCTGCAATATCGGCCCCCAGTAACAAAAGCATCCATTTTGCTATGGTAGTTTGTGCTGCAGGACTTTTCCACTCGCTGCAGAAGCCTCCGTAGCAAAAATGGATGTTTCCAAACGCCCTAGGGGTGGTCACATCCTGTTTCTGAGGTCAGAATCGCCGACCTACGATCGAGTTGCTCCGGACCAATACGTGCAACTGCCCGACATTGTAATTAGGGCCTGTGTGTTTCACTAGGCTTCAGTGTGCAGAAAACCTTCTCTATGTGCATGGCTATGTAAGTCGTTGAGAAATATCCCCTCCGCCCATGCTGTGGCTCCAGATTGTTTTTTATTTTTTCAAGCCCTCAGTTTTGCCAGTTTGAGTTCTTCTAAACAGGACTCGGGTCCTCTACGGATATTTTATGCTGTATCTTCTCTCCAGTTCACGCCATCAAAGTGAGGTTGGCCTGGCACTTGCTACATCAATAGCCCAGCCACGGCCGTGAAGGGAGTTCGGTGGGGCAGGGAGGCTCTCTGCATCACATTTTGCGATGCAGGGTGCGCTAGGAACTTCGTTTTATTTATTAAATTGTTTACTTACCTCCAATTATCCATATTCCATTGTTTACCACCTCCCACCCTACCCCTCCCCCGCACCACCGCCCTGCCCCACCGAACTTCCTCCACGGACCGCAGCTGCAATAGCCTGTCACCAGGCTTTCCCAAGTTGTCATTCTGAATTTTGAAATATTGATAAAAAGCACACTGTAAATTGATTCTAAATGTAAATGACTAACCAGTGTAGGAAGGTAAATGAAGTTATAAAGTGCAGATGCCCTAGTGTTGCAGGCCTTCTGTAGTAGATGGTTAGTTCTGGAATGCGTATGTCTTTTATTTCTTTTGTTGAATGGTATGTACCCCATGTTCGGTGGATGTGATGCAGCCGCAATTCCTGCATGAGGGTATAGGGGGCAGAGCCCCACTAGTCTGAAGAGGACGGAGAAGGAGATTGGACTGGTCTGAGGCTGCGGCAATTACTCTGTCCATTCTGATGGCAGTGCAGCACAGCCACGTACAAACACATGCTGCGCATGCGAGGTGGACGACTTCAATGCCGCCCAAATCCCGAATGTGCAGTGTGTATCTCTGAGGCACTGTTGAGGGCAATCAGGCGCCACTAAGAGCAGAAGTTTTGCCAGTACTTTGGTCGAATACTCGGCTCGACCAGATCTATGATGTAGCCCATAACATCCTTCTAGGATCCCGCCTCTTCCTGTGAATGGCTGACCCATGTTACTGTCAGCCTATGAGAATCGGAAGCGAGATTTCCAGCACTGCTTCCTTCAGTCTGTACTGGGTTCCTATTTCCCTCCTTCCTTCAACGAGCTGCATCTGGGACCGTGTGGCCCCTCTGGGCGAAACACTGTGTCCGTGACCAAGCTGAAACCGGTGAGTACAAGTGCGCCCAGGGCCGGTCCTAGAACTCCTGGGGCCCCGGGCGAAAGAGAAGATGTGAGGCCCCTCTAATTTGCATATATCTTCCAGTCGCAGCCGGCATGACTCACGGGTGGAGGATCTTGCGGGAGTTCGGAAGGGGGGGGGGGTGGAGAACAGGAAGCAGGCAGCCTCCCTCCCCTCCCCTAAGCCAATCATAATGCTGCAATGGCAGCGTTGTGATTGATCAGGACGCCGACCAGCCAGGCGCCTATGGGGAGGCCATTTTCCCCATGTAGGCTGCATTGCAGCCTACATAGAGAAAGTCCAGAGTGCGCATGACTGGTTTGGCCGAACAGTCAGCGCCCTTAGCAGTTGGCAAGGCAATCCTCTCCTGCTCTAAAACAGACCCGCCCGCCCCCAACAAAACACTTCTGCTTTCTCGCAGTGCTAGAGGCAGAAACATAAAATGATCGTTTTAGCATTTTGTGTTTCTGGTTTTGCGAGAAAGTAGTGGGGCATCGCTCCTCCGCCCTAGTGAAGGAGCCGCCCTTGGTAACATCACAAGAAGTGACATCATAGAAAGTGACATCGCAGGACTATTGATCTTATTTAGCATCCCTGAAGAGACCTAACGTGGATATCAGTAACATGGACAAAAAGATAAATATACAAATGAAATAGGTCCATATATTTTAAAACTGTTAAATGGATTACATTTGTCTCATTAGATGGAAAAGCTAGGTGCAGGTCTCACAAAGATGTATATTATTGATCACCGGAGTTTCATGACATTTTTGTTGTTGCCGAAAATTCCTGGAGACCTAGTTAGGAGGCAGCAAGTGCTTTTAGAAACATAATATATTCGCAAACATGACCCAAAGTCAGCGCTCAATGCGATCTCACCGTTTGCACCGCCCTAGAGCCTCCCTGCTCAAGGGTCCTGTGACCTCAATGACAGAGTCACTGTTGCTCTAGGGTTTGCTGCTTCGTAGACCTGCCCAAAAGACTTGCGGTGGGCTTCAATAGGGATTGTGGTAGACCGGTCTTCAAGGTTAACCCACACTTGCCACTGCTAGGTTTCATCTGCTGGTGCTAAGACACCAGGGCTTCTAAGGTTGTGCGGGTCCTTCCAAGGTCTAGCATGGAAATGTGCTCCCTCAGGGAGATTGGTCTGGTGGACTGGTCATGAAGGCTGAACCTGGCTCCCCAGTTCCAAATTCGGCAGCTCTGACCATAGTGCCACAACCTCTCTCCACTGAACACCATACTACCCCACTGAGAGAAACTCACACTGCCTTCAACTACAACCCAATTGTGCCCCGCTACTAACACCTAGAGGCGACTCATTTCAAATTACGCACTAGACAAGAGCAATATGCTGCCTAAAAAAAAAAGTGACAACATTCTGGAAAAAGCATACACTCATAAGGAAGGTAAGATTAATTAAAGCATGTGAAATGTAAGCAGGAACAACATGGTTACCTTAACGCTTTAGCACTTATTCAGAAATGAATGAGTGCTTTTGCATGAAAAGTTAAGGCCATGACTACAGGGCCGGAACAGACCTGCTTCAATGCCCTTTGAATATATCCTTAAAAAACAAAAGCAATATGGTTTAAAAAGACCACATTTGTGAATACAGAGCAGCACTACGCACTTTATTTTCCAGTCCGCCCATCAAGGAGGTATTGCAGTACATCCAGAAATGGTGCACTTCCCCACCTGGGGAAAACAATGCTGTTTAGAGAAAGACAGGAAAACAAAAGTAGCGCTTCACTGGTAAACTCTGTGTAGTGGCACTAATGTGATTTGGGTGTGAATAAAATCAATCTGGCCCCTTTTCGACCCACTCTGTCTTGCTTTAGTTATTTTTTACAGTTTGAATTTTTTATTTCTCTCTTTCCCAAGGCTGCACTTTGGAAGTGAAAAATGTCACAAAAAGGATGACGTTTCCAGCAAAAAAGTTTTTCTTTTTTGGATTCATTTCACAGGGGAACAAATAAAGGAAAGGAAAAGAAAGAGGGAGTAGTGGCTACAAGGCGCTGGGAAGGGGGCCCCTACACCCTGATCTTGCAGATTTCTATAGTGCTTAGAGGTCCAGGGAAAGGGGGCCCCACACCTGGACCTTGCAGCTTGCTCTAGTGCTTTGAGGCCCAGGGAAAGGGGGCCCCCTCCCCTGGGCCTGAAGCAGTAACAAGGCCTTTCTTAAAACACTGCCCCAGCACCAGTTTCCCTGGCTGCTCCCTCCTCCCCTCACCCACTGCTCCTAACCTGTGTCCGGCTGGTCCTGGAAACAAAGGGGCCTTCTGTCACCTGGCAACAAAATGCAGACAAGGAATGGCCGGTACTTAAGAGAGGTGTTGCCTCGCCCCTGACACTCTGAGCCCTAATTGCTGGCCCTGCCGCTTTGACTTCCCCACTCTGTTTGTCCCTCCCCCCCACCCCTGCAGCCCCAGGAATGCCACCACGCGGTCGTCGACACCAGACATCTCTGATGTGTATTGTAATGTGTGGGGAGGGGGCCCTGGTGGAGCAGGGGGGCCCCCTGCCTCTCACCTGAGCGCGAGGCCCTGGGCGGCTGCCCATACTGCCCATACCTAGCGCCGGCCCTGAGTGTGCCTTGCCTTGTTTTTCAATGGCCGCCACTGCCGTGATGACCTTTCCCACCATCACCATCCGCAACTACAACCGGTTTGCAAGTCGGCCCTCACCAAAAATGACGTGCTGTGTGCTGGCCCACTCCTGGGTTTGGAGCAGGACAAGGAGGTGGGTCGCTACATTGTTGACCTAGGCCTAGTCGACGACTCCCCCAAATCAGTCTGCAGCAAGGCCTTCAGCATGTTGGACTTCTTCCAGCGCACAGGCCACAACATGGACGACATGCTGCTGCACTAAGGGTATCGCAATGACGACGGCGCCGGTGTGAACTTCACCACTGTGAGTAGCCATGTAGGGCCGGAAAACTAGAGGGTCTCTCAGGTGTGCTAGGAAGAGACTCGAAATGTGACACAGTGCTTGTTTAACTTCATTATCATTGTACTTGTGTTTATTATTGCCATTGTTACTAGCTCTATTAAATTCCTCATAGTATTATTGTTATATGTGCAATCAGAGGAGTTCGTACAGTTTAGAAAAAAACTTAAAACCCATCTTTTTCCCAGGGTGCAGTGCTCCATCACCTGCGGTGGGCTAACTGCGTGTGTATTGGAACTTCTATCTTCAGCGCCAGGATACCCGCGGGGTGATAGAGCGCTTTATAAATATTGGATACATTACATTGCATTACATAGATTACATTACCTGGTGCTGTGTAGGTATGAGAGTAGAAAAGAACAAATTCGGTTTCGGTATTGATTACTTATTTATGGCCACTAAAGATACATTCATGGGGGGTGGTGTCTTCTTCTCAAAGATATGTGTTTAACTCTTAAGGGTACTCTAATATAAATCTCACCGCATAGCCATATAGCCCTTTAAAATTAAAAAGTAAAACCTTTTAATCACATCTTTTCTGTAAAATCCGTCAAATGATTTCCGTCCGCTTTTAGCCGGTTTAAATGGAGAATAATATGCGAAAAAACTGCAGTTGGGGAAAGGTTGTTAATGACTGCAAAATTACAAATGGCGATATGCGAAGTGAGTCTGCTGGGATAAACGGAACGCCCCTCTACTTTCAAAATTCACCGGCCGCCACTGTGACATTGCTTCCGGGGATTCTAGAGAGGCGGTTGGAGGATCACGCTCCCCTGACCTTGGCTGTTTATGAATAAAGAAACGTCAACATGTCAGGGAGCCGCCAAGGCTGTGCACCCTCGTTCGTGTCCTCGTCGCCAGGCTAGGCTGGCATTGGTACCAGCGGCGCGGTCATCTTTTAAAGTCGTTGGTGCGCCAAAGGAAGGGAAGCTGAACAAGGAAGAGACTTCTGCCAGCAAAGGAAGGAAGCATGTTATGTATTTCATCCGTAAATCTATCCGTTATATCTAAATGTCAATGTTTTTATCATGCTATGCCTTAATTTCTAAAAATCAATAAACATGTCTCGGAAAAATAAGAGGGATGAAGTAGCCAGTGAGAGTTCCCTGACCTGAAGTCATGTTTCAAAGGCTGTTACTGGCGTCACGTTGTATTTAAAAAGCACCTATTTTAGATGTAAGTGGTAAAAGCTCACTGGATGGTGTTAATTAGCAGATGCATCCGCAGCCTCATTTAGAATGAGAGGAATAGAGCTTTGCCATCAGAACTGTGATCTGGAATGGAGAACCTTTTCGGTAGTGCATCTGGGGACATAGCTTCGGAAGGCCTCTCCTACTCAGGGCCAGGCTTTTGATGCCGGGTTCCCTGAAGTTTTTCCTTTTCGGATCTGCAATGCACAATATTCTGGTCCGGAAAGGAAAAGTGTAAAAATACCCCACACCGCACTAAAAAGTACTAGTGTTTAGTTGGAATTAGTTTTTCGGTCTGACCTTTTGATTTTGCTATAATTATACATATAATATACTTACTTGAAGGGGTTTCTGCCATCTCTCTTCATCCATTGGTCTGCTGTTATGTCTTGCTTCTACCCACTACACCATACAGCATGGGGCAATGCGTCCGCCTACTTCAGACACTGGAAACTTTCACTTTGAGTGATTGCATTTTGCTCTTTGACAATGAGCACATCCGCACACGAGGAAGTTCCCTAAAGTGGCAGTGCTTTTGTTATTACTTCATAACTACTTTAGTACTTTCTCAGCTCACATGAACTCTTTCCTTTTTTTCTTTCTTTCATCTTTTTTTCTTTCCTTTATCCTTTACTTTCCCCTTTCCTTCTTGCCTTCTACCCTTCGTTCTGGGTTTGTTTTTTTCCTTCCTTCATTCTTGATTTTTTCTTTCTTTCAGTCTTTCTTTTTTTTCTTTCTATCTTTCTTTCATTTTATCTTAATTTTTTCTTCCTGTCTTTCTTTCCTTCATTCTTGTTTTCATTTCTTTCTTTCTTTCTTTCCTTTCCTTTCCTTTCCTTACCTTTTTTCTTGGTTTCTTTCTTTCATTCCCACTTATTTCTTGGCTTCTTATGAAAGGCAAGAGACTGGCAGCCAATGCCAGACCAATTTGTCTTTTTTTAGGTCTGTGTTGCCAAACCTTTTTACTTCACTAAAATTATGTTGATAGCATACTTACTTTGGCGGTTTTCAGCCATACTTTATCGATTAGTTTGTGGTAACTTTATTCACAATTTTCATCCACCCACTCCAGCATGCGTCAAAGGGCAATGTGGCTGCCCACTGCAGCCATTAGCTGACTTCACTATGACTTATGGCACGCTTTTACTTCACAAGGAATGCATCCACCCACAAAGTAGTTCCTTTCAAGGCTAGGGAGTTCTATTGCAATGTCTGCATTTTTTAGACCAAAACTCAATTGTTGCCTTTAGCCATTTATTTTTTTACCTTAGTTCCTTGACACTATACTGTTTATATAACCACTGTGCATTGTGCAGTGGTGCTGTCTATATACCTGTGGCCTTACTGTTGATTGTATTAAGGCTGCACACGACTTAACCTGAGCTCTTCGAATTGCTCTTTTTGATTACTGTCCCACTTTCTATGTTTCCTTTTTATTCATGATGTAAATACAAATAATTCTACTCCTATTGAGATTTCTACAACACAGTCTTTATTATATCACTTTGTCGATTACTTTCATTCATTTATGTTGCATGATTTGGGGTGCAGAAAATAGGCATCAGTGAACATGTTCGGTCCCCACACCAACCCAGTACAGAAAATAATTCGCAGTAATTGGCATCTGATTGAAGAAATCTTACCCCACATTGGCAAACCTCTGTTCGCTCTTAAAAAAAACAGAAGCATCGGACAACAGATCTCGTCCACAAGAGGTGTCGCAAAAAAAGAAACACAAGGAACCCTTTTCAATATGGGCCCTGTAACGGGCCATCGCAAATGTGGGACATGTTCAGTGTGCAATCTGACGACAGAAGGAACCCTCTTCACGGATGGTCAAAAATTCTGGCGCCATAATAACTTCACAAACTGCAAGACCAAGTACGCAGTATATGCCATTACATGCCCCTGTGGAAAGGTCTACATTGGCAAAACAACACAAGAGGTGCGCCAACGCATTATCCAGCACAGATCGAGGATAAACAATAAAGTCTTGACAGCACCCTTGGTATCCCACTTTTTGCGAAAGGAACATTCATCTAATGATCTGAAATGGACAATCCTAGCGAACATCAAGAACACCCCGGGAGCAGGCGGGGACCCAGAGGCTCGCCTTGCTCAGAAAGAGGCTTACCTCATTTTGAGGTTCAACACCGCCATGGTGGGACTGAATGATCTTAATGAACTGAGTAATCTCTAGATAGCCTGCCTGCAGCGATTGTCTGTTCTTGCTGCTTGCCGCTCATGTGTCTAATATAAAGAACACCCTCATTACCCTATGTACCTATGTACTTGTCATATCCCTTTGCAAGGGTCTCCGGGTTTGTCTCCGCCAACATGATCATATATGCACTAGATTGCCACAACACATGGCATCACGATGTGCAATCTAACTCCACATACACCGCTCTAGCTGCCCTTTTTCCATAACCCTTATCACAGAGTTTTCCAATCGTTTCTGTGGGCGCGTGTATACTAGCGGACTACATGTCCCATCACACCGCTGCTAACGCATCACACGTTAAAAAGACTCGGACACGCCCCCTACTCACTCGCGTTGCCAGTTTCTCGCCGCTTGGGTGTCCGATGTCCAGCTCCATTGAATCGTTCAAAACGTAAGTCCTCTCTTAACAATGTTTGTAAAGAGCGAGTGAACGTTTTCCTGGTCCTTTTCTAAATACTGCTCCCCTTTGATCCCACAGTTGCCGAACTGCCGCGGCGGCTGCCGCTCGGGTTCGTGCATAATCACGAAGTTCTGCCGAATGAGGTAGGAGTCAATTTCACCCTTTTGCTTGATATAAGCTACGTGTGTAGAAGCAAACTGGGGCGTTAGAAGTGGGGATTGTGACGTGCAGTGTTGTTTACTTTCCCCAGGCACATCTTCACAACTATTGATTTTATGCGCATCGGCACCCCATACACTCTTTAGTGTCTTAAACATCAAGGTACGTGCACATAAACTGTCCTTTGATCATATGGAGGCCCATATTGTTTTATAAGCAACAGAGACTAACTAGGGTTTATATCATCTCACCCACAGGGAGTGTCCTGATATTTCAAGCATAAGGTACTCGCATGTTTCTTTACAGTGTTTTAGTTTCGGTGAGGTGTTAGTCAGCACTCCATTGATACCATTTTTTTAAATTTTCAGCAACAACGACCCCCCAATCCTTGTCCTGAGGAGAACCCCTTACCTACTTAACGGGTTCGAAACGCGTCGGCGTCCTGCTCCACCCAGATACTGAAATAACAGGGCATAATAGGAATATAACTTGCACAAATTCTACACTTCTGCATAGTTTTTTGTGTTCCTATTCTTTTGCACCATATGTGAAATTATAATACGTATCTAGTGGTGGTGGAAACGAGTAGGCTAGTATTTTATTCTGCTTGTCCACTTGTTCATTTTCATCCAGGATTGGTGCCTCAGTAAAACGTAATTCTTTGAGGCATTGCACAGGTGTTTTTTTCACAATTGTTATATGTGTATGTTTTGACTTAATGTATTGTATTTGGTTTATTCAATGCACTTGTGAACTTCTGTAAATGTGGTGTGTATCCCTTGATGCCAAAAAATTTCTTCAAAAAATCTTTTTCATAAAATACAAGTGATTAATCACAAATGGTTTGTCAGCCTAGCAATTAATTATACTAGGTGTGCATTTGTTTTCATTAATCTAGACTGTTCGGCACTGTGTTTTGTTTGTTCCATAAGAGTGGTCCAAGCCGGTCAGAGACAGGACCCAGCCTTTCCCTCTTCTCTCTGCGTCTTCCTGTGTTTAGCCCTCCCAGAGAGCATGGACCAATTACTACTATCCATCCTTGATTCCTATTTTAGGAACTGCTTTAGGAACTACTTTTGTCATTGTTTTTGACCACATCAGAGGAGCGATGTGTTTTAACTCGCTTCCTGATCCGTTTCTGTAAAAAGGCCTGTAAATCCAGTTCTTTTCTCGTCACATCTGCTGTGCATTCATAGACCAAGATCAAATCTCATATGCTGTTTTCCCAGGGTGCCTGTTTATTTTTCTTTCTCTGAATTCAAAGTGAGAGGATTTTTTTAAATGAATGTCCCAGGGTTTGCTTGCCCATCCCCCAACCCCTCTTGCTTCGTTGCTTGACCCGTGCCCCCACCTCCTCCCTCATACCTGCTGGTTGACTCTGTAAGCGTCTTTTCGCCAATCTAAATCACGCACAATCTCCCAATCTACAAGGTCGAAAGGTGTGCATCAGAAGCAGGGTTACAACAATGAATGCTCGGCCAGTCCGTCTTCAGTTTGGATTGGCAAAGGAGCATCCAGTCTGTGAATGCCCTTAACTCCTTCGGCGCTGATGACGGAACCGCTCTGTCATCAGCCGCGGTAGTGCTCTGCTGATGACGGAGCGGTTCCGTCATTGCCCGCTCGCCACGCCTGCGCGGCGCGGATTCAGCGCCTGCGCTGAGCGTTCCATTGAGCTAGCAGGGCCATGACGGAACCTAGGCTGGTGACGGAGCGGTTCCGTCACCAGCATGGGCGTGCCGCGCGGTCGCCGCGCCCCCTTAGCGGTGCGGCGGAATAGCTGCCGCAGCGAAGGTGTTAAGGTGCTCCAGTCCCATTCCTTCTATATAGCCCAGCTCTGACCCTCCAGTTGCTTCTTGCACCGCTTCTTCTGCGGCAGCTCCGTACCCTGTTGTGTTGCACCCCAAGGCAGCTCTGCCTTCTGGTAATTGACACGGCATGTCTGGGTGTGTGTCCACGTGTTGTCATCTGCACTTGTGCGAGTACACCTCCTACCCATGTAAAATAAGGAGTGACGCAGAAGTAAGCATCTGCAAACGTTTGTTATCATTCAACTCCAAGGCACAAACATACCACTCAAGTCATGTGTCAGCCTTGTTAGCTTCATCTTTATCTTCCAAAAAAGAAAAGAAAAGTCTCAAATGGGATCACCGGGCCGTAAAGCCATCAACGCTCTCAAAAACTGTTTTAGTCTCCCTTGATTTTATTGGGCACACTCTCCATAACCAATCTTGCATGCATAGGATACCTCAAAGGTACGATTAACCACTGTTTCCCTGCACGCCCCCATGCAGAGATCTGACTGCATTTCACTACTGTTAATTGTACCTTTATTTATTTCTGCTCTAATCCGGTGTCAGATTTCTGGTAGATAACTTCTTACATATTTCTTTTTTTGCAATTATATTTGGAGTTGGTTAAACATTTCCCTTGATGACTTGTAAGTTATATGAACTATAATATATTTTAACACTCTCTGGCATCCCTTTTAGGTCTAGACAGATTTAAATAGAAGAAAGTCACTTATGTACCATACCAAAAACGTACTTACTCACTCTTGGCTAAAAGACATTTACATTGATAAAACAAATAGCTCTCAAATCGGCGAGATCTATTGGCTTTGCAAATGCTTTATATTTTTCTTACTTACGCAGCTGTTTCCTTAAATCTAGATGCTCAGAGCGAATAAAAACTCTGCTGGGCTCAGGACGACTCGTGCTGTTGTTCGTCGTCTTGCCTCCTCTGTCACAAAGCGGTGTCAATGCTAAGAGTCAATCCTCTAATGCAAAATTCCCATTTGAGCAAAAAATATTTTAAAATAATGCATGACTTTCTACTTTAGAGAAGAGGTTCGGGTTTGGTGGGTTGGAGGCCTTTTTCATCCCACAGGGCTGACTTCTCACTCTGAACTAAAACCCTTCCTGTATCCTGTCTAGCCCCTTTGAAGTATCACATCTGGTGACGCTGCTACGAATGATCCATACAATTATCGACTTTGTGTTGTCTAATTTGAGGGCAGATTGACTCTGACTCCTGAAACTGACCTGCAGCCTCCTCAGGATTTGTCCAGCTGCAGAATATCACCTATCAACGCAGAGTGTGGGTCCACACATAATGATTCAGACCAAGTGGTGCCCCAGCTCCAGCTGACTGTTCAGGGGATTGACGACTCCCCTGTAGGGCACCGTAGACAGAGGAGACCGAAGTTGACAAGCGATGGTCCTATAGACCTTGTCCCTCATGGTAGTTGGGGGGCCCTTTGAACTGCGCCAGGGTCACCTGTAACCCCCAGAAGCTGTGCCTCAGTGGAGTGGGGCCCTCAACCCTGTCCTGTAGATGTACAAATCTTGGTAGAGGAAACACTTTAAATTTTGTGAAGAACTAACAGAATACAGAAGTGAGTCAGAGACACCTGTCTGATAGAGATGAAAGAGCTTCTCTTTTGGCTATTACCACCTGTTTATGATACTCTAATCACTGACCCCCACCGCATATGCTTGCACTACATAAGCAGTGAGAGGATGATGTTGCCTTCTGCCCACGTTGGTGGCCTGCCTCATCTCACAGACCCTGTTCGCAATGAGCTCCTGCTCAGCACACTATCGGCCACATGCATAATTGTTGCCGTTTGCGATTCCTAAATTGCGAAAATTAAGGAATGGCAATTTAGAAATCGCAAACGCAATGCATGAAAAATTCGCATTTATTATTGCGATTCGGTATTTTTCCTTAATTGCGATTCACAATTTGCGAATCGCAAATAAGGAAACCCTTCCCATTGATTCCGATGGGCCAAAAGGCCCATAGGAAAAAATGGGAAGGCATTGACATTTTGCGAATTTCATTTTGGGAATCGCAAACTGTGAATGCAATTTCAAGGGTGCAGGGGGGGGGGTAAAAATAACCCCTCCCTGCCCCCCTGATATTTAACTTTGAGTGCAATTTACACACACACATGACCCAAGGCATGTGTGTGTGTAAATTAAAACTTTCAAATATGCAACTAGTGCATTTTTGAAAGTTTTCGGTAAATTAGCATGAAGTTTAACTTCATGCTAATTTACCCCTTCCAAATAGCGAATTCGCAATTTAAAAATAATCATGCATTGCATTTAAGAAATCGCAAACTGCGATTTCTTAAATGAATCGCAATTTTAGAAATCGCAACATGGTTGCGATTCCTAAAATTGCGAAATGCATGATGCATCCCAAATTAGTCAATTGCATTCGCAAACGGCCGAAAATTGCGATTCGCACCGCTTGCGAATGCAATTGACTTTGATGCATGTGGGCAATAGATCCTGACAGCCCAGTCACACCCCCTCTTGCAGTCTCCCCCCTCCTCAGACTCATGTTCATCCATACTTAAGACTCAGGGCCTGATTTAGAGTTGGGTGGTGATAAAAAAGACTCTGATGTCTTGAAAAATTCTAAATCCAGAGGACAATCCTTCAGTCGCTTCTCGTCCTGAGATCGGAGGACTTCCTCTTTCCATAAACAATACCCTAAGTCTGAAAGTACAATCACTGACCGACACTGGTCCCTAGCGCTTTCTGACACTTGCGTCCAGCAATTGAACTCACCAGAGATTTAAGTCCTGATGAAATTCCACTCCAGAACTAACATTTTAACCCTTCCTGCTCACTCCAATGTAAATCGTTGATGCATAATTCAACATGTTTAATATACATTTGGGGGCCTATTATAAGTTTGGCAGTCCTCCTGCAGCATCCTCACCATTGTGCTGGCAGGAGGAGCGTGAAGCCTGTGGTGCCCCAGCCCTCCGGATTCTGAGTTGAATCTAGGGTGGGCAGTGGCGTAACAAAACTTGAGGGGGGCCCCCTGCAATGTACGTGGAGCAGCAAAAACACATTTCAACAAAATTGAATTTGGTTGCAAAATCAGATTTGGATGAAAAAAGAGCTGGGTCTGATGAGACGCTTTCGGGTGGAAAAATAAAATTAAGACAAAAATAATTTGGGGGCAAAAAAACATTTAGGTGCAAACTCACTCTAGGCACAAAGTCAGCAGGAGGAATGGTACCATTTTGAGGTGCAAAGTCATCGAATACAGAGAGAAAATATGGTTATAAGAAGTTACATGAAGTCCTGATGAAATCCCACTGCAGAACTAACATTTTAACCCTTCCTGCTGACTCCAATGTAAATTGTTGATGCATAATTCAACGATTAATATGCATTTGGGGGCCTATTATAAGTTTGGCAGTCCTCCTGCAGCATCCTCACCATTGGGATGGCAGGAGGACCGTCAAGCCTGTGGTGCGCCAGCCCTCCAAATTCTGAGTTGAATCTAGGGTGGGGGGGGGGCTGTGCTGCGGCAGTCGCACGGCGGCTTCTGTGTTGAGCTCATAGGAGGGCCTTACCAGCAGACCGCCGCCGTGACAGCGCCTACAGCACGTTCCTGCATGATGTGGCATGCATCATGTCATTCATGCCACACCATGCATTAACAGGGAGTGCAATTCAAGGGGGGCACAACATGTGCCCCACCACATGCACCCTTCAGCCAAGAAGCGACAGGAGGCTCTGTAAGGGCCCCCTTCATTGCATCTCTGCCACCGTTTTGATGGAGGGTTCACCTCCATGAAATGGATAGTAGACCTGCTACTCGGAATATGGTTGGCGGTGCCACGTCTGCACCACCAGCATATTCCTGCCCCTTTCCGCTGGGCCACTGCAGCGGGATCCTGGATCCCAGCAAAGGTAGCAGTTCGATTGCCACACTCCAAATATGGCGGGCGGATCCACTGTGGTGGCTTTGGTTGTACCGTCACCACTAGTACAGTGGTCCTAAGGAACGGAGTACTTGTAACTAGCCCCTTAATCACTACTTTCCATTTTTATAGTTTTTAGGTTTTTCGTTAATACTTTTTAAAATCATGTTTATCAACACCTGGCTTGGAACTTTAGGTTATTTATTGTATTGTTGCTTGAATAGTTGTGTTTGTGGTCCGCCACCACAGCAGAAGGTGAGGGTGGTTTATCATTGTGGCATCTTTTATGAATAAGTGTCTTGCCCTTGACTGCAACTTACGATTAATCTGTAGGGCAGTTCCCGTCCCGTTGAGAGTTTGGCCTCCGAAGAAATGCACCTCGCAGTAGTAGCTCCCTGAGTCGCAGACGGTCAAGTCCCAGATGTGCAGAGAGACTGTCTTGGTGTTGGTTGCCTTGTCCAGCCCGACATCCCTCTTTTTGACCCGGCCTGCAAAGATAGGAGAATCTTCAGCGACGGCGAAGAGCTCTGGCCACTTGAAGAACTTGACCACAGCCAACCTTGGTCCATCACTGGAGTGGAATGTGCAGTTCATCACTGCTGCTCCTCCCTCCTGAACCTCCAGGGTTTGGGGGTGCTGCTGAACCGACTGTTCAGGGGCTCCGGCTCCTGCTTGAAGGAGGAGATGAAACAGGTGTATAATTTCAACAGAGAATACATTTCAGGGATAGGGGAAGAGTGGAAGAGAGTGGAATGAGAGGACAAGGAAAACATGTGCTGAAGAAAATACGCGCAGTGGTAAGAGTTCCCGTGCATGATGAAGAGGTAGCAAGAACTTTATTGAGTAATGGGGGATGTGGGGATAAGAACTGGTTAAAGGGGGTAAGCGAGGTAAGAACTAAGAGATGAGGGTAAAGGGACTGAGAGCTGAGCAATGATTTAGAGGGGGTAAGAACTGAATAATGAGGGTAAAAGGAGTAGCAATTGAGTAGAGGGTGTAGAGGGAGTAAGAACTGAGTAATAGGGTGCAGGGGGTAAGAATTGAGTAATGGAGTAGAGGGGGTAAGAACTGAGTAATGAGGTAGAGGGGGTAAGAACTGAATAATGACTGTAGACAGGTTAGGGAAAGAGCAATGGAGTAGAGTGTCTCAGAACTAAGTAATGAGAGTAGAGGGGTAAGACTAGGTAATGGAGTAGCAGGGTTAGTACTGAGAAATAAGGCTTAAAAGGGGTATGAACTGAGTAATGGGTATTGAGGGGATAAGGAATAAGCAATGAAGGCAGAGGGAGTGATGAGAGATGGGGGGAGACCTGACTAATGAATCTAAAGGAAGTAAGAACTGAGGGCCCAACTACAAGATGTAGGAGCAGACAGCCAGTCCACAGTGGCGGCGGTTGGTAGAACACCTCCAAGCCGGCGGCATCCTGACCACTGCATTACAATGTTACTAGCTGGTAGAGTTGTGGTGGCATGCTTTGGCTCATAGATAGAGCCTGAAGCACATTTTTCTGCAGTGCAGCACCACTTGCACGCTGGGCACACATTTTCCATGCACCATGTCGTGCCTGGCACACAGTGCGTACACGACAATTCAGGCATACGGGGGCAAAACATGTGCCCCCAGCCACAATGGGCTGAATCACCCTGGTTCCCTTTTTGTGGCCCCTTCCGTGCCTTTCCACTGACCATTTCATGGCGGGGTCCCCGCCATGAAAAGGTCAGTGGAAAGGCAGGTCGTAATGGCCACGTTGGTGGTCAAAAGACGGCCACTGTTCGCACCGCCGTGGGAGCTATGATCTTGGCAGTGGTGGTGGTCTTGAGGAGTTCGTACAGTGGTCCGACCGCACACCTTGTAATTCAGAGGTCGGACCACGGAGGAGGTGGCGGTCAGACCACCAACCATAGTACGGCAGTCCCAAGACCACCCGTCTCATAATAGGGCTCTCAATAATGGGTAGAGGGGGTAAGAACCAAGTGATGGGCTAGAGAGGGTAAACTGAATGATGTGACAGAGGGGGTAATGGTATTTGGACAAAATATCGAGAAGAAAAATATTGAAAGGCAAAAACATTTAGTTGTAAGTATCATAATGCACAAATACCGTGTGCAAAATTATATCATTGACAAGAATATTGATTTTAAGGTAAGTAATATCTTTTTTTTTCTCAATTTCCTGCAGCAACAGCTTCCGCACTCCCGCCCACTTAGTAATACAAATCCCTCGGACCACTACTTTAAAAGTGTCCCATTCCAGGCAGTCGTCGTGGCCGTAACTTAATTCTCCGCAAAATATTGTTCAATCCCTACTCCCAGCTCGGCACAAAAGGCCGGGTCCTCCAGTAACTCTGGGCGCAGTTTCCAGGTTGGAACAATAGGGAGCTCCGCAACCCAACAAAAACTCATCAGCAACGGATTGTGGTCCGAAATGGTGTGCAATAAATATTCGCTACCTATTGCCATAACCGCCAGACCGGGACTACACAAGACCGCATCAAGTCGTACATGCAATTCATGCAAAGCATAGAAGTATGAATAATCTCTATCGTCTGGGTGCTGCACTCGCCAAACATCTAAAAAAAAACAGTGATCCTGCCATTGGGTCTGATTTTCGCTAGTTTATGAATCGGGACGTAGGTAGTGGAGGGTGGAATCTGTCCATGGTCACGTCTGCAATAAAGTTAAAGTCCCCCCCCCATCAAGACCGGGTTCGTAAAATAATCTGCCAGGGCGTCAGACAATCTCTCCAAGAAGGGTGCCTGTTCTACATTAGGGGCATAGATCCTGCAGAGGGTCACCTCCCGCCCGTAAAGGCGTCCTCTAACCACAGCATAGCGGCCCTCAGGATCTACCAGGTGGTCAGTCATTTGAAAGGGGACCCCAGCCCTAATCCAGATCAACACCCCTCGCGCAAAAGCTGAATAAGTGGTATAATAGAGCTGTCCTCGCCATCTGCGCTGCAGTGCCAACCCCTCTGTTCTAGTCAAATGTGTTTCCTGCAGGAAAGCTATCTGCGTGCCTCTACGCACTAGATAAGAGTGGACTTTATATCTACGCTGCATGGAGTGCAATCCCCGCACATTCCAAGTCACACATTTCACATCAGGTAATGGACCCATAGTATCAATGCAAAAAACAGAGGGACCTCCCGTTCCCCCCCTAGCCGCGCCAGCGGGTACCATTTCCCACTCAAACCATTCCCTTCCCCCAACAATCCCACCCCACCCACAACATCACCCTCCCTCCCCAATAACAGGCACTAACATAGTGAGTCCCATCCAAACTAGCCCAATAATTGCCTTAAGCTGTTGTAAGGCCAACTAACTGGGGACCATCCGGTGGGGGCTTGATAGAGCCTAGCAAGGAACAAATAGGTAATCAGTGCAACACTCAGCTTCCGCCCCAGGAACCCCCCAATAACCCATCCCCCTCAATACCCCCCAAGCATAATTCCACGTATCACAATGGCCTAAGCATTAGTCTGTATTGTCCACATTGAGCCAAGCCCGGGGTCCCCCTTCATCCTAATACAAACTAGTCCCCTAGGGAGCTCACAACATTCACTTTTCCCCCATGCACTCTTTCCACAGCTGACCAGATCAGGACCCCCTCCCTCGCATAATACACAGAGTCTACTCATCCATCAGTCCGTCCGCCGTTCCCGTTATGACCAGCTGCAAATGTACACTGTCTGATGCTGAAGTGTCCACCTCCGAAGTGCCCTTGTCATTCTCTGGGTCCGAGCCTCTTGGTGAAGTCAGCAATTAGTCCCCAGAAATTGCAGACACCGCCGCTAATGCTCCCTTGCGCTCCAACTCAGTTTGTGAGGTCGATGGTTTCCGCCGCCCCCGGCGCCGGCGCCTTATACGCTGTGATCTTCGGGGCAGCGAGTCCTCAGCCAGTGCCCGTGCCTCTCGTTCTGGTCCATCCCTTCCAGCACGATAAGATTCCAGCCATGTCCACGCTTCCTCCGGTGTATCATGAAAGCAGGTTTTTCCATCCAGTATTGTGTGAAGTTTGGCCGGGAATAAGAGGGAGTATTGAATCCCCTCTGCTCGCAGTTCCTTCTTGACTGCATGGAAGGTCGCTCGACGCTGCTGAGTCTCAAAAGAATAATCCGGGAATAGAGTGACTTTACTATTGCCGACCTGGTAGGGGCCATCCGTACGAGCCTTCTGAAAAAGCAAGTCCTTGTCTCTAAAGTGAAACAGGCGCGCCACCACTGGTCAAGGAGGGCGTCCCTGTTGTCGGGGTCTAGCAGGGACGCGGTGCGCACGCTCAAGAGTGTAGAAGGCGGACAAGCCCTCAGGGGCCACCTCCATTCTCAGCCAGTCCTCAAGGTATTGCACCATGTCTGAGCCCTCTGTTTTCTCTGGCAGGCCCACCACTCGAATGTTGTTCCGCCTGTTCCTTCCTTCTGCATCCTCTGCACGCTTCTCCAGCACTGCGATCCGGTCCAAAACGCTTGTCATTGTTGCGGCCAGTGTGGTTTGTGCAGGCGCTACCTCTTGGACTACGTCTTCCACATGTTTCACCTGGTCCGATAGTTTCGAGTGGTCGTCCCGCAGGAGGCCTAGCCCCGTCGCCACTTGTGCAATGTCCTGCTGTAGGGCAGTACGTGAGTCCGCAATGGCGGATAGGATCCTATCCAGCTGTTGCTGCAATCCAGGCTCTTGCACCAGGTCTTGCGTATCCTATTTAGCTTGAGACTGGGATACGGCGTCAGAGAGCTGGTGATATCCTTCCTTCTTCCCTCGGGGCTTACCCATGGCGTCGGTAGGCGGAACTCACACGAAGGGCCTGCAGAGCCTAATCACGTATTGGGGGGACACGGGGTCCAGACCCCAGACCTGAGGACCCTCCAGGGCTCCTATCGGGTGCTCAGCCATCTTCCACCGGTACTGCCCCTATCAATGCCGCCAGCCAGTACCTTCCGTTCACTGTGCCATCTGCGTAGGCCCGGGCAGGCCAACCCAGAACAGGATTATCCAGTCAGCGTGGTCCCAAGCCTGGTGGTCCTTCCGTGGATCAAAGCGTGGCAGCACCCGGGCCCACGCCAGGTCCCATGTATCGCAGCAGTCGCAGCCTCAGCACCGCAATGCCGTCCGAGCGCTCCTTCCCAGCCCTCCGTGAGGCTACTTGTTCGTTAGGCCCGCTTCAATCGTGAGTCCACGTTATGAGATAGTGGCCAGTATCCAGCCGCGGCCCGTGGAGGGAGTTACGGTGGGACAGGGAGGCGGGGAGGGGGAGGGGCAGGGTGGAGGGTGCTTAAAACCGGCATATGGATAATTGCAGGTAAGAACACAATTTAATTAATAAAACGAAATTCGTAGCGCAAACAACATCGTATTTTGTGATGCAGGGCGCACTACGAAATTCGTTTTATTTGCCACATTGATAGTAGCACACTTACTCTGAAAATAGTTTCAGCGCCACTGCAATCTGGTGTCTCTGTCCCTGGAGCAGAACCTCGGGCAGAGCCTCAGAGACCCTGCCGCTATTGTATGGTATTTGCAATAAACATTCAGGGCCTGATTGATTCACAAAGGTAAACTGACACGTTTGTGTCAGTTTACGCTTTTTCAGTAAGTTTACAAGTACGGAGACTCCGAGGTCAGAGCGGTGATTTCTGCACATAAAAAAATAGACCAGGCCTATCTTTTGATGTGCAGAGTTCCTCTCCCCGATTGCGGAGTCTCTGCACTCATAAACTTACTATTAAAGTGCTGTTTTGTGTATACTGACAAAGCATAAACTTACACAACATGTAAGTTTTCTTTGTGAATATGGGCCATATGTATCATACTTCCGTTTTGCGAATTTTAAATAGCGAATCTTAAGTAATCGCTATTTAGAATTCGCAAAACGATATGTATGTAGGTAATCTAGGAATTTTAGCGATTCCTTACTATTCCTTGGAAGGCCAGGAGGCCATAGGAATGAAGGGGAAATTTGCTAATCGCTATTTGCTAATCGCAAATTGTGCGAATTTTCAAGGGTGCAGGGGGTGTCTCAAGAACACCCTGCTGCACCCCTGAAAATGACATGTGTGCGCATATGGCGCACATACATGCCCTAAGGGCATGCATGTGCGTCACATGCCATAATGAAAAATGTCAATTTGTGCTTATTGAAAAGGAATCGCAATTTACCACCAACTTCCAGATGGTGGTAAATTGCAATTCCTTAAACCAAATTCGCAAGAGAAAAAAGCTTCTTACATAGCAATTAAGGAATCGCAAAATTGCGATTCCTTAAATGCTATGGCAAAATAAGGAATCGCAAATTTTTGCAATTCCTTATTTTGCTACTTTTTCATACATTGCAAATGTGCAAAAATGGCCGTTTCCGATTCGCAAAGGCCGAAATTCGGCGAATTTCGGGCTTTGCGAATCGAAAATAGCTTCATACATATGGCCCTTAGCCCCTCTGCCCGGAGCCTGGGCTGAACACTGAAAACTGTCCTAAAGCGGTCTGGCCACTTTGGCAGATGCACAGGCAGATTTGCTCAGGTACAGCTCATCCCACAGTCAGAATGGACAGGTTTGAGGTTCAGTCCACATCACGTGGTCATCTGTATCTTTCCAGGTAGCGCTCAGCTGAGGACTGTCATGAAATCTCTGACACACCACCTGGACAGACTGCACTGTCTCCCATGGGATCCACATGTAACAGGCTAGATGCTGCATGGCCTTCCCCTCCTTTCTGGTACATAATTTGTAAGACTTGCAATGCCAGTGCAAGTTAAGATGAAGTGAAAGAGTAAGAGAAAAGAGAGCAAGAAAAACAATGAGCACAAAAGACAAAAAAACTGAAAAACACGGAAAAAAACTCTAGAATAAGAGACTATTCTAACAGAGAAAAAGAAAAAGGAAGTAAAAAAGCATGCAATGACGTGAAGAGGTGGATACAATGGTACCTGGAGTATGCCCTTGTGTACAAGGGTTGTGCAAGATATCTGTGAAATGTATTTTTCATACAGTTTCTAAAACCAAGCGGTGAACAATGCATTAGCAGCACAAGAAGCTGCAACACACATCCAGTTTTAGCGTCCCAGCAAGACATTTTTATCATAAATTGTTTCTCGAGGGCAAAAATCATGAAGTATAAGTCCACACAAAATAAAAAAGCTGTAAAATACGTGAAATTCAATAATTCACATGCAATTGCACTCATAGAAAAAACACATGCCTACGAAGGAGTGGAAGGTGGAAAACACAATAAAAAGAGAGGAAAGCGAGAGAGGGGAGCGTAAAACCATAATGAGACCTGGTCACCTTGTTGGTGAGCAAGCCTGCAGAACAGACGAAACGTGACCGACAATTGTCAGCCGACAATAAATTATTGTTTTCTTCAAGACACGGCGTTGTCATCTTTGGTAACAAAGGATTGTGGTAAATTATTGAGGACTGTGCTTGAGTGGTCCTTTGAGACGATGCACCCTCTGATCCGGAGCATCGGTGGCAATACACGAACAATGAGTGTGGAATATATATATATATATATATATATATATATATATATATATATATATATATATATATATATATATATATATATATATATATATATATATATATATATATATATATATATATATATATATATATATATATATATATATATATATATATATATATAGTTCAAGCAGCAAATTCCCCGGCTTGCGCCGAGAACGCCATGTCCCCGCCACTGGTAACGGCGGCCCGTGGTAAAGGAGGCGAGCCTTCAATATAAATCAAAGCGTTGTCTTCTGTCAAAACACAACTCATGACCAAGAGACAGGGTCTCAAAACACGTAGAGTGAGTTTTGCCTAATTTTTTCTGCAAATAAAATACTGCTGAACGCATTGGGAGTCCGTGGTGGTTGTGTTTTGACAGAAGACAACGCTTTGATTTATATATATATATTATCACAAAACGATCCTTTCATGCAATGAGAGCGCTCCGCAATGTGTGCTCGGCCCAAGGGCTGGATCAAAGCCCGAAATTCAATTAGAGCACAAGAAGGGCGGCACAACCGGGTACTTTTTAAGAAGCTTTTATTCGCTTTTATTTTATTATAGGTGGGGTGTTGTGCGAATAAAAGCTTCTTAAAAAGTACCCGGTTGTGCCGCCCTTCTTGTACTCTAATATATATATATATATAAAAAATCCAACTTGCCTCTGGAGTGCCTCGTGCACAGACAGGTACACAGACAGCAACAATAACAAAATCGCCAGAGTCAGACTTCTTCTTTATAGTTGCTTTTATTTATGCATTTAAGTGGTGCTTATCGTCAGACGCGTTTCGGGCACGTCCGTGCCCTTGCCCACTGATATATATATATATCAGTGATGTGTATATATATATATATATATATATATATATATATATATATATATATATATATAGAGAGAGAGAGAGAGAAAATACGAGGAACCTTGAGACCAGAAATTCAACATAAAGAAACAAAAAATTAATTATTTTTTTATTCCTGATAAACATATGAAACTGCACAGGTACTTTGATCAGAAATTTCATAGAGAAAGTCGGAACACTTTGAAAGTTACATTAATTTAATAAACATTATTACAAACTATGCTTACTTTTATTTGCAAAGCAAAGAAATCGAGATTTACAGCACAAGAACAAAGGTATGAAGAAGTGGGAGAGAAGAGGAGTGCAGGGCACCGAGCGATGCTTCTCTTTTCCTTTTAACCCTGCTTCTGACCATCATGGTGTAATTTTGGTTTAGTTTTTTAAATCATGCAGTCTTATTTCTCATGCGATAGTGTCAGAGAAATTTCTAAAGGTTCTCTCTTTCCACAGTGTTGAATGCTTTCTCATAGTGGATGAATTTGACGTAGAGGGGTAAATTCCATTCTACCGATTGCCCAATGATGATGCGCTGTGTTGCAATCTGGTCTGTGCAGGGTCTATTTTTTGCAGCATCTAGCTTGCTGGTCTCTCAATGGTACGTCGACTTGTTCCTTTATTCTGTTCAGTATGACTCTGTTGAACATTGCCTGGGGTTCATAGAAGAGTTACCCGCATGTAGTTTGTGCAGTAACTCAGGTCACCTTTCTTGGGAAATGTAATGAGATATCCCTCCATCCAGTCTGATGGCACCTTATTCTCAATCCAGATCCTTTCAATCATGGTGTAGAGAATGTCTACTGATGTTTCAGTGTCTGCCTACTGTGCCTCTGCAGGGATGCTATCAGGTCCTGCTAACTTCCTATTTCTCAGCTGGTTGATGGCTTGCTGTATTTCTTCCTTGGTTGGTCTGCTACAGTCTATTGGCAAGTCATTGGCAGCTGGCTTTATGTCTGGTAGGGACTGTGGCATGGGCTGGTTAACCCTTACTTTAAAGCACTCCTCCTATCTTTGTTGTTGGCCTTTGATGCCCATGATTGTCTTCATAGCTTTGTCTTTAACAGGTCTTTCTCGCTTACTGTATCTGATGGGGAGTTTCTTTGTAATGTTGCAGCGTTCTTTTAAGTTTCCATGGGTTGTTGCTTCCTGGTCTTCTGTGGGAAAACCATCGATGAATCTTCGCTTCTCTGCTCCTAAGCTTTTCTTTGTTTCTTTGTTGGTTTTGGTGTATTTGCCTTGAGATTGTACTTTTTCTGCTCTTGTTTGGCTGGTGTTAACTACAGCTTTCTTTTCCTTTCTCTCTTGGATTTTTCAGAGAGTCTCAGTGGTGACCTATTCTTTTTGCTTGTGTTCTTGGGACCCTGTATCTCCTGGCAGGTTGATGCGATTGTTTCTTTGATCTTTTCCCACTGACATTCTACTGGGTCTCTGTCATCCTACAGTTTGTGCAGGAGTTGAAACTTGTTACTGAGGGTGACTGTGCTTTCACTCTGTTTCAACGCATCTTTGAGTAGGGTGGTGTTATATCACTGGCGTTGGTTTGTCGGTTCCATCCATGCTTTCTTAAGCTTTAGCTTTATCCTGGTTTCTACAAGGTCATGGTCTGACGCCATGTCCGCTCCTCTCATCACTCTCACATCCTGCAGGGACCACTGGAGCTTCTTGGAAATTTGGACATCGTTGATCTGATTCTCTGTTGAATGGTCTGGTGACACCCAGGTTGCTCTGTGTATTCTTTTGTGTAGGAATACACCAATGCCTGTCACCAGACTGTTTAGGGCACAGAGATCTGCGAGCCTTTTACCATTCCCATTCATATCACCAATGCCATGGTTGCCCATGACTTCTTCAGACCCAGTGTTGTCCCTTCCAATGTTGGCATTGAGGTCCCCCATCAGTATGCTGATGTCTCTTTCAAGGAATCCCTCCAGAAGAGACAGCTCCTCCATAATGGCAGAGGAGCATTGCCCCACAGCCCGCGTCAGCGATGATAAATAAAAAAAGATAATAAGACAATGGTATTATCATTTTATTTATGCTGTCTGTCTGAGCCCCGCAAAAGGTATAGGGTTGTGGCATGTCAGGAAGAAGGAGTGGTGTACACTTATATTAGTAGAGAAGTGTGGCTCAATGTTTAGAGCGGCAGACCCTGATGCAGTAGTCTGGCCGGGACCAGGGTTCAATTCCCGTCTCGGCGGGTCTCGGGCTCAATTTCCTTGGACCAGATAATTCTCGCTTCGGTGCCTATTCTAATCATGAGTCCCACTCTGCACCTCTGGGCAATAGCTTGCTTAATCTCTACAACGGCCCCAACAACGCTGAGGATGCCTGACTTCACCTTGGGGGTGCCAAGGAGTGGGCTCCTCACAGGGAAAGGTTAGGAAGGGTTCCTCGGCGGTATTCGTACAAGCGCCAAGGTGCCTACGGGTGGTTGTGCGCTATACAAGTGCGTAATCATTTCATTTCATCATTTCATTTCATAAGTGCACATGTGTGTTTGGCCGGCCGTCCTAGGCAGGCCAAACACACATGCACACTTATATTTCTCCAACCCAGCTGTGTCATACAGCTGCTTTGGAGAATAGCCTCAGGCTTCAATGCATGGTCTGAACGGCGCCGCTTCCGCCTTGAGTGATCGCTCCCCTCGCTGCTCCTTACAACGTGGTATCGTATTGCTGCATTGTAACCAAGTTCTGATATTTGCATAGCGCATTGTAACCAAGTTCTGATATTTGCATAGCGCCATTGGTAGTAAGCTTCGTAAATTCATAGCGCTATTATCCCACAGCGCTTACATTGCTTTGCTTGCATTACATTGCATTGTTGTGTGTGATTTCCCCCGGCGCCCTGCTCTGACCTCCCCTCCATTTTGATCCTGCTGTTGTTGTGTTCCCCTGAGCCCGCCACGCCTCCCAGCTGAGCCGCCCTCCCACAAGCATTGAAAAGCATTCCCCAAACCTCGCAGCGCTGTGATTCACTCGCCGCTTCCGCCTTGAGTGATCGCTCCCCTCGCTGCTCCTTACAGCGTGGTATCGTATTGCTGCATTGTAACCAAGTTCTGATATTTGCATAGCGCATTGTAACCAAGTTCTGATATTTGCATAGCGCCATTGGTAGTAAGCTTCGTAAATTCATAGCGCTATTATCCCACAGCGCTTACATTGCTTTGCTTGCATTACATTGCATTGTTGTGTGTGATTTCCCCCGGCGCCCTGCTCTGACCTCCCCTCCATTTTGATCCTGCTGTTGTTGTGTTCCCCTGAGCCCGCCACGCCTCCCAGCTGAGCCGCCCTCCCACAAGCATTGAAAAGCATTCCCCAAACCTCGCAGCGCTGTGATTCACTCGCCGCTTCCGCCTTGAGTGATCGCTCCCCTCGCTGCTCCTTACAGCGTGGTATCGTATTGCTGCATTGTAACCAAGTTCTGATATTTGCATAGCGCATTGTAACCAAGTTCTGATATTTGCATAGCGCCATTGGTAGTAAGCTTCGTAAATTCATAGCACTATTATCCCACAGCGCTTACATTGCTTTGCTTGCATTACATTGCATTGTTGTGTGTGATTTCCCCCGGCGCCCTGCTCTGACCTCCCCTCCATTTTGATCCTGCTGTTGTTGTGTTCCCCTGAGCCCGCCACGCCTCCCAGCTGAGCCGCCCTCGCCCCTCCCCCTCCACTATCCATATATGACAGTAGCTCCCGGGCCAGCGTCCACGCGCAGCGTCCGCGCCCAACCCGCGCCGAAGGTGCGCCAAAGGTAAGCCCGTCTACGCCCGTCCACGCCTGGACCGCGCCCAGCGCCATACCCCCTTGCCCCACGTTCCTCCCAGCCCTCCCGCATTACCTACGATGCCGCCACCCTCCTAGCCCTTAACCCCGGTCGCGCCCCCAACTGCGTCCAAGCCGCCCCTGGACAAACCCATGGACCTTTCTCTTGCTACTCCTGCAAATTCAGCGGCACCGACAACCTCTCCGCTACAACCACACCACAGATTCCCGACCCCAACCACCTACAATGCATCCTTCTCAACACCCGTTCGGTCCACAGGCACGCCATTGACCTATGGAATCTACTAGACACCATTTCTCCGGACATCGCCTTCCTTACAGAAACATGGATGAATGCTTCCTCCGCACCAGACATCACCATTGCCATCCCTGAAGACTATAAGATCACTAGCAAAGACCGTACCAGCCACACAGGAGGAGGGATCGCTATCGTCCATAAGAAATCAATCCGCATCTCAACCAGCTCTGACGCCAACCTCGCTAACTCCGAACACCTTCACTTCCAGATCCACATCGACCCCAAGACCACACTCAGAGGCACCCTCCTCTACAGACCACCAGGACCCCGCGCAAAATTCAGTGAAGACATCACGGACTTCATCTCTCCACACGCGCTCCCCTCCAAAGACTATATTCTTCTGGGAGACCTCAACTTTCACCTTGAAAAGATAAACGACCACAACACCGCCACCCTCGTGGACAACCTCGCCAACCTCGGACTTGCACAACTAGTCACTTCCCCCACCCACATCGCAGGTCACACTCTCGACCCCATCTTCACATCCAGCAATCATGTCTCCTTCAGCCACACTACGGATCTCCTCTGGACCGACCACAGCTGCGTTCACTTCACCTACAACAAGCCGAAACCCATCAACCACTCCCAACCTACCCTGCAAAGAAACTGGAACAAAATCACCACGGACCAAATCTCCGCATCGCTCCTTCGAAACTCCCCAGCCCTCTCTTCTAACGCCAATGAAGCCGCCGCCAACCTCACCCTATGGTTATCCAACACCGCCGACACCTTAGCTCCACTGAAAAAACGTCAAAGCAAACCTGGCAGCAAGAAAACCTCATGGTTCAACGATGATCTCAAGAAGTCCAAGAAACTCTGCCGCTCCCTTGAAAAGGCCTGGAAAAAAGACCCAACCACCAGCACCAAGGAAGCCTTCAAAAGCGCCACCCGCACTCACCACCAACTGATCTGAAAAGCCAAGAAAACAGCATTCAAGGATCGACTTGACAACAACGCCCACAACAGCAAGGAACTTTTCAACATCGTCAAGGAATTTTCCAACCCCTCGGCCAACTCCAACGACATCACCCCCTCTCAAACCCTCTGCGACTCCCTAGCCTCTTTTTTCCACAACAAGATTGCAGACATCCACAACAGCTTTGACAACCAACCCGGAAACCAACCCACCCTACCATCTGCTGACCATCTTCCCCCCGTAAACACCCTTAACGCCTGGAACCCAATCTCCACTGAGGACACCATCCGCCTGATGAATTCCATCCACTCTGGATCCCCCACAGACCCATGTCCTCACCACATCTTCAACAAAGCAGACTCCGTCATAGCACCGCACCTCCGAGACATCATCAACTGCTCCTTCAACTCCGCTACCTTCCCAGAAGACTGGAAACACGCTGAACTCACCGCCCTTCTGAAAAAACCAACAGCGGACCCCACCGAACTCAAAAATTACCGCCCCATCTCGCTTCTTCCATTCCCGGCCAAAGTCATCGAGAAAGCCGTCAACAACCAGCTCGCCGCTTTCCTCGAAGCCAACAAATCCCTCGACTCCTCACAATCTGGCTTCCGAGCCAAACACAGCACTGAGACCGCCCTCATCGCAGCAACAGACGACATTCGAACTCTACTGCACAATGGTGACACAGTCGCCCTCATCCTCCTCGACCTCTCTGCAGCATTCGATACAGTCTGCCACAGCACCCTTCTACAACGCCTCAATAACATCGGAATCCAAGGAAAAGCACTTGAATGGATCACCTCGTTCCTCACCGGAAGAACCCAGAGAGTCCGCCTTCCTCCATTCAAGTCCGAGGCCTCTGAAGTCATCTGCGGCGTACCTCAAGGATCCTCACTCAGTCCCACCCTCTTCAACGTATACATGAGCCCCCTCGCGGCCATCGCACGCCAACACAACCTCAACATCATATCTTACGCGGACGACACTCAACTGATCCTTTCTCTCACCAATGACCCCAGCACCGCCAAAACTAACCTACACGAAGGAATGAAAGAAGTTGCCAAATGGATGAAACAAAGCCGTCTGAAACTGAACTCAGACAAAACAGAAGTCCTCATCTTAGGTACATCCCCCTCTGCATGGGACGACTCCTGGTGGCCGGAAGCCCTCGGAAAAGCACCCATCCCGACAGACCACGCTCGGAACCTTGGAGTCATCCTGGATTCTTCACTCTCAATGAACAGACAAGTCAGCGCCGTATCCTCTTCCTGCTTCAACATTCTTCGCATGCTCAGAAAAACATTTCGCTGGATCCCCTCCGAAACAAGAAAAACAGTCACCCACGCTCTGGTCACGAGCCGACTAGACTACGGAAACACCCTCTACGCGGGTACTACCGCAAAACTCCAGAAGAAACTCCAACGAATCCAAAACGCCTCAGCCAGGCTCATATTAGACATCCCACGCAACGAACACATCTCTAGTCACCTTAAAGACCTCCACTGGCTACCCGTCAATAAGAGGATCACTTTCCGACTGCTTACCCACGCACACAAATCACTCTACGACATCGGACCAGATTGCCTCAACTCTCGACTGTCCTTCTACACCCCCTCCCGCCAACTACGTTCTTCCAGCCAAGCCCTCGCCACTGTACCTCGCATCAACAAGACCACCATGGGAGGCAGATCCTTTTCATACCTAGCTGCTAAAACATGGAACTCACTCCCCGCTTACCTTCGCCTCACCCAGAACCACCTAGCGTTCAGAAAGCAGCTTAAAACGTGGATATTTGACAAATAATCCTCCTCCCTTTCCTAAGCGCCTTGAAACCCTCTGGGTATGTAGTGCGCTATACAAATTTTATGACTTGACTATGACTTGAACGGCATACGAGGCCTCTCAGACCAATCCTGTCACTGCTCAGCAGCGTCTGGATTGAGGATGAAGCCTGTAACCTGAGGGCCTATTCACTTCCAGCCCAACGAGAGGAGCAGCGAGATGGCCGTCAGCAGGGGTGAAGCAGCAGGTAAGTCTCTTCTTTTTTTAATTTTATATTATTTCTTCCCCTTCCAACCCCTTTCACTCGACCCATGGCCACCCTACCACTTTAGATAGGCAGACACCGCCACTGCCCTCTGGGATGGAATGGAGTCTGTTGTAAAACTGTTCTTTTTCCTCTTCCTTGCTGTTATGTGTAAGCAATTGGGCTGTCTTGCCTGGCTTGTACATGGTGCTCACGTTCCATGTCCCGATGGTGATGGTCTTGGTCGAATGCAGGTGGATTGGCTTTGTGGCTTCCAGGGATCTCTGGCTTTCATCACAAGGCTTCATAATAATAATAATAATAATAATAATAATACCGACATTTGTAGAGCACGAACAGCTACTTCAAGCAGAGGTGTCCCAGTGCTATAACAATAAGTGGCAGACAAGGAGGTCAAATCATCAAGAAACCTGAGCATGTTAGCCTAAGCTAAATAGTTACGTTTTCACCGCTCTATTAAATAGTAGCTCTGAGTCAATATGTCGTAAGTTGTTTGGCATTTAGTTCCAGAGCTTGGAAGCCTTGACCGTGAAAGATCTGCCACCTATCTGGTCTTTCCTAAACCGTGGAGTGTACAATAGGTTTTATGTGTTCGATCTCAGCACTTGATTCTGTTTGTAGCTGCAAGGGTGTTTTTTCAGGTGGCTCGGGCATTTACCATGGATTTAACGGAATGCAAATGTCAAAGCCTTGAATTCGATTCTTCTGGCCACTGGCAGCCAGTGGAGCTCCTTGATGTGCGGAGAGATATGATGACGGAATGGCTCATAGCTCTCCATGAGGGAGATTCCTCTCTCCCCAAGACCAGGATGTCTTTTGGTTGATGTTTCCGTAGTTAGGACGTTTTACATGGTGGGGTAGCTGGCCCAACGTTGCCCTCCTTTCACAGCTGGGCTTGGTACCAGCCATGGCAGAGCTCTGCTGCCACCAGCCCCAGGTGAAAGACAGGTCAGGTCATGGAGCATAATTAAAGCAGCTGTTTAATGCAAATAAAACAGAACACTGCATTTCCATCTTCTGCTCTATATTAATAGCTTACAATGACAAGCAGAGAGAATATGTTTATTTTTGCACTTCTTAGATAGAGAAAAACCTGATTCTTTCTGCATGTTTCTTTCAACACATTCCGAGCTACTGCAGAATGATTTTTTTTAACTGACTTCTATTGAGCTGTTTCTACTATCTGCTTGCAACAAATACATAACAGGTTTCTGATAAATGTAATTTTGCACTAGAGGTTTCATTTTTATTCTTCATGTTTGCAAATATGCTTGCTCTTTCTCTTACGAAAGAGCTATGTACCAAGGTTCCACTGGCTTTGTAGGAAAAGTGATGTTGTGACCATGTATTGTATGGGATAAAGTACCCCCTGGCGTACCTGTCAAGGATATTGCAAATCACCTCAGAGTTCCATAACCTCATAAAGCAGCTTGCCGTTCTGCCTCATTCCTCTATGTGGTTATGAAACTCCTCAGTTACTTGCACTGTCCTTATAATGTATGGTGGGGTATTTTATCCCACGTGGAATGCGGTAACTGGGATATCCGCCACATTTGTGGCCTAGTATCCAGTCCACCAACTGGTAAATCAGTCCCTTAGTGTCAATGTAATTCTAGAAGACTCTCTTGATTTGGTCCACTAGACCTTTGTTCATGAGAAGAGAGTTGTGCCAAAAATGCCAAAAAACAAAAAACGAATAATTTAAAAACATTGGGACATTTGTAACCCCTTTGCTGCGTCGAACGTTCAGCACCCAGTGCTGAACGTTCGAATAACGAGCGCTGGCCCGTCGGCCAACGGTCGTGCACAGCACTGGCAAGGTAGTGCTCGCGACGACCGTTGGCCGACGGCAGCGCTTAAGGGGTTAAATCAGGGCAAATCGGAAGCATCTGTCATAACAAGTACCTTGCTGATTGCGTCTCTAAAGGGCTTACAGGTCTTGGTGGATCAGTGGCTTAGAGACTAACAAAGTATAACAAGTGACAAAGTTCTGCTAAATATTCCAGACCATTTCTACACCCTGCGGCATTCACTAATGATGCCACAATATGTACCCTTTTTTCGTAAGATAGGGCTTGGCCGCCTTGTTGACTGAGTCGTGCTATGGGGGAGTTTTCTACATCAGTTGAGCCTGGCTGTCGGAACCTTAATATAAAAGACACAACTTTGTCAACAAAATTGGCGAAATTGAGCACTACCCAGTTTGATTAAAAGTGGATCCAAAAGCCAACTCAGTAGTAGGATAAATTAGCAGACAGGTGAAGTAGAACTTCTGATAGGTCCATATTGTCCCTTTTCAGCTTCCTTCTATTTTTACTTAAGGGTACATTAGATATAAACTCACTCCAGTTAACACAGGGCTCAAAAGGGATATTCTTCAAGAAGGAGCTGAAAAGAGAATTCTTCAGTTTCAGACTTTTTGAAATAAAATGGAAAGTACTATAGATGGGTCCTGCTATCACAAATAAGCACACCTCGTTCAAGACCCCATTAAAGTCTCTTGTTGTAAGGGGAGGCGGATAGCAAGTCGCTGTAAAGACCACTCACCATGCAGCGGACTGCAGGCAGCACGTGGCCCCTTACAAATCACCCAAAAATTACTAATTAAATAAATAAATGATACTCACCAGAGAGAAGCAGGCAGGATAGGACCTTCATAAGCAGAAGCTTCTTCCAAGGACCCCATGCTGGGCAGGGCGCGTGCGAGCGCTTGGGGTACTGCGCACAGGTCATAATTGTGCTGGTGCGTCCTTCAGCCCGGTGAAGGCTTATTATTGTAAGAGGAGAGCAGCAACGTGTTGTGGGCGTTGGCTATGGGGTACTGAGAGGGGAATGTACTCCTGCTAATGAGGTCACTTGATTAGCCACAGCAGTTTGCGCGGCTGCTTTGTGAGAGGAAGGGTTACACACATCCTGCGTTTTGACCGTAGTAAGAACACCAAACGCCTCTTTGATCTTTAGCAACCTGAATCTGCATTGATTTTAGGAGTAGTCTTTGAAACACTTGAGAATTCCTAAATTTGTACATACGCACCCAGGCAAGGTGGTAAGATTGTGGGTACAGATTACCAAACTGTTTTAACTGGTATACATTTGTTTAAAAGAGGTAAAGGGACTGGTGGGCTCTAACTCTGCCCCCGGGCTTTGAGCATGAAGCATTCGGAGAGGTTAGCATATTGCTTCTTAAATACAGTTACCAAATTCAAATATGAATTCTTCTCGTACTGCGGTTAAATCTCAAAATAGGCATACCGACAGGCCCGGACTGGCCGTTGCGGGCACCGGGCAATACCCCGTTGCGCTGGACGGGTGGGGTATGGTTTTGGGTCCTTGGGGGCCGTTTTTGTTACATGGCCGATTTTGCAGTATAGCTCATGAAGCCTTGTGGTGAAAGACTCACGAACAGCTCACGCCATGAAGCCAGGCAAAGGCTGTGAGTCAAGGATGGCATTAAATACGGCTGTAGCCCTAATGCCCCAGGAGTGTGCACCTAGGGGCAGGAAGTGAGGGTAGAGCGAGTCAGCGGTCTAGAGTTCCCAGCCTCTTCAGATCCCACTGCCTCCAGTCTGTCACATGACCCCCATATTTAATTGCCCATCAATGCCAAGCCTCAGTAGTGACGGAATCACAGTAAAAGACAGGACACATGGCTGGCCTATCACATCGTCCACAAAATATTCCACATTTATTGACCCTCAGCGAGGAAGCATTCAGGCACCAAGCAAACAGAAAGGGATTGGAACTGGAGAAAAAGCATCATTTGAGCATAGAGAGGATCAATAAACAGCAAGAAAAGAATAAAAGGAAAGCTTCTGATATCAGAGTTGAGCAGGTAAATCCAATGGCAGAAGTGTGAGGTCCCACATGCTCAAATCTCTGGGATTCAGGCCGAATGGAAACTTCCGGCACCACACACAGACATATAGATGCAAACAGGTCAGAGAGAATTAGAGACCGCGTTCTAGCACAATTTCCTACGTCTTCATGTCAAGCGTCAGATTTGTGCTGCTGTAGGGTCCTATTGGTTTGAGACAAAAAGCTTCCAATTCCAGTTGAATTGTTAGTGTTTTATTGCAGGTGGCACATTAAATTGTGATCCTTGACAAACGGCATGCAAAATTTGGCACACTCACTACATTTTGGCACTCAAACCAGCCAGACCCTTACAGAGGAAATTGGTGCAGTATTTAGCAGAATATGTGCCTTTATCTGCGGTAAAGAACAAAATACACGTTATTCCTCAAAAAATTCAGAATAGGTGATAAATATTGACACTGATAAATTCCGTAACATGAGTTCAGATTTATATTTGGCGCTGTAATTATCGCATCCAAAAGAGTCTGTTCGTAATCTGACTCATAGTCAGTGCTCGTAAACAAAACCATGGCGCTAACATCTTATAAAGGGGCCATAGATGGCATACAAAGTGCACTCTCCCCCCCGCCCCAATGCATGCATCAACAAGAGGCCCCCTTCCAACAATTAAACTCAGGAGTCTTGCTTGATTTTCTGCAGTGCGTATGTTTATTAAAATAACTTCACAGGTCAATTACTTCATTGACCGCATTTCTTTATTTAAAGTCCAAATTACTTTTCACATCATGGCATTAAAAAATTCACACTTATCTACATATATACTCTTTACCGCCCATTCTCCAATGAGCATTTGGTTTAACTTCAGGGCTGCGCCAGCAGGCCACAACCCAGATAGCCTGCTCTCTTTACGTTAACCCCCTTCCGGTCAACAGAGCCGCAGGTGAATTATATGCCCCCACTTGGGCAACCAGCGGCTTCCAGGGTAGGGCTGGAGAAGCCAAGGCCACCAGCAGGTCAGCCTCAACTCTCCCGCCAGCCCGGAGTCCATGATGATTTCTAAAAACCTGTTCAGAGGTAAAAAACTGTCACTGGACAAGAAGTTCCCGTGTTATTCTTGTCCGGAAACCCCGCTATTGACCTGCCAAGAGACCTAATTTTAGGGTTGGGTGGGTGGGTGTCTTCTTCACGGACGTCCGACTCCTAGGGTGGCCAGTGGACAAAAGAGGGAGCCCTAAGATGGACGCAGGCTTTTAAGCCTCGCACCCAAGTATCACTTCCGGGGCGCCAATAAGCCCCGATTCTATTGGTCTACTTCTAGTTTCACTTCCGGGTCGGCTGACCCGGAAGTGAACCCCTGCCGGATCGGCCCCTTTGCTTGCCACTAACGGCGCCACTCCCCGAAGGGGGGTGGCGCCTTGCATAGATGGCATACAAAGTGCACTCTCCCCCCCGCCCCAATGCATGCATCAACAAGAGGCCCCCTTCCAACAATTAAACTCAGGAGTCTTGCTTGATTTTCTGCAGTGCGTATGTTTATTAAAATAACTTCACAGGTCAATTACTTCATTGACCGCATTTCTTTATTTAAAGTCCAAATTACTTTTCACATCACGGCATTAAAAAATTCACACTTATCTACATATATACTCTTTACCGCCCATTCTCCCATGAGCATTTGGTTTAACTTCAGGGCTGCGCCAGCAGGCCACAACCCAGATAGCCTGCTCTCTTTACGTTAACCCCCTTCCGGTCAACAGAGCCGCAGGTGAATTATATGCCCCCACTTGGGCAACCAGCAGCTTCCGGGGTAGGGCTGGAGAAGCCAAGGCCACCAGCAGGTCAGCCTCAACTCTCCCGCCAGCCCGGAGTCCATGATGATTTCTAAAAACCTGTTCAGAGGTAAAAAACTGTCACTGGACAAGAAGTTCCCGTGTTATTCTTGTCCGGAAACCCCGCCACAGGGCGAGGCGCTTACTGGCGGACTCGACCTCGCCCCCACGCTCAAGAGCTTCGGAGATAGCTCCTAAGATTGTTTCTATAAATATCTCGGTGCCCGCCTCTGACAGGTGCACACCATCCTCCGCATACAGTTCCGGCCTGGATGTTTGTATCAACTTGTGACGAATAGTTCTGATACTGGACTTCTGCAAGATCTCCGCCACTGCCTGATTTAACCTCTTTATCGATTTATTCACGTCTTTAATGGGTGCGGCCCGCGACCATACCAACCTCGGGATGACTTCGGACCACATTAGCGTAGCCTCGGGCAAGATATTTTTGACCGCTGCTAAGGTCGAAAACAAGAACGCTTTCACTCCTCTCCTTCCCGCCGGGATCATGTCGTTGCCACCACAGTGCAACACGAATACATCTGGATAAGGCATACCCCTGGCCAAAGCCGCCTTTAAATCCTTAGGGACGTCGGCTAGGAGCTGCCCGCCTATCCCCACCCAATGATGATTACATCCTTGCACCATGTGCACCCTTTTTTCGAGCGTCTCCTTGAAGATCACCCCAGCCCTGCAAATGAAGGAATGGCCGCACCAACATATTTGGACTCTCTTAGGGGAGGTACCTACAGCAAACATTAAGAGACACGGTGAGAACGATCTGAAGCAGAGGTGGCGGAAAAATAATGATACAGCTGTTAAACTAATTGTGGTCGTACATAACGTTCGTAACAAGCAGATTTCCAACGACCCAACCTCTTAATCGCCTGCTCGGGCAACACCAGACCCGCAGCTGTTGTTGCTGCCCCGATGCGAAAAGAATGGGATGTAAAATCGGACGGGTCCACCCCGATCTTCGCTAAAGTCATCTTAACCACCCTTGTAAACTGGAACCTAGTGAGGGGGAGCCCATTCATGTGAATCAGTACTCTATCATCGGCCCCTTGGGGCCTGGCTTGCATGAACTCTCTCATCAGGTTAACTGGACAGAAAGACTCACCCTCTACTCTACCCAATTGTACCCAAGTCCCTTTGCCTAAAGGGTCCGTTTTCGACCTTCGCACCCTGAGTCTCAGGACATCTACTGACTCTATTACGTCTGAGCACCTTAGGCCGCCCTCACTATCTGTTTTCGATGCCGGGAGTAATTCTGAGATTCGTAGAGCGCCGCAAAAAGCTAACACGTAGGCCATTCTAAATAATTGGGTCTCATATGATGAAAACCAAACCAACGGCAACGTGTCCAGGATTTTTACCAACTTCCCTACATCTATCGGCCTTCTAGAGTCTTTCGTCCCAGGTACCAAGCGCTCCCAACCCTTCACCGCCCTTCTTACTCTCTGATCCTTCGTTGGGTCGGTGACTCCCTGCAACCCTGCATAGAATGCCAGCGCTGATAGATGCCTCTTCATACCTGCAACTGAATTCCCTTTCTCCTTTTGCTGTACTATGAATCCTAACACGCTCTGCGGCATAAAAACATCCACTAGCCCCGCTCCCTTTAAGTATGACATATAACATTCCCAAGACTTTTGATACATACTCTTAGTCTTGGGGGCCACGGATGCTGCTATCAACTCGGAGGCAGTGGGGCACCAAGCTTCCATAGCTCCGCTGGGAAAGCTGACATTGTCGACTCTGCTTGCGGCCAAAGTGCCCGGAATTCTGTTAACTTAAAACGAGACAATGCATCAGCCGCTTTATTCTCAACACCTGGAACATGCCTAGCTGTGAAATGGACATTGTGTCTGAGACATTTCAGAATAAAATTCTTTAAGAGACGAAGCACCCATGTGCAGGTTGCGCTCTGGTTATTGATCACCATCACTACTGACATGCTGCCTGACCAAAATACAATGTGCCTGTTCGAGAGCATATCCCCCCACAAATGCAATGCCACCACTATGGGGAACAATTCTAGAAAGGAAATGTTACGGGTCAGGCCTAGTTCTACCCAGTCATCAGGCCAGTGCCGCATGCACCACTTGGAGCCCAAAATCGCTCCAAAACCAATACTTCCCGCTGCATCAGTGAACAGTTCCAGATCGGCATTTGAAGTGCTGGCGGACCGCCACAACACCGTACCATTGAATTCCTGCAAAAAACCCTTCCAAATCAGCAAGTTTTCTCTCACATCAGATGATAACCTCACTCTGTGGTGTTTTGCCCGCAGGCCAGACATTGCCCTTGCTATACTCCTGGAAAAGGCCCTGCCCATTGGTATGACCCGCAAGGCAAAGTTCAGTTGGCCCAAGAGGACTTGTAACTGGTGTAATGTAACTTTCTTTGCTCCCAGACAGCTATCAATTGCCGCCTTGAAGGCATCTACCTTTGACTTTGGCAACCTGCACACACCTGCTCTGGTGTCAATTTCAATGCCCAAAAATGTCAGACATGTTGTTGGGCCTTCTGTTTTCTCAGCCGCCAATGGCACCCCCAGAGCTCTCGTCACTTGCTGGAAGCCCAGCAGGGCCTTCCTGCAGGACTGGGAACACTTAGGGCCCATAAATAAAAAATCATCCAAGTAGTGTACTACTGCATGGGATTTGTCTGAGGTCAGGAATTGTTCCACCGCCCATTCTAAGAACCTTGCAAAGGTCTCGAAAACTGCACAGGCGATAGAACATCCCATGGGCATGCACAAGTCTATGAAGTAGTTGTCATCGAAAGTAAAACCCAACAGCCTGGTATCCTCTGGGTGCACGGGGACTAACCTAAATGCTGACTCAATATCTGCCTTGGCCATCAGGGCACCCTCACCCAGCCCCTGCAATTTTTCAATGGCTGTGTCGAAGGATGTATAGCGCACTGTGCATAGCTCCGGGTCTAATTTATCATTGACAGATAACCCTGGAGGGCTTGATAGATTATGTATCAGGCGGAATTTGCCCACCTCTTTCTTTGGGACTAAACCTAAAGGTGAACAGACCAGTTCAGGGTTTGGAGGATTCTTGAAAGGTCCAGCGACCCGCCCCATGGAGACTTCTTTCATGATCTTGCTTCGCGCCGCCTCCATGTTCTGGAGCACTGAGCTCTGATTGCGAGGCGGGACTTTAGTAGGGGATGCTGAAGACGGGATTCGAAAACCAAATGTAAAGCCGTGAAGCAGGAATTGGGCCTCCTCGAGTTTGTCATACTTACTAAGGAGGTGTGTCAAAACATGACGTTTAATTGGAGTTGGGAGCCTTGGGAGCCTTGTTGGATGCTTTGGGTGGCTTTCCTTTTGGGGTGGCATGGGCGGGCTGTTCTTTAGGATTTCCATTTTTCTTGAAACATCTGATTTCAGGATGGGATGTGCCACCGCAGTATGAACAGCAGTGCTTGAACCTGCACGAGGCTCCCCTAGTACACTCGTTTCTGTTAAACTGCCAGCAGGCCTGTTTTTTATCACCGACTCCCTTGTCACTCCGAAAGGACTGACTCTGAGCAGGGGCACTAGACTTAGACGTTGAGGGTGAGGAGTAAAAAACTGTATGCCATAAATTGATCTCTCGTTGATCCCATGATATACCTGGGTGGACTGCTTTCATTTGCCTGAACATTTTATCATATTTTAACCACCCCAGTCCTGGAAACTCAGCTGCGGCACCATGAATCAGGGATATATAACTCATCATCTGAGGACCTAACACAGGATATTTCTCCAGTATAACTGCAGCATAAATGGCAAATCCTGTGATCCAGTTTTTCATGGACCACTCTGTCCATGACTTCCTTTGACTATATTCACCCTCTTTCCCCCCTTTGGACTTTCCTGCCGCTACCCCAGCATTAATGAGGTCAAATACATCCATATATTCACCTCTGAGTATTCTTTCTTTTGTCTCTGCAGGCACGTGCCAGGTGATCCCTGTAGATGGCGATAGGGTCATTGAGGATGAACCAAACATTAACGGGCTGAAAGCCAACAGTGGTTGTCCCCCTGCCCCCCCCTGCGTCTGGCTATTAAGGGGCACAGACAAATCAGCAGCGTTGTTAGCTATTGATGCCTGTGATGGACACCCTAAATTTGAGTAAGCATTCAACATTACAGGCCCTGCCCCTGTTGGGTACGCCATGGTGGGTATCATCGAGCTTATGGGGCCATTACCAATTGCTTGGTAACTGCGCGACCCCCCCGGGTTGGACCCACACTTGCGACACTCCGCTACCTCGTTGCACCACTACTGGCGGTAACGTGCCCTGTGAACAGGGAACCCCCACATGAGTGACGGGGACCCCTCCTATTTGTGCAGGCTTAGCAGTAACATTCTGTCCTTCCGTGACATCCTTGTCCTTATCTGCGGGTGAATTCAACTCAACTGTCTCTAGCACCTCCTCCTCACCTGGTGATGCTGGTTGGGGCTGAGTCGCCCTGGGCCTTTTGCCTTTTGTTGCCTCTTTAAACCTCTCCGGCGTACGCCTCGCTCGCTTGCCTCTCCCTCTTTCTTCCTGAGGGTTCGCGTCCGCTTTGGCCCCCTCTCGCATGTTCTTTAGCACCCAATCCATGCCTTTTTCTCTCGTATACTCCAACAACTCCGTAAAACCGAGGTATTCGTCATTTTTTGCTGAGGGCTCTTTACCCTTCCGTGACCTTTTCGGCGGCATCCTGCGCTTAAAGAGAACAAGCGTTAATTTCTTTTAACTAACATTACACACATCTGTAAAGCCGTGCTCTCCCTTGCCCGGACCCTCGATGGGCCACCACTTATAGGATCTAAAGTGATCTTACTGCAGGTGACCCAAGAAAGTGTTGCACTATTTAAATGAGACACTCTGCTATCAATAAACTGACCCTTTCAGTGTTCCAAGCCAGAATATATTATACATCTTGAAGAAGGTGAAAGGTGAATATGAAATGAAACTTTGGGGACAAAGTCAATGTGCGATTACTATTCACAATAGCAAGGGACAATATGCATGACTAATGAAACCAAGTGCAGATACTACACCCATTTGTGAAACCTTAAGTTGATGCTACAATTCCCATACCGGGGCATAGATACTCAGGAATGTAACGCAACTAATGCCTGTAATTTTAGATAGCTTCTGTTTTTTAGCTGTATTTATGTGGAGGTGTACAAATCCGTTATTTCGGATTGTATCGGCATTTATAAATATTTTCTGCCCTTAAATGTTGTGGACTACGATATATTGCAAGACGCTCGCCGCGCCGGACCCCGGCTCCCAATGCTCCCTCATTCACTTGATAGAAATGCCAAAATTAACACTTAATGGTGAATCCCCGCGCCGGGGGTTAAAATGCGCTAAGGGGAGCCTACGCGCCGCGTCAGCCATACACCCGCTCGGCTGCATTCGCGTGCGCGCGCCACTCGGCACCCTGGCAACCCGTTCCTCTCATCAAGAATCAACACGCGCCTCCATTCGCTCGCACGATTCAACCATTAACTCCTCCCACGCTTTGGTGATACTTCATCAACAATCAACGCGCCTCCGGTCGCTCGCACGATTGAACCATCAACTCCTCACACGCTTCGACGATACTTCCTAAACAATCAACACACGCCTCCGTTCGCTCGTACGATTAAACCATTAACTCCTCACACGCTTCGACGATACACACGTGTGCCACGTCTCATAACCACACAACACACTGCACGGCCCACAAACCTGCCCACAAGTCGGATTGACCCTCGCTTGCTCGCCGCCGCACGATGGTCCCACGATGTCTTCTTCACGGACGTGCGACTCCTAGGGTGGCCAGTGGACAAAAGAGGGAGCCCTAAGATGGACGCAGGCTTTTAAGCCTCGCGCCCAAGTATCACTTCCGGGGCGCCAATAAGCCCCGATTCTATTGGTCTACTTCTAGTTCCACTTCCGGGTCGGCTGACCCGGAAGTGAACCCCTGCCGGATCGGCCCCTTTGCTTGCCACTAACGGCGCCACTCCCCGAAGGGGGGTGGCGCCTTGCATTCATACACCTGTTATGGCAAACAGAGAAACATCACCAACTCTAGCTTGACCAGGAACTGCCAAGAAACAGCAAGGCTGTATCATCTGGTCTTGATGGTTAAGGGCATTGATAATCAGTGAGAAATTAGTCAGATAGCCAAAGACAAAAAACCAAACCACTTCGGGCCCGTTTCACAAAAGTAATCCGAGACAAAATCCTAACTTTACAACTTTTGGTATTCACAGAAGGCATTTAGGAGTGCTGAAGTTAGGATTTTGCCTCAGTTAATCTTAAGTTTTGGTTTTATGTTAAACTTGAGACAATTAATTTAATAGTCGGTAACCTGAGCAGAAACACAAAAGTAGATGAAATAAAGCAAGAAGAAATATATTATGGACTGAGAGTTGGACTTTACATGTGTATCTACTTTTGAGTTTCTGCTCAGGTTACCAACTATTAATTAATTGTATTATATGTGGACTTAGGACTCTTGTTTCGTTTAAATTTAAGACAAACTTAAGTTCAAATGAGACAAAATCCTAGTCGTAAAGTTAGGATTTCGTCTCAGTTAAACTTATTTGTCTTAAATTGAACTTAAGACCAAAATTTAGGATTAACTGAGACAAAATCATAACTTTAGTACTCCCAAATGCCTTCTGTGACTACCTAAAGTCGTAAAGTTAGTACTCCCAAATGCCTTCTGTGACTACCGAAAGTCGTAAAGTTAGGATTTTGTCTCAGATTATTTTTCTGAATCAGGCCCTTAATTTTCTGTACATCTATATGTGTTCGTCTTTATACTTCTTATGGTCTCTAATCTGCTACATGTTGAATGAACTGTTGTTTGGTTTTGTGTAAAGCATCCATTGCCTTGGTGGTTAGGTCCATACTCTATAAATAACTAAGAATACACAATTTAAATAAACCACAGGCACATAAGGGCCATGGCTGAGTACTTGTAATACCAAAAGGGAAGGCCTCAGTCAAAGTCCAAGTAAATCAGCTTGATTTCAGAAACTCAAAATTGCTGGGACATCAAAGAGAAGTTTATCAATAGACAACAAAGCAGACTTTAAGTTTTCTCATTTTAAAATAATCAAACAAATGCCACAGTGAAAAATAGTTATTCAGAATATCTTCCACATTTCTTAGTAGAAGATTTCAGTATATTACATAAGTACGTAACTACAACAGCGTCTTGTTGCAATGTTTTACTTTGCCTTCTTCTGATCTCTCACCGTCGCTCTCTCTGTCCAGCTGGAAAGTTTCTTCCAGCACTATTTCCAGTCAGAAGGTTGAGGTTTTGCCTTAAGCAGAATCCATTGTGAGAGTTAGTTTCCCATCTTGAGTGGCTGTGAGGTGGTGTTTTGTATGTGTAATAAATACAAGAAGTTTTGTTTTTCCACATACTTTATCCAGGTTTGATCTATTTATGTCACTTGAGAAGAGTTAATTTTACCTGCTGTGCTGGGGCAGCCTGACACCACCATTCCTACCTGGTCCTGATGAACCGTGCCAGCACTGCTGCAAATGTGAAATGGTGCCAGTCATCGGCCATCCTGGTCTTTCACACTAACCTTTCATTTGTGGTGGATGGCGGGGAAGACCAAGAGGCTGAGTGCATAAAGTTTGCCCTCGACTACTACTCAAGAGAAATACCTTGGAGAAGGAATTGAATACATTGAAGTAGAAAGGGGTAATAACGCCTACCGAGGCTTCAGAGTGGCTTGCTCCTGTTGTTTTGGACAACAAATCAGGTGGGCTGGGAATAACACTTTGTGTTGAACTACGTGACGTGTATACTAGTATCTCGGTGGATCAACACCCATTGCCGCAAATTGAAAAACTACTCAGGATGATGGGGAAAGCATGTTTCGGTCTATGTGGGCCTCTTCAGATTGGTGTAGCTTGGTTCCAGTGGCACAGTGAGCAAAGGACCCAGGGATGGGCATACCCATTCAACTTTGGGAGTTACTACAAAGAATACAAAAAAAGATGATACAAATGCTTGAATTAATTTCAGCCACCAGTAATTTCTTGGGGATGCATCCCAGTTCAATTTTGTTTTTTGCTCACTTTGCCACCTCAGTTTACACTAAACCATACACAAATCTGATCTGGTCCTGCTCCAGGAATTGCTAAACCAGGTCCTCTCTGTAATGGAACAGGAAACCCATGATTGGTTAGGGCCTATCTGGGCATGGATTGGTGTCATTACAACGCATACAATTACAACGACATACCATTACAACGGAACTTTTACAACGCAAAAACTTTTACAACGCATGTATTTACAACGCATGTTTTCACAACGCAGGTACCTTTACAACGCATACCATTACAACGTAAGTATTGGTAAATATATAGTAATTTTATAATCGTAAATTAATTGAAAAAAATATAATTTAATGTAATTTAATTTCATTTCATTTCATTTAATTAATTTAATTTAAATTTAATTTTAATTTATTTTTACCCTGTACCCCTGTACCCCAAAAACCCAAAACTGACCCTGAACCCCAAAAATACCCCTTTACCCAAAAACTAAAAACTGACCCTGAACCCTAAAAATACCCCTTTACCCAAAAACCCCAAACTGACCCTGAACCCTAAAAATACCCCTTTACCCCAAACATATAACATTTAAAATATAATTATATACTTTCCAATACTTACGTTGTAATGGTATGCGTTGTAAAGATACCTGCGTTGTAAAAAGATGCGTTGTAAATACATGCGTTGTAAAAGTTTTTGCGTTGTAAAAGTTCCGTTGTAATGGTATGTCGTTGTAAAAGTTGCGTTGTAAGTGATGTTTCCCTCTGGGCATCTTCACTCGGGTGTAACTTGGTTCTAGCAGAAAAGTCTGCATCAGACCCACATCTTGGATTACCAGCTGCACCACTGCATTGCAATAAAGAATAAAGAAAAGTGATGGATGGAATGTTCGAATTAACTTCAGCCACCGGCAATTACTTGGGCTGCATCCAAGTCTGTTGCTTTTTTGTGTACAATCTGACCTCAGATTAAAACCAGTCATATGCAAATCAGCCATGGTCTTTCTGTATTAGGAACAGTCCAACCTAAAGCGTCAAGTCAGGTTCTCTAAGAATTGGACTGCAAGCAAGCCAGGAAAGGTGTCTGCCTATTTTGCCTTCCTCAGTAAGGTACAGATTGGTTTCAGTTGCGCAGTCAGCATGGGACCCACATCTGGGCATTAAATGTCCCTTAGGGCTTTGCATTGAAGAATATAAAAAAGGTGATGGCTGGAATGCTTGAGTTAATCTCAGCCACTGATAATTACTTGGATACCATCTCAGTCCATTGTTTTTATTTGCTCCCCATACCATCTCAGATTAGACATCCCAGACATATACTAATCAATATTGATTCTGCTCCAATGGATGCAGTCCAGCCCAAACAGCCAAGCCAGGTCCTCTCTGAACCAGTTGTGTTTTGTTACAGAGAGGAAACCTGTGATTGGGTGGTCCCACAGACTTCAGCAGCTGGCTCCCTACCTTGCAGGCTAATGTGCAATTTATAGAAAGAAAGAGTATTATGGGGAAACAGGAAAATTAAATAGAGAAAAACACATACCCCAGGAGTACCAAGTCATTTTTTGCCCCTAATGACAAGGAACGTGTACCACAGGTAGTACAGTATGAACAGTATGAAGGCAAGAAATATCACAGGGAGGTTTAATGCAATGTCACAGACCTTATAACTCAGTTACTGAAAGAAACTAGGACAATATTCAGAGCATTCTGGCATGTCCAATAAACAGAGCTGGAAGTTGAAAAACAATATAGGACAACAAAGGTACTGGAACCCAGAATCTTCTCATCCACAATCAAACACCGTATCCATTGTCACAAGGGCCTCGGGTCATGAGAGGACAAGCCTCAAATACTTTTCATGCCATGGTACCCTTAGACACACTCACTCTACTCTAGTTCCTCAACTCTACAACAAAGCTCTATTGCATTTTTTCTCAGAGTCCTGAAAGGCCACAGCACGTGTTTACAGGTTGTAGAACAACTGAACAACTTTTAAAATAACAACGATAAAGGAAAGACCAATCAGATGAACCCAAGATGAAGAATAAATATCATAAGCACAGCTGGAATAGCTCTCATTATAGGACCGAATGGCAGCCTGCTGAGAGTCCAAGCCGTGTAACCCGTTGCCATAGCTGCCAGGTTTTCAGTGTGCGTATGTGTGACATTTCCATGGTTGCAGTGGGTTTATGTGCGACATTTCAGTACCTGAGGTGTGACATTTCGAGTGACACTTTATCATGAACAGAACAAAACAATTGTTTCCAAGTAATAACATTTCCTTTAGAAAGGATTTGCTCCTGTGCAGTGTAATATAATGCCCTTGAGAGTACTTTAAACCCTCGTTAACAATCCTCGTCCCTAATAGTGGCTCAACAGAACCCAGACAGGAACAGCAGGTTGCAAGAGAGGCACTGCTGACATGATGAGAAAGCTCAAAAGTGACGGGCCGTCATCCAGGAGGCAGGGCAGCGTCACCACACCACAGGGACTGTGGGGACTATCCCCCGAATGCATCATTGTAGGAATTTGCGATTCCTAAATTGCGAAAATTAAGGAATCGCAATTTAGGAATCGCAAATTTCTATGCATTAAAAATTCGCAAAAGTTTTTACTATTTCTTAATTTTCCTTATTTGCGATTCCTTAATTGCGAATCGCAAATAAGGAATCGCTTTACATTGATTCCTATCGGCCTAGAGGCCCATAGGAATCAATGGGAAGGCATTCTCATTTTGCAAATTCGCAATTAAGGAATCGCAAAATGAGAATGCAATTTCAAGGGACCCCCCCTGCACCCCTGGAATGTCACGTAAGTACATTTTACTCACACACATGTCCCAAGGGCATGTGTGTGTGTAAAATGTAAGTTTCAAAAATGCATTTTTTTGCATTTTTGAAACTTTTCGCAAATGACCATGAAGGTTTACTTCATGGTAATTTTCCCCTTCCTAATTGCGAATTCGCAAATTAAAAAAAATCATGCATAGCATTTAAGAAATCACAACATTTGCGATTTCTTAAATGCTATCGCAATTTGAGAAATCGCAAAAAAATGCGATTTCTTAAATTGCGAAAAATGAAAAAAAAATAATGCATCCCAAAAAAGGTTTTTGCATTCGTAAACGGCCGATTTTTGCGATTTACGCCGTTTGCGAATGCAAAAACGCTTGATGCATGTGGGCATATATCTAATTATGAGAGCATGTTAGCAGCTGAGCAATGACCAGGGTATTATTGGCCCTAGTGCAAAGAAGGAAATTAGCCTCTTGCCCTCTGCTTGAACTGTGAAATACAGCAATAATCACAGTTTGGAGGTCCCCTTTGCTCTCTAAGACCTGGTGCCACTGCGCCTGCTGCACCAACAGAAGCTACACCCCTGCAGCTGCTTAGCAAATATGCATGACTAAAATTGAACCCTGTTCATGTGGGGGATTTAGCCAGAATGTGTTCCTCTAACCTCTGATGCAAGGTACTTTGCGGGGCTGCGATTCAATTTCCTGGTAACACATCTCGGATAGGGAGTGTCAGATTGGCTCGGCCACTTCCAAGAGTATAGAACAAAAAGTGGAGGGAGCAACATGCAGCTTCATCAGGTCATGATATAAGAAATTCCTACCTACTCCAGCACCTACGGTGGGGGCTGGGGAGGGGGGGGGGGGCGTCTGCAATGCCTACACAGGGGACTCTGGAGGTCTGCAACGCCTGCACAGGGGATTCACAACTGCTTAAAAATAATATTTACAGATGAATACATTGTTTACAAATAGAGAACCAAAATGTTAAATTCAACATTTTAAAAAGTTCTGGGAATCTGAAGGAATTTGACGTTGGAGGCCAATATTAAATTAGTATTCTCAGATTGGTTCATGGGAGCACTGCAGGTCATCAAACAGAATATAAAATGGATATTGGTTGGCCTCATTGAATTTAGAATAGCTCCATTTCCTCCCATTAAAATGTTCATTTTTTTTTATATATTTGTGATTTAAATAAAATATTTATTCATTTGTGTATTTGTCTAATAAATGCTTGTGTCAATTTTTGAGTATAATTTTGTAGGTCAAATCATCAAAATTGCTTAGGCTGAGATCCCCGGCTTCCAGTAATAACTCAGTGGGGATCTTTGGATTCCAATAAGGATTCAGTGGGTGGTCCCCTGATTTAAGTAATGTTGAAGTGGGGGTCCACATAAGGTCAAAGGTTAAGAACAACTGCAACATACAATAAAAAAAATAGAAAGACCAGGGTGTAAAGGCCATTCTTCAAACTTTGGGTCACTCAGTGTAGACCAAATTGTCACATTTGTAGGACTGGGATGATAGGCAGTTGATCGAGCGCAAATTGCACTGGCAGCTGTAGGGTTGCCTTATAATTCCGAATAGTCTGCACCTGGATATAATCTTTATTGTGTTAACATTTTTGCCATTAGATCGTGTATTCTAATAACACCAACGGTGAAGTGATAGGCATATTTATGTATGATTGCAGAGGCGGCTAATCCGCAGAAAGAAATATTCAAAGTCTTGAATGATCTGCGGACAGTGAAAGGCCCAACCCCGACCTTCAATTTGAAGGATTGTCAAGATTTTCAGGCCTTTTTTCTGAATAAAATAAAGGATCTGATGGTAGAGATTAGCCTAACCTCCCATTTTCCCTGTTCTATTGAGCCTCCCCACATATCCCCAAGGTCAACACTGGGTACGTTAACAGACCTTCCAGCTCTCACAACGGAGTCGCTACTCACCATAATGAATCGGGTGAAATCAGGATCCCCAGCCGACCCTTGCCCGCCCAAAATTTTTAAACTGGGCTGGCCTGGCATGGAGGATAAAATTCTCAACCTGCTGAATCGCTCCTTGGCAGAGGGACGGGTCCCCCATAACTTTAAGGAAGCACGGGTGATCCCCCTTCTAAAGAAACCTGGTGCCGACCCAAAAGTTTTCAAGAACTTTAGGCCAATCTCGCAGCTACCCTTTCTCTCTAAAATTTTAGAGCAACATGTCCTGCACTCCCTCACTCATTTTGTAGAAAGCAACCTTCTTCTGGAGCCCAATCAGGCAGGGTTCAGAGCTCATCACAGCACCGAATTGGTGATGCTTTCGGTGTTGGATGATTTGAGATTGAAGGCGGACAAAAGAAATCCATGTGCCCTGGTCCTTCTGGACTTATCCGCGGCATTTGATACCGTAAACCATTGTCAACTATTGTCGCGGGTTGAGGACTGTGGGATCCGGGGTACGGCCCTGGCCTGGCTGACTTCTTTTCTAGAAAATCGCTCACAGCGAGTCCAACTATCTGACCTCGTGTCAAGCCCAGCCAAATTGACATGTGGGGTGCCTCAGGGTTCAGCTCTGTCGCCCCTGCTCTTCAATATATACCTACAGCCACTGATTGCAGCCCTAAATAAGTTGAACTGTAGGGTCTATAATTACGCGGATGACACACAAATCCTGATCCAGACTGAACACTCCTCGAACGCATATTTGAGAATGCAAGACATTCTCAAATTTACGATTAACTGGATGTCGGATAATTGGTTGAAAATTAACCCAGACAAAACCGAAGTTTTGGCAGTCAATACAGCTACCGATCCATGGAATGATCGGTTCTGGCCAGTTGAATTGGGGCCATGTCCAGAACCTGCGGTAGCAGTAAAAAGTCTGGGAATCAAAATTGATGCTCTGTTGACCTTGACACAGCAGGTGTCGGCAGTGGTGGGCACTTGTGTTGGTCTACTGCGCCAGCTTCGGAAATTTTCCTCACTGCTGTCCGTCTCCACTCTTAGGCTGGCTGTTTCTGCCTTAATTCTAGCACGGCTGGATTACGGTAACTCCTTGTATCTGGGCCTGCCTAACAATCTTTTAGCCAGACTCCAAGTAGTGATGAACGATGCGGCCAGGCTGATTTTTAATAAGCCTCGGCGCACTAGGGCAACGCCTTTACTTCAGGATCTACACTGGCTGCCAATAGCTCAGAGAGTGAAATTCAAGAGTCTATGCATCGCTCATAAAGCGGTCCATGGCTCAGCCCCCATCTATATCAAGGATCGACTGACTAAATATGTGCCAAATAGGACCCTTCGGTCTGCTGACGCATGTAATTTGACATGCCCGAAGTTCAGTTTAGTATCCAAGGGTGGCAGAGCCTATTCCAGCATGGCCCCCCGAGTATGGAATCTGCTTCCAGTCAGTTTGAGGAAAGAAACTAATCTCCTCATTTTTAGAAAGCACCTGAAGACGCTGCTCTTCTTGGAAGCTTGGGGTTCATCGTAGTGAGAGGTTATGTGTTCTTGCCAGTGTTATGTGTCCATTGTGAGCGCTTAGATACCTCGGGGTGATATAGCGCTTTATAAATGAATAATAACATAACATAACATAACATATGATGTGGAGAAATCAATATTCCAATTGCGTATGCTTAGATAAGAGCCTTAACTTGAAGAATTGTATCTGGCTCTAATGAATGTTATAATTTGTATGCTTATGTAATGCATTGATTTAAATGTGCTCAGTAACAATGTTCATTCATCTGTCTTTTATGAATTTACGTGCTGTTTCTTATGTTGGCCAAATTCTGTAGGCCTGACATGTATTTTCCCTGCCGCTCTCGCTAGGTTTACTAGTAAAATTCATGTGTATGCAGAACTTGTTCTGTCTCATGTTTTCCATTGCAGGTGGAGAAATGCATCTTTGTTAGTTAGAATAATGTATCTGTTTTAGGAGTTGGGCTTAGGGAGAACATACATAGACCAGCAATGCTGATAATGTGGTATGATGTTCTTTCTCACTTGAGTGAGCCTGGGAATCAAGGTCATCGAGACAAGGTCTGGAAGCATTGTTGCGGCATGGAAAGTTTTCTGCGAGGAGGTGTCTTGTGTGAAAGGGGTGATACTGCACAGCCTGCTGGGAGTTTGCATTTGATTCTTGTATTGGAGTTAGGGATAGAGTCCTGGGACTTCTGCCTTATCGTGAGAGAAGAGAGCATCTTAGAACGAGCTCTGTAGCTTAATGCTACTTGACCCATTCAACGTTAATGGTTTTCTTAGGAAGCCTTCACAAGCTGACACCTCTCCAGAACTTGCCTTGGGGAAATCTAAGTAGGGATGTCAAGTTAGCGGTAGTGTAGGGACAGACTAATGCTTTTTACTTACAAACCTCCGATGAAGGAGACTCGGATGTAGGCGCTGTAACATTCCAAGGATGGATCGGAGATGTGAAGAACCTGAAAGCAGAGGGGACAGAGTCTGGGTCACTTGCCAGTAAACAGGAAGGAGATGAGCAGATGCCCACCGATGTCTGGAGATTTCAGGTGAAGATAGTGAAGCTTGACTCTGGAGAGTCCATCTGCTACTCCTAGATCTATATTCCACTGTACAGTGCGTCCCCTGTAGGGAAATACCACCTCAAAAGTTTGGGGTTTTTACCCTTCATCTGTTTTAGCTTTGGACTGGTTACTGGCTATTCATCCGTCATCCGCCAGGCCAGCTTGAATCCAGTGAGCTAAAGAATGATGATGGATTAAACCCAGATCAGTATACTGGGCTTGAGTGTTTGATTTGCTCAAGCGCTCCGTCCATCATCCCCTGTGGTATCGCTTTGATCGCCCTAAATTGGCAGGGTATTCCTAGACATGGGTCCCTTGCTCACTTTGCCACTGGATTTAAGCTAGCCTGACTGATGATGGCTGAATAACCAGAAACCGGTCCCAGGATGATTGTTTCCATTCCAGGGAAGACATTGCTTGGCAGTTTGGGCTGGACTGTTCCCATGAGGCACAGGGTCAGACTGATCTGCATATGGCCATGTCTGAACTGGGGTGGTGAAGTGAGTTAAAGAATGATGATGGATTAAACCCAGATCAGTTGATTGGGGTGAGTGTTTGATTTGCTCAAGCGCTACGTCCATCATCCGCTTTGGTATCGCTTTGTTCGCCCTAAGTTTTCAGGGTATGCCCAGACGTGGGTCCCTTGCTCACTTTGCCACTGGATTCAAGCTAGCCTGGCTGATGACAGCTGAATAGCCAGAAAACGATCCCAGGAAGATTGTTTTCGGTCCAGGGGAGACAGGCTTGGCAGTTTGGGCTGGACTGTTCCCATGAGGCAAAGGGTCAGACTGATCTGCATATGGCCATGTCTGAACTGGGGTGGTGGAGTGAGCTAAAGAATGATGATGGATTAAACCCAGATCAGATGATTGGGGTGAGTGTTGATTTGCTCAAGCGCTCCGTCCATCATCCCCTTTGGTATCGCTTTGTTCGCCCTAAGTTGGCAGGGTATGCCCAGACGTGGGTCCCTTGCTCACTTTGCCACTGGATTCAAGCTAGCCTGGCTGATGACTGCTGAATAACCAGAAACCCGTCCAAGGATGCTTGTTCCCGGTCCAGGGAAGACATGGCTTGGCAGTTCGGGCTGGACTGTTCCCATGAGGCACAGGGTCAGACTGATTTGCACATGGCCATGTCTGAACTGGGGTTGGAGTGAGCTAAAGAATGATGATGGATTAAACCCAGATCAGTTGACTGGGGTGAGTGTTTGATTTGCTCAAGCGCTCCGTTCCACATCCCCTTTGGTATCGCTTTGTTCGCCCTAAGTTGGAAGGGTATGCCCAGACGTGGGTCCCTTGCTCACTTTGCCACTGGATTCAAGCTAGCCTGGCTGATGACTGCTGAATAACCAGAAACCCGTCCCAGGATGCTTGTTTCCGGTCCAGGGAAGACATGGCTTGGCAGTTCGGGCTGGACTGTTCCAATGAGGCACAGGGTCAGACTGATTTGCATATGGCCATGTCTGAACTGGGGTGGTGGAGTGCGCTAAAGAATGATGATGGAATAAACCCAGATCAGTTGACTGGGGGTGAGTGTTTGATTTGCTCAAGCGCACTGTCCATCATCCCCTTTGGTATTGCTTTGTAAACCCATCTATTAGAGCACTCTTCAGGACTTTGTATTCATCATCTTCTCTGACAGTGACGAGCTTGTATCTACCTTTGTCTACAAAGGAGAACCCGCAGGATTGCTGCCCACTGCTCCTGGGGGACCTTCTGTCCTTGGCAGGCCCTTTCCAGTGCAGTTATACATTTGTGGATGTCATCCCCATTCTGATAGGGAGGGACAATATTGTTTAAGTTTCTATGGTCATAAGACCTTTCCAAACCACTAGGGAAGTTGCTGCCACCATGGGACTCTAGTCCCATATTTTTTATTTCTCGTTCAAGCTCTAGGGACTCCCTTTCTGAGGTTAATCTTTGTTTCCTTATTTTCAGTTGGGTTTCTTCAAACTTCATCTGATTCTCTCTCCTCTCCCGGGAGGTGTCCCTCCTATGAAAAGAGATAGAGGTCCCTACAGATGTGTCAGAATGGTTAGATTAATCTGAAGGAGATCTTGGCGTTCTATGCACACCCCCAACTTTTCCAGGTGGGACAAAGACAGGGCCACCTTGGCCTTCTTCATCTCCAGTTGGAGCTGGTTGGTCCAGGTCTAGGTCATTGTCACCTGCCTGGTCAACATCAGAGTCTGAGTCCTGGTAGTTTGTACCACTGGCCTCTTCTCTCCCTGTTGGTTCCACCCCATTGCCTACCATTTGAGGCTCTGTAGCCTTCCTATGGTCACCAAGCAGTAACACCTCTCTGAGATGTTGGGTGGTGGCATTCTTGCCTGTCTTTAGTTTCCTCATAGTACACAGAGCCCTTAATTCTAAAAAAGGGAATGTGTCATACTTGGATGTCTGTAACATATTGACATCTGGCAGGGGTTCACTGGTTCCTGGCCCTGAAGACATAACTAGTGAGGTGTGGTATATGCACTACCTACTCTAGTTGTGTACCTACTAAACTCTCTTGAGTTGTAGAAAGGGTGTGCTAAAGCCCTTAACACGCAACTCTAAGTTCAGTAGAACTTACTCTATTTAAGCTTGTATTATATGTACCTCTGGCACCTTTAGTGGTTTTGAAATGAAAAATCACTTGATATTATCTGGTAAAACAATGGCAAGCTGTAATCCCACACGCTGGACACCAATGTGAGAAGTAGGCCTGGCATATGCTGTCCACTATTCTAATGGGACCTTGCACCAGTCCAAACGACCCTTATTGAAGGTGGGTTTAAAGACAACCTACATAGAAAGCTATCCTAGTGGTAGCTGTGGAGAGCAGCCTTCAGGCTAAGTCTTGAAGGAATGTAAAGCAGCTTGTTTTAACAGTCTATAATCTCATGATTGACCAAATGAAAGGAGAACCACAGCAGGTATATATATAACATATATGGATTTATTCTAAGCATATCCCTCTAGTCTCTTTATGAGAGTAGCGGCAAAAGTACATTCAGTAAACTTAATTAGCACACAGTAAATTAGCACAATATAGGTTGAGCCCTGGGGGCGTACCAAAACATATATTAGGAAAGTGGTATAAGAACCACGACTGACATAGAGACAAGGCCTAGAACCTTAAAAACCGCTGGGGCCATCAGGAACCACCCAAAGTAGTGACGCAGGGGACCCACAGGGGACGCGTGCAGTGTCTAAACACAGATGTGCATCACCATTGACTTCTAAGAGAAAAGTTGAGGTTGGGATGTTAAAGATTAAGGACACTTAGAAGAGGACTTGGAGCAAACCCCTTTAGAACTATGAGGTTCTAGATTCAACGCCCACTGGAGCACCGGGGTACTCTTGTTACCTCACCCAGGGAAGCCGGGTGCATAGGTGTCTTTTCGTGTCAGGAGTCATCGTCGATTTCAATGGTGATCTGCTGCAAAGTGCTGCTGGTGACCAAGTCGAAAGTGTCCGGGTGGATACAAGGGTGGATAAGAGATGTGAAGAACCTGAAAGCAGAGGGGACAGAGTCTGGGTCACTTGCTAGTAGTGACCAGGAAGGCGATGAGCGGATGCCCACCGATGTCGGGTGATTTCAGATGAAGAAGGTGAAGCTTGACTCTTCAGCCACGAGGACCAGGAGGTGTCGATGAAACCAGGATCTGTATTCGAGCTGTCCCACAAAGGATGTCGAGTGCTGCTGTGTCGGTTTTCCGGATTGGACCCAACAAGCCTTGGCAACAGTAACCCATGCAGAAAGCAGAGATTGGCTTCGGTGCAGACTAGCAAGGTCTGAGGGACTCACCACTCAGTGGGGAGTCAGAGCACATCTAGAGCAACAAGGAAAGCTCAAAGAAAAGAAGAATTACCTTTGTGAGGACCCACCAGTCAACGGACCAGGGATCGCAAAGGGGCCTCAAGCAGAAATGCTAGAAGCTGGTTCACTGAACACTCGTGGAGTGTAGGCCCACAATCTTCAGTGCAGATGGTGCTCAGGGCTTGGACTACAGATAGCCCAATGCACAAGTTCAGGAAAGCTCAGAAAGTTGATGCACTAGCAAATGTGCACAGTGTCGAGGAATTCCGGTCCCACATCACTCATGAGGGCTGCGGGTCTCAGCTTTGCTGGGATCTTGTATTGGCCTCTGAGAAGTCTGGAAGTCTATATCCTGAGTTGCAAATACTTTGGGATCTGGTGGGAGCCTCGGAAATGCAGACCAGCATGATGCTTCTTTGGTGCCTGTTTGAACAGGGGAGTTACTCCTTGACCCCAAGGGAGATTCTTCCATCTTCTGGTTGTGTAGAATGTCGAAGTTCCATGATATATGTTGCAGAGTTTCATCCAGGTGTAATCTGAAGTCCTAAGGACTGAGGTCCCATACTTTATACTAAGTTAGGGGGTTGGACATACTCTGGGGACCCACCTATGGGAGGGTCTGGGGAGAGGGGTGGTTACACCTCTTTTGCTTTGTCCAGTTCCATGCCAGAGTAGGGGATGAGTGCCCCTGCAACCGGTTTGAACTGGGGTATGCACAGGGACACCAAGTGTGCCCCCAGCACTGTCTGAAAACCATTCTCTGAATGCACCCACCCAGCCCCAATACACTAAAGCCTGTCTGGGAGGTGGTTACAACTCCCTGTGACAGGAAACCTATAGTCCAGGCCTCCCTTGCTGGAGTTTCATCCAGCAGCAGGGGGTCAGACTCTGTCTGTGGCTGCAGCATCCATTTTGCGATGCTGGGGCTCTTTTGAACTATTACCGTTTAGGTCAGTGCTTACATGTCTTCTCCCTCTAGAAGGGTGGAATTCACCAGGACGGGTGGGGGTAGGATTCCAAAGTGTTTGACACCAAACAGAACATGTTTCCATGCAGCCATTCCAAAGTTATATATTTACAACAAGGGGTGGTGAGGGACAGAGTCTCTGAATTAAGCAGAAAACTCTCACCCTGTCAAGAGATCAGGGCTAGATCCAACACCGTTTTTTAGCTCACTGCACCATCCCAGTTTCAGAACCTGGCTGTATGCAAATTAGTCTGTTCCTGTCCCAGTGCATGATGGGAACAGGGCAAACCAAACTACAAAAGCCAATTCTTACACTGGGAAGGAAACAAGCTCCCGGGGACCGGTTTCTGGCATTACAGCCGTCTTCGGCCCGGTTTGCTTGAATCCTGATGGTGCAATGAGCAAGGGACTCATGTCTGAGTATACCCTTCCACGCTTAGGGTGGACAAAAATATTTACAACAAGGGGTGGTGAGGGACAGAGTCTCTGAATTAAGCAGAAAATTCTCACCCTGTCAAGAGATCAGGGCTAGATCCAACACCGTTTTTTAGCTCACTGCACCATCCCAGTTTCAGAACCTGGCTGTATGCAAATTAGTCTGTTCCTGTCCCAGTGCATGATGGGAACAGGGCACACCAAATTACAAAAGCCAATTCTTACACTGGGAAGGAAACAAGCTCCCGGGGACCGGTTTCTGGCATTACAGCCGTCTTCGGCCCGGTTTGCTTGAATCCTGATGGTGCAATGAGCAAGGGACTCATGTCTGAGTATACCCTTCCACGCTTAGGGTGGACAAAAATATTTACAACAAGGGGTGGTGAGGGACAGAGTCTCTGAATTAAGCAGAAAACTCTCACCCTGTCAAGAGATCAGGGCTAGATCCAACACCGTTTTTTAGCTCACTGCACCATCCCAGTTTCAGAACCTGGCTGTATGCAAATTAGTCTGTTCCTGTCCCAGTGCATGATGGGAACAGGGCAAACCAAACTACAAAAGCCAATTCTTACACTGGGAAGGAAACAAGCTCCCGGGGACCGGTTTCTGGCATTACAGCCGTCTTCGGCCCGGTTTGCTTGAATCCTGATGGTGCAATGAGCAAGGGACTCATGTCTGAGTATACCCTTCCACGCTTAGGGTGGACAAAAATATTTACAACAAGGGGTGGTGAGGGACAGAGTCTCTGAATTAAGCAGAAAACTCTCACCCTGTCAAGAGATCAGGGCTAGATCCAACACCGTTTTTTAGCTCACTGCACCATCCCAGTTTCAGAACCTGGCTGTATGCAAATTAGTCTGTTCCTGTCCCAGTGCATGATGGGAACAGGGCAAACCAAACTACAAAAGCCAATTCTTACACTGGGAAGGAAACAAGCTCCCGGGGACCGGTTTCTGGCATTACAGCCGTCTTCGGCCCGGTTTGCTTGAATCCTGATGGTGCAATGAGCAAGGGACTCATGTCTGAGTATACCCTTCCACGCTTAGGGTGGACAAAAATATTTACAACAAGGGGTGGTGAGGGACAGAGTCTCTGAATTAAGCAGAAAACTCTCACCCTGTCAAGAGATCAGGGCTAGATCCAACACCGTTTTTTAGCTCACTGCACCATCCCAGTTTCAGAACCTGGCTGTATGCAAATTAGTCTGTTCCTGTCCCAGTGCATGATGGGAACAGGGCAAACCAAACTACAAAAGCCAATTCTTACACTGGGAAGGAAACAAGCTCCCGGGGACCGGTTTCTGGCATTACAGCCGTCTTCGGCCCGGTTTGCTTGAATCCTGATGGTGCAATGAGCAAGGGACTCATGTCTGAGTATACCCTTCCACGCTTAGGGTGGACAAAAATATTTACAACAAGGGGTGGTGTTAGCCTTTACTGCGAGGTTATAATGCACTTAAGAGTATATGGTCTGGGTACATCACAGAACATCCTCAGAGAATAGGCTCCGAAAGCTGCAGAGGTGCCCAGCTCATGCATGGGCACCCTGTCACACAAAACTAAGCACTCTGCCTTCAGGATTGATAAGGCCTGCCATAGGAGTGACTTATAGGTTTATATGTGTCAGTGATTAAAGGTAGATATAGTTAACCTATATCTTAGCAAGGGGTGCATGCACCACCTTACCCAGGCTGCAGTAGCAGACCTGTGGTGCCAATTTGGAAGGCTTCCCAGGGGTGTCGTAATACATGCTTCAGCCCCTGGTAGGCCTCTGGAGTACCTATACCCTTAGTACCTAAGGTACCATATACTAGAGACTCACAAGGGTAACCCAGTAACCAATCTTGAGGGTACCTAAAGTACATGCAATCCTTTTAGAGAGGAAGCAGCTAGGTTGGGGTCCTGGTTAGCAGGGCCCCAGCCAGACTAAAGTCGAAAAACAGTGAAACACCAGCAAAAAGTGGGGGTAACCACAGTAAGCAGATCCTACTCTCCTGCACATGGCCCCCCATTCTCCAATACCATTGCAGACCTCATTGCACCCTTGCATATTGGAGTTCTGGACTGTATTAAGGTCCAGAGGTGTCAGGGACAACACCCAAAGACCCCTGAGTTCTACCTGTCTCGGTGCACAAATAAACAGAAACACGGGCTTCTCGATGGTGGCGTCAAAGACCAAAGGTTTATTACTGCAGGGATACAGAAGTCACAGAAACTACACACGGGCAGATTCTAGGAGCCTGTTCGATTTGTACTAAGTGGGTTGCTCCCTAAATACACGATTTTTAGCTGTAGGCAACATTCTTCTCATACTCGTACATTTCTTAAACTTTGTATCCCAAACAATAAATATTTGGCGTTAAACAGGAACAGTCAACAAAGTTTCTGATATCAAAACATTTCGAATGAGGGGTTCCCACTGTTCAATCATAATCTTATGTCATCTTCTTATTCAAGAGCCGGACCGCCTCATCGTAAATTTCGTTACCTCCCCATAATAAAGGCCCAGAAGGAAAAGAGCAGAGCCAGGTGTAGGAGATAGAAAAACAGGATAAGAGATGTTTTGTGGGTCGTAAATGGGCAAGGCTACCGACTTCGGCCGCCTAATCATGATTAGGCCGACGAGCACGAGAACCAGTATAGCAGGACTGGCCTCAGGCAGAGGAGACAGCTTCTGCCGAGTCATGCGGCCACAGCGTTTCCGAACTAAGGTGTATGTGTCATTAACAAGGGGAATCGCCGGCAAAAGCCTACGTGTTCTTTAGCGAAAATGAATTGATCAGAGGTCACTGTTTGTTCATTGACTATGTGAGGGCAAGAATACAAGATGGATGCCGTTTTCTAAAATGGATGCCATTGGTGTACCGGAAATGGGCTCATAACAAGAGTGCTCTTGCTCGTAGCATAGCGAAAACACCAGGATATACTATATGGATCATTTACGGTTCACTGGTACCGGAATTATAGGTCTACGACGATGTCAAAAACACGGGTTCGAATCGTCACGGAACCTCAGACCCTCCTTTTGCCCTTACATAGGCAATTACTCACTCTATAGGGTCTATCTCGATGTTCATCAGGTCAGTGATATGTTGCTGTAGCATTATTCTTTCTCGTACCTGGTCTCCCAACACAGGCGGTCTCCTTAAACAGGTTGCAGCACAGAGGCTACACAAGGCCGGACCACACTGGATAACAAGACAGCACGAGAATAGGAACACTAAGACAATACCAATGACCATCAGAACCTTCCATCCCCACGCTGATAACAGAGTCCAAAGCCATTCCATGAATGACCAATTTCCCTTGTCTACATGAATAGAGTCGGAGATCTTGTGTAGTTTAGAGATCGCCTCGTACACTGTCGGAGCATTATTGGGGATATAAACACAGCAGCTCGATTGGATCATTCTGCATACCCCACCTCGATCTGCAAGTATTACATCAAGAACCATACGGTTCTGTAATGTCATGAGACGATCCGCCTGGAGCTCAGCTGTTAAGTTACTAAGGGCGCCAGCAGTTTCTGTAATAGTAGACTCAACTACCCGTGTTAGCTGACGTATATTTCTACTATTGGCCATAGGCCCCCAGAACGGAAGGAAACCTTTGAAGAAGTCTCCGGCTTCTTGACCAGCGGTGTCTTCCTTGCTAAAGACACCTCTAACCACTCTGGTTTTGCGATAATCTGGGGCAGCTGTGTACGTCGGAGGTAACAGTCGAGCAATATAGCATGAACCTGAAAAGTCAGCAGGCAACCATGTATATGCTCTGTCTCGACAGATGAAGTAGGTACCCTTAGCAGTTAGGAAGGCAGGGGAAGAGTTTGATGGATACACATAAGTTTCGACACAGTCACTCTTCCCTAGCCGAGCTCTTGGATTTCTCCCATTACCTTGCAAGCAGAATTGACCTCGGTGAGGTACGACCCAAACTGGAGTGGAGCTCTTACGCTTGTTTTCACCCAAACTAATGCTATACTCCGTAGAATTCCAACTCAGATAAACTCGTAGCTCATCTTTAGGAATAAATGGGGTGTTACTGACGTCTTTAATCATGTCAGTTATTCCCTTTAGCACGGCTTTATTAGCGGAGTTATACTTGGTGGAACGTGGAGGACGCGGGGGATAGGTCTCGAGAGCATAGACAAATACAGTCTGAAAGGCCCGACATGATCCATTATAGCTAAAAGGCAAGACCAGATAGGGAATACCTTTATACATGGTATGTGGTATCAAACCACACACCCAGCAGTTCGTTGTGTTAACTACCAGTTGGTGTTGGTGCAATAGCTGTACAAAAGTGTTATTTATAAATTCTGAGCGTCGAGCTTGCTCATGTTCAGGAAACGGATGAAAGGAATGAAGAGAAGCATCAGTAGGATAAACAGGAACATGGGGAGGTACTGTAGTCGTGATTGGTGCAAAGATTAACTGAATACCAAAGGCAATTCCACCCACCAACGTTATTAAAATAATCAAAAATGTAATGGCACATTGCATCAAAAAGCATCTGTTATGTAAAATTTTGTATAATCTATTCCTGCGAACATAAATTACATTCTCTCGGTGCAGCCCAAAAAGCTCCATCTTCTACGACCGTTCGTGACCACTGATGATTTGTACGTAGTTGAAAATGCCTCTATCAGCCCTGGGAGTTCCCAAAACTAATAGAAAGGCCGACCTTGTGTCTGGCCCCCGCAGATTTAACTAGGCACAAAGCCACGACCCTACGGCGACCCAGACGGTAAGGTAATAGAAACAACAGAAAAAAAAACAGGGAAGTACAAAAAATGTTCAGTAAACTTCCTGGCTGGAGGCAATGTAATAGATTAAATATGAAAAATGCAGTTTCCTGCTTTATTTGTCCTTAGAATGAGAACAAAGGTTGTATCTCACTTTTCCTGGCTTCGTTTGATCCGGGAATAGTCTGTTTTCAGCAGGAGCAACAATGTTCGAACTTGCAGATGACAAATGTTCGTTCGATGCAGTGTTCTGGTCAGTAACCAAAGAAACAGCTTCAGGGGGGGAGTCAGAGTTCGGTGAATCAGTTGTCAGTTCTGCGTCACTGTAAGGAACATATCTAGGAACAGGTTATGTGTCAGAGGCACCAATTCCTTGCCTAACCCAATTGTCATAAGAGAGTGGAAGGGGTACACGCTTAGTGTGAGTAGCGTGGACCCAATTTCTCCGGCCAACCACACGTACAGCAGTCCTTGTCGCCAAGAGCACCTGATAGGGGCCCACAAACTTCGGTTGGAGATTCCTGGTCCGTCCGAAGTTCCGGATGACGATGAAGTCTCCGGGTTTCAGCTGGTGACCTGGACTTTCCGGAGGCTTTGGCAATGCATCGAAAACCTGTTGGTGAATGAGACTCAATTTAGCAGTCAAGTCAAAAAGGTAATCAATTAACATTGGGTACTCTAGCTGCTTAAACTCTCGTGGTCTCGGTACCCCCCAGACATTTGCAGGGCGACCAAACACAATTTCATATGGGCTAAGCCCTACTCGAGAGTGCACAGTCGCTCTAGTGGATAACAAAGCCAGCGGTAGTGCATCTGGCCAGGACAAACACGTGGAAGCTTGGATCTTAGCAAGTTTCAGTTTAAGAGTACCATTGTACCCTTCAACTAAACCTGCTGACTGGGGGTGGTTCGCACTATGAAACTTCTGCTTAATCCCTTAGCCCGCACACACACTCTGCATAACTTTCCCTACGAACTCACTCCCATTGTCTGACCATACAATCCGTGGCATTCCATATCTGGGGAAATATTCCTTTAGGAGGATTTTAGCAGTGGACAAGGCAGTGTTATCTTTTAATGGATATGCTTCAATCCACCTTGAAAAAGCACAGACTACCACCAGGACATATTTAAGGTTATTACATCGGTCCATGTGGATGAAATCCAACTGAATCACTTCGAAGGGGCAAGTAGGAGGAGCGAAGTGTCCAGCGGGTGTGGGGGTTCCTTTACCAGGATTATGCATCAGGCATACCATGCAGTTCCTAACCACTCTTTCTGCACACTTACTGATTCCATCATTCTTCCAGACTGGGGCCAACATTTTACAAATTCCTTTTGAACTGATGTGCGCTGCTCCGTGCGCCATCGTTACCACCGCAAGCACATACGCATCAGGCAACATCCAACGCTGATGCTCCGACAAGTCAATCCAACATCCACTCGAGTCCAATTTACCCGTTTTCTCTTTCCATGTAATCTTTTCCTCTTCAGTCGCTTCTTCCTGAAATGCTTTCACACTTTCCACTGTGTCCTCACACATTCCCGATTCAGCAATCCATCTCGCAGACGTCGCAACATACATCCCACTCATCGTATTCCTAGCTGTCTGTTTAGCTATCTCATCAGAAAAAGCATTCCCACGACCGACATCATCCGTAACTGCTCGATGAGCACTGCACTTTACAATCGCAACTTCAGTCGGTAAGATTAGAGATTCCAACAAGTCATTGACTAACTGACCATGCTGGATCTTAGTCCCATGGGACGTAATAAAACCTCTTTCCTTCCACAGTCGACCAAAACTATGCGCTACGCCGAACGCATACTGACTATCTGTGAACACATTCACTCTCTTTCCCTTTGCTAAAACACACGCTCTAGTCAATGCAATTAATTCTGCAGCTTGGGCAGAATTCTGACTCACTCTTGCAGTCTCCACAATCGTACTCAAAGTCGTTACTGCGTAGGCAGCTGTCACATCACCATTCTCCAATTTAAAACAAGACCCGTCAACATATAGCGTGTAAGCATGGGCGAATTTTGCGAATCTCGCGTTCGCGAATTTTGCGGATTTGCGAACTCGCCATCCGCAAAATCCGCGAATTCCCGCGAATTTGCGGATTTTTTTTTTTTTGTGTTCGCCCGTGTTTCTGCCAGTTCGCGAGGGTTTTTACAATTTCGCAATTTGCGAACTTACCTGTCGGGTCGCAAGTTTTGCAAACTTGTTGTTTCTACGTGTCCAGCCTGTTTGGGACACTCTTCTTCATCACTGCCACTCTCTGTCACCACTGCCACTCTCTGACTACTCATGCCACCCTCTGGCCCACCCATGCCACCCTCTGTTTCATCACCACACCCTCTGGTTGTCCAGTGTACATTATTTTCGGCAAAGCAAAGCACACCTTCCCTGCCTCAAGTGACCTGAATTAATTTGGGGCTGATTAATGTGTCACAGAATATTTTTTTAGCTGGCACCTGCTTCCTTAGTGCGCCCTGATTAGTGATCTTTTGCACTTGCTAAGTGCTTTCATTGTTGCAAAATTAGTTACAACACCTGCCCTGCCCCAACTGACAATAATGAATTAGGGGCTGATTAATGGATTTTAACTTCCAGCCTGGCTCCTGCTTGTCTCCCTTAGCTGTAATTCGGGACCTTTGTGGCATATGTGTAACTATTCTGAGGTTCAGAGCAGGGTCACATAATAGTTGCAACTGGCAACTGAACTCTGGAGGGGCCCCTCAGGAAGCACTACAGGAAATGGCTACTAATGATGAGCCTGAACTTTTGAACCTGGTAAGTAGTTTCAGTTTTGCTAAGATCGTATTTCTGCAATTTAGCACTTATTCGCGGGGCGCGAAGTTGTACTGGGAAGCCGCGAACTCACGCGAACAGTGCGAGCAGTGCGAGCAAAATCCGCTGCTCGCGGATTTGCGGATTTTGCGGGAGATTCGCGAATCTCGCGGATTGCGAATTTCCCGAAAATCCGCAAAATCCGCGAGCGAAACGGATTTTCCGCCCATGCTTAATAACGTGCCATCTGGATCTGGTAACGAAGTATCCTTAAGATCAATCCGTCCTTTTGTCTCCTCCTCGGTTCTAAAACAACAGTCATGGGGTTCAAAATCACTCGACTCCTGGCTAGTCGGCAACAGTGTTGCTGGATTCAGTACATTGCATCTTTTAATCTGAATGTGACTCGCTAGCAGTGTCAGCTCATAGCCTGATAATCTAGCACTGGTGAGGTGCTGAGTCTTCGTTCGGTTCATGAGTGTATCCACTGCATGTGGAACCATGACCACCAGCATATTGTTCATGACCAGACCAGCAGATTGTCGAATGGACACTGCAGCTGCTGCTGTAGCTCTTAAGCAACTTGGCAACGCTCTGGCTACCGGGTCTAATGTTGATGAAAAATACGCACAAGGACGTTGTTTATCACCAAATCGTTGCGTCAAGACACTCAACGCACAACCTTCTCTCTCGTGAACATAGAGTGTAAATGGCTTACTGTAGTCAGGTGTACCCAACACAGGAGCTGAACACAGTGCATTTCGTAACTCAGAGAAACTCTGCTGACATTCGTCAGACCATGGCACCGGACTCGGGACACCTTTTCCAGTCAGGGCCACCAATGGTTTTGCCAAGAGAGAAAAATTTGGGATCCATTGCCTGCAGTATGAAGTTATACCTAAAAACGCACACACTTCTCTCTGTGTGCTAGGAACATTCATCTGCGTAATTGCTTTTATTCTCTCCGGGGTCAACCTTCTTCCCTCCTTTGACAAGAGATGACCTAAGTAGGTCACTTCTTGGCAACAATATTGTAGTTTGGAAGGTGACACCTTGTGATGTAAATCCGACAAATGATGTAGTAGGGAAATTGTGGCTGTTTTGCAAGTTTCCTCGTCATCAGCAGCCACTAGAAGGTCATCTACATATTGCACCAGAGCAGAACCAGGAGGAAGCACAAAAGAATCTAATTGACTTTTTAATGCCTGGCTGTAAATGGATGGGCTTTCACAATAGTCCTGTGGAGCGCGTTTAAACCTGAAACTACGACCTCCTGGAGAGAAGCCGAAAATATCTCTGCTCTCCTCGGCTATCGGAATGCTGAAAAAGGCATTTTTCAAGTCGATCACTGAAAACCATGTGGCTGTAGCAGGAATCAACGTCAACAATGCTGTGATGTCTGGAACCACAGGAAACTGTGGAATCACAATTTTGTTAACCTCTCTAAGGTCAATTACAAATCTGTAGACTGGAGGTTTTGAAGGATCAGTGCGTTTTAGAATCGGCAGGACAGGACTGTTACAGACATTCCCTCTAGTTTCTTCCATTACGTCTTTTTGGATCAGATCTTGCACTATCAATAAAAGCGCACGTTCACCTTCGCTAGAGATCTTATATTGTGGAATTCGTGGGAATTTAACATTTGCTTTCAAACTTACTACATAAGGAGGTATTTCCAAAAGACCTACATCATTAGGACCAGTCGCCCAAAGAGTATCAGGGAGAGAACGCAGCTCCAGTGGGAGCGCATCCATTGACAAGTACATTGGGGAGATGACTCTCTTACCTAATGTAAGCTGTATTCCTGACGGAGAACAGTACAGTGTCGCATACAGGCGTTTTAACAGGTCTAAACCAAGCAGATTTTCATTGCAACCGGTCGTCAAAATCAGGGGTGCTTTTAATTGACGAGGCCCAACAGAAATAGACAAAGGACCAGAAACAGGATTGTGAACAGGGGCGCCTGAAAAACCTACTGAAACGTTCGTTAAGCCAGACAAAGGTGCGCCAGGGAGTTTTGCATGCATGATAGAACTTTTTGCTGCATCAGTATCCAACAGAAATGGTTCAACCACACCTGATGTAGCTACTGCGACATAAGGCCCACTCTGATCTACTGGATCTGATACTACTCCCTCTCCTTGTCCATGGCTGTCCTAGTACTCATTTTGTTGAATTTCCTCGCTAACCTCACAGTAATCTTCAACATGGTACTGTTGAGATCTACCAGGCTGTACAGATTGTCCGTTTCGCTGATCGAAATAATTAGAAGGACGATCATTAGTCTGCGGAGGCATAGTACCTCGTCCTCGGCCTCTAGGAGTTTGCGTAAAACCACCACGACCTCTCTGAGCTGGAACACCATTATTTTGTGCATTTAGGACTGGACACTCATTCTTATAATGACCTTCCTTTTTGCAGTAAGCACATTGATTCCATTGATACTGCGGTCTTTGGGAACCGTAATCAGTCCTCTGATATGGCCCTTGCTGTGAGTTTGTCTGATTCGTGCGAGGCGGATATGCCTGCTGCAAAAGGACTTTAGTTTTTAAATCTTTAGTTTTCTTTTCTGACTTTTCTTTCTCTTCTTTATCCCTATTTTCATAGTACTGGGCAGTTGCAAGTATTTGCGCAGTCGTAGAGACAGCCCATGCACTTTCAGAATCTTTTAATTTATTACTAAGCTCTGGTAACAAATTGTGCACAAATTTATCAACAAACAATCTCTGGCCTCCCTCCGTGCTCATATCCTGACCACTGTGATCTACGAAAGTTTCTTCAAATCTAGTGAAGAAGTCGGAGACGCTTTCGTCTTTCTTCTGCTTGCATGCGGACAATTTGTCCCAATTAACACGCAATGCTGGCATCAAAGTTTTCATTAAATCAATTATCCTACCAGGTAAATTAGCAATTAGAGGTTCGGGCTTAGAACCACCAATTTGTTGACCATCTGCCGCTATTATAGCTGGCCAATCACCACCAAGGGCAACTGGATGATTTTCGTTACGAATTTTAGCCCAAATAGGTTGCGGCACTACATTGCCAAATAGCATGTCGATGTCTGCTAAATTCATAACACAAGCTTGAACCGTCTGAGTCAGCTCTTTATAATATCTGGCTGGATTTTTACGCGGATCTGGCAAAGCCTGTTTTACTGCTAACACTTCAGCTCGTTTCCACGGAATGTGTATCCACACTCTCTGGAATTGTGCTGGAGCGGCTACAATACCATTGACCGCATCAGCTTGAATGGCTTCGCGCCATATTGGCGGAACCTCCCTCATCGGATATTGACGACCTTGTTTTGTGCTACGTTTCTCTAGGTCCCTTGGTGAGCGGAGAGAAGGATCAAACCTATAGCTTAAGATCAGTTCCATCGCTTCCTTTACGTCCTGACCTACTATCATACCTGCAGCAAATTTTTTCTGAACATGAATTAAATCATCCGGAACTGATTCAGAGTCGTCCTCCTCCCACTCCTCACGCAAGAGGGAACACATTACATCGAACACATAGCGCTGTGTCGGTTCATTCCATTGCGTAAATGTTTCCAATACATCTCGTACATCATACCTTCCAACTTTCGAAATCCACCTAAGGGCCGTAGAATCTAATATTCCTCGTTCTTCAACATTAGGAAGCTGACTACGTCTCTGAGTAGATTCAGAGGCAGGAGTCTTGATTAGAGTTTTGTAAAAAGGAGATAGAATATTAGTGACAGATTCAGTGATTTTCCGACGAACAGAAAGCGGAGTCATATAGCTTGCAGAAGTTTTGAGTAGAGTAGTAGTTGGAACAGATGAAACAGCAAGAGTAGGGGTAGCAGGCAAAGCAACTTGCGAAACAACAGGTATGAGCGGAGCAGGCATAGGCAGAGGAGCGGGCAACCCTGGAAGAGGGGGTGCCGGAGGAATATTGTTAACCACAGGGAGTGCAGGAGCTAGATTCAAGGAAACGGGAGTAGGCATCCCAGGCTATCCAGCAGCCGGTAACAAAACATGTGGCAAAGGTGGAGCCGTAGCACCCTGTGCATACGGTGGAGGTGACCTCAACAAGTAAGACAACAGGGGATCTTTTTCAGGGTCCTCTACTGGCTTAGCAGCACTCGATGGCAAGGCAGGATAGCACTTGTCAATCGCCAAATTACGTTCTCTATCAGATATCTCTATCGCTTTCTCAGTTTCATTGAATTGCAGCTGCTTAGCAGACTGCATTAAGGTCAACTCTTGCTCTTTTTGCTCTTTCTTCAATTTCTTAAGCTCCCTTTGTTTAGATTCTTTTCGCCAACAATGGAAAGAATCAAACATTGCTGGCCGGGCTTTCTTCTTAAACAGTTTTATTTCCAAATTATAAAGGATTTCAGGTTCAAAACTACCATGTAGTGGCCAACTAAGGACACCGTCCTTTTTCGCGTGATGAACCCACACCTCATTATAAGATATAGGACCCACACCATGTTTGCAATAAAGCTCGTAAGTAGGGGTTCCAATCGGAGGAACCGGACATGAGTCCTCCAACCGGGAATCCCTGTTGCAACCAAAACATGAAAACATACAGTTTTTCCGACTTACCATTTTATAAACCAGAACACAGAACAAACACAAACAAAGATGCGCAATCGAACTTAGAACTTAGGCCTACCAAATGAACAAATGTATCGATACTCAAACCAAACCAAAGATTATCGTAACAAGAACAACCAGTGATAATCTACAAAACCAAGTCAAATCAGAGAACTGAAAGGATGTATCCGAACAGGAGTAACCAATTGATAAATCCTTACAAAGTAACCAATAACAACTAGCAACCACTTAATACTTAACTGAGGCACTGAAGACGTCACCAAGGAGAAACCCGCCTACGTCTCGCCGTACTAAGGTCTGCACCTCGGGTCCAAGACAGGGCGACAGTCAAGGCAGCGGATCTCTGCAGCCGTCTGAACGGGAACCCTCGTGGAAGAGAACGTCGGGCCACTTTTGCGATATAACGGGATCGATGAAGTGGGGCGCCTCCCTCTGGAATCTTCACACGAAGCATCTCGAAATCTTCAGGCTTTTGGACCAGTACCGAATGACGTCGCCCTACGTTGGGCGCCAATTGGAGTTCTGGACTGTATTGGTGTCAGGGACAACACCCAAAGACCCCTGAGTTCTACCTGTCTCGGTGCACAAATAAACAGAAACACGGGCTTCTCGATGGTGGCGTCAAAGACCACAGGTTTATTACTGCAGGGATACAGAAGTCACAAAAACTACACACGGGCAGACTCTAGGAGCCTGTTCGATTTGTACTAAGTGGGTTGCTCCTTAAAAACACGATTTTTAGCTGTCGGCAACATTCTTCTCATACTCGTACATTTCTTAAACTTTGTATCCTAAACAATAAATATTTGGCGTTAAACAGGAACAGTCAACAAAGTTTCTGATATCAAAACATTTCGAATGAGGGGTTCCCACTGTTCAATCATAATCTTATGTCATCTTCTTATTCAAGAGCCGGACCGCCTCATCGTAAATTTCGTTACCTCCCCATAATAAAGGCCCAGAAGGAAAAGAGCAGAGCCAGGTGTAGGAGATAGAAAAACAGGATAAGAGATGTTTTGTGGGTCGTAAATGGGCAAGGCTACCGACTTCGGCCGCCTAATCATGATTAGGCCGACGAGCACGAGAACCAGTATAGCAGGACTGGCCTCAGGCAGAGGAGACAGCTTCTGCCGAGTCATGCAGCCACAGCGTTTCCGAACTAAGGTGTATGTGTCATTAACAAGGGGAATCGCCGGCAAAAGCCTACGTGTCCTTTAGCGAAAATGAATTGATCAGAGGTCACTGTTTGTTCATTGACTATGTGAGGGCAAGAATACAAGATGGATGCCGTTTTCTAAAATGGATGCCATTGGTGTACCGGAAATGGGCTCATAACAAGAGTGCTCTTGCTCGTAGCATAGCGAAAACACCAGTATATACTATATGGATCATTTACGGTTCACTGGTACCGGAATTATAGGTCTACGACGATGTCAAAAAGACGGGTTCGAATCGTCACGGAACCTCAATCTCGCATCCACTGACAACATCCAACTGGGTGAACTTAAGTTCCACCCAGACAACCCCAGTGACCAGAGCACCACCCCCTCCAGAGGAGGGTCACGGACATCAGACGCAAAGAATCAGGACCTTAGTCTTGTCCTGGTAGTATTTGAGAGCATTAGCTTTATTATAAACATCAAGCTTGCTCAATGCTCGTTGGAGACCAGATTTGGCCTGACCCATTACAACAATATCGTCAGCATATTGTAAAATGTGTAGTTTTGATTTTGCATGACCTAATTGTGGTCGGAAGCATTCTGCTATGCTCCAGGAATCTCCCATGGTCAGCGGTGTAGAGGTGAAACAAGAGGAGTGCAAGAACGCATCCTTGCTTCAGGCCGTCTGAAGTGGGGATTTTTGCGGAGACAGTCGTGGGGCCTGTTCTGACTTGCACCCATGTGTTCTTATGCAAGGAAATAGGGCTCTGAGCAAATTCCCTGGGATTCCCCACATTCCAAATTTCCTCCAGAGAATGTTACGGGACACTTTATCGAAGGCGGCACTATAGTCTATGAAGCAGCAAATAAGGGAAAGCTGACTTCTTTGGACTGCTTGATGATTCAGGATAGCTAGGGCGGTGATGTCATCAATTGTGGAGGCAGAAACTCGTACCCCATTTTGAAAGTATGGCAAAATATTGTTTTTCGCAACCCATTCTTCTAATGACTTGAGAAGACACTGAGCATAAACCTTAGCCTCGAGATCTAATAAGGCTATGAGTCAGTAATTTGTTGGAAGGGAAGGATCTCCTTTTTTGAGAATTGGGCATAAAATCAAGCCTTTCCATCAATCTGGTATCAGGAATGTAGTAAACGCAAAGTTGTACAGGTAGGATAACAGCTTGGCCCAATCGTCGACGCACATTTAAATACGGCGGATGGAAGGCCATTAGGCCCTGGGGCACCGGCATTTTTCATAGATTTCAAAAACCTGCAGACCTGTCCTAAAGTGGTCAGCTCCAGGATATCCATCGACATGTTATCAAGAGACTCCCTAATTCTGGCATCAGTAAGGTCTGGGATTTCACAGCAGTATTGTTGATTGACATACCGTGGCCAAGCTTCTTCTGACACCGCATTCCCCCTGCTCTTGTTGGAAGAGCGAAGTTTGTTTATATGGTTCCAGAAGTGTATCAGGTTTTTTTCTTTTAACAGACCATGTATTTTTAGCCAGTCCTTCTGTTCTTTTTGTTTCTTAGCTTCCCATGTTGATTTTTCATAGACTTTACGTAATAAGGCCATATTTTTTGTGGTGAGCACTGTAGCGTTGAGTTGATGCAAGCACGCGGCCCTCCTTAGGGCTCTTCCTTGGTTGACTGTGGCCACGCCGAGAGACCGCTGCAAGGGGGGCCTGGTATATCTGTTGTAAATTTCGGGTCCTGTTAAGAGCCAGTTTCCCACCTTATCACCACATAAAGAATCCCATTTAATTCTTCTGACTAGAGTATGGAATTCGGTCTGCGTTGAATGCTCCACTTCTGTAACTTTGGCAGCAACAGGAACTTGTAGGTCCATTGTTGCAGTCAGTGGGTTGTGGTCACTCTCTGTACGAGTAGGGATCTCCATTTTGACTAATTGGCTTGCCAGAAATGTTGATACAAAGATATAATCAATAGTCGAAAGATTCTTAAATGTTGCAGATAGATGTACACTGGGATCTTGTGCCAGTATAATTTGCTTCGCAGAGCGTAAATTGCAGTTGGATAATAAAATGGTAATGGCTTCTTGCTCTTTAGTTTTGGTGGCTAGGTAATCATTGAATCCCAAGTCCTTGATGTTAAAGTCGCCTAGTAACAAGACTTCATCAGAGGCAAACTCAACGATAATTTCTCTCCCCTTCACACTTTCAAGCAGACAAAAAGAGACATCATCCAGGGGTTCCAGAGTAAGTCTAGTACGTGGAACCCGGCTCCTTCGCCGGTGTGGTTAGGTTTGGTATTTGGCAGTGCTGGCAATCTGCAGTGGTCATCTGTGTGTTATCTTGGGCCCTAGCACTAATTACTTTACAAATTAAGCATCTTGCAGAGGAGAAACAAACAATAAAGAAATCATATTTGAGTCTATAAGTGAATGGACAAGTTCTACAAAAGCAAACCCCCCTCTCAAAATTCATTCCACGTAAAGCAAAGAAGTAAAAAAAAAAAGAAATAAATGGATCAATTCAGTGCAGAACCCATACCAAGTTTGCTCCAGGCGAACAGAAAACACACCTTCAGCACAGTTGTCTGTTTCTTTGACATGATTCATCCTCATAGTTTAAGGACTGTCATGCAGAAGAGCGACAAAGTGATGATGTACAGCAAGAGGGGTCCCTATAGAAGATGGCAGCTCCCCATTAATTGCCCTTGGCTCATAGTTCAAGTTGAGGTGGACAAGCCAACAAATTAATAGGGCAATCTAAGCCCAAGCCGAGCCAAGGGTCTAGCTTGGCTCTTAGGGCCCATGCGCGAGCCAAGCCTGGAACACATTTGCCATCTAAATTGTACAACTAACATCATTGATAATAGCCTATTAAAACAAACACAACAGGTTTTTCTACAGCGGTATTCTGGACTTAAGTGTTTGAAGGTGCTTTCATATATGTGATAGTGAAAAAAGGATTGGTAAAATAAAATATTTACCTAAGATCACACAAATTGGTTAAGCGAGGAAGCCACAATTAATCCAGGGTTTCTGGTGTCACTTTGTACAAATCAGCGACTAAATGGGAATCAATGTATCTCTCCTTTTTAACTCAAATGGTAATGCTCAGTTTCTAACTTTTTGTTAATAAAGGTAGAGCGAGGGTGCAGGAAGATGCCACATGAAAGCTCGGCTCATTATGGGCTTGATGTTCCCCCGAGACTGGAGCTGAACCATGCTTCAGGCTCGAGCTTTCAGGGGCTCACCCACCTCAAAGTTTAACTTGCCAATATGGCGACATTTCATGGTGATATTTGATGACAGCCTCACTTCCTTTAGGGGTGGGGCGGTGGCGAGAAAGGAATTGGGAAAGGTGTCCATTTTCAAAAGTGTCATTGGGTCATTGTACGACCCAAGGTGTTTTAAATCATGGATATTGCTAAGAAGTGTCATTTTGCAAAACAAATTTACAAACTGATGCATTTTTTATGTTCCAGGAGATTCCAGGGGTTTGTGTTGTTGCTGATGTTTGGACTCATCAACAAACTCAAAACTCCAAAGAAGATGATGGTGACGTAAGTGTAGCGAGACCTACTTTCGAGTTGTGTTCGATGCCGGAAATGCATAGTCTGCTCTGGTCAAGCAGTTTCCCCTTGGTGCAGCCATATTTCTGCGCTTTCCTTGGAGACATTCGGCCACATGCATCATTGTTGCCGTTTGCGATTTCTTAATTGCAAAAATTAGGGAATCGCAAGTAAGAAATCGCAAAAGGCTATGCATTAAGAAATCACATTTTTTTTTGCGATTTCTTAAATTTCCCTCATTGCGATTCACAATTTGCGAATCGTAATTAAGGAATCCCTTCCCATTGATTCCTATGGGCCTGGAGGCCCATAGGAATCAATGGGAAGTCATTCTCAATTTGCGATTTGCAATTTGCGAATCGCAAATTGAGAATGCAAATTCCCCCTGCACCCCTGAAATATAACTTTAAGTGCATTTTTCACACACACATGCCCGAATGGCATGTGTGTGTGTAAAATGAAACTTAAAAAAATGCACTTTTGTGCATTTTTGTAACTTTTCGCAAAATTACCAGGAAGGTCAACTTCATGGTAATTTACCTCTCCCTATTTGCGAATTCGCGAATTGAAAATGTTCATGCATTGCATTTAAGAAATCTAAAATTGCGATTTCTTAAATGCAATCACAATGTTAGAAATCGCAAAATGATTGCGATTCCTAAAATTGCGAAAACATGATGCATCCCAATTTTGTAAATTGCATTCGCAAACGGCCGAAAATTGCGATTTGCACCGTTTGCGAATGCAATTCACAATGATGCATGTGGGCAATTGTTACAAGTCCTTGACTGTACCCCAGTACAGCTTGACTTTTATTTTTGTCTTTGGGTTTTTCCCACGTGTGTTTCATTTTTGAACACATTTTGCACTACAAGCAGCTGAAACATTAGTTTAAGAGTCCATAACGCAAAGGCACTGGATGGCAGGAGTGTGCGTTGCATGTGAATCTGCAGCAGTACATGCTATGAATAGATGCTTACAAGGTTGGTAATATCCTCCTTACTTTAGGTGCCCTTCATGAGATGAAGCAAGGGAAATAGAATACCCATTGGTAATTGACAAAAAAGACATGTCCAAATTTGGTGACAGGCTCACAAGTGCATTTTAGGCCAATCCGAGGTCAGATCGTCATGCTGTGTTGCTAACGTCAAGTGACCATGTTGGTCAATCAATTCAATTCAAAACTTTATTCGGTTATTAAGAAAAAATAACCATAAAAGTACAATAAAAGAAAAGAGGAAATTCTTGCGATACAATTGATTACAGTAGACAAAAGTTGTTTCCACACAATTCAGATTACAATTGATTTTCGTGATTTAAAAACATTTTTAAGGAATGAGGAAATAAATACGACACTTAAAATACTATCGAGCTTCTGTATGGCTAAAAAGGCAGGGCGACAACGATTAATTCCCATGGTCTTTAAAAGTGAGATAACCCACGTTCGTCTAGGTACAGAATAAAATGTACAAAAGAATAGTATATGTATATCCGTTTGTACTGACAATTCATCACAAGGACATTTTGTCATAGTTTTGGACCAATTATTCATTACTGGGAAACTAAGTAGCCGAAACAGCAAATTCAATCTAAAACGAATGTTTTAGATGTTGGTCAGTTTGGCCCCTTGGACATAGAAAAGCACGTAATTTTAAGGATTAAAAGAGAGAAGTAACCTGGTTAAGATGTTACTTACGGTTGATACAAACTGATGTAAACTTTTTTAATCCAGCATTTTGTTTCACCACCTTTTATTGTTTCAGTGTTCCATCAAAATTAATGAAGTGCAGTGTTACAATGAAAAAAAAAATCTTTTGAAGTTATTTGTTGTATAGGTATGCTAACAATAACAATTACGCTCTGCATGTTAAAGGAGACACATTTAACAATTGTGATGATAAAAAATATGTAATCATAGGGAGAAACCCAGTTTCCTTTACCCCAGTTGCTTAACTTCTAACACTAACCGGAAACCCTGGACATAAATCCCATACAACCTAAACACTTTGGGGCAGATTTACAAGCCCCTTGCGTCACTTTTGTACTGTCGTTGCCTCACTTTTGTGAAGCAGCGGCGTAAAGGTTACGGCACAATTTTAACGTGGCGCATCTAGGGAGATGCGTCACGTTGTAAAGCCCTGCGTGACATTATACCTTCGTCAGGTATGATGTATGCAAGTTAAGCGTTCCTGTGCAGGAAAGCCTCGTAAAAGTGATGCAGTGAAATCTACAACATTTCACTGTGTGACTATTAGGATGACACTGGGTCAAAACCTTATACCTGCTTGAAGCAGGCGTAAGGAGTGATGCAGTGTATTAGGAATAGGCAGCAACACGCATTGCTGGAGTTGCGTCGTGCTTGTGACACGACTCCAGCAATGCGTGACTTTTCCGTCAACAGATGCACCAGAATTTCTGACACATCTGTTAATCCTTGCGCCACGGTGCGCCCTATTGTAAATACGGTGTATCCATGGTGATGCAAGGATTTGCATGGTGACGCAGGGAAAGTGACGTTACTTTCTTGTAAATCTGTTTCTTTATCTGTACCTCTGACTCTGTAGCCACTTCTGCAAGCTGGAATGGTGTCTGTTCTGTGGGGGTGCACTTCAAGTGGGTGCAGTAGGGAATACCTTCTGAGCCAGGTACTGAATAAGTCTCCAACATGGACTGAACATACTACTGATTGCTGCAGTATGTTCATCTATGACCCGGCTGTCCCTCCTCCCTGATTCCTCCCGCCATGCCTGCACCTGGACTAACTATGATGGTTTACATTTGTAAATGGCCGCAGAGGGTCTCGCAGGCCGGAAGTGAAGGGAGCTTCCGTTCTGGAAATTTGTTGAGCATCTAACTGGCTAAGTGGTGATGCCTGAGGGGGTTGAGGCAAAGCGACTCTCGACTGCTGGTCAAAAGTATTGCCCACTGAAAATGTATGCAGAGTCCATTAAGTGTCCTTCTTTGAACAGAGGAGGGGTGATAGAGTGGACGTCCTGCTGCTGAGGGGTGGGGGGGGTAAGGTCTCAGGGCGATAGGAGGTAGGGCTCAGTTTACTACCAGCAACATTCAGTAGCCCAAGTCTCCCACCTCGGCCCAGCACTTACATCCAGCGCTCCCACCCTCCTCTGGTCTTTGCCTTCAGTTCCTGGTTGTCTCTTTAAAGCCTCAGTGGGCGAATGTTGGCCAGGAGTTCCCTTGTGAGGTAATGCAACAAGGAGCTCTCAGAATGTGACATAAGCCACATAGGAAGCAAGGCATTGGGTGCAGCAGACACACCAAGAAAAGAAAATCTGCCAAGAACTGCCTGACATCCTCTCACCTGTTAAGGGCTGTGGATCACCAAAGACCCTTATGTGCAAGGGTCTTCTTGTAAATGTAAATGTATTTGAGCTTGTAAAGCGCACTGCTACCCATAGGTTTCCTGGCGCTGTATAACGCTGGGGAACCCATCCTGGCTTTCCCTGTGAGATGGTCCCTATTGGCCACCCCCCAAGCTAAAGCCAGGAATCCCCGGCGTTGATGGGGCGGTTTGTGGAGATTAAGCAAGCTATTGCGCAGAGTTGCCGAGTGGAACCCATAGTTAGAGTGGCACCGAAGGCGAGATTTATCGAGCCCACTGACATTGGCCCAACACCCTGCCGCGTCGGGAATTGAACCCTGGTCCCGGGCCGACCTCTGCTTCTGGGTCTGCTGCCTCTAACCAGTGAGCCACACTATTCCAGTAGCAATTCAATTTCTTTTTCAACAGCATCTTGTAAATGAAAAGTAATTCATCTATGTCTTTAAGCAACAGGACTGATATCCTCATTAATATGCAGCTTATACATAGTATTAAGCTTTCTTAAGCCATGCCACAAAGAAGGGAAATGGCTTACTATTTCATGGTGAGCATTCATGTATACACTTTGGTTTTCGATGGCATTAGTCGTAGTAATTGAGATAATTAATTATAGTTCTACTCATGCATGGTGTTTATTAAAGCAACCTTGTCAAAGATAAAACAAATCAAACAATCATTTCTTTTCAGTGTAATCTTTGTACAATGTTTGAATTTCTTTGTTGCTTTAGCATGTCGACTTTTCTTTGACTGACATTCTTGTTCCCATGCGGCTAGTCCCACATGTGCACATTTTCTGAGGTTAGCATCGACATGGCACGGCCATCTTCTTCACTTTCAATTGATATTGATCTACAAGAACTGGTTGAAGATGATTTAGATGACAATCAACTTTGTTCAGTGTCTATTTGTCTTAACTGATGTTGCCGCTTGGCATTGTGGGTGTGCGTCAAACGCTGTTTCTGGAATGTTTCGGTGGCCATTTTGTCTTTGCACCTTGACACACTTGTTAGGTCTCGCCTGTTAATGCGCATGCGCATTGAGCTTGCAAGACTATGGGGGCTTAAACAGACTTTAACCAACTTGCGATTCCATGGCGATTCCTTGCAGTGCCCGTCAAATTGAAGCTCAATGCGCAAGTGCATTGACATTAAAAGTGCGTGCACATGAAAGCGACAAGGCTCCCTCCCACGGCAATCCCCAACCCCATCCGCCAGCACCTCCCCTCTCTCTCGCACATGAAAGCTACAAGGCTCCCTCCCACGGCAATACCCACCCCCAGCCGCCAGCACCTCCCCTCTCTCTCCCCGCACACAGACAGGCTCGCATTCCTCCACACCCAGGCTGCCATTTCTCCTCCCCCTCCACAGCCACCAGCTCCTCCCCTCTCTCTCCCTGCAGTTTCACAACGTGTCTCGTCTTAAACACTCCAACATGCACAACTCACACACTGAAACACACTCGGATGTGTCTCGTCTTAAACCCTTCAACATGCACAACTCACACACTGAAACACACTATTTTTTAAACAAAATTCGGCAGCCTTCGACATCTGTTCCCCAGCCCCCAGCCGCCAGAACCTCCCCTCTCTCTCCCCGGACACAGCCAGGCTCGCAATTCTCCTCCCCCTCCCCAGACGCCAGCACCTCCCCTCTCTCTCCCTGCACACAGCCAGGCTCGCATTTCTCCTCCCCCTCCCCATCCGCCAGCACCTCCCCTCTCTCTCCCTGCAGTATCACGGCCGTGTCTCCTCTTAAACCCGCATTTCACATCTTCGCATTAAATACTAAAACATGTTGGAAGCATCATGTTCTTAAAAGAATTTGTATTAACTAACACACATTAATTTGCCTTGTACCGAAAACAAAAAATACACTATCTACATGTGTGGTAGTGAACGGCAGCGTTCAAATGCTGGTTGCAAGTTGCAGCCCGTTCCTTTCTGCTGCTACTCCGTTTGTATTGAGTGCCGAGGCTGCATACTTAAGACCAGGGCTTCAAACTGAGCCTGCAAAGGGAAGCTGCATTGAAAGCCCCCTCAGCCACCCACCCCATCAAGCCACACGAAACAGATAGAGGCCTGTCATTGTATTTTGATTTTGTTGGGGTCACCAGCATTTGAACGCTGGCTATTGGCATTGTAATTAATTGTTAATTATCTAAACTGATAAATGAAAGGCATTGTCATTTACAATGGCAATAGCTTAAACTCTTTCCAATACATGACCTATTGCCCCAATCCGCCAGCACCTACCCTCTCTCTCCCTGCAGTATCACGGCTTTCTCTCGTCTTAAACCCTTAAACATTGTCTCGTCTTAAACCCTTAAACCTGCACAAATCAATTTTTGACCACTGAAACAGACTATTTTTTAAACAAAATTCACCAGCCTTCGACATCTGTTCCCCAGCCCCCAAACGCCAGCACCTCCCCTCTCTCTCCCCGGACACAGCCAGGCTCGCAATTTTCCTCCCCCTCCCCAGACGCCAGCACCTCCCCTCTCTCTCCCTGCACACAGCCAGGCTCGCACAACACAATAAACAAAAGACTTGAAACTGATATCGCCGCCAAAAAACAAACGACTTCACAGACGAATTACAAATGAAATCGCCGCAGGCCCACCACTCACTCACCCTCACACTCACACACACACCCCCTCACCCTCAAACAACTTACACTCACACACCCACGATCTACTCACACCCATCACAACACTCTCACACTCACTATACATCACACACTCTCAGCCACAAACAACATCACTCACCCTCACTCTCACACCCCCGACCCTCACACACCCTCACCCTCACCCACAGTCCCACACTCAACATTCAAACTCGCACACCCTCACTCACCTTCACACCCTCACAACACTCACCCTCACTCACCCTCAAACTCTCACCTTCACTCACCCACACCTATCATCACACACTCTCACATCCCATTACCCTCAACCCCTCATCTTCACACACCCTCACCCCATCACCCACACTCATACTCACACCGTCACCCTCACTTACACTCACACACCATCACACACCCTCACACCCCCTGAACATCACATACAATAACCCTCATACCGTCCAAGTCCACCCTCACAACCCTCACTCATACTCACACCATCACCCTCACTCACACTCACACACCATCACACACCCTCACACCCCCTGAACCTCACATCCAATCACCCTCACACCGTCCAAGTCCACCCTCACAACCCTCACTCATACTCACACCGTCACCCTCACTCATCCTCACACACCATCACACACCCTCACAACCCCTGACCCTCACATCCACTCACCCTCACACTCACACCGTCCAAGGCCACCCTCCTAATCCACCCTACAACACCACCCTACAACTCCACCCTCCAAATAAACTGCGCATCTATGTTAATGCAAGCAAAGCTTTTGCAGTGCGCCTTGATGTGTACCTTACCAAAAAAAAGAACACATTTTACATGGATAATATAAAAAAAAATTAATGATGTCTTTGATTTTGGATTCAGCGCTAACAACAGCATCAATAAACATTACATAGGTCTCTTAGCTTCACAAACAACGCTTCACAACATTAATACATTTGAAGTGTACAATATTCAAGGAGAAAATATAAACACTTATAGCCATCATCACAACAACTCTCACTCACACCCACTCACACCCTCACCCACCCTCACCCTCAGCCTCACACACCGTCACTCATCCTCAAACTCCCTCACAACATCACACACCATCACTCAACAACACACCCTCACCCTCAACAACCTCACCCTCACACACCCTCACTCACCCTCACCCACTCACCCTCACACACCATCACTCTACATCACCCCCTCACCCTCACACCCCCTCACACACCCTCACCCACACTCACACACTCACACCCTCACAACACTCGCCCTCACTGACCCACACCTAGCATCACACACACTCACACACCATTACCCTCACCCCCTCATCTTCAGACACCCTCACCCCCTCACCCTCACAACCCTCACACCCTCACTCATACTCACACAGTCACCCTCACTTGCCCTTACACACCAACACACACCCTCACACCCCCTGACCCTCACATCCACTCACCCTTACACTCACACCGTCCAAGTCCACCCTCCAACTCCACCCTCCAACACCACCCTACAACTCCACCCTACAACTACTAATCCACGCTCCAACTACTAATCCACCCTCCAACTACTAATCCACCCTCCAACTCCAAAAGTAAATAGCATTAGGCAACATTTAATTCAATAACAAAACATCGGATTATACACTTGTAGGTATTCAAAAAAGAAAACTTAATGCATCGCGAGGACAGTGCACCAATTAATACATAAAAACGCAGAAAAGGATTGTTAAATATAACATTTTTTAGAAAAAAAATTAAATCCAAAGAAAAAAGGGAAACATCTAAATACACAGCGAGTAATACACCAATTTAAAAGGGGACAAAGACATCTAAAGGACACAAATTCACAACATAAAGCAGTCACTAAAGTAAGGGGAAATAAATAAACCATTAAACAATGGTGGCAAGAATCCACAAAACAAAGAAAGTGCGTAATCACAAGAGCACGAGACCTCACATCCTAATTGCAATTCTTCCATCAGTACAAGAAAGTATTCCACTCAAACAACACAACAAAAAAAATACAATTTTTAAAGGTGGCTTCATACTTATACTTTGCCACAATTAATGCACATCTGTACTCGAAAATTTAAAAGGAGGTAAACATTGTCTCTAATAAGCAAACACAGACAAAATCAATGCGCATCTATGTTAATGCAAGCCAAGCTTTTGCAGTGCAAATTGATGTGTACCTTACAAAAAAATGATAACTTTTTACATGAATTACATAAAAAACGTTACTGATGTGTTTGTTTTTTGATTCAGCGTTAACAACAGCATCAATCAACATTACATAGGGCAGGATTAGCTTCTCAAAAAACGCTTCACAACATTAATACATTTGAAGTGTCCAATATTCACGGAGAAAAAATAATCACCTATAGGCATCATCACAACCACTCACACCCTCACCCACCCTCACCCTCAGCCTCACATACCCTAACTCATCCTCACCCTACATCACACCCTCACACTCTCACAACCTCACACCCTCAATCACACTCATACCCTCACACACCATTACTCACCAACACACGCTCAGCCTCACTCACAACATCAAACGCCCAGACACTCACATCCACTCACACTCACAATCACACCGTCCAAGTCCACCCTCCAACTACACCCTAAAACACATAAATAGCGTTAGGCAACATTTACCCTCACCCCCTCACCTCACACACACACTCACAACACTCACACCCTCACTCACACTAAAACAGTCAGGCTCAATAACTCTCACACACCGTCACACACCCTCAAACACCCAAACACTCACATCCACTCACCCTCACACTCACACCGTCCAAGTCCACCCTCCAACTACACCCTATAACTACTATACCACCCTACAACTCTACACTCCAAATACAACTCCACCCTCCAACTCCACACATAAATAACGCACAATGCACCAACACAACAACACTCAGCACATTAACATTGTCACACTGCAACACTACAACATTGCTCAGCAACACCAGAACAACACCCAATAACACCACAACATCACTCTCAAGGACCACATCATCACTCGCAAACACCACATTAACACTACACAGCACCACACCAACACTCCAAAATACAACAGTACTCAGCACCATCACAACACCACTCTGCATCACCACATGGACAAAACAACAACACCACAATGATACTATTGTTTAATAATTAATGCGGCTGTGTTGGTAAGTGTTGCTAGGCTGCTGGAAAGTGATGCTGCCTGTGTTGTTAGCTCTCACCCTCAATATACCTATCTAACTATCTATATAAATCACAAATTAACAACAACATCTATACAATAATAGGATTACACCACATTTAAATAAATAATAAACAATACAATGTATTCATGTAATGATGGGATAAATAACACGGCAAAAATAACACCTACACAATAAGATCTTGCTAACACATAAAAAACTCTTGTACATTACAATTAAAATACCATTCCTGTAGATACGCCAAAAAAACAAATCAATTTACACCCAAAATATGCACTTGGAAAAAGGGACGGAAGTAATACACTCATGTTATTAAAAATACAAGACCAATACTGTACATACGATACCTGAAATAATAACCCAACACCTACTTAATACATACCGATTCTATCGAAGCATGACAATACTTTAATACATTACATTATTAATAATTAACAACTCGGAAACAAAGGGAAATACTATTAGCAAAACCAAAAAAGTACACAAAAACAATAAATGCATACAATACACACTTTGACTATACCTTAAAATCAATACATTGCTATACATTACATAAAATTACATTACAACATTTCACAATCACAATTTAGAACGTTCAATACATATTTAATAATATACTAAGTACATACGATAACGTAAAAAAAGTTGTGATACACAAAAGTCTAACATTAATATTAAACTGAAAAAATTAATCAAATACATCTCGACATAGTCTATAATACATTCACATCATACATTAAATAGTTGTAAAAAAAAACCTACCTGTCAAACTACGCCGGAAGAAGACAGGAACAACAACACGCCTTTCCCCCACGAAAGTTCCCGAACATCTGGGGATTTCCCAATTAACGCACGTCAAACGCAACGCTACGTCACCAAACGTAGCCCTGCGATTGGCTAAGGATTACGTCATACATCAAACACATTCAAAATACACAAAAAGACTAGAACGCTAAACACTTAACGTAAATCACGTAAAGGAAACACATAGCGCCCGCCATTTTTATTTCAATAAAACTTTATACACAACGGTAAAACAAAAAACATTACAACACATAACACATACTTAAAAAAAAATACATACAAGGACATGTTAGAATAAAATACATACATGCAACACAATAACACTCACACATCACATCTGACAATTGCTATAAAACAACAAACACAAAGCATAACGCTACAACATATAATACACTACATAACAAACATATATACAAAACTATTAATACACACCATCACAAGAACACAACAACTCAACTATGCAAAACACAAACAACACTCAGCACCAACACATCAACATGTCAGCAACAGGACAGCACCACTCACAAATAATCCAGCATTACTCCCCATCAAAAACACATAAGTCAGCACAACGACACCAACACTCAGTTACAACACAAAAAGACTCAGCAAAAAACATGCATCCTTTAACAAAACTCCAACATCACTGTACAACACCACAGCAACACTCAGCACCAGCCCAGCATCACTCAGGGGCACCACACATCACTATGTGCAACAACAGCATATTTCAAACACCACAGCATCACTTGTACACAAAACAACATCATTCAGAGCAACAACATCATCAATCTGTCCAGAAATATATATATATCTATATATTCAAATATATACTACAAATGTTTCAAACTTTATTACAAATGTCAAAATAATATGTTAAATGTTTTCACTTCTAATAATGTTAACACTTTAAAAATTGTGAAGGCAACACATGTAAGACAGGGGGAAAATATATATTGTAACTTTACTAATGCTATACATGTCACATGTGCAAAAAAAAATATTGGCATTTAAAATATATTAAATAAGAGTTTTATTTTGAGCAAATAATAAACAAAAATGTTCAACACTAAAAACTCAAACTTTCCTATTGCGAGACCTATTGCATTTCCAATGCTTGTTTTTTCTTTTGCTCTGCAAACCATCACAAAATGGTTCTCCTTCCCACAGCCTTCACATATCTGTCCAAGAGCTTGACATTTACCATCATGTGGAAATGAAAATTCACATCTAAAACACAACTTCCTTTTATGTTTAGATATCACCTTGTGTCCTTCACTCTTTGGCTTACTTTTCACACTTATGACTGTTTAATTCTGGGCACCTCCGGCCTCCATGTCAGCAACTTGTCTAGCAGTACGCTCTGGCAGCCGTTAACACTCACTATAGACTAAGAGTTTCTCCCAGAATTCGGCGTCTAAATGAATTGACAAGCATCCATCAATAACTCTAAGACGTATAGCTTCTTCAACATTAAATTAATTGAACTTATAGTGTTTGATGAGTGTGTCAAGTCTCTCCACAAATTCATCAATGGTTTCACCAACTTTCTTTAGTTCTTGAATGAAAATGTATTGTTCGTAACCTACAATATGTATTGGATTGAACTTATGGTTCAAATGTTTACACTTTAACCTGACGGTATGTAATTTCTTCGTCAGTTTGTGACATTTTCCTTATGAATTTTTTGCACCATCACCAGCAAGGTTTTTGAGGTATTTGAAAATATTTTTGTTATCAGGCGCTTCAAGTGCAACAAGGAAATCTTCATAAGTCTATCCAGTCAATCCATCACCAATATTTTGCATTCTGGCTGCATTAAAAGGTGATGGTGGTTTCAGAAAGGCGGCAGCATTGTAGACCAGTGTGGAACTTACTGACACTTTTTGTGGATCACGCTGACTTGGAGTAGGCAACTCATCCATGAGGCCTTATGACGTACCGCCTCTGGTTCATCTTTAATGATAGTTGGAAACATTACTTTTTTCGCTGCCATCTGAAAAAGTTCATTATTTTGTGAGTCGCTCTCGGTTCATCATTCTTTGAAGACCTGTGAAGTTGTTCTGAGTCCCACTGACATCTAGTTGGTCTCCACCTTGCAGCACTTCTGTTTGCAGTGTTATTTTGCAACTTTGATTATCATTGACTGCTTTTTGAAAAACTGGTTGTATCCGCCTTCACGGTAGACACTCCATATAATGTATGACTTTATTTTAGGTGGCAGCGCGGTACCCTTATGTATGGCCACATCAGCAGGTTCTCGACCAACAATGTGTAGATTCTCTACAATGCTTTTGTTTTCATCAACTGCTTCACAAAGCAGAAAAGACCATGTATGCTCTATTTTGTCTTAACCACATCGATGCTAGTGTTATTTTCCTCCTGTGCTGGCTCCTCTTCATTCCCATTGTTCATGACGAGCTCAGCTCGTCATGAGTGTATGGAGGTGTTCACCATGACAAGCTGAGCTCGTCATGAGCGTCCAAGGAGTTAACCACCCGCTAAACAGCTACTCTGCATAGGCAACATGAAGTGTAATCAGGGCCAAACTCGTACGAACACTAAGTTATGGCCACCTTGCCCACCCTGGAAGGTATACAACCGTTTCAACGCAACTTTTACAACGCATACTTTTTCAATGCACACCATTACAACGCAGGATCCTTTACAACGAAAGCCTTTACAACGCATGACATTACATAGCAGATGCTATTACAACGCATGCCATTACAACGTAAGTATAGGTAAGTATATCATTTTATTTAAACATTTGTTATGGGGTACAGGGGTATTTTTAGGGTTCAGGGCTAGGTTTGGGTTATGGGTTACAGGGGTATTTTTAGGGTTCAGGGCTGAGTTTGGGTTATGGGGTACAGGGGTATTTTTAGGGTTCAGGGCTGGGTTTGGGTTATGGGGTACAGGGGTATTTTTAGGGTTCAGGGCTGGGTTTGGGTTATGGGATACAGGTGTATTTTTAGGGTTTAGGGCTGGGTTTGGGTTATGGGGTGCAGGGGTATTTTTAGGGTTCAGGGCTGGGTTTGGGTTTTGGGGTACAGGGGTATTTTTAGGGTTCAGGGCTGGGTTTGGGTTATGGGGTACAGGGGTATTTTTAGGGTTCAGGGCTAGGTTTGGGTTATGGGGTACAGGGGTATTTTTAGGGTTCAGGGCTGGGTTTGGGTTATGGGGTACAGGGGTATTTTTAGGGTTCAGGGCTGGGTTTGGGTTTTACACTAACTGGATTTTGTATATTATTTTTAAACACCTACACTATTTTTAAAAAATATATAAATATATTTACAAATATATTAATAAAAAATTAATTTAATAAATAAAATTAAGTAAATATTTATTAATTACATTTGTTAAAAAATAATATACTTACCTAGACTTACGTTGTAATGGCATGCGTTGTAATAGCATCTGCTATGTAATGTGTTGTAAAGGCTTTCGTTGTAAAGGATCCTGCGTTGTAAAAATTGCGTTGTAATGGTGTGCGTTGAAAAAGTATGCGTTGTTACGTCAGACATCCACCCTGGAAGGGTAACAGAGGTACTAGAGCGAAACCGCACATAATCATACAAAAAGGTATTTGGCATGCCAAAGCACACACAGAGTACTTTAATACACCTGGAATTTTATCTTGCAAGCATGGATGTAGCATGCAAAAAAGACTTAATCAATTACTACTTCCAGGTGAGCCGGGCAGACCCTGAGTCCCTGCGGGGTGCCCTTATGGCAATGTTCTCAGACAAGACAAGTGCCTGGGCAAAGTACCTGGAACTAGCCGCTTCAACATTAAATCTGGATCTAACATCTCTGAGGGCTCTACAAATTAGCAAAACAGCTGCTAAAAAGCAACGTAAAGACGCAAGCTAAGAAGATCTCGAGGGATCTGAACCTAATCAAGGCAAGAAGCGTTAGAGGTGCAGAGGAGCTTGTAAAATCCCATGAAACCTTTCTTTGCCAACCTTTACTTGAGAGGAGCAATTGGAAAGCATGAATTTAAGAAAATTTTGGGCCATATGTAGGTAAATGGCATTTACCGAATCGGAAATACCGAATTTTACCGATTCGGTATTTACAATTCGGTAAATGCCATGTAGGTAATTATTCTGTAAATATTACTGAATCGGTAATATGCGGTAATTACCGAATTGGTATTTACCGATTCGGTAATTGCCATTGATTCCTATGGGCCTTGAGGCCCATAGGAATCAATGGCAATTACCGAATCGGTAAATACTGATTCGGTAATTTTACCGATTTGTCAAGGGGGACAGGGTGTCACTTTGACACCCTGTCGCACCCTAGATTTTGGCTTGTGTGCAATGTGACACACATACATGCCCTTAGGGCATGTATGTGTGCCACATGGCACAGGTGTACATGCACAGATGTGCATGTACACAGAAATTCGTTATTTACCATGCCATTGTATTTCATGGTAAATAACGAATTTCTAAGGGCCTGTGGCACTGTTTCCAGTGCCACCTACATCCCAAAATTCCGATTCTGTACATTTACCGAATCGGTACTTTACCGATTCGGTAAAATTACCGATTCGGTAAATATACAGAATCGGTAATTTTCAGGTCCCCTACATCTGGAATTACGAATACCAGTCGGTAACGGCCAAAATCGGCCGTTACCGACCGGTATTTTCCCACCTACATATGGCCCTTTATCATTTAGACTACTGACTACACCCATCAGGGAGTACAGGGCACACTGGAATAACTGGGTCCGGGCGCAGGAACAATGTAGATTGTGCAATTACCAATCCGAATCATTTGCACAGATATTAAACGCATCACACTTCATTACAGTGGAGCCTATTATTTCTGTCTGCACGAGCCATTGGAAGGGACGTAACAACGAGACTGGCTAATCAAATAACCATATCATCCTTCTCGCCACAAGGATCTGATAAAGAGACACTCCAAAAAAGGAACCAATGCAAGATGACACTCTTAATTTCCTGTTTAAAGTTTACTCATTGCTGATAATGAAGCCGGCTGCTTTAACCACTATCAGCTTCACGGTTTTAACATTGTTAATCTTCTCTTGACAATTAATTCCTTTTATCGTGTTTTAATGCGATAAATGATTGTTATGTTTTTAATTAACTAAACAATAAATGTTGATACATATGAAAACTGCTTCACAACGGCTGGTGCTGCGCTTTGTCTCCACATGCATAGAGCATCGATTTCGTACTTCGCCGAGGGCACACATGGCATGCACAAGCAGTTTGCTTGGATTATGGCAACATCTCTGGGAGAGCACTGTTGACCTTCGGGTTACTAATCCCCGATCTTGTCGCCATTTGTAGTGTCTTCCCCAGTCTTGGTACCCGCAAATGACTGCGCCGCACACGGAACTTGGAATTACACTTCTTCATTCTTCTATGAGTAATTGCAAACTCAGCATTCTAAATCAGCCTTCATTGCATTTTGCTCTGACACCTACATCATAGCTCTATGGAGTCCATCAGCAGCTAAAAGAGTTCCATCATTTCCAACTCGCAAGAAACTAAGGGGTTTATTCATGAGCCCTTGCGTCACCTGTGCGCCTCTGGGGCATCACATTTTTTGATGCACCAGTGGCTTAAAAAATGTACCATGTTGCACCATATTTACAAAGTGATGCATCTAGGTAGATGAGTCACTTTGTAAACCCCTGCGCCACATTATACCTGTGTCAGGTATAATGTATGCAGGGTGGGCGTTCTGACTCAAATAAGCCTCGTAGAAGTGAAGCAGTGAACTCTATGACATTTCACTGCGTCACTTCTAGGACGCAAATGCGTCAATATCTTACGGCTGCCTCACAGCAGGCGTAAGACTAACGCAGCCACATTGAAATGGGACTTGCCTATGTTAAATGACCCATTGCTGAAGTTGCGTCACTTCTGTGACACACTCCAGCAATGCGTCATTTATGCGCCTACAGATACGTCAGAAATACTGACGTATCTGTAGCTCCTTGCGACATGATGGGTCATATTGCAAATATGATGCGTCCAGCATGTCGCAAGGGTGGGCGCAATGAAAAGTGACGCATGCTGTTTTCACACAGCGATGCATCACTGTTCATAAATGAGGCCCAGCATCTTCTACCCAGATGGTTCATAGCCCTAGATCTCCCCAGCCTGATGAAAACTATTTTTTTTCAATAAACTTTATTCGGCTCACATAATATGAAACCATAAAAGTAACAAAATACAATTACATTACAAGCTCATATTAAAAATACATAATACATATCCCAATAAATATATATTTCCAGACAAACAGTACAGTAATTACGATATGTGTTCAGTAGTAAATATAACGAAGGCAGTATAAAAAAGTCCATTATGTAAATAAAAACAATTAGTTAATATCAATGCATCATCTAGTTATTTTATGCTTCCAAACATTTTCTGTACCTTAGTGAACATTTTAGAAAACCAGCCACAAATGGGATACATTTGGGTTTTAAGAATTGTAAGTAGTGGAGAGCAGGGCGTAACTGTGTAAAATTTTATTTTTTTAAAAGAGATATTAAAAATTGCCTCCTGGGTGTTTCATAGAATTTACAAAAGAACATAAAGTGCGACAGATCCTGTGGAGACATGTTGTCGCAGCCACAGGGTGCTAGCACTTTAACTTTATGGCACCCCCTGGGAACAGCTAATAGAAAGTGAAAATAATTAATTCTAAATCTGATTAATAAAAATCGCTCATAGGCAGATAACGGCAACAGAAGGTATGGCTCTAGGTCTAAGGATGTCTTGAGCAACAAGTGCTGAGGAACACTATAGTTGTATTTCCTGACAGGAGTTTTAGTGGGTTTATTAAAATGAATGTTGCAATAGACTGGTTGTCATGATTGCAATGGGACTCGAGCAGTGGTTTCTGACCACCGTCGTGTCGGAGGCAGCTGCTGAGAAACGTTGTGTGCTGTTCTCGTGATGTTATAGAATAAACAATTTCATCTACTGCTGGCTTCCTGCCTCTTAATATTTTTGGACCCAAGAACTATCCAGACTGTGGGTGCCAAGGTCCCATACAAAGGAATTCCTAATTTGACTATGACGTCAGTCTGTGCTTTTGATTTGAAGATGTGTTCTAAAGAGCATGTGTTCCTTTTGAACCCATATTCCACTGCTTGTCCACCTGTCTTGATTCTAGGGAGATATCCCTTAGTAAAGAGTCCAGTTGACTTTTCAGTTGACGCTTGTTTCCATTTATGTATGTACGTCAGAGGCTGCTAAGTATTACCCACTCATCAATCAATCAATCAATCAAGGTTCTCCAGTCATCCGGACTACTAAATGTTGATGAGCTACAAACAGGGCAAATCTTGTCCATGATTGTTGAACACCCTTTAAAAGATTAAAGCTGTCTTTGCCTGAAAAATCACATTTTAAGAAACGCTGATGCACACTCTGAGTTGAAACGTATGCTTGAGAGTAAAGGTGCACTTCCTGTGTGAAAGTGTGTATACACCCCCTTCCGGTTCGGTTGGTTAGGAAGCAGAGGAGCCGGTTACCCAACAGGACAGGAATCTGAGGTTTGCTGAAAGGGTAATGACAGGCCCTTGACGTGCGTGTGCCCATTTGAGATGAAAAGCTTGAAATGCCGGGACGCTGGCCCTGCTAAAGATGCCAGGATTTACAGCCATGATCTGTAAGAAATTAAATACATTTTTAAGCATTTCCGGATTACCAAATAGGTAAGGTAGGCACCGGATTATGGGTCCCACTCCTTTTAGGTGCCCGCGACAACGGTCCAAAATAATATTGATTTGATCTTAAAAGAAAATTACAATCAGGCTTTCTTAAATTGTTTCTAATAATTCTTTGCTTAATAAAATTAATATTTGTTAATGTTTAGTTTTGTATACTAAAATTGGTTTATTAAAATTGTTGGGTGCTAAAACTAAAAACGTACTAGTAGAGAATTTGCGAGAGGGCCCCGGAATGTTGACTGCTTAGGGGCCTCCACATGGTTAATTCCGGGCCCTGAGCACAAAGTGTGTTGTGAAGGCAAAAGTGGACATTTGTGAGCATTTTAGACATAATAACACCCCCGCCTCTAAGAATCCATTTACATCTGCAAACATGCAAGCCACAACTGTTTACAGTAGTACGAGTATAAATCCCACCTAAGTGTTGTAAAGTGTAAATTCAAAACAACATTTGGGAGGGTTAAGGCATGGCTTGCTTTGTGAGATGGTGAACGCCCATACATGCTGCCTTAGAAGTGGTCAGAGATGTATACCAGACGGGCTACAGTTAAATTCCTTTCTAGAGTGGGAAGTGAACACCTCCAAATTTGGTAAGGGTGTAGGGGACCAGGTTTTACCAGGGGGAAAAATGTTTATTCAGTGGAGAAATGTAATAAAATATGAAAAAATGCAGTTGCACAGAGCCACAGTTTTGTACAAGACAGAATTGCTCTGTGCACTTGCACTGTGTTTACACAACTCTACAATGGAAAATTGTAAACAAACATAACTGTGTAAACTTTTCAGGAATGCACCTGGATGCGAGCCCGACATGGGTTAATGCATTCACAAACTGAGATGTCCATCTCAGAAAATATTTTTACGCTTTTTTTCTGACTCCGTCTCTGCGACTCGACTTTTTGCCTTATTACTCAATGGGGTTTTCCTGCTGACCTCGAAGTAAACCACACCGGTTTCAGGTGATGTGTATTACAAAGACTGTCAGCAGGGGTGTTGCTTAGTCAGTGAGATTCGAGGGGTGAGAATGTCAGATTTCCCTACTAAAAAGCAGCGGGTCACAGGGTGCATGGGTGAGATGACTAGATTCGAGATGGACCGGTCCCATGGGAAGCGGGGTCAGGGGTGATTTGCATTAGCTGAGGCGGAATTAAAGTCTGCCACAGGTACCCCCTTACAATGCAGGTCCCCCCTTTCAATTGAGTACCCTGTCCACCTAAATCAAGGTCCGTTAACCCGTTGAGAGGTCGGATGTACTGCATGTTTTATGTTGACAGAGTAAAATGTACTCTGTTGGTATAAAACTTCATCTGATGGCCCAGCAGAGTAGGGGCCTTCGGAGGTGAGCCTTTCGACCATCTGCCCTGTTTAAAGGGGTGGTAGGATGGCTGTTTGTTACTGTCTGTAACCGCAACGTATATATTGGTGGGTGAGCGATAGTCAAAAAAAAAAAGGAAATTATTCCCACCTGTGGTGTCCAGAGACACGGGGGCAAGGGATGCCTAGGCCGCAAAGTGGGGCCTAACTATGACTGTGAAGAAACCACGCAACACTGACTGACAGTTAGGGCCAAAGACCACGAGCGGTCTTCCGGCCGTTTATTTATACCCAGGGGCTACCCCGCCCCTGAGGCGTATGCGTGCGTGTGTGCGTACGTGTGCGGGCCGGGTGGCTCCGTTACTACATCCCTCCAAACTCACAGATCAATAGTCCCGGCCATGAGATGTCTTTGATCAGTTCATATTCCATGCATAGTCCTTTAACCTTTGGTTGGGGGTCGGATTGGGTCGCAGGTGATATCTTTGGCTTTGACGACTTTCCAGACCTCCCTTCTCCGCTGGTTGCTCAGGATGATGTTGACCATTGCTCGAGGTGCTTTCGGGGCTGATGTTGTGGGCTGGCTCGAGTCTCGGTGGAATCGGTCTTTCCTCTTCTCGTGGGGCCGTGGATGACTCCTCGCGTACTGGCTCCTGGTCTCCGTCCTCCGCCTCCTCAGATGCAGAGCCGGCGTGTCCACCTTCGCGAGAGACACGCTTGAACCATGACACGTTCCGAGTCACGGCTCGTGTGCCCCTGGATGCGAACACCATGGTGCCATGTACATTCACGATCTCCCACACTTCCGGTTCAAAGGCTGGGTCGTATTTTGAATGTCGGTGTCTGTTCTTGAGGACCACTTTGTCACCAACTACTAATGACCTGGCTTGGGCCTTCCTGGCCTGGCTGGCTTTGTCATTTGTGCGCTTCCGTCGTTCTTGGGTGGCTTCGTGGTTTATCTCTGGAGGGCACCAGGCAGGTGTAGCTGGCACGCAGTCTCTTGGTACCTTCTTGAATACCAGGTGCGCCGGAGCGCAGCGGGTGGTCGAGTGGGGTGTTTGTCGATATGCGCTGAGGAACTGTGACAGGCACTCTTCGGCGTCCTCCTTTCTCTCCACGCCAATTTGCAGCGCGCGGTTTAAGGTCCGCATAAATCTTTCGACTTCCCCGTTTGCCTGGGGCCATTGCGGAGTGATTTTTCTGTGGTGGATGCTCCGGGCGGCTAGGTATGCTTGGAAGTCTTTCCCCTGAAAGGGAGGGCAATTGTCCGACCTCACTTCTTCTGGCAGGCCTACCATGGCGAATACTCTCTCCAGGGCTTTCTTGACGTGGTGGAACGCTGTGGAGGGTACGATTTCCACGATGGGAAAACGAGAGTAGGAGTCAATTAGGACGAGGGTGTGCCGTCCATCCGGGAAGGATCCGAAGTCTACGCTCACTTTCGACCATGGCTCTTGACAGGGGTCTTCGGTGATCACAGGGTGGGGAGCAGGTTCACGGCCTGTGATGGTGCACGAATGGCAGTTGCCAACCTCTTTCTCTACCGCTGCGTCCATGCCGGCGAACCACACTTTGTTGCGCAGGCGTCCTTTGGTCTTTGACACCCCCTGGTGACCTTGGTGTGCGAGGCGCACGACTACCCCCTGTAGCCTTGCAGGTACCACGATCGCTGTCCCTCGGAGGATCACACCATGGGGTCCAACACTCAGTTCACTCTGAGCCCTCCAAAGTTGTTGTCTTGCCAGCTGTTCCTGGGGCGTGAGGGCGCTGACTCCATCCAGGAAGTTTCTCCAGCTCCTATTTGCCAATGTTGCTTTCACTTTGAGGAGGCACTCGTCTTCATCCGTGGCCTTCCCGATGTCTTCCAGCGTGAAAACTCCTGTGGTGCAGGGGTCATTAGTTTTTGTTAATTCTTTGGAAACAAACTCCCTCTTTGGGACTTTGCATTTGAAAAATAAAACATTTTGGAATAGTTTGACATCCTGCTGTCTTGTTTGATGGAGCCGTCCTCCAAACTTTTCCTTCATTGGCAGGAACCGCCATGACTGCAGTTCCTGCCAATGTATAGAGATGTCCGCAGGGCTGGAGGACATGTCTAAATTTGGTTGATGGTGTAAAGGTTGGGTGGCAGATGTAAAGTCCTCCGCCACCCATCAGCCTTTAACCCATCTGTCAAACCCTAAATCAGACCCTCTACCTAGTGCGAAACACAGTGTACGGAATGACACCCGCTTGATTGACGGTGGTTGGACTATTTGCAAGCACCCGTCCCATCATCTTTGGGTATTTCGTTGTCAGTAGTATGCCTGGAAACCTGAGAACCTACTATGGCTAATGTTTGTGAATTCCAAAAAGGAGTGAATTTGCACCCGTTCTTGGAGTACTTCTGAGGGTGCAGAGTTGCTACTATTTTTGGTCAACTTGACACTATGGGGGATATGTACTAGGAAGTGGCGCAGCGTGTCGTTAGCCTCCTTGACTTAACGACACTCCACCACTTGTGAAACGCAGGGCTGCACCATATTTACAAGAATGTGGTGCAGCCTTGCGTTTCCCCCTGCGATGGTGCTAACTTTCACCAGAGTGCAAGGGTGTCTGCATGCAGGGGAGAATTAGTTATGTTTAGGAAGATGTTCCTTCCTGCACATAAACAATCCTAAAATGTCATTTTGTAACTTTCATGTGTGCTGCTTCATGCAGCACACATGAAAGTTACAAAATGGCATTTTTTTAAAAGGTTTGTTTATGTACAGGAAGGGATACCTTCCTGTACATAAACAAACCATGGCATTTTGCTTTTTCCATGTGTGTTCACACATGGAAAAAGCAAAAACGAGGAGAAATAATGCATTTCTCCTCGTTTCGCCAACTTAAGACCAGGATCTTCCTGGTCTTAATTGTGCACTGCCTCCTATGTACGCCACCCTTGTACATAGGGGGCAGCATCAAATACAATGGGTGTTGCGGTGGAATGCCTAGCACAACACCCACTGCATGCCTCTTTCACGCTAACCATGGCGAGAAAGGATGCCTTATGTACAAGGCAGCGTTAAGCCACATTAAGTGGCTCAACACTGCCTTGTACATAAGGCACAGCGCCTATCGCCACCACACCGTCACTATAGGTGACACTATGGTGGCGATAGTGGCATGTACATATGCCTCTATAATTTTAAGATCCAGGTAAGAAAAATGAGCAAGTTAAAGCTTTTGAGTGAAATCGGGACAATACAGACACAGCTGACCCGAATCAGGGCCCCAAAACCCAACTCCCAAGCAAAGGAGGCATCCCCTAAACACCCTCCCTGAAGCTGCACCTTTGACTGTAAGTAAGATATAGTTCGGTGTGTTGAGTGGCCTGTTGCAGAGATCTGTGGCCAACTCACAGGTTCTATGAGTGCAAATTAGCATTTTATCCTAACAGGATTTAGACATTGCCTACTTTTAAGTTGAGAAGTGAAGATATTTGTATTGCTGAACAAAGACGTAAATATGTAAACATGCAGAGTGCTTTGGAATTCTGATGCGGCCATTATTTAGGAGTAGCAGATACTACCCCTGTCTTTGCTTGCATTTGATACCTGCAGGTAAGAAGGCAGCAACAGGAACAGACACCAGCAAATAGAGATACTAACTGTGTGATAGTTTGCAACTCTGTAATATCAAGAAGTCCACTTTTGATATCCTGGCATTTAGATACATTGAGGCACATGGTTTGAGTGAATAAACTGCTGTGAAACCATATAGTTTTAAATCAGCCAAGTGTTACACCAGGTTATCCAAGTATTGTCCAGAAGGTGTAGCAAACAAAGTGATGGAGAGACATCAGAGACGGTTCTTTAGCCGAGGGAGGTGTTGCTGATGTTGAGGAGTGGCGTGAGAAGGAGTGTTAGAGCATCTTAAAAAGATTTAACAATGAATACTGGTACAATGTCGTCTTTGTAGGAGGTGGGCTTGAGTGAGCTGAAAATGTTGCTGAGTTCATAGTGCGAGAGGTTAAAGGCTGTCCACTTTGGAGTGGAGCGATGGGGACTTGCTGGTAGAGTGGAGGTAAGTTCATGCTATCAAAGTGGAATCTGATTTTGTGCATCTTCATGGTAAAGAAGGCACTTACAGAGTTGCACTTGTTGCCTGAATGTGGGATTGGAGGGTCTCCAAGTGTATTCATGAAGTGCCTGAACACTCTGAGGAGTCATAGCTGTCTTTCAGAAGGGGGCTTTGTTTGTGATGTTGAGGCATGTGTATTCTGGATGGAGTTTTCTTTTCTTCAGAAGTATTTTATTGCAGTTTTCATTCATAAAACTTGCAACATTTTAAATGTCATTGCCCTCTGAGCTCTTTCGATAATGAAGCCTCGTGAGAATTTCTTTGATGGTAAGATTGACTTCAATCAAGGTTTTTTCGACAAGAACAATTTGCAGCATCATCAGTTCTCCATACCATATCTTTGAAAGAGGCTATCAGTCGGACAACAGCTATTTTCAGTACTTCTACCGTATCTTCCAGCTCTGCAATCCTGGTTTCCAGTCACAGTCCGGGATGCATGTCATAGCTCTGGCCTATGCAACCTCACGTCCAGTCCCACCTCTCCAGTTTTGTGTTCCATGTCTTCTACAGACGTCTGTATGGTGAGTAGGATAGCTGCATTTGTATGGATAGGGAATGCCTCAGTTATCCTTTTCAGGCCCGGGCATCACTATTTTCGCCTTTGTCCTCTTATCCCTGCTTTTAGGCTTTCTGGTCCTTGGCTTTGGCCATACGTAGAGTAATCACTGGGCCCCTGCTGTGTTGCGATCAGTATCTTCCCGATGGACGTCCCAGCAGCGCCAGGGCCTCTGCCTCCATCCCTCTGACCGCTTATCGTTGAGTGAGTGCGGGCGGCACAAGCATCGGGGGTTGGAAAAGGGTTTGTGGGGAGTAATCCAATCAGATTTTGCAAACTCTGGCGATGGCCGCTCATGATGGGAGAAGTGGACCCCCCCTCTCGTCCGGCATTCGCCACCGAGTCACTCAAGCTTGAAACAGCTGGTTGGAGCTGAAGAGAGGTGGAAAGCCCAGGCTGAATTCACGGTCTGTTAGTGTATGGGCTTTACAGTCTTGTTTGGATCCAGAGTCACAAAAGACCCGTTCAACCTCTTAGGCTTCCAGGCTTGCGGCGGCAGTAAGGCCCATCACTCATTGCTTCCTTTCTTTCCCTCCTTAGCCACAGAATTCTCAAGTCCTCAAAGTTTATTTATCCAGTCGCTGGCGAGGGGTAAGCTAGGCAGAGGTCCACGAAGTGCTCAGTTGAGGGGGAGCCTCCACGTACTCAGGCTCTCCCCCTCTCAAGTCACCCCCATCTTCCTCAGATGAGGAGTCCCGGCCTTTGTCTACTGAGGTCTTCCAGGTTCTTAAACAGGCCTCTGGATCTTCTCCTCTCAGCCCGCCTGCGCCCGATGTCTGTCGCCTACTTCTGCTCTCTCCACGCTCCCGAGTTAATTCTACACATCAGGCCCGGTCTCCAGCTGTCCACCCTGGTGTTCCCCCCTCTCACACCATCTTCCTTTCACCTCAGCACGATGGAAGATCCCAACATCTCAGTTTGCTCCATGAGGGCATCACGCTCACTCCAAACTGTGCCTCTCCGCTGGAGAACGTGGCCATGGGCAGAGGTTGGCTAGGGGACATCTCAGGAAGTGGAACCACACGGGTTCAAATGCCAATGTAAATGCTGTGGACCCTGAAGCCGGGGCCACCTAAATTACAATTTTTTTTATCCTTGTGCTTTTTGGGTGGAAAGCAGTTTGTGGGCAATGAGTGATTATTGGGGATTTCAAGAGACAAGTGTTTGCAGGTCTGACTAGTAGAGTGCATGATGCTGTGGCCTGAGTTAGACTTTGGTGGAGGACTGTATGTCAGTAAGGGTGATGAAGTAAAATACTCCATCGCTCCGATGCACATGAGGTCCACCAAATTTAAAGATGTCACCGACCTTGTGGACATCTGTTAATGTTGACAGGACTAGTAGCACAGTGGTTCCTGTCAATGTTGTGAAAGTTTGACAGATGCATTTGTCAAAAATTGTCGGCCCACCATCAAACTTTTAGGGAGTTTTACATTTATCCGAAACAAACTCCCAAAGTAAAAAAAAAACACATGACATACTTAAGGTCATCCCGCCTCTAAATTGGGTGGACGGACCTTCAGTCGGGCGGAGAGGGTACTCCGTCACTGTTGGGATGGAGTACCCTCTCCGTCAAACTCTAAATCAGCCCCTTGATGTCTTCCCTGCATAATAAAGCAGGTGTGAGCACATTTGTAACAGCTGGAATGGGGTATGTGGCCTTTTATTGCCATCCAGAAGTGATATATAATCCCAATAAAGAAATAAGTGTTCTTTTCTCCTTCTTCTCTTCTCTCTTCCTATTGTTCGGACTTCCATCCTTCGCTCTACACATTTCCCATGTTCTCCATGGTTTTTTTCTCCTTCTGCAACATTTTTCCCCTCATTCTCCATTTGACTCCTTTCTCTCAATCCCTTAATTCTCCTTTCTGCACTTTCCATCTCATTCTCACGCATACTCTATTCACTCGTTTCATTTCTGTTTTACTCTGCGTTCTCATATCCTTTTTAGGTTTCGACCTGGCGAGGGGCACGAAGTGCCCCTCCCAGTTTGAAAACTTTTGTTTTCAGTAGGGATGTTCAGACCGCCTCTGTTTCCAATTGGCTAGCTCCATAAATGGAGACTAGCCATTGGGAGACAGAGGCTGTCAATCACGCTTTCTCGGGAAAACGCGATTCGGGGGCGTTTCTCGGACTTTTTTTAAGTCCCGCCCCTTTGTCCCGGGCCGCGCTGTGATTGGCTGCCGGCCCGGGACACCCCCGTGACGTCATTTCCCGGGCCGCGCTGTGATTGGCTGCCGGCCCGGGACACCCCCGTGACGTCAGCCAATCACAGCACGGCCCGGGACCTGACTTGTTTGAGTTGCTAGGACTTGGCCGTATAGAGCCAGTGCTGTACTTGATGTATTGACTGTTGGGTTAGGCGCATATATTTACATTTATCATGGGTAGATTTCACGCATCTAGCACATTCCCCTGCATTCTCTTCTCGCTAGATCAATAGAAGGCCTTTATAGAGGCAGTACTGCCTGACGCTGTCGGTGTTGTGCAAGTGACACATGCAGTGCGGTTTTCCCCAGGTCTCTGGGGCTCCTTGTGAGAATCAGCAGGTTCTGCACCATTGAAGAGCCCAGTGCCCTGCAAAATACGTCCGCTGGGAATCTGGCGGGTTTGCAGCTCCGTGCAGCCCGCTCAGATCGCATTTTTATTGCACGTTGGACATCTTGGTTAACAAAATAGCGGTTTGTAATATGTAACGGTTGAGCTGCCCACCTGGGGGTTTAGAATCTGCACACGCATTGGAAAGGTACCTCTTTTATTGAATTGTGCAAAAGGAGGTTCTGGACAAAAAAATATCTTCCGTGTGGTGCACGTGCGACTCTTTTGTCTTGGAAAGCAAGCTTGGTGATGACAACGGATATCTGGCGCAGCAGTAGTAATATTTTCGGTTTGGGCGCGTGCAGCGTTACAAGTACACTCAGCGGAGCACGCGCCTGTGTTGTCAGTCTGGCGCGTGCGCTTGCTGACTCGAGCCACGTGTTGCTCCCTCCCAGGTGGTTTGCCCTGTGCATTTGTCATAGTGTAGGTTTGTGAAAGTGGCCATTAGCCGTCTCAGTGGTTGCTTTGACGCACTCTCCCTGGAGCCATTTTCTCCTGCTTTACTGCACCGCCTCTCGCGGGCCTTCGCACACGTGTAAATCATTCCTACTTGCCTCAAGCGACTGAATATTGGGCTCGAGCCCGGGGCTATGTCTGCCTAGGGGCTCTGGGGGGGATGGCATATCACCTGGGACATGGAGGGCTTCTCGTTCCTTGCTTAATTGTTTGCTGAGCAAATCACAAATCCTCCTCTCTCCTCATTGAAAAATGGAAATAGATGACAGACGGGCGCCGGCAATTTCCTATAATCTCTTCGCAAACCATTTCTACATGGTCTTAAGCTTTGTCTTGGCATCTTCCGTAATTTTGCCCCACGTTGAGTCTAAAACGAATCCGTTTACCATTATTGGACTCTGTATGCAGCTGTGCCTAGACAGTGGTCGAAGTGCATACAAAAAGGGGAACTGTGATGCGTGCAGTGGGGGCTGGGTGAGTGAACTTGGGGGTGGGGTCGTAGGTGGGACTGAAAAACATGTTTGGTATCATTTTTTGGGGTCTTCCATCTTCAAGTAATGAAACAATAACAGCTTAAATTAAAAATAAAAGCAAGTTATGTTAATCAGAGGCTCATGGACTGCCATGTATTCCTCTATTAGTTCATGCACTGCAGCAGAGCCACAATTGAATGCTGTTGGTGAAGTGGAGAATAGTGTTGTGTATGTTTGGTGCTACAAAGTCCCAGTCATTTTTTAAACCGCACTACGCACAGTATAAGATGGGCTGCTATAAAACGTGTAGAAAGGTTTAAGATAAAGTGCTTCCAAAATATGTTTTTGTAGTACACAGAATGTAGGTAATGCACATTTTTTTGTAACTTTTCACTATTATTTTTATCCCGTTCCCGCCCCCCATCCCGCTGTCCGTGTGCCCGTTCCTGCCCCCCCTCCCGCTGTCCGTGTGCCCGTTCCCGCCCCCCCTCCCGCTGTCTGTGTGCCCGTTCCCGCCCCCCTCCCGCTGTCCCTGTGCCCGTCCCCCCCCACCTCCCGCTGTCCGTGTGCCCGTGCTTAATGCTTGTTGTTTTGTGACTTTTTAAAAAAAGTGTTTTAATTACAAGTCTCCCACCGAGATTGTGTCTGTTAGCTTATACCGTAATAATGATTAATACCAGCCCCTAGAGACCCGATCCACCTATGGTCATATTGGTGCCCATCAGAAATATCACCGCCGGCCTCCGATCCTCGCCATCATCTTCTTCCAAACTCCGCGGCGCTGCCAGTGGACGCCCTGTCCAGGTAGCAGCCGCCTTAGCCTGTGTCAGCCCGCGCCTCCCGGAGCCGGGGGCTGAGAGCCTCGCTCCGGAGGCGGCCCGGGGCTGCGAGGGCGGCTGCTGCTGCTGCTGGGACTGCAGGACGCGCCGGGTGGGCGAGCCCGGGGCGCGCCGCTGACTGCCTGAGCGGGGCGTGTGAGTCCAGGAGGGATTTGAACCCTACGGTGCAGAGTGGAGACAGCATGGCTGGAGTCTGAGGTGCCTTGTGTGGAAGAGGGTCCCCTACCCCAGCATCAGATAGCGTCAGGAGGGCTTCTCGCCGCTGCAGGGCTGTCGTAGGGAGCCTAACCTGGCTGGGGAGTCCGGAGAGCAAGGGATAGTTCCGGCCGACAGGCGGCGTCCTGTCCAGCGCGGGAGGGTGCACCACCATGGCACCCTGGCACCCACCGCCGCAGCGAGCCCTGATCTGCCTCACCTTTGGGATCCTGTGCTGCGCGCCCAGACCGGTAAGGGGGCAGCTGATGGCGGGTGGCGGCCCGGGGCACTGCTGTTAGGAGGTGCTTGTTTGGCGACTCTGAACTGCCTCTCCAGTGGCATCCGGGCTGTACAATGTGTTGTGGGTAACTCTGAGCAAGATGTAAGGGCGGTAGAGTGGCATGTCGTGATCGTGCCCTCAGAGATTGTCATTAAGACAGGCTCGCATCATGTGCAGAATGTAACCCTGGGCTTGGCATCGTGGCCCCCTGGCAGAGTTCAGAGGTGTTTAAAGGAGAAGATGGAATGTACCAAGTGCTTTTATGAGTTGTCATTAAGTTAAGATGGCATGCCCAAAGTAGGCATGGGTTTGAATGAGGGCACCATAGGTGGGTATTCCTCTGAGGTAGGCATTACGTGCTGAATGTGTCTTTCCAGTTGTCATACGGTAGAAAGCCACGTGCTGAGTGTTACTCTGAGGTTGGCATTAACGAGGAATGGCATACGAAGAGTGTTTTCTGGGTTTGACATGAGTAGGCTGGCATGGGCTGAATGTGTCTGCGTGGCTGGCATAAGGGGCATGTGCTGATGGCGTCTTTGCGGTTGGTGTTAAGATTGTGTCACTTGCAATAGCCACAGGACCGGCTGGTATGTGATGAAGGTGACTCTGGGGCTGGCATCATGACACCGTGGCATTTGTTGAGAGTGACCTAGCATTAAAACATGATGAAGTGAACTTTTGGAGTTGGCATAAGGGAAGCCAGGCCTCTGCTGAGGATCCTTAAGGAGTTGGAATGGGCTGAGCATGTCATTGTGGTTGGCAGCTCCATAGAACAGTGTGCATTAAAATGCGTACATGATACCTAGCATGGCATTAGAACAAAATGTCACCAAATGTTATGGTTCTGATGCTGACATCACTGTGTTTGGCATGGAACAGACTTGGGTGTGCAACATGTTGCCCTGAGTTTCACGTCATGACATCATGTGACGCATTATGGGCGTTTAGGGGGCATTTTAACTAGGCAAGGAGGAAATGTGCCAGGTGTGTCACAGGTGTGAGCTACGTATTAAAGGTAATGTCGAGTGTTTCTCTGACGCTGGTACAAAGGTGGGATGACGAACTGAGTCAATCAATCAGTCAAATAACTTTATTCGCATTTAGTAAATGCATAAAAGTACAAGTAGTTATCACAGTACAAATTGATCAAGGAATAATTCAAAACAGTTAAAAATTAATTGTATACATTTTTCCTTTTAAAAGATATCAACATTTATATGCATCCACATTACTGGAGCTAGCAGCTATACATTTATGAGAGGAATATTTGCAGTAATCAATTTATGATGGTAACACCCTCACGTGTGGTTTGTTCAGAATAGCCAAGCACTGGAAACATGGCTGTGCTTGCTTCCCTGCCCCCTGGCTGTGCTTGCTTCCCTGCCCCCTGGCTGTGCTTGCTTCCCTGCCCCCTGGCTGTGCTTGCTTCCCTGCCCCCTGGCTGTGCTTGCTCCCCCGCCCCCAGGTTCCCCTTCCCCTGGTTCCCCTTCCCCTGGTTCCCCTTCCCTGCCACCTGGTTGTGCTTGCTTCCCTGCCACCTGGCTGTGCTTGCTTCCCTGCCCCCTCGCTGTGCTTGCTTCCCTGCCCCCTCGCTGTGCTTGCTTCCCTGCCCCCTCGCTGTGCTTGCTTCCCTGCCCCCTCGCTGTGCTTGCTTCCCTGCCCCCTCGCTGTGCTTGCTTCCCTGCCCCCTGGCTGTGCTTGCTTCCCTGCCCCCTGGCTGTGCTTGCTTCCCTGCCCCCTGGCTGTGCTTGCTCCCCCGCCCCCAGGTTCCCCTTCCCCTAGTTCCCCTTCCCCTGGTTCCCCTTCCCTGCCACCTGGTTGTGCTTGCTTCCCTGCCACCTGGCTGTGCTTGCTTCCCTGCCCCCTCGCTGTGCTTGCTTCCCTGCCCCCTCGCTGTGCTTGCTTCCCTGCCCCCTCGCTCTGCTTGCTTCCCTGCCCCCTCGCTGTGCTTGCTTCCCTGCCCCCTCGCTGTGCTTGCTTCCCTGCCCCCTCGCTGTGCTTGCTTCCCTGCCCCCTCGCTGTGCTTGCTCTCCTGAGTGTGTGTGTGGCTCTGGGTGGGTGTGTGTGGCTCTGGGTGGGTGTGTGTGGCTCTGGGTGTGTGTGTGTGTGTGTGTGGCTCTGGGTGGGTGTGTGTGGCTCTGGGTGGGTGTGTGTGTGTGTGTGTGTGGCTCTGGGTGGGTGTGTGTGTGTGTGGCTCTGGGTGTGTGTGTGTGGCTCTGGGTGTGTGTGTGTGTGTGTGTGTGGCTGTGGGTGTGTGTGTGTGTGGCTCTTGGTGGGTGTGTGTGTGTGTGTGGCTCTTGGTGGGTGGGTGTGTGTGTGTGGCTCTTGGTGTGTGTGTGTGTGTGTGGCTCTGGGTGTGTGTGTGTGGCTCTTGGTGGGTGGGTGTGTGTGGCTGGTTCTTGGTGGGTGTGTGTGTGTGGCTGGCTCTTGGTGGGTGTGTGTGTGTGAGGCTCTGGGTGTGTGTGTGTGAGGCTCTGGGTGTGTGTGTGGCTCTAGGTGTGTGTGTGTGGTAGTAATTGCTGTCTGCTGAGCTCGTCCGTAGGGTACAATATGTCTCACATTTGCGAGATATTAAGCTAATGGAATGTAAATGACAATGCCATTTATTTATTTGTTTTCAAAACCAACACATAAATACAAATTTTGTCATTTACAATGCCAATAGCTCTAACTTTTCCAAAGGCGAAACCATTGCATTGTAAATGCTTGTTTCATATTTGTCATTTCCCTCTTCCATTCCCTGTCTATCTCTGTATCCTCTTCATTTCATCATCTTATTCCTTACTCTCTTGCTTTCCTCTGATTTTCTTTACCATTCACAGTTGTCTGTCCCCCTTTCTCTAGTTTATCCCGAGTCTGTCAACCTTTACTTATCTTTCACTTAGTTTGTCTTGCTTTCTCTTCTTCCTTCTTGCTCTGTTTTACTTTCCCAGATTCGTGCTTTGTTTGTCTTCATTTTCACATTCTCATTATCTTTCACTTTTTTCTCCGTATTTTCTACCCTTCACACTGCCCATTATTTTCTTTCCTGTTCTTTACTTTTCTGTTCCCTTCCTCTCTCTACCTTTCTCATTACTCTATCCTTTTTAGGTCTCGCCTGTCGATGCGCATGCGCATCGAGCTTGCGAGACTATGGGGGCTTAAACACTCTTTAACCAACTTGCAAGGAATCGTGGCGATTCCTTGCAGTGCCCGTGAAATTTAAGCTCAATGCGCATGCGCATTGAGCTTAAAAGCGCGTGCACATGCCCCCAGCCGCCTGCCTTGCCCACTCTCTCTCTCACAGCCTCCCCCAGCTCCGCCCCCTCACTTCTTGATTGCACGGCCGCTAGGCCGTGCCTCCCCTACTCTCCTCACCCCTCCTCCTCCTACTCTCCTCCCCCCTCCTCCTCCTACTCTCCTCCCCTGCCTGCCGTGTCGCACCTCTCCCCTCTCCCCGCTCCGCCCCCTCCCCTGCCCGCCGTGTCGCAGAACACAGAAGCTTGTTTAACCTATGTCCTATGTCCACGCAGTATTGCCTGTTTACGTGTTTATAGTGCCAAGATGACGGCCAACCACAGCTTCAGAGCACTCTGTGACGAGTGCACAGAGATGCAGCAAAACATTATCAGGACTCTTATAACAGTTCAACGCCTCAGGCATCAAAAGGAACAAGCAGGGCGCCAGTGGTGAGATTGCGACTTCTTCTCCCCTCCCAAGGCTTTCTAATTTTCCGGTGGTCACAAAATGGCTGCCGAAGAGCTCCTTGCCTGTCTGTTTGTCCACCTGCTTGAGCATCTCTGGTCCTTTTCTAGGCCGGTGGTCTTACCAGCCTATATGTACACACATCAATCTCTTTAGCCCCCCTCCTCTCTCGCGCACACTCCACCCCGCCGGAGCCTCGCATCACTCTGCAGTCTCTGCCTCGCGCCCGCCATTGCCCCCTCCCCTTCAAGGGGACTGAGCACGTGCTCTCATTACCTCACCTCCCTTTATAATTAATTTACGGTCTTTGCAACTCCCCAGCCATATGTTGCTTTGTTTTCGCTGCTTCTTTGTTGTTGTGTCGCCCCACATCCGCCTCTCACCGCACCGACGCCACCTCGCCTCAGACGGCCCCCTCCCTCCTCCCTCCTCCCCCCCTCTCTTTCTCGCACACTTCTTTCGCCTCCCTTTGAACTTCTCCCAGCTCAATTACTCTCCCCCTAATTTCCCATCACTTCCCTTTACAGCTCTTTTTCGCTCTCCCTCACAAATTCCCCCTCCTTTCCAATTCCAACAGATCACCCCTCCCAATACTGTTCGTCACTGGGCTATAAGTGGGATGCAAAGGTGTTTGGGGGAGGGGGTCTCCAAAAGGTGTTTGGCCTATTTAATTAAGGGTGTGGCTTAAATATGTAAACTCATTTTCTGTGATTTCCATAGTATGTGCCACCCAACCTGACTTTTGGTTCCTCTCCCAGCTTTCCTTTATTGCATCCAGTTATAGAACACAAAAATTGACGTGCACCAAAAACCTAACAGGACTATTGCAATTTATTTATTTATGTGTTTTTAACATAGCGCGTACTTTACCCAGAGTTGTCAGAGCGCTTTAGACTAGAGCGAAGTAAATTACATAAGGAAAAAGTGACATGGTAGTAGACAACACTACTTATATGTACAGCAGTTACTCGTGACGTGAGTTACAGATTAACAAATTACATATTCACTCAAGATTACATATTAAGTAAAATTGGAGCGATCAAGGCTGCACAGCTACATAATATATATTTTTAAAATTGAGACAGAGGGTCCTAGTAGCTCTCCTGAGTGTCATGTAACAATCGGGGTCATGACCTGAAATGAGGGGGTATGTGCCAGGTGGGGAGTTTGGCTTTCTCAATGGTCGTTTGCTGTTGAGTAACAGCAATAATTTTGTTGCCAGTAATTAATATCAAAAATGTTTCAATTCTGAAATAGTGAGATTGAGAGTTCAATATTACTGAGGCCAGTGGAAGGGGGTGTGGACTTCAGAGTGTCTCACTCACTCTGGTTATGTTCACTCTGTTACATGTATGCCCTTTTCCTCTCCATATCTCCTCCGTTTGCATATCTTACAACTCATCTCTTTCCTCTTCAGCCCCCTCTTTTCATTCTATCCTGAATACACCTTCTGGCATCTCCTTCCCTTCACCCCCACCCTCACACAACACACTCACTCATGTGTAAGAACTGCATTTTATTTTACTTTCGCCTTGTCAATATTTTGACAACTATGTACTTCCTTCACACACATATGCATAAAATCACAACGCGCCCATTCGGCTCTGCAGATGGATGTGGTGTGTTAGTGCTCGTTGTAAGGTTTCTGTGCTGTGTCCCCATGCGCCATTTACTCGATTCTGCACCTTTTCCTGCCCTCTGTTGAGGGTATATGCCCAGCTTAGACCTTAATGTGTTCAGTCATATGTAAAACTGACATGCTTGGCATGACACTAAAAGTTGTTGCCCTTTCGGCTGCTGTATTTTATTGCCGCGGTAGCTACGAGCTGGCTCGATGCTTCCCCAAACTCCCATAGTGTTTACTATTGCACACAGTTCTCTGCTGCAGACACTCAACCCTCTGAGTTACCTCATCATTTAATAAACATTTTCCAGCTGGAGCCCTCTTTGGTTTCTTTCCTGGTGGGAACCACTGCGTATTTGATTCAGGTCGCCGTGTGGCCTGTTTCAGATCACGTTTATATGCGAAATAATAGCTTTCTGCGCCGCTGCAGGGGGTTTCTTACCTCCACTCTAAATATGCAAGGATGCGATAAATGACGTCAAAGTACAGGAGCCGAGAGGCCTCCTATTTCTCTGAGGCACGTTCATGCGCACGTCACCTCCGTGCACACAGAAGGTGGCTCGCGCGAGTGGACCGTGCACGCATGCGCATACTGATGTTTCTTTCATCCCTGCCCTGTCCCTGGGTTTCACCTCACCCCCTATGTCCATGATAGGGGCTTTAGTTTGCAGGAGCGCACACACACACCCTCCTTTGTCCTTGGTATTGGCGGGATCATCGCTGCCTCGCTGCCCCCTCCAGTCATTCATTTGGAAAAGGTTATTCCCTCCGCGGAGCCCCGCTGCCTTTAGGCCGCTTCTGCCTGGCAGTTTCATTAACACCGGCTTAGCATCTCCCTGATTAAACTGCTCCCTTCTCGGGCTCCCGCTCTCAGCGGATGCAACAGCTGCAAAATGCGCGGCACCTCTGCACGCCACCAGTGTTTGGTGTGAAAATAACAGAATATGACAATTAAGCTGCTTCGCTCTGGCAGGCTCTCTGCTGAGACTGTTTATAGCTCCTCGAAGCTTCCTTGGGGGCATGCAAGCACTATAGAACAAATGGTAATATAACCAGGGTCAGGCAGTTCCCGAAGGGCTGGTCTGTCAGTGGTCTGTACTATTGGCTGTTTGTGGGCCTGTTTTATGGCCTGGTGGGACGTTTTTTAGGTCGAGCGACCTATCTCAATGCGCATTGAGAGCGGGAGCTCGATATAAAGGGGCTTAAACAGAGGTTTAACTAGCTGGCGATTTGGTGCTGTGCCGGTGAAATGCTCGTGCACAGCATCAAATCGCCAGCCATCTGCCATCTGTTCCCCAGCAGCTCCGCCCCACAAGCTTCCCCCAGCATGCGCTCTGGCTCAGCCGAGCCGCACTCCTCCCACACCTCTCACACACAAGTGAAGCTTCACTTCAAAGGCCCCCGCATTTCTCCTACCCCTCCCCACAGCAATTTCACTTTGATGGCTAGACTATGTAAACTTTGTACCTCAAACACACACACATTTACTCTTAGCCCCCGTGGCACTCTCGCCTCCCTTTTGCACGCACATTTTTTGCTGTCAGCTTCCACAGCACTCTCTGCTGTTCCCTTCTTTAACTCTTTCTCTTTCATTCACTCTTTCCGCATCCTTTTTTTTTAAATTCTCCCAAGTGCACGCTCTATCTGCCTTTCATAGCTATCACTCGTCCCTTGTATTCTCTCACTCGCACGCTCAAACACATACACATTTACTCTTAGCCTCCGTGGCACTCTCGTCCTCCCTTTTGCACGCACATTTTTTGCTGTCAGCTTCCACAACACTCTCTGCTGTTCCCTTCTATTACTCTTTCTCTTTCAGTCACTATTTCCGCAGCCTATCTGTCTTCATGACTGTCTCTGTTTCACTCTCATATTATGCCCCTCTCTCTCTCTCGCTCTGTTTTTCTCTCTCAAACACACACGTACACGCTCAGAAAGATGCTTGTAAGCACACGTGTAACTGCAGCCTGGACAACGAAAAACTTCTGAGTGTGGCCAGACTATGCAAACTTTGTACAAGTGCAGTGAATTTTGCACGAGCTTTTTTTGCACCGACCTTCTAAGTGCAAATATAATATTTTCACAGATCGGTGCAAATGTGTTTGCATTGATCATTCTGTGCAGATTTTGGTGCAAGCATTGCAGTGCACGAGTGCCATGGTACTATGTTGGTTGTTCAAGGGTAGATGGGTTCAGATCTTCGTTTCGGTCTGCCCTTTAGTTTTCACAACAAAGCAAAGACAACCCTGAAAATGTCCATGAAGTATAAAACATCTTAATGTAAATGGTCCGTCAAATTCCCACTGAACACCACCACATCCACCACCACATCCACCGCATCCACCACCACCACCGCATCCACCACAACCACATCCACCGCATCCACCACCACATTCACCACCACATCCAACATCACCACCACAACCACCACCGCATCCACCACCACAACCACCATGACATCCACCACCACATGCACCACTGCATCCACCACCACCACCGCATCCACCACCACATCCACCACATCGACCATCACCTCCACATCCACCATGACATCCACCACCACATCCACCACATGCTCTACCGCATCCACCACCACCACATCCACCACCACATCCACCACCACCACCGCATCCACCACCACATCCACCACATCCACCATCACCTCCACATCCACCATGACATCCACCGCCACATCCACCACCACATCCACCACCACCACATCCACCATCACCTCCACATCCACCATGACATCCACCGCCACATCCACCACCCCATCCACCACCACCACCACCGCATCCACCACCACCACTGCATCCACCACCACAGCCACAGCCACCGCCACCACATCCACCGCATCCACCACCACATCCACCACCACATCCACCATCACCTCCACATCCACCATGACATCCACCGCCACATCCACCACCACACCCACCACCACCACATCCACCACCACATCCACCACCACATCCACCACACCCACACCCACATCCACCACACCCACATCCACCACATCCACCACCACATCCACCTCCACATCCAACACCACATCCACCACCACATCCACCACCTCAACCACCACCGCATCCACCACCACATCCACCATGACATCCACCACCACATCCACCACATGCACCACCACATCCACCACCACATCCACCACATCCACCACCACCACCGCATCATCCACCACATCCACCATCACCTCCACATCCACCATGACATCCACCACCACATCCACCACATGCTCCACCACCACCACATCCACCACCACATCCACCACATCCACCGCATCCACCACCACCACCGCATCCACCACCACATCCACCACATCCACCATCACCTCCACATCCACCATGACATCCACCGCCACATCCACCACCACCACATCCACCACCACCACATCCACCACATGCACCACCACCGCATCCACCACCGCATCCACCACCACATCCACCACCACATCCACCACCACATCCACCACCAGGTGCAAATGCAATGTTCTTGGATTTTCGTCACAATAAAATACACTGAACATAATCTTCACAAAATTAATTTACAAACGTTTAAGCTATTGCCATTATAAATTACAATAAATTTTATTTAAGTATTAATTATTTACAAAATTAAAAGCCATTGTTATTTGCAATATCAATACATCTAAGTCACGTAAAGACAACACACATTGCATTACAAATGCTATAGGTGTCACATTTGCGAAAGTTAAAACTATTGACATTGTAACTGACAAAGCTATTACTTTTGCTATTTTCAAAACCAACACATAAATAAAAAAAGTGTCCTTTACAATACCAATTGCTCAAACTTTCCTAATGCGAGACCTATTGCATTTCCAATGCTTGTTCCTCTGTGTTCTCCTATTTCATATTTTCTTTCCCCATCCTTCTCCCTGTCCTCTACCCTGCTCTAGAATCAAGCGCGTGGTCCACATTTTTAGGCTCGCTCCTGATAAATTATGGTTTAAAGTTTGGAATCTTGCATATTCTGGCATTTTCAATGCTAACAAAGTTTTTGTTTTACATTTCTCCAACTTTACCGCAGTTTCTCAAATTATATAGTATATTCCTGCTTCTCACAGAACTGTTAGTGGATTAAAAAAGCTGCTTTCAAAATACAGACCTATGAGTCATAGTAGTTTTTATAAATGAATTAATTTAGCTTATTAAAGACAAGTGAAAGACACCGAGAAACATAACTCAAGATTTAGTGAAGACACAGAGAAACGCTTTTGAGATATAGGATAATAGAATGAGAACCAGCGAGGAGCTGACTGATGACTGAAGATTTTAAGTTCTAAATCTGTAAGGAGAAGCTATCACCTGAATATAACTACCGTAGGGATCACACTGTGAACATATGACACCTGAAAAATCTATTCCAAATTTAGCACTTCCTCCTGAAATGGGATAATGTTCTTCTATTTTAAATCCCATATCAGGTTGAAGAACTGTAGGTGATCGACTTAGATGTGAAAAGCAAGAGTAACATAATTATTTCATGAGAATTCGTGTTAAATAATTCGTTTTTTCCATTTACTGTTATTTAGTATTTCTTCAATAATGTAGTTTAGAGCACTTTTTTATTATAATATTAAATAATATGTATTTATCATTATAAACCATATTACATTTTGGAATTAGCTTAGAATGCATCTATAAAAAATGCTTATTCAGAAGTGGAAGTTCCTTGATGGAAACGTGTGTTTGCACATGTGTCATGTTTTCTGTGCCTCTGTGGTTGCAACACCTGCTAAAGGTATGTTGTAAGGTTTGTGAAAGCCAGGTTGCAACCCATCCTATCAGTCACCACCACCATCGCTTGTGGAGTCCCCTAGGGATCGCCCCACTGCCAGGCTACATATCAGTTGTCTCCTGCACCTTCACAACATCGACTACTCTATGTTTGGTGATGACAGGTTTCTAAAAGGTAAGGTAGTCTCAGGTGATGGTCATCGGATAGTAACCTGCTTGAATATTGTGACATATTCTCAAGGATTTATCGCAGAGTTATCGGCACTTTATCGCAGCCAAAGTGGCGATAAATGTATCGCCCCATTCACAAGCTGGTGCAAACAGACCACATCACCAGTTTACCTGCGATTGGATTGCAGCCACAAAAATCATCGCCACAGATGACACAGCAACTATCACTAATGAGATGCAGAGTAGGCATTCCTGTGCAAAAAGCTGCGACAACACCAATCCGCAACATTCTCAACGACCAGCCAGATCGGCGATAAGGCGCGTTAGCAACAGAAAATTAACACCTGCCCTCACCTGGTGTAAATTCGGACGACAGCCTGCACCAGACAAGGGAGCCCAGGCCAGAGCCACACCTGAAGGGCATCTGTTGCCATGGAGCTACTGATCATGTAGCTCGGAGCCCCAACAGGCCCACAACACCCACCGCCACCACCCCCAGGCCCGCCACAAAGGCAGTGCAGACACAGACCGCGGACCTTCAGAAAACGCACCAGCCTCACAGACATAACTCGAGAGTATGTCATTGCCCACTACAGGCTCAAAAGAACAACCATCCTCCATATCCTGAACATCATAGTCCACAGGCTGATGGTACCCACACAGCGGACAACCAACATCCCTCCGCAGACAAAGCTGCTGGCTGTGCTGCAACAGCAAGAGTCGGAGGAGTCTCACAGCCAGCCCTATCAAAGTTCCTCGCACCTGTCCTGGATGTCATCCTCAGCCTGGTACCCCAGTACCTATACTTCCCCCACACTGTGCAGGAACAGCTGGAGTCAAAGCAAGGCTTCTATGCCATAGCTGGCTTCCCACATGTGTTGGGGGCAATTGACTGCCCACATGTCCTACTTGTGCCTCCTGCTGCCAACACTGCACACAATTACCGCAACAGAAAGCACACGCACTCCATCAATGTGCAGGCAATAGTGGACCACTGGGGAATCTTCATCAATGTCGGACACCAACTACCCAGGCAGTGTGCACGATTCATACATCTTCCGACAGTCCATCATCAACCAGCGCTTCCAGGATGGCACCTATGGAAATGCACTGCTCGTTGTAAGGTACCAAATGAACACACTACAAATTACAATAGAAGGAGAGGCTGCCCTATATGTTTAAATTCCTGGCTCAGATGAGTCCAAAGATTTCAGTTGCGCAGTTGTGAGCTCACTACATTTCAAGGCCGCACCACATCATGAACCAAACAGGAGATAAGAAGATACAAACATAGTTTTATTTATTTTCTTTTTTCAGAGAATTCATTTTTTCTTTTAATTAGATTATAAAAAGACATTTGGTATGACAAAAAGTTCAATCATAAAAACAGCCCCACATTACCCTAACCATCATTCATTCAGACACAGCAAAATCACACATCTAACATATCCTCATGCACACCATTCGATACATCCAATTTATAACAAACAAAACATCATAATCAGAACAAATTCCAAGGTTGTAAACTGCGGATACAGCACAATGCCGGAAACCCAAGATGGTAATCTCAGGGCGGTGAGTGGAAGCGCCAACGCGCGTTTCGGTGCCAGGCCCGATCTATGGCCGCACCTTCATCAGGGCAGATACACGTAGGGAGATGGGGGGGCAGACAAAAGAAAAGCAGCCAATCTATGATAGACAAGAAAACATAAGGTGGGGATTATGTAATCACCAAAGAATTCTTATCTAAGTTTATATCTCAAAGCATTTATATAGTTCAAAACTATATATGGCTATTCTGCATATTAATAACAGGCTGATTCGTGTTTAGTCATTATATACATCTTATTTCATAGCATGAGTAGTGAGCTCAAACAATTGCAGACAACTATGCATAACATAAAATTTCGCAAAATCATCATCAGCAGGTGCTGGCCAAAAAAGGATACCCTAGAGACAAGACTAAAAAGATCATTAGCACACATATATATAGAAAGAATTTTTTTTTCCCCAAGATTGCACAGAGAACAGAGCTAGCGCTGGAAGGCTGTGTGCTAAACACAAAACAGATCAAACAATACATTCGCTCATACACAGTTATTTTAGCGGCTTTCATGGAATTAGATTCATGGCTATAAGCCGAAAATGTCAGAGTTCGGCAGCGAACCTATTCCTAGCTAAGGGAAAACAGTTTCAATGAAACAATGCAGGCCGCCCGACACGTCGCCGCAGGTGACCCTCATAAGAGGGCGGGCACCGTAGTGCCACAGGATGGCAGGCGCACCAGCCTGCTGGTGTCCAGCGGCCGGTGGCCGCTGCCATGACGTCAGCACGCTTCCTTGGGGGGTAGGGGGGACGAGGTATTTATGTCTCCCCCCGCCTCCGAGCAGTCTCTTTTTTGCCCTGCTGCCCTCGATGTTGTTGGTGCCCAGGACTTAAGGTAAGTGACCTTCCCCCCCCCCTTTCGTGCTCGCTCCCCGCCTCGGGTGGTTGTGTCGGGCCGGGAGGCCTGCTGTTTGGACTGCTGTTGTTCGGCCATCTTGGTCACCTCTGCCTCAGGCCTTCCCAGTAGTGCAGGGGCCGGCTGGTTTGGGGAGTTTTGTTGCTGCTCCCCGGGCTTGGCACTCGTGGCCTTCTCTAGGAGTGTCTTTGTAGGCGGCATTCTAATTCGAATCCAAAAGACATTGAAAGTCTGTTAAGGCTTGCGACATATATTATTCTGGGATTCGAACCCATCGCCTGCTATTTATCATCGGCAGTGATAACAAAGCACCACACAACATCTGTATTGCCGCGACGATCCACAATACGAATGCCGAGGTCCTTCCTCCCGATGTGTTTCAGTTACTCCTATTGAAACACCAAACACTCCAGTTTCTGCTGCGCAGCTATAGCTTATTTGTGCACGGACAAGCTAGATTTATATCCAATTGTTCATCTCTCCCCAGGGGAGATCACCTCCGCGTGTATTTAAAGTAAGCGAACTCCTACCCTCTCCCATTGCGCCAGCCTCGGCTGGCCCTTGCACGCGAGCCGCTCTGCATCCTGCCCCTGTATTCCCCTGCCTGACTGTCTCTCGTCTTGGCCCGTCGGGTCTGGGGGGTCCTAGGTTCATGTGGCAGCAGTTTCGGCCCTCCGGCTTTGGGACCCGCGGGCCAATTCCGGCTCTGGCCCTCGCGGCTCCAGGGCAGTTCACCCCCTTGTTGTTTCCTCGGCGGGCATAGGCCCTTCCATGTATCGCGTGTGGTCATTTATTGTATTATTTATTTATTTATTTCTGCACATTTATTTAGCGCGGTCTTTACCCGTAGGCGGCAGAGCGCTTCACAATAGGAACGGATTTGAAGCATAATGATAAACATTACACAAGAACAGCTTCTAAAGCATACGTTACGTTACATTTGGTAATAGTGACAATTGTGAGCAAACGAAATACATGAGGTACTAATAAGTGCACAAGAGGATAAAGTGGCAAGTGTGCAGTTACAAGAGCTTAATTCGAAGTATATTACTGCAATAGGTGCTGACTCTCAGGCACATAAACAAGCGTTACGTAGGCAAAGGTGGTTTAGCGCGGCGGCATCTGCTTCCAATCTTTATCGTCCCGGGTCGAATACGGAACAGAGCAGGTTTTATCCCCCGTGCTGATCTAGTGGGATCGCGCATGTGATTAGCTTCTGTATCAGCCTGGTCATTCAGTGAGACACAGTCTTTTCCCCCGTTTCATACCAGCTCGCCGGCACTTAAGTATCTTTGCGGGGGATCCAACGGTCCGTGAGGGGGCCTCTCTCGTCAGCTTCGGCTTCTGTATCATCATGCACTGTGAACAGGTTTCTCCTGAATCACTTAGCCATGGAGTATCTATGTTTGGTGTATAGCTTTTTAAGGAATACAGGGGAACTTACAAGGGCTGATATTTAGTTCATTTAAGGTGGCACTAACATCCATATCTTGCAGGACTGATTGTATACGGCTAGTGAAGTCTGGAGGGGAAGGAGCAGAAATACAGCGTCAAGGCGCCTAAAAGCGGAAGGAGCACAACAGACGAAGGAGAACATTTCAATGAATGGGAAGAAACGTTGTGACACTGTTCTTTATTTTTCAGATTACAAAGTAAAAATCATCAGTGGAGGATTAACGAAGCGGGACAGGTGGATTCGAGTGGTCCAGAGACAGGTATACTGGTAGAACCAGCCTCTTGGGGTGGACATGGAGGGAGAACTTATGCACGCAGTAGGGGAAAGAGAACAAGTCGGTTTGTGGTCTATAGAAATTGTCACCTACAAACACTCCAACTAACGTCCGCCTTTTCCCTCCATAGCCCCTTCTCACTCTCACTCTCGGAGTCCTCCGTATTGCTCGAAACTTTCGTTCCGCTTGTCGCATCACTGGGATGTAAGTATGGAGGGGTGTGGGACACGCACCTGTTGATTTTCACGAAGGCCAGGCTCTTTCTCCATTTGTGTACTGTGGCTGATCCTAATTTTTATCCCCAGATTCCGTGCAAGCGTTGTGAAGTCAGAATGGACAGCCAGAGTTCCCCTCCCCTCTTCCAAGAAAATACCCAGGTGGAGGACTCGTTGCCGGGCACCTCCCAAGACGCAGTGTGGGCTGACTTTTTGGAGCTGGCAAAGCTGAAGGGCCTGGCTTGGGCTCAGAATATGATGAATACGCCAGAGCCAGAGGATTCTGGTTGCCCGGCAGAATCCCCTTCGTCCGACAACTCGAACAATACCGATGCCGCTCCTTCCAGGCCCAAGCGGATCAGAAAGCCCACTGTTAGGGATTTCCCCTTGGAATCTTTGCCGCTGACTCGTAGCAAGTCGGTGGCGACCCCCAGGGAGGTCCCGTCTCTGGGGACAAGTGCTATGCCACCGCCTCCTGCCCTCCCCAAGGACACTCAGGCGACACAAGGTAATTTTGCTACCAAAGACGATCTGACCAAAGTTTTGGACTCGTTGAACAATTTCATGGAGCGCTTTCAAGGGGGGTTACCTGTTTCTAGCGCCACTCCAGCAGGGGGTAGTGGCCTGGCTAGTGGGAGTTCTGTTCTGGCAGCCTCCACGGTTTGGTCTTCGGTGCAAGCTGCAAAGCAAGGGGATTCAGTAATTGTCACCTCACCACCGGCGGCTCTCACGATCTCGAGTGGGGCGTCTAGTGGGGCGCCGCCGGTGAGTTCCCCCGCCGCTCCTTCGGCACCCACCGCTATGGTTTCTAACTCTCCCTCTGTTTCCTCTAGCGCTCCCTCGGGGGTGCCTCCAGCCAGCAGCACTTTGCCTGTTCCCGTCCCTACTCCTGTCCCAGCGATCTCCACTGCTCCGCTCCTCTCGGGGCGATGCTCTCTGGCGTGGCAGGTACCCCAGGCCGCCAAAGAGGCCATCTGGAGACGGGAGTTCATCGACATTTTTACCCTTCTCATGTTAGGGCAGGAAGGCATGGATGCTAGGAAGTTTGGGGTTAAGGAAGAGGATAAAAAGGTCAAGTACCAGCCCTGGCCTGAGAAGAACATTGCTAATTGGCTAGAGGCTTTCTCTATCTTAGCGGCTGTCACAATGGAACGCTTTCCGGAGCAGGGCCCAGGCCTTGTTCAATACTCCAGGATCATCCACAATGAGGCCTTGAAATGGGGTGGAAACGGGTGGATCAACTATGATAGGGAGTTCCGTAGAAAAATGTCTCAGTGCCCAGAGATGAACTGGGATCAGAAGGAGGTGCAGCTCTGGATGGAGCACATGGGAGCACGGGGCCAGCTTCCAGTGGGTCCAGCTAGCAGCACTACCAGTGGGCAGGCTTCCTCGGGGGGAACTTCCTTTTTTCGGGGCAAGGGTAAGCATTCCTTTCGGGGGGGCCGCAGAGGAGGTGGGGCCAGAGGTGGCTTCAAGCGTTCTCCCCCCGGCACCTGCCGCTTGTTCAATAATGGATCTTGCTCCTGGGGGAAGACATGTAAGTTTGTCCACGCCTGTAACACCTGCGGGGGGCCCCACCCCACAACCTCAGCCTCTTGCCAGTCCAAGCAGAGCACCCAGCCAGCCAGCAGGAGTGGACAGTAAGGGGGAGTTAGGCTGCAGGTCCCCGGGTTTGGTTTCTCCTCTCACGCCCTCTTTTTCTCCCCCTTTGCTTTTCAGCGAGTTTTCTGGGCACCCTCTTTCCACAGTCTCTTCCTCTCCCCCCCTCCAAGTACACACCGGCCGGTGCCACTGGGAGGGTCCCCTGTGATTATTGACAACATTGCTCCTTTACTCAGGCGTTACCCTTTAGAGGCGGACAGACGCTTGCTGTTATCAGGTTTCCACGAAGGTTTTAGGATCCCTTTCTCGGGGACCCTGGGAAGCAGGGATGCTGAGAACCTTAAATCTGCCAAGGAACAGCCAGATGTGGTGAGGGAGAAGGTTTAGAAAGAGAGAGCGCTGGACAGGGTAGGAGGTCCTTTTTTGCACCCACCTTTAGAGAATTTTGTTGTATCTCCCCTGGGGGTCGTGCCCAAAAAGGAACCAGGTGCCTTTAGAGTGATCCACCACCTTTCCTACCCTAAAGGGACTTCGGTCAACGACGGGCTAGATGTTGAAGCATGCTCTGTCTCGTATGCCACACTGGATGTAGCGTTGGATCTGGTCAGGAGAGCGGGCAGAGGGGCCTGGTTAGCCAAAGCTGACATTGAATCAGCTTTCAGGTTACTACCAGTCCACCCGAGCAGCTATCACCTGCTAGGTTTCAAGCTCGACGGCATGTTCTACTTTGACAAATGCATGCCCATGGGTTGTGCTGTGTCCTGTGCGTACTTTGAAGCTTTCAGTTGTTTCTTGCAATGGGCACTCCAAGACACATACGGTGTAGAAGGGGTGACTCATTACTTGGATGACTTTTTGTTTATTGGGAGCGACGGGAAACAGCGGTGCTCACAGGCCGTGGCAGATTTTGTCCGCCTTACAGGCCACCTGGGGGTCCCCCTTGCCCCGGGTAAGACAGTGGGGCCGGCTCAAATCCTGACCTTTCTGGGTATAGAGATTGACACTGTTGCAGAGGAATCCAGATTACCTGAGGAGAAGGTGCGCGATCTGTCTAGCAAGATTCATGCGCTGCTAGGTCTTGACAAAGCTTCCCTGGGTTGTATCCAGGGCATCCTAGGCCTGCTCAACTTTGCTGCTAGAATAATTCCAGCAGGTAGGGTCTTTGCCAGGAGACTTGCTAGGGCCACTGCTATCATCTCAAAAAAACACCACATGGTTAAGCTAAGCAAAGGTATTCAGCATGATCTGGCCATGTGGGCGGAATTCCTGCGCAATTTCAATGGGGCAGTGATTTGGAGGGCTCCCTTGGCGGGCAACCCTGACCTTGCTCTGTTCACGGACTCTTCAGGCAGGCACGGTTTTGGGGCCATTTTAGACAGGGAGTGGTGCGCAGAGAAGTGGCCCAATGCATGGATCAAGAAGAAGGTGACTGCTAAGATCACAGTACTGGAGCTCTTCCCCATCGTGGTGGCTTTCCACCTATGGCCCACCATCCTGTCCGTCAAAAGGGTTCTGCTGTGGTCAAATAATTTAGCGGTGGTTCAGGCCATCAACTCCCACTCTGCCTCTTGCCCCCTTGTTCTCTGTCTGCTGCGCGAGCTGGTGCGTACTTGCTTGAGTAACAATGTTGAATGCAGGGTGCGTCACATTCAGGGCATCAAGAACATCGCTGCTGACGCTCTCTCTCGTTTTCAGTGGCAACGGTTCCAAGAAGCCTGGCCGAGAGCGAGAGAGGAAGCCACACCTTTCCCTGCACACCTCTGGTACCTGCTGAAGTGGTGAACAGGATGAGGGCTCTGGGGGAGATGTCCCTGGCTCAGAACACTATCAATAGATACAAGGCTTGTGTTAAAAAATTTTGTGCAACTGTCGGACCTTGGGAAGTTGAAGGGGATGCGGCAGAATTAAAAGTCCAGGCCTTCATCCTGTGGGCTAAAGACAACAATAAGAGCCACTCTTGGATCTCTGGACACATAGCAGCCATCAGTCACAAGGCCAAGTTGTTAGGACAGGCGGACCCTACCAGGGCATTTGTTACCAGGGCAGCATTAAAAGGATGGGCTAAGGGGGAGCTACTTTACAGAGTATGATCCTGTGCTTGCCTCAGGTCACTTCGTCCGCTCACGAGTCTGCTTTGTTTGCATCTGCTTTTAGTCTAGCCTTCTTCGGCGCGTTCAGGATCTCTGAACTGGTTGCCAAATCTAAACACGACTTGTCAGGTGTAGCGTTATCTCTGCAGGACGTACTGGTTTTGGGAGACACGCTTAAGATTACTCTGCGCCAATCCAAGACTGATCAGAGGGGCAGGGGGATTGAACTTTGGCTTCAAAGCCTTGGCGCGCCCAAATTTTGCCCCGTGAGCCTCCTGGCGGCTTACCTTGCCATCCGTCCTCCCGGCATGGGTTATCTACTCTTACATTCAGATGGCACGCCTTTGACTAAATTCCAAGTAGAACATGTCATGCACGCATGCTTGTTTGCGGCCGGTGTCCTATCTGTGGGCAAAAAGTACAGTTCCCACTCCTTCCGCATAGGCGCAGCCACAACTGCATCCTCAGAAGGGGTACAGGTAGAAGGGATCAAGCAGCTGGGGAGATGGTCATCTGACTGTTACAAAAGATACATCAGACCAGACAGTAACAGGTAGTGCTTTGTGAACACAGGAGATGTTTGATGTGTTGTCCTGGGGCTTGAAACAGAATCTGTGTATATTGGGCACCCGGGGCCATGTAACAAGTACAATGTTTTGCTGTTTTTTGTGTGCAGTGTGGTATTTCTACCAGTTTGAATTTGTGTGTGTGTAATAAATAGTTTCATACAAAACTTCTCTTTATTTACCAGGAACAACGGTCTGGGTGCTGGGACACAAGGGGGTTTCCAGGTTGGCCCGGTGGGCAGAAAGCAGAAAGTGGAATCATGGGTTTAGCAAAACTCAGTTTGTCTGGCGTGGAGTCACTGGCTTGCGATGGAGCGGGGTGCTTGGTTTGCTAACACGAGAATTACAAGGGAACGCCCACCCTCCAGACGTGCTCATTCTGCACGTGGGAGGGAACGACCTGCCTTTCCTGGGGAAAAGGTTTCTCTTAAGGGACATGAAAGTGAACATTACCAAAATCAGCAATTTATTGGGTCCTTGCGATCTTTGGTGGTCTGAGATCACACCACGCCGGTTTTGGCTAGGTGCTCGCTCTGGGCAAGCAATGGAAGTGGCGAGAAAGAAAGTAAACTGCGCTATGCGTAAGTTCGCGGAGCTGATGGGCTTCGGTTTTATTCGCCATGGTGAACTTCACGCCAAAGCCTCTAGTTGCCTTGACGGAGAAGGAGTCCACCTGTCCAACGTAGGCATGGATTTATTTCTTTTGGACATTCAGGAAGCGCTAATCTCTGCAGGCTGCGTCTAGGAGGTAGCTCTGGTGGGGGGCCCTGTCTGTGACGGTCGCCACATCCAGGGCTGTGGAGGAGTTACATGATGATCCAGCGGCGAAAGGTACTTAGGAGTACCCTATGCAGAAGCACAAAGGGTGCTGAGGCCTATTATCCCTGGGAGATCCGTGCAGTGGACCCTGGGGGTGCGACGGCGCCCCGTTATCCTATGGGCGGTTGGTTACCTGGACAACCAGGGGTTGCTTGAACGCTCCGCCCCTCGTAGGGGGGGTGTGAGCTAGAGGGTGGACCAATGGTTCACCGGACAGGTGAGGGGCTACCCTCTCACCACAACCGCTAAGCACCGTATGGCCAAGGCTGCGGGCTACTTGGCCTATCAGGTGGCAAGCTGCGAGGGGCGGCTTGCCTTAGGATCATCTGTAAGTTAACCCACCATGTTTTAGCAATGATATGCTAATAAACCTGCGACTACTTTTTTCCCAACAACAAGTTGTCTTGTCCACTTATTTATGATGGGGATCTTGTCGTTTGGGGGATGGTGTGCGGGCCGATATCGGCACTATGCAGGCCGCCCGACACGTCACCGCAGGTGACCCTCATAAGAGGGCGGGCACTGTAGTGCCACAGGATGGCAGGTGCATCAGGCGCACCAGCCTTCTGGTGTCCAGCGGCCGGTGGCCGCTACCATGACGTCAGCACGCTTTCTTGGGGGGTGGGGGGGACAAGGTATTTATGTCTCCCCCCGCCTCCGAGCAGTCTCTTTTTTGCCTTGCTGCCCTCGATGTTGTTGGTGCCCAGGACTTAAGGTGAGTGACCTCCCCCCCCCCCCCTTTCGTGCTCGCTCCCCGCCTCGGGTGGTTGTGTCGGGCCGGGAGGCCTGCTGTTTGGACTGCTGTTGTGGGGCTTGTTTTAGTGATATTGTGTTTATCTCTTTCTTTTCCCTTTCTGTTTCTCGGGGTGGGGGCTGGGCACAGGGTTGGGGGGTAGTATTTCTTCGAGTTTTCTACTGTCCTTTGGGTACGGATGTGGCCTTGTTTTGTCTCGTTTTCCTGGGGGCGTACAGTAAATTTTTAAGGGATTATGTGGTTGTTGCTAATTTTGTACGTTGTTTCTCTTGGTCATCACTATTGCGGGGCGGTTTATAAGGGATACGCAGCGTACCTGGGCTACTTCTCCGGGAGTAGCATTGTGTACTATTTTTCTAGGGGGATATTATTGGTTGTTATGTTTATGTGTTCATTATTCTTCCCTATTGCGGGGCGGGTTCTATGGGGAATTTAAGTAATGTTACCTGGGGTATTTATGTCTCCCCCCGCCTCCGAGCAGTCTCTTTTGTGCCTTGCTGCCCTCGATGTTGCCCTCCCTGTCGCTTACCCTACATCTCAAGTGGCGGGGGGGGTGCTATGCTTTTAATATTTGTTATTTGTGTTGCAGGAGGAGTTACATGATGATCCAGAGGCGAAAGGTACTTAGGAGTACCCTATGCAGAAGCACAAAGGGTGCTGAGGCCTATTATCCCTGGGAGATCCGTGCGGTGGACCCTTGGGGTGCGACGGCGCCCCGTTATACTACGGGCGGTTGGTTACCTGGACAACCGGGGGTTGCTTGAACGCTCCGCCCCTCGTAGGGGGGGGGGTGTGAGCTAGAGGGTGAACCAATGGTTCACCGGACAGGTGAGGGGCTACCCTCTCACCACAACCGCTAAGCACCGTATGGCCAAGGCCGCGGGCTACTTGGCCTATAAGGTGGCAAGCTGCGAGGGGCGGCTTGCCTTTGGATCATCTGTAAGTTAACCCACCATGTTTTAGCAATGATATGCTAATAAACCTGCGACTACTTTTTTCCCAACAACAAGTTGTCTTGTCCACTTATTTATGATGGGGATCTTGTCGTTTGGGGGATGGTGTGCGGGCCGATATCGGCACTACTATTGCTGCACGTTTTTAAATTCAGGTGACTGCTCAGTACCAATCGAATTTAGACAGGCGATTCCTTAGAGATTAGTTAGTTTTATATTTACCTGCGCCCCAGACAGGGAATTTATGGTAGAGAAATTCCAAGCTGGAAGAAGGGCCGCTATTCTTGAGAGGAGCGCGCCAAGGAGCCACTTAAATCCCGGAATGTCTCTGGGTCCTTGCGGGTTCTGCAGCGCAGAATAAAAAGTGGGTCAGAAAGGGTAGAAAAGAAAATATTTCAAACCACTCGATAGTCATTCTGTCGCGAGTTTCAAAGCAAAGACAGTCCCGATCTAGAGGTCAAGAGGACTCACCGAAAGGCTCCCGTCTTAAAATCAGCAGGTATTCAGGGATAAGGCAAATCCTTGCATCAAGTTAACTGTGTTCTTTTCAGAATGGGTTACAATACAAACAGTCCCGATGTAGCAGTCAGGTGCAGAGACTGGAACAAAAAGAGCAAACTGGTCATAAGCTGTTTAAAACCTGATGGGGTCTAATGGGAGAACAAACAAATACTCTTTTAGAAATGCACCAAGATACGGGCTACTGTCGGAAAAAAGATATTCTCTACTCTGCAGCTCCGCGGGGCTGATAGAGAAAGAAAACAAGCTAAATACCTGTCAGCTGGTAGATTAACGGGCTCCTCGGTTTTTAGGTCTCGCCTCTCAATGCGCATGCGCATTGAGCAGAGCGAGACTTTAGGGGCTTAAATAAGCTTTACCTAGACTGGCGATTGACTGGCGATTTCATGCTGTGCCCGTGCGCTTTTAGGTCAATGCGCGTACACATCATCAAATCGCCATCTGTTCCCCAGCAGCACTCCTCCCACACCTTTGAAGTGAAGCTTAGCTTCACTTCAAAGGCTCCTGCTGCTTCACACCCTCATCGCCGCTCTCCCCGCTCCGCCCCCTCCCCTGCCAGCTGTGTCGCATTTCTCCTCCCCCCTCCCCTTCTCTGACTTCCCTCCGTCTTGTTTTCCTAGCACCCTCCCATCCCCCACCCCCACCCCCCTGTCCCCTACCAGCCTCCACTGAATGTTCCGATTTTTCTGTGAAAGTAACTGGGCTCGTGAGAAGTTACGCTTTTCTCCTTCCAGTCCTGATGTGCATTGAGTGCGGCTCCGGCAGCTTCCAGTTCTGCAGCACTTCGTCTATTGCTTTTGGAAAGCTGCATTTTTGTAATTTTGGCTCTCCCCGCTCCGCCCCCTCCCCTGCCCGCCGTGTCGCATTTCTCCTCCCCCTTCCCTTCTCTTCCTTCCCTCCGTCTTGTTTTCCTAGCACCCTCCCATCCCCCACCCCCACCCCCCTGTCCCCTACCAGCCTCCACTGAATGCTCCGATTTTTTATACCAGTCTCAGTTTTCATAACATACGTGGTGGCGGGGAAGAGGGAATGGCAAGCTGGCTTATATTTTTACATATTCTAAAATTTCCAAGTAACGGAAAATGTGTAGTATTGAAGCCCAACTTCACTCGGTTTTGCTCCTTTTTTGTATGTAAACAACTGAGAATTAAGCACAGATGTTGTGATTTTTTTTTTTAAATATATACGCATCGAGTCCTAAATACATTTTACACACCGTGCACGTGTCCTTTCACTACTGTTTCCCCCTTTAGCGTGCTTCTGATTTCAAGAGGCAGTTTTCATTCTAGCAGTTGCATCATGTCATGTGATGCTGTGTGCAACGTAACGTGCGGTTTTCGCACCTAAAAATAAGACGAGGTCGAAGGTAGCTCTCTGAAAGGGACGGGTGAGTTTTGCTTGGTCATTTTCGTTAACCAATCAGCCTTTTAACATCAAATGGCCAGGGCGTTTTTCTTCATTTCCTGCTATTGTCTGGATTGTTTCTAGGTTTCAGTAACTGTACTTGTGAAAGGTACAGGTAGTATTTTTTTCTTACTAAAGTTTTGGAAAATACATACATGAGGCAAAAGCTAGCACTTATGAGTTATACGTAAGAGCATTTTCTTGGCTAGTAAACAAGCCTAACACTATGGCTCGAGCGAAATAAGTGCAGACTGGCCAAATGTGTGGCAAGGTCTCGAGTGACATTTCTGATTTTATGTTGAATTATAGTTTTGAAAACGGCCATGATGTTAATGGTAAAATAAACCAGGGCACGTGTAGCCAGCCTGCTCTTATGAAGAGTGCTGTCACGTTGATAACCTTGGCAGATTGCTGGCAAATTACATTTGTCCAAAGCCAGCCATAGTATGGTGTGTGCTTCCCCCAGGTACTATGTACAAGGCTTTTCGGTGGGATTGACACCGTAATGTGAAGACATGTTTGTGTAATAAGCCTGTCGATCATCTGCGTCAGTTGTTGATGGCAACTTCTGCTGTGCTAAACTAAATCATGTGGTTTGTATATCAGCCTTAATTAGCTTCATGTGAAATGGCTAGAATGAAACTGGAGTTATTTTACTTCTGCTTGAGACACCACTTAATGTAGTAGTACTCTGTGCTGCAGGTAAACCGCAGATGTGGCCTAACGACCAGAGCTGCCATCTAAGTCACGTAAATACAAAACATGTTGCATTACAAATGCTATAGGTGTCACATTCGCGAAAGTTATAACTATTGGCATTGTAAATGACAAAGCTATCAATTTAGCTATTTTAAAAACCAACACATAAATAAAATATTTTTCATTTACAAGACCAATAGCTACAACTTTTCTAATGCGAGACCTATTGCATTTCCAATGCTTGTTTCAAAGGGAGGCCTCGAGGGGGGTCAGGATCAAGGGCTTAGTCAATGGGACGCTTTACAGGAGGGGCCCCGGAGTGATTGGTACCAATCGGTTCAGAGGCTAGTACGCTCTGCAAGGGAAGAATTAAACAAAAGTAAGGATCAGAGGCGGCTCACAAAAAAGCAGCACCGAATGAAGATTACAACTGCCTTCAATAGCGTGCAGGGCGCCATAGTTCACAGGCCAAGCCGACGAGGCACACCCAAATATCACATAATTCGACTGGTCGGGACACATACCTCGAAGCCACAAGTTCTGGCCGGCAGAGCTCCGTCGTGAGTTAACAATGCACTCAAACAGTTTACCCTCGGCGTCTAGTGCTCTTAAAGGGGGTGAGGGAAAAGGCCCCCTCGGTCGATTGGCCCACGGCCCAAGTTCAGGGTCAGACAGGTCAGGTGGGGCTGTTACAAACTCCGGCATGAACCATTTTCGCAAGGAGGATTTATGGAGAGACCTCTCAGCCGAGGGGTGAGAAACGGGACTCCTTTAGATCAAAGAAAAGAATAAAATAACACGTCCAATAAGTAGCTCCTAAATGGGATCAAGTTTCAGATAAAGGTACAGACCAAACGGGCTTCAGGGAATAGCTGCAATATGCAAGACGTGGCAATCCACGATGTAGGGGGGAGGTTTCTACATAAGGAATAATTCGAAAGAATAGACAACTAAAGTTCATAGGTTCAAAAATTCCCCTCGGGCAACCGGCATTCAAAAAATCGCATTCTCCCATGGGCAGTGGTCGTTGAGTCCCGAGTTTACAGCGTCTAGTAAGAACATCCAAAAAAACTCCCTTTTCTTTCTCACGGAGGTTGAGTCCCTACCTGGAACAATGCGCACTTTTTCAAGAATAGACCATTTCAGTTCCATTTCAGTGTGTTTAGCAGCCATCCAGTGTGCCAGAAGTGGGGCCCCACTTTTTTGGTTCCGAATATTGGATTTATGTTCGCCGATTCTAATGTGGCACTCACGCCCCGTTTCCCCAACATAGGGCAGCTCGCAGGGGCAGAGGATCACATACACAATATTGCATGACCGGCAATTACTCATATCATTCAATTAAAAAAATTGCGAATGCCGATAGTCAGGGTATTGCCAATGAGGGCATGGGCACAAGCATGGCAAGTACCACATCGGTGATTGCCCTCCACGGGGGAGAGGCCGAATACTCCAATCTGCCTGGGTTCTCTGGGTTTCTGTACTGCTCTTCGTACCAGATAGTTTCGGAGATTCTTATTCCGGTGGAAAGCAAAAAAAGGTTTAGGAATTTGCAATCCGGGTTCGTTGGTATTAAGAATGTGCCACTGAGAGTTGACCAATTGTCGCAGTTTGTTGTTAAACATGAAATGCTTGGTAATACATACCAGGCGTTCCTGCTTCTCCTGCTCTCGCTCTATGAACATACTCTCTCGGTTGTAGTACCTGGCACGTTTAAAGGAGTCCCTGATGAGACGATGAGGGTATCCGCGTTCGGATAATTTCACTTTCAAGATATCTGATTGTTGGAGAAAGTCGCTCATCAGGGAGCAATTCCTCCTCAGTCTGAGGAATTGACTAAAAGGAATCGAGTCTTGTTGGCAACGGGGATGGAAACTCCCATATTCCAGCAACGTGTTTTTGGCAGTTGGTTTAGTGTAGAGGGACACAATAAGCTGTCCTTCACTGTGTCTCACCCACACATCCAGGAACTCAATCCTCTCGCTGCTGGAATTGGCAGTAAAGCGAATGTTACGGTCGGCCAATTTGATCCAGCTAATGAATTCTTCCAGCGATGCCTGGTCTTCACTCCAGATGAAGAAAACATCATCAATGAAGCGCGACCAGGCTCGCACATTTTCGAAGAATGGGGCCACCTTATTGTGGATGTTAATCTCTTCGAAGTGGCCCATATATAAGCAGCAAAAAACACAGTTGATGGACAGAATGTAGAACAATGTCATACATTCACCCCAGTACAAGGATCTGGGCCTAAATCCATCGGTTTTTTTGCACTCCACACCACCCTGGGTTAGACACTGGCTATATGCAAATCCGCTCTGACCCTGTGCCTCATGGGAACAGTCCAGTCCGAACTACCAAGCCATGTCTTTCCCAGACAGGAATCAAGCATCCAAGGACCGGTTTCTGGCTATCAGCCTTCATCAGCCTGGATAGCTTGACTCCAGTGGTGTGGAGAGCCTGGGACTCACATCTGAGCATAACAAGCCCACACAGGGTGAACATTGCAAAAAACACAGTTGATGGACACCACTGGAGTCAAGCTATCCGGGCTGAAGAAGGTGATGGCTTGGTAGTTCGGACTGGACTGTTCCCATGAGGCACAGGGTCAGAGCTGATTTGCATATAGCCAGTGTCTAACCCAGGGTGGTGCGGAGTGCAAAGAAATGATGGATTTAGGCCCAGATCCTTGTACTGGGGTGAATGTATGACATTGTTCTACATTCTGTCCATCAACTGTGTTTTTTGCAATTTTCACCCCGAGTGGGCTGGGTATGCTCAGACGTGAGTCCCAGGCTCTCCACACCACTGGAGTCAAGCTATCCGGGCTGAAGAAGGCTGATAGCCAGAAACCGGTCCTTGGATGCTTGATTCCGGTCTGGGAAAGACATGGCTTGGTAGTTCGGACTGGACTGTTCCCATGAGGCACAGGGTCAAAGCTGATTTGCATATAGCCAGTGTCAAACCCAGGGTGGTGTGGAGTGCAAAAACATGATGGATTGAGGCCCAGATCCTTGTACTGGGGTGAATGTATGACATTGTTCTACATTCTGTCCATCAACTGTGTTTTTTGCAATTTTCACCCCGAGTGGGCTGGGTATGCTCAGACGTGAGTCCCAGGCTCTCCACACCACTGGAGTCAAGCTATCCGGGCTGAAGAAGGCTGATAGCCACAAACCGGTCCTTGGATGCTTGATTCCGGTCTGGGAAAGACATGGCTTGGTAGTTCGGACTGGACTGTTCCCATGAGGCACAGGGTCAGAGCTGATTTGCATATAGCCAGTGTCTAACCCAGGGTGGTGTGGAGTGCAAAAAAATGATGGATTTAGGCCCAGATCCTTGTACTGGGGTGAATGTATGACATTGTTCTACATTCTGTCCATCAACTGTGTTTTTTGCCATATATAAGCAGGCCACGCTGGGGGCACAAGATGCCCCCATGCTTACCCCCTTGATTTGATGGAAGTACTGCTGGTTAAACTCAAAGTAGTTCTCACCCAACACGATCTTTAAAAAGTCCAGGATCACAGTGGCATTCGGAAGATTGGCTTGTTTGACTAGGATTTCCTTTAATACTGACACCGCCCCTTCCTGGGGGATATTGGAATACAAAGATTCCACGTCCATTGTGACAAGTAGTTCGCTGTTAGGATCAAACGGTAGTTTCTCGATCTTCGAGATAAAATGGCCCGTGTCCTTAACAAAGGATTTAAGCTTACATACAAGAGGTTTCAGAAAATGATCGATATATTTCGATAAAGGCTTCGTAGCTGCCCCAATAGTGGAAACAATGGGGTGCATGGGAGGATCAATGCAGTCTTTGTGGACTTTAGGAAATCCATAAATGATTGGCATTCTGGTATAAGTTGGCGTCAAATACTCTGCTTCTTTGGCACAGATAAAGCCATTCTCAACAGCCGTCGTCACCTTAGTAAGGATCCGTGATTTGAGAGCTTCCTCCGGGCATCTCATGATGCGGTTATAGTGAGTATCCGAGGACAGGAGATTGTTCATCTTCTCAATGTAAGTGGGAGTTTTAAACACAGCAATCCCACCGCCTTTATCGCAAGGCTTGATGGTAAGTTCTGGATTCTCGCACAGTTGTTCAAGTGCCCGGTTTTCATCCCGCGGGATGTTATGGCCAGGATTGGGAACAAACCTCAACATTTTGTCCAACTTGGTCATAACCACTTTTTCAAAAACTCCGACCTCGGTTCCAAGAACTTCAAGGCTCGGGGTGAAGTTGGACGGTGGCTTAAGGCCCGAGATGTTTTCAAGGTCGGCACATTCCGGTCTGGACAGAAAAAACTTCTTTAGGCGGATCTTCCTAAAGAAAGCATGAATGTCTTTAGTCAGTTCGAATCGGTCTAGTTTGGTAGAAGGGACGAATGACAGACCATGGGAAAGGAGGGCCATGGACTCATCAGGGATGTTGGTATCTGATAGATTGAACACTGGTATGTTGCTCATCGCCTCCAGTAATGGTTGTTCTTGGGCAAAATATTTTTGTGGACGGCCCTGGCCCTGAGAAAATTGCGACCGATTTCTCGATCTGGGATTGCCTCTGCGGTTGGACAAAAAATTATTCTGGCCATTAGATCTATTAAAGACATCTGGGTGCTGCTGGAAACCAGAGTTATAGTTGGTTTCATGGTTTGGGCCATTGTCCCCATCAGAGTCTGTCGTATCAGAAAAAGTTTGTACTCTTCTGTTTCCTCCTCTGGGATTTTCCTGGTACCGATCTCCCCCTTCCGCGTTTGAATAGAAATGGGGGGTTAAGTAAGGATATGCCTTCTCCTGCGAGAACAGTCTTACATCTTTTTTAATTTCTCCAATTTTCTTTTTAGGAGATATTCAGGAAAGGAGTCAATCTCGAGATTGATCTCTTCTAGTTTCTCCTTACCTAAGTCTACCGGATTATCTCTCTTGAGTTTCTCTTCCAGCTCTTCAATTTCCTTGGCCAAGGCCGCCAGAACCTCGCGAGCCGTCTCCACAATCAGCATCATATAATCCCTCGAGCATCTGTTGGATATACGTGCCCATTTTTCTATAAAGTGACGCAATTCAACAAAAAGCCCAGGGATGTTCCTCACTCTAAGGCCGATCGGAATAGTTCCGGCCTTTAAGTAATCCAACATAAATTTGGCATGTGCTTCAGTACGGAGGGATTTTTTCCTCAGATTAAGTAACTTATCCCATTCCCCTTCGATACCTTTTGATAGGGTAAAATGGCTACTAGTCCCCTCAGTAGCTCCTATCATTCGCGCAAAGTCGTCATCCGTGAAGCCGAACGTTTTAATGCTCTCCATATTTGCCAGTCCTAGATAGAATAGGTTTCAAGGTAAGATTCAAAGTAATGGAATTCAGGACACAAGATGTCATGCAGTAAAAAATATTCCAGGCCGCAACTCTCACACAAGAAGACACTCTAAACACAAATGTACACACATAGGGTTCCAAACAATACAACAGACCCCACAGCACAGGGCTGGGAAGAGTAACCAATACAGTAAGGGGCCCCCTGAGAATGATGTAGGGCGAACCAGCAGGGGAAAGAACAAATTACAATAGAAGGAGAGGCTGCCCTATATGTTTAAATTCCTGGCTCAGATGAGTCCAAAGATTTCAGTTGCGCGGTTGTGAGCTCACTACCAAATGAACACACCACACACCTCAACTACATAATCATGCAATTCACAACTCTAGGAATGCAAAAGTCACAAAGTCACATACAACATGCCAAACAACATGCCCACCCACCAGACATGACTGCACAACTTACTGTGGGAACCTCGGCTAGCCATGTACATGAGTCATCAACGGCATGGCACCTCAGCTCCACATTAGCAGAATGTGGGGAGAGGAGGGATCCAGGCACGTGCGAAGGAGGCGATGTGACCGATGAATGAGACTGCACACAATGCCAAGTGTGGCGTGGATGTGCTGGACAGACAGCAGTATGCAGACCACAGACATATTATCCATGTCGACATACACTGCTGGTGGTGGTAGTGTTGTGGACAGTGGATGCAACCATGTCACCCCAGCCAGTGCGGGAGATCACGGAAATGTAACTTGTTACATCCCTCTGTAAGCGTGTGCGGAGTGCGCTGGTCCGGTGTACGCCAGGCTAGCATAGGTCTGTGAATAAAAAGCACGTAGCTCTGGGCGTGGTTCTCCTCCAGAATGGCCAACATCCCTGCCAGGGCGGTGCCTCTCACCCTGCCATGAGGCCGACGCCATGAGCGTTGGTCTCCGAAGCTGTCATTCCTGACCCTGCACATCCAGGCATCACTGCTCACCTGCCGACACCGGTGTGTGTCAAAGAGGGCCACCATATGCCACTGCAAGCTCCAAGACAGAGGCCCCCAACCTTGGAAGTCTCTACAGATCATCACAGCCTCCGCAACACAGGCCCGCAGTACTCCTTTCTCGTTGGCCTTACCCTACTGCATACACAGCGGAGAAGTAGGTCACACATTTGGAACTGTGTCTTGATTACACCATGGCAGAGAACAGCATTTATGGCTGAGTTTATGTCACAATACTTCCTTTGATGTGGTGCCACCAAGTCTGTACATAGGACTCCAACCAAACATTTCTGTGGGCCCTAGCTGACTGCGGCCTTCGGCCTACACAGCGGTCCTGCAAGCCTCACACCAATCCAATGCCGTCCGTATCAGGCAGGACACGACATGGTCGCAGGCTGTACACCCGGTCACCTCTGGTGCCACTACCTCCGTCAGCCATAAATCTAATCCACATGCCAGTCCAACGTCGTGTGTTAGAGATCCAGGAGAAGATGGCTGGACAGCGGTTAACCCACGCTGACCGCTGCCTCTGGCCGACACAGCAGCCAACTAGGTCACACTTTTGGAACTGAGTCTTGATTTCTTCATGGCAGTGTTCATCGCACAGTACGCAAGGAGAGGAGTAAGAGGAAGACGGGCCTCAGTCCGAATGAGAAAAGGCTCACCTTTTACGGAGGTGATGGGACACTACCAACAACTGCACATGTGCCACTGACTCTGTGCAGCGCAGGCCTACCACACATGGCTGTTGGCCACTGCTGACCGCTGCCTCCAGCACACATTGCGGTGGAGTAGGTCACACAATTTGAACTGAGTCTTGCTCTCCTCATGCAGAGCTCATATCATTGTACAGGCCTCATCGTGGACTGCATCCCCTTTTAGCTCTGGTGCCACAGAGTGTGTACCCTGAAATTCATGGGCAATCTCTGGTTGAACTTCGGTGGCATCTGAGTCCATGGGCTGGGGGTTGTCTTCATCTTCATGTAGCCGATACTGACATGGTGGAAAAGAGGAGTCTGTAGCATTCAACTCCGCCCGTTGCCTGTTTCTGCTGGCTTCTGCCCTCTACATCATGCCTTGGAAGGACCCCTTCCACTGTCCCCCGCAACTCTCTGCAACATTCTCCTTGGACATCAACGAGGCCCCGCTCAGCTCGCGTGACCCTACCTCAGTGCAGCGCAAGTCACCGTCCTGTGGCGGTGTGCCTGCGTAGGCCAAAGTGCAACCGGGGCCACTAACTCTGTGCTACTCAAGTCAGGGACCCTTGATGTTCGTACCTTGTACTGCTGATTGTCTGATCACTGTTGTGGTTGCTGCCAGCACCAACCAAATCTCGCAAGAAATGCGCATGCGCGGCCGCCTGCACATGCGCATTTGGTTGGATGAAGTCGGCGCAAAGAAGAAGATGAAGCCCCGGGACGCCGCATAAAAGGTAAGTGCTTTTCTTTACCTTTTAAACTATTACAAATCCAAATTAGGGGTTTAGAAGAGGGCGGGAGGGAGGCGGGCGGCGGGCAACTTCGCTCCGTCCACGGGTGTGCGTAGTGTTGCCTACTACGCCTACTACACCTTTGCGAATCGCGTAGTAGGCAACACTACGTGCACTCCGTGGGTGGAGCGAAGTACTCTGCTCAGGGTTAGTCATGGATCACACCTACTGTTGTATGTGTCGCTATTAGCGCAGCATCAGGCAAAGATCTACCTGCAACTGCATGACGAGTTCAGGCAGGCAGGTGCTCTACATCTGTGTCAACCCTGTTCTTACAATGGGCCGACACACACGTGGCCGGCCACATTCTTCACACATCATCACTGTATCGTAGTCAGGCATGTGGACATGCACAGACAGGCATGACAATGGTGTGCCGTAGGGGTGCAAGTGATGCAACGCGCTGCGCACACTAGTGACTATGCCTGGGGGGAGGGAGGAGCAGCATTGAGGCTACGTAAGGCACATTGATTCCGCTCATTTGCAACAAACAGTTCATGTAATACAGGAATCACTAAGTCACACATATCACACACCAATGAAGCAGTGAGCCTGCCAACATATCATGTAGTACGTAGTCTTGACTCATGTCTCTCTGCACTGTCACAGGTGACCGAGGATATGCACTCTGCACCTGGATGATGACACCCCTCCGAGCCCCGAACACACAGGCCCAGAGGCAGTACAATTTGGCCCACAAACGCACCAGGAGCATCGTGGACCGCACATTTGGCCTGTTGAAGTCATGTTTTAGGTGCCTGGACGTCACAGAGGCTCCTGTACAGTCCAGGCATCGTGTGCAAGATGATCGTTGTATGTTGTGTGTTGTACAACATATGTGTAAGCAGCAAAGCCCCATGGATACGAGTGCCAGATGCACTGGACGATGATGATGAAGATGAGACAGGTGGAGCATACCCCACTGCAGCCACAGCAGGAATAGCCCGTAGGGATACATCATTGACAATTTCTTCTTTGGTTGATGTCACATTGTGTTTGTGAAGGTCCTTTGCAATAATAGGACAGTACGATGACTGACCACAGGCACAGCATTTGCAAATAATACATTCCAAAACACATTCCCTGCGTGCATGTCACTCATCTGTACAGGTACTTCACTCTGACAAGTGTGGGTGCGACATGTAGTGCTGATAATTTTGAAATGTGTTAATGGATGGTGGGTGTGACACCTCTGTGCAGTGAGGCAGTTTAGGGTGTCACGTATTCGAACTGCCAGTTCTGTGTGTCGACATTTCACATGTGTCCCAATTCATTCCATTTTGGCTGTTATTTGTGGCCTGCAAGTGACAATAGGGCTTCTTTTGGGCTCTGATATGTGCCGCCATGATGCAGGGATATAGCCTGTGACTCAAGTCCCATGACATGGGCAACATGTGCATAAGGGGGAGTCACTGCCCCTACATTAGTCCATGCCTTCATTATTGTTTGGTCATGGACACGGCACGTTGGTGTGCAGGGGTTGTTGATTGTCCCTCTGCAATATGAAGAGGAGAGCGGTTTCAAAGTGTGTTCCTTGTATGTTTCCGCATTGGCGCAGCTTACATACTGAATGCATATCAATGTACATTGTGGCTGTTTGTGAGGAAATGCATATCTGATGTGGGACAATGGTCATTTGTTCTGCATCACAGCTGTGGGGTGTGTGTGGGTGTACTTGTAAAGCGCACTGCGACTCCATGGAGTATCCTGGCGCTGAAGACCGCTGGGGAACCCGTCCTGGTTTTCCCTGTGAGATGGTCCCTTTCTGGGTATCTCCAAGGTGAAACCAGGCATCCCCGGCATCTGTGGGTGGCCGTTGTAGAGATGAGGCAAGCTTAATGCCCAGAGTTGCCGAGTGTGTTCCCTGGTTAGAGTAGGCACCGAGGCGAGAATTATCAAGTCCGTTTAACCCTGGTCCACGACCCTGCCGCGTCGGGAATTGAACCCTGGTCGCGGGCCGTTCTCTGCTTACGGGTCTGCTTCCTCTAACCAGTGAGCCACACCACTCCACTCGGGTTGTGCTCGTACGTTGTCATCTCACCGTTTACTCTGCTTTTATGGTGCATTTTCCCACATGTCGCAAGGGATTTGCAGGCCTGTCGCTGGTTTTCGCGGCTTTTTGTTTCACATTTGGCCTAATCGCTACTTTTTCTGTGTTCGTGTTTTGCATTTTTGCGGCGTCGCGTTGACTTTATCGCAGACATTTGATGCGCTGTTGATGGCCTATTGCATGGTCCTCTGTGTTGTGCATATTAGTTAACACAGCGTTATTTTCCCTCAATAGACTGCGATGTTGAAAGTTGTCTTAAGTTACTTTTGCGATGGTTATCACGCGTTCTTGAGAATATCCCCCTTCATCTTTTATGTGCATTTTATAATACATTAACTTGCAGCATTCATAACCTTTTCTTTTATAGGTGCATGTGTGATCTTGAACTTAGATTTAGTGAAACAAGTGATTTATTTCAATTTAGCTGCAGTTGGGATATATGTATCTTAACCTTTGATTTGAGTGGGCCCAGGCACAAGATCCCCTTCTAAAATCAACGTTGTATTTTTACTTGATGTGTACAACTTTCTTTCTGTTTCAGGTACCAGATTCACTGTGTTCTCATTAAAACATATTTTCCGTTAGCTTGTTGTGTGAAGGTCATGTTTGTTGCAATTAATGGCTGGACTATGACTTTCAGCACCAGTACGGGATGGGAAGAAGAGGAGGTGGATATTCCTTTGGGAGATATCTTGAAGGTTGAAATGATAAAAACACCTGGCATTGGAATGTCCGTGAGAAGGAGGCTGACACCGAGCACAGCGGGAACACTGATTTTATATTCGTTCTTCATCCGTGAGAAGCTGTGAAATGTATCTCTTAGACTTTATTTCATGTTTTAACTGTGTGAAACTGATTTTAGTTAGTCAGGTTTGCCTCTGTTGACCAGTACAGGCGGTCCTCCCCTTTCTCTCTCTCATGAGACCCAATGATCCTTATATTTCTGCTCATTGGCCTACTTTCTAGCGCAAGTACATGTCTCCTTTTTTTTAATACAACCTTCACTTGGGTCTACTTTCAATGCTATATTTGCTGGCACTAGCTGCTTACCCACATCCGACTTACCCACAACCTTGCCTTAGCATTAGGACCTTTCCATTTATGGGAGCATTTACCAAATTGAATTGCCTGGATTATAGTCATATATTCTGTATTCAGGTGACTACTGATTTATGCCTAATTAATCCGATTTGAGATTGTAACTTTTACAAATTTGTTAATAAACCTTCATGGTTTACAGTACTTTTTTCTGTTATTCCTATGGGGCACATTTTCCTTCTTTCACTCAATCAATCATTCAATCAACCTGGGTTTTATAAAGCACGCTACTCACCCGTGAGGGTCTCAAGATGCTCGGGTGGGTGGGGAGCAACTCTGGATCAGTGGAAGAGTCGGGTCTTGCATGTCTTGAGGCTCTTCCTGAAGGTGTGCAGAGTGGGGGAGCGTCTGATGTTGACTGGGAGCTTGTTCCAGGTCTTTGCTGCGATGTAGGAGAAGGCTCTTCTGCTTGCTCTGGTTCTGCGGATGCGTGGGGTCTCTGCCAGGGTGAGGTCAGCAGAGCAGAGGTTCCTTTTGGGTATGTGGAAGGAGACTCTCTCGTTGAGGTCTTTGGGTCCGATGTTGTGGAGGGATTTGTAGACGTGGGTGAGTAGTTTGAAGGTTACTCTCTTCTCAACGGGCAGCCAGGGGAGGTCTCGTAGGTGCTGGGTCATGTGCTCGTGTCGTGGGGTTCTGAGGACGAGTCTGGCTACGGTGTTCTGGATGGTTTGGAGCTTGTGTAGCCGGGTTCTGTTTATTCCCGCGTAGAGGGGGTTGCCATACTCCAGTCTGCTGGTTATGAGTGCATGGGTGACGGTGGGTGGGTGTCCGAGGACGGAAGGCCACCATGTGTTGTCGCAGGCGGTGGAGGAGGGTCCGAGGACAAGGACCTCTGTCTTCTCCGAGTTCAGCTTCAGGCAGCTGTTGTTCATCAAGGCTGTGATGTCCTTCATTCCTTCCTGGAAGCAGAGTCTGGTGTCTTTGGGTTTCTTCACTATAATTGATATATAGCTTTAGTTATGATTTTAGCCTCAGTTCAAGTTAAAGGTCTATTCCAGTGCACATAGTAGGGATCTGAGTTCGAGCCAAGTTTTTTCTGTCAGACACCATCCTTATCTCTCCAGCTATCAGTATACGCTACACTGTATGCAACGTACTTGGCTCTGCCTGAACATCCAGAAGACAAAGAGCATATTAGTGGGATCCATGAACATGTCACCACTCTCTTTTGACTCAGTGGAATCTACTTGCCAACCCGCAACACCAGGTCCGAAGATAAACAACCTGAAGATCTTGTTTGACAAAAACCTTTGCTTCTTCCACTGCTACGTGGCATTAGATTAATCCTTCTGGAAATCCCTCCATTTCCAAATCATGGGGACACCCCAACTGAACTGTTTCTGCAGTGTGCCCCACCCAGCTTCAGGTAACATTTTTTTCCCAGGTCCAGAATCTTGATGTTTGGTGCATTAATGGCCTACGATGTAGCACCATAACAATATTTTCAAACAAACAAAGGTTTATCTGTGCCCAATGCATTTCGGGTGATTCGCCCTTCTTCAGGGCCGTACAAATTAAAACATTTCCATGAAACGGAAACACATTCGCAGCTCAGCTGACACGCGGTCCAAATCATGACAGTTTTCCCATGACCACAACGTTTCATGTGTACGGCCACTGAAGGAGGGCAAATCGCCCGAAATGCATTGGACACAGATAAACCTTTGTTCGTTTGAACATATTGTTATGGAGAAATAACAAGTGACATGAATGAGTAAAGAATAAAAAACGTAATAACAATAATTAAATGGAATAAAGACATGTCAAACAAATCATAAGAGAGTAATCTATTTTGTACACGTCTCTTTAAGTGCACAAGGGGTACGCACCTCTGTGTCAGAGGCTAGTATCTATTGGCATTCTGAACTCATCCTCACACTCAGGTGGATTAACCCGACTGCACCACCTACCTGTGCAAACCACGTGGACATTACCATTAACCATTTGGAGTGCGCCCTACTGGCAAACAGTCCTAACTAAGATGTAGCACCCCCATTCTCAGGTCACTCTGGTGACCCCAGGTCTACACGAGACTCATTGCATGGTCCGCAAGTCTCTCCATGGTCACTCACTTGAGGCTGGGCAACTAAAGTCAAAGACCCTTCCAGCCAACGAGGCCTCTGAGATTGACCTGCAAAAACCTCCTATGCTTAAAAAATGTGAAGACCTAAGACTAGCCATGCTCTCTTCTAGAGGGTTGAAGAGAATTTTCTAAAGTTTATGAGACACCTGAAAGAAAACCTCTTCCTCATGATTTATGCACAGGGCTCTTCAGGTGAGGTTGTTACGTTATATGATTTCCATGGGGCAGCTTGCCGCTGGCTACCAGGCTTGTGGCATGTGACATCGCTTGTGTTCCATGACCCGTGTTCTATGTTCTATGTAGTGACAGTTGGCAGTTGTCGGTTTGCCTGGCCGTGCCGGTTGGGTGTCTGTGCAGCCTCCAAGGAATAAAGTACATCCTTGTTATTGAAGAATTGCCCTCGTATTCTTTATTACATTTTGGTGATGATTTGGGAGGAGGAACGGTGCCAGGCTGTGACGGGAAGTAAAAAGAAGGGTGGGAAACCCAATAGACCCTTGGATGCTTGGGTAATTAGTGTATCAATGGGTAAACATGCCTTGAAGGCTTGGGTAATTAGTGTATCAACGGGTAAACGTGCCTACAAGGGATTCTTTTCTCTACTTATTCTCATGTTTTTTAGCAATCATCAGTAATAAGCTCAACACAGTAGCTTACATTAAGTTATTTCGAAAGCTGAATTTTTTATTTCAACGTGAATAGATCTGCTAATTATTTTTTTTTAAAAAGGAACAAACACAGATAGCTGTGTACTTCTTGAAACACAAATGTATGTTGAAACAATATTAAAGGGTACGAAAAATGCTACATATATGAACATACACAGTGACTGAGATTTATAAGTTGTTTGTTGCTGTAGTTATCTCATTGTCTGTGGCTCACAGGCTGTGACGGGAGGTAATGAAGCGGACTACCCCTACTAACATACGTAGTGCTGTGGCACGTCATTCATTGTGAACACCAGAGAAGTGTTCAAGTTTCATTACTACCTGCGGTGACTTGTATCGCACTGCTGTGTGGATATTTTAAAAATTGGTCCACTCACTTGCGACAACAATCTCCTGGTCAGGCTGCGCGTCATTCTCCGTCTGTGCTTGCAGTCCAGAGAGGAGTGGGCGGGCAAACAATGACTCAATAGCGCATTTATTGGAGAAGGACTAAGGGGCATATTATCAAGGCAGGCGCAATGAAATTATCGCCGGCCGCAAAGCGGTGATAATTTCATAGCCCTTTTAGCACTATTAGCAAGCTGTTGCTAACATTAGTTAGCGACAGCTTTTAGGTGATAGCGAGCGGTTTGGGGCCCGCTTTGCATGTCAGCGATATTTATCGCTAATGATATGCAAAGTGGGCGTACCCAACCAGTTAGCGACTGAAAGCAGTCGCTAACGTCGCTATTGCCTATTAGCAAGGCAGGCGTAGCGCTAAAAAAATTCACGCTAAGCGTGAATATCGCTAAAAACTAATGCCTGCTCAGACCAGTTCTTAGCCATTATTTCCAATGGGAGGTGGGTATTCTGGCTAAGACCCTATTGGCGATGATGCGTGAATATCGCTGGTTTTCCAGCGATATTCACACATTTCGCCGCTATCGCCGGTTATTTTATCGCATTGGAGATAAACGTTGCTAATATCACGTTATCTCGGCGATAAAATTCGGCGATTCTTGGCGATAAAAAAAATGGCGCTAAGCTTCTTTAGTGATAAATATCGCTAGTTGTTGATAATATGCCCCTAAGGGACAGTACGACTTTCATTTTGCCTCAGCTGCATGTTAATTGAAGGCTGTCTAAGTGGCAATACAACTTTATTGATATCAGCGGTGACACGCTAATAGGGGGAGTACTACAAGTGGTAAACCAAACACTGGTAAGAGCACCATGCCTCCTTAGCAAAAAGGGTCTAATTGTACATGTCATAGGTGTGGTAGTACTTTCCACTTGGCCAACTCAAAAAATAGTTTTGCTAGAAGTAAGGAGTACCATAAGTGTAGGGAAAAGAGGCACTATGCCAGCATGTGCAAGGCTGCAGGGAAAAAGATAGCGGTGCTGGAGGAGGAGGACAACAGTGAGGTCAGAGTGATGGTAGTCAAGGGAGAAGAGAGCTCCTCTTTTGATTTGGGAAGGAACAGGATTCACCCCAAAGCTAATTTTAGGATCAATGGGGACACAATGTCCTTAATGGTGGATACTGGATCTCTATATACCATTATTCCAAAATTGTTGTGTGATTCTGTGTGGCAAGGTGTTAAATTAATTCCATCTGATGTGATCTTGAAGGGATATCAAGGAGCTAGCATTGGTGTTCTGGGTTATATGTTGCTCCGGAAGGTCCTGCTATTGGGGTGGGAGCACCAGTATGATCTTAACAACAGGGTAGACCCAAGGGCAGAACAACAGGTTATGTGTATGGATGACACTGATGTGCAAAGTATTTTATAACTCCATACGAAGGTATTTGACACTGTATCGGGGGAAGCTGTTAGGTTCCTAAATCAAATAAGACTGAAAAAGGATTCTGCTCCCATTAAACATGTTGCCAGAAGAGTTCCCATGGCTATCAGAACCCAAGTTAAAGATATAATCAAGCAGATGCTGGATGAGAAGATCATTGAAACTGTGGAGGCTGCTGAGTGGTTGTCTCCAGTCGTTATCACTCAAAAACAGGATAGCTCACTCTGCTTTTGTGGGGACTTGAGGAGCCTAAACAAGAATGTCAACATGGATAGTTTTCCTCTTCAAAACATTAATGAGATCATCTTGATGTTGGCTGGTGGTAGAGTGTTTTTTAAGATGAATTTATGCAGTGCGTACCATCAAATTAAACTTCATCTGGATTCAAGAATGTATACATATTTCATTACAACAGAAGGCTACTAAAAATTTAACAAACTTCCTTTTGGCCTATGCTCAGCAACTAGTGCGTTTCAACGTATTATACCGGAAATCATGAAGGGTATTGATTGAGTGGTATTATTTCAAGACGACATCTTGATATATGGGCAGAATGTCAAAGATCATAACACCATCTTGGAACAAGTACTATCTCATTTGAGTGGAGCTGGTTTGACAGTGCGAAAAGATAAATGTGTTTTTGCTGTAGATGAAGTTGATTATTTGGGGTATTACATCACAAAAGAAGGCATCTAACCTATGCATGATCAGGTTAGTGCCATAGTCAATGGAAAAGTACCTGATGACAGAGACAAATTGAGGTCATTCATTGGTATGGTGGAATACTATGCCAAATTTGTTCAAGATTTTGCACACAAGGTGGAACCTTTGAGAGAGTTACTGAGAAAAGGCAAGACATTTACATGGGGTGGTGAGCAATATAAGGCTTTTCATTTGATCAAAGAGAACATTGCACAAGCTAACATTTTAGCACCTTTTACCCCGGGCTTACCCACTATTTTGACGGTGGATACCAGCTCCATGGGCTTTAAACTATTCTATACTCACAGAATGGAAAGGGGCGACCATTCGGTCCCCCCGAACGTATGGTGGAGTACCACGATCCCCCCGGGAAGCCATCTTGGGCGGGAGGCGAGTCTCGGCTGGTATGCCCGAAGTGGCGTAGCCGGGGCGCGCCTTTTTCCCGCCCTGGAGTAGGCTGGCCTAGACACTGACGCGGCCGGCCACGCCCTCGGGGCAGGCCGGGGCGGGTTTACGCCCGCCCTGAAGACGGATAAAAGGAGCAACAAGCCAAGGAAGCATCCTCTTGTTCCTGTGCTCTGAAGCTGCACCACCTCGCTGCACGTGAGCTCGAGACGGAACGAAGAGCCAATTTTGAGCGTTGTAATCTTTCTTGTTTGTTTTGCAGATACTCTGTCGGAGAAATGCCTAAGAAGGCGGGAAAGCGAATGACTACCGACCAGATGCTGCGTATTCTCATGAAAGAGGTGACCGACCTAAAGAAGCGAATGGCGGAGAAAGACGAGGAAGGGGGGCCGAAACGTCCTCTGGCAGGAGCAGCTCCAGGAGGAAAAGGCAAAAGGCCCAGAAGGGGAGCAGCTGGGGGGGACGTCCCGGTTCCCTGTACTCCGCTCGAGGCACCCACCCCTGTGCCGGAGGAAGGGAATCCGATTCCCGTGGTGGTCACCCCCGTATCCGGGGAAGATATGCCGCCCGAGCTGGCAGCACAACTAGCAGCGTGGTTGGGTAAAGGTAGCAAGGGTGCCACGGCTGACGACGCGCAGGTTTTGATGAAGCAACTGCGGGAAACAAGGGAAGCGACGAAGGCTCCACCGCCGGATGCGGCAGTGGGAAAACCACCTGGGTCAGGTCCAGTTGCAGATACAGCTTCCGGTTCAGGTAAGCGGCCATTGCCGATTGCGAGGGATGAGTCGGCACCCTCTCGAAGGGAAAAGTTGGGTCAACATGTCCCTCTGGCTATCAAAGAGAAGATATGGGCAGGGGAGTATATAAACATCTTCTCGTTGCTTACCGATCATTATGAGATGGAGCATGTTAAGAGCCAAAAGGAGCTCATGCATCCGAGTGTTTGGCGCGCAAAGATGGCCGCCTTTAAGGTAAATGAAAACATTGGTAATTGGGGCAAGGCATGGGGGGTTTTTACATCCATCTTGGGTGAACGTAGGCCCGAATTGCTGTCCGAATTGCCGATTTATCAGTCACGGATCATGGGATATTCAGTATCTCACGAGGGCAACCATTGGTTTTGTTATGATAATATTTTCAGGAAAGCGAAAGAGCATGACAAAAACTTAACTTGGGATTGTTATGATTCTGTGTCCTGGTCCAAAATGGAGGACTCTGGTATGTTGAAGGTGCCATTGGTAGGGAGTAACGTTGGCGAATCCTCCCGCCAATATGCGGGGACGCCCTTTCGATCAGGTACGAGTAGCGACAATCACTCGAGGCCAATCGGCAACACAGGGAAAAGAGGGGTGTGTTGGAACTTTAACAGGGGGAAATGTACTAGGCCCCAGGGGTCATGCAAATTTAGGCACGAATGTGGGGGGTGTGGGCAATCATCCCATCCTGAGTCCATGTGCAGAGCCAAAACGGGCGATAACGGGGGTAGAGGAGGCGCCAAACAGGTCTGACATAGTCCGAGGGGCGCCTTTACCTACTCCGATTGATACCATGGCAATGATTCCCTGGCTCAGCGAATACCCGGATCACGCTTCCGCTGGGGTGTTGCGGGGCGGATTTTCATATGGTTTCCGCATCCCAGTAGGGGATTTTCAGGGTATAGCAAAATTTAAAAACCAGATATCGGTCTTACAGCATACGAGCGTGGTGCAGGAAAAGATAGGGAAGGAGGTGGCTCGAGGTCGAGTCGCTGGTCCATTTAATGTGCCACCAGTTGCTAACTTTGTTTGTTCCCCTTTAGGGGTGGTCCCCAAGAAGGACCCGGGTGAGTTTCGGCTGATACATAATTTATCAGCCCCACGTGGTCTTTCCGTGAACGATGCGATTGACCCGGAAGTGTGTTCGGTGCGGTACGCATCCTTCGATGAAGCCGTAGCCATATTGAATCGCCTGGGGCCCGGTGCGCTGATGGCAAAACCTGATATCGAGTCAGCGTTCCGGTTGCTCCCGGTACATCCAGACGATCAGCGTCTCCTTGGTTTCATGTTTCAGGGTCACTATTACATGGATAGGTGTATGCCGATGGGGTGCTCTATATCGTGTGCCTATTTCGAAAAGTTCAGTTGCTTCCTGCAATGGGTCTTCACAAAGAGGACGGGGTTTCATCATGTTATGCATTATCTCGATGACTTTTTGTTTCTGGGGCCAGCCGGGGATCCGGAATGTGGACAGGCTGTGAATGCATTTTGTGTCTTGATGAATCAGTTTGGCGTGCCATTGGCACCAGGTAAGACTGTGGGTCCCTCGACTTGCCTCGAGTTTCTGGGGATCGAGCTCGATTCCGAGGAAGGTTGCTTTCGTTTACCAGGTGACAAAGTGTTAAGGTTCAGGGCATCCCTGCAAATGTGTATAAATGAGTCAAAGGTTACGCTACATCAACTACAACAATTGGTGGGGCAGTTGAATTTTGCCCTAAGAGTTATACCGATGGCCCGCCCCTTTTCTCGCTCGATCGCTCAAACCATGGTCGGCCTGAAGGAGGGTCATCATCGCACAAGGCTCTCGGCAGAGGTTCGCCAGGACATGCGCATTTGGTTGGCATTTCTGGCGGATTTCAATGGTCGAATTGTCTGGAACAAACCGGCCGTATCCTCTGAGGAGCTGGGGCTGTGGACAGATTCGGCAGGGAGCATTGGTTTTTGGTGCCATATTCGGCACTCGGTGGTCGGCACAAAGATGGCCGTCATGGTGGCATGATAGTGGTCTGACAAGTAACATTGCTTTCCTAGAACTTTTTCCCATTCTGGTGGCCCTGAGAACTTGGCCTGAGGGGTTCAGAGATCACTCTGTGGTATTCTGGTCTGATAACATGACCGTTGTTGAGTGTATCAATAGCCAGGCAGCACGATGCAAATGGGTGCTGAGATTGCTCAAGGAAATTGTGTTATTATGTATGCAATTGAATGTACTATTTAAGGCAAGACATGTCCCAGGGGTGATGAACCAGGCGGCTGATGCCCTTTCTCGTTTTCGTATGCAGGCCTTCTGGGGTTTTCGGCCCACAGCGGACCCAGTGGCAGCACCCTTTCCCGAAGCTCTCTGGTCTCTCGGTGCCCCGAATTACAGAACCTCGTGGGAGAGAGTTTAGCACCCAGGACGAGGAAGGCATATGAAGGGGCGTTCCGTTCCTATTGGGCCTTTTTGGGGGCGGCTAGAGGGGAGCTTTGGGGCCAGGAGGAGTTGGTAGTGAAATTCCTGCTGTCGTTACGGCGGGCAGGCAAATCAGTGGCTACGGCCCAGAGGCATCGGGCCGCCATTTCCTTTGTGGCTAGGGCTCATGGGATCCAGGACCCGACAGCGTCTTTCGTTGTGCAAAAAGCGCTACGTGGGTGGCAACGCCTTGAGGGTCGCAGAGTAGATGGAAGGCGCCCGATAGGTCTGGATAGGTTGGCCCTGTTATTATCTAGACTCCCTGCAATATGTTCATCCCAGTATGAAACAGTGTTATTCCGAGCCGCTTTTACGCTGGCATTCCATGGGGCTATGCGGGTAAGCGAATTAGTGGCGAGGAACAAACAGGACGTGATGGGGGGACTGTGCCAAGAGCACGTTCAGATCAGAGGGGAGACAATGACTGTCTCGTTCGTCAGGTCCAAGACCGATCAGGGTGCGATGGGTGACTGCATAATGATGCAAAGGATCCCCGGGTCCTCCATGTGCCCGGTGAGTTGTGTAGAGGAATATTTAGCACAAAGAGTGGCACCATGGGGGGGGACCTTGTTGAGACACGCTGACACCACCCCACTGACGAGGTTTCAGTTTCAGCGGGTGCTTGCGATGTCGATTACTGCTGCGGGCTTGAACCCGGGCGAGTTTGGGACCCATTCCTTTCGGATAGGGGCTGCTACAGAGGCTACAGCCAGGGGTCTGAATGTCGAACAAGTTAAACGTGTGGGGCGTTGGTCCTCCAATTGTTATAAGAGGTATGTGCGGTTGCACATGTTGTGAAGCTGTAATGATGTACTCACGCTTCTTGTTTTGTTTGGTTTCAGTTGCGCAAGCCTACGAGGCGGACTATGCAGTCGACCCAACACCGGGCCAGCGGTCAGACATCACCGGCTGTGAAAGAGGAGGTGTGGGTCGTGGGCCACTCATACGTGAGGCGTGCCGCGGACGTATTCAAAGCAGGTGATATGATTCACGTGGCTGGGGAATACGGGTACAGGGTGTCCTTCTACGGAAGGGGCGGACTCTGTATTGACCAGTTTCAATCATTTTTCGAGGGTTTGTTAGGGCGGTCGAGGTCACCGCCGTCTATAGTCATAGTACATCTTGGGGGCAATGATTTGGTCACCACTGGTAGACGACTTCTTCTTGAGGCGATGCTTTCCACTGTAAGTTGGTTGGCGAGGAGAGTTCCAGGGTGCACGATTGCATGGTCCCACATGATCCCACGAAAAGTATGGCGGGGGGCTATTTCTGTTTCTGCTCTGAATCATTCAGTAAGAAAAATCAATAACAAAGTGAGTAGATTGTTCCGTTCCAATACACTGCATTCGATTTCGCATGGTTGTATTACTGGTGACAGTATGTATTTGGGGGATGGGGTTCACTTGTCCCGGGTGGGGAACGAGTTACTCATAGGAGACTTGTTGGCTTGGCTAAAGACTTTAAGACATGACCTTTAGGTAGGAGTTTTGTGGGGGGTCCGGATAGCCGGTCAACTATCCGGCCTGTGGCGGTAAGGTCATGATCGGTGAGCACTAATTGGAAGATCCCTATGAGTGGGCGTCACCCATTACGGATGGGAGCGCTCGAGGGAGGTGGCCATTGGCCCCTCAACGGGGTAGGCGGTCCCTTCTAAGGATGGGCCGCCGAAAGGAAAGGAAAGGCGGTCAAGGCCCCTTCCTGGGTAGGAGGGGCTACAGCCCCCTCCTGGAGAATTTCCCGGGGCCAGGTCATCTGCGACGGCAGATGTGGTAAGTTGTGTGGGGTTTGGGGGGGGGTCTACGCTACCTTCTAGATACCTCACACGAGTCCTCGGACGACCTTTAAGTGGCGTCGAGTTTATTGGGGCCCCCGTCAAGTCAAGGGAAATTGGTAGTTGCACTCGAGGTACTCCTCTGTGCGGTCGCCCCTCACAAGTGAGGGGGATATTTCTGGTTTAGGGATCTTGACACCGGTTACGACCTTGCCGTTGGCCCTTAAACGTTAGGATGTACAATTTCAAAATTTCAAGTTAAATGTTTTTGTAGGATGTTAGTTCGGCTAGGAGAACCTTTGTATTAGAGAATATGTTAAGGTTAGCCAAAACATCGCAATGTGGTAATGAAATTGTACATAATATGAAACTGTTATTTTAATGTTTTAATTTTGTTTCATATTTTAATAAATACGGCCGGGAGGGTCACTCCCTCCCGTCTTCCAAAAGTTCAGAACTGTTTCCGGTTTCCCATCCTTGGGGATTGTGTTGAGAGGGGGTGGCGGGTATCTCAGCCATATGGAAAGGGGCGACCATTCGGTCCCCCCGAACGTATGGTGGAGTACCACGATCCCCCCGGGAAGCCATCTTGGGCGGGAGGCGAGTCTCGGCTGGTATGCCCGAAGTGGCGTAGCCGGGGCGCGCCTTTTTCCCGCCCTGGAGTGGGCTGGCCTAGACACTGACGCGGCCGGCCACGCCCTCGGGGCAGGCCGGGGCGGGTTTACGCCCGCCCTGAAGACGGATAAAAGGAGCAACAAGCCAAGGAAGCATCCTCTTGTTCCTGTGCTCTGAAGCTGCACCACCTCGCTGCACGTGAGCTCGAGACGGAACGAAGAGCCAATTTTGACCCACCCACCAGCCCCTGAGGACAGCAAGTGGTTTTGAATAAAGTTTGATGTGGTAACGCTAATTTTGTTTACAGGTTCGGTTTATTATCGTGATAGCTTGGAATATGCAATAAAGAAGGATCAATTTGTGGTATATTTTGCAAATAAAGTTATCCTGCTCTAGTGTTGATCAGTAGCATGTTATTAATAAAGTGTTGTTACTGTCTTTTAGTAAATTAGTCATTTAGTTTAGAACTGTCGTATTTATTTTGGTTGGGCGGTAAGGTCATGATCGGTGAGCACTAATTGGAAGATCCCTATGAGTGGGCGTCACCCATTACGGATGGGAGCGCTCGAGGGAGGTGGCCATTGGCCCCTCAACGGGGTAGGCGGTCCCTTCTAAGGATGGGCCGCCGAAAGGAAAGGAAAGGCGGTCAAGGCCCCTTCCTGGGTAGGAGGGGCTACAGCCCCCTCCTGGAGAATTTCCCGGGGCCAGGTCATCTGCGACGGCAGATGTGGTAAGTTGTGTGGGGTTTGGGGGGGGGTCTACGCTACCTTCTAGATACCTCACACGAGTCCTCGGACGACCTTTAAGTGGCGTCGAGTTTATTGGGGCCCCCGTCAAGTCAAGGGAAATTGGTAGTTGCACTCGAGGTACTCCTCTGTGCGGTCGCCCCTCACAAGTGAGGGGGATATTTCTGGTTTAGGGATCTTGACACCGGTTACAACCTTGCCGTTGGCCCTTAAACGTTAGGATGTACAATTTCAAAATTTCAAGTTAAATGTTTTTGTAGGATGTTAGTTCGGCTAGGAGAACCTTTGTATTAGAGAATATGTTAAGGTTAGCCAAAACATCGCAATGTGGTAATGAAATTGTACATAATATGAAACTGTTATTTTAATGTTTTAATTTTGTTTCATATTTTAATAAATACGGCCGGGAGGGTCACTCCCTCCCGTCTTCCAAAAGTTCAGAACTGTTTCCGGTTTCCCATCCTTGGGGATTGTGTTGAGAGGGGGTGGCGGGTATCTCAGCCATATGGAAAGGGGCGACCATTCGGTCCCCCCGAACGTATGGTGGAGTACCACGATCCCCCCGGGAAGCCATCTTGGGCGGGAGGCGAGTCTCGGCTGGTATGCCCGAAGTGGCGTAGCCGGGGCGCGCCTTTTTCCCGCCCTGGAGTGGGCTGGCCTAGACACTGACGCGGCCGGCCACGCCCTCGGGGCAGGCCGGGGCGGGTTTACGCCCGCCCTGAAGACGGATAAAAGGAGCAACAAGCCAAGGAAGCATCCTCTTGTTCCTGTGCTCTGAAGCTGCACCACCTCGCTGCACGTGAGCTCGAGACGGAACGAAGAGCCAATTTTGACCCACCCACCAGCCCCTGAGGACAGCAAGTGGTTTTGAATAAAGTTTGATGTGGTAACGCTAATTTTGTTTACAGGTTCGGTTTATTATCGTGATAGCTTGGAATATGCAATAAAGAAGGATCAATTTGTGGTATATTTTGCAAATAAAGTTATCCTGCTCTAGTGTTGATCAGTAGCATGTTATTAATAAAGTGTTGTTACTGTCTTTTAGTAAATTAGTCATTTAGTTTAGAACTGTCGTATTTATTTTGGTTGGGCGGTAAGGTCATGATCGGTGAGCACTAATTGGAAGATCCCTATGAGTGGGCGTCACCCATTACGGATGGGAGCGCTCGAGGGAGGTGGCCATTGGCCCCTCAACGGGGTAGGCGGTCCCTTCTAAGGATGGGCCGCCGAAAGGAAAGGAAAGGCGGTCAAGGCCCCTTCCTGGGTAGGAGGGGCTACAGCCCCCTCCTGGAGAATTTCCCGGGGCCAGGTCATCTGCGACGGCAGATGTGGTAAGTTGTGTGGGGTTTGGGGGGGGGTCTACGCTACCTTCTAGATACCTCACACGAGTCCTCGGACGACCTTTAAGTGGCGTCGAGTTTATTGGGGCCCCCGTCAAGTCAAGGGAAATTGGTAGTTGCACTCGAGGTACTCCTCTGTGCGGTCGCCCCTCACAAGTGAGGGGGATATTTCTGGTTTAGGGATCTTGACACCGGTTACGACCTTGCCGTTGGCCCTTAAACGTTAGGATGTACAATTTCAAAATTTCAAGTTAAATGTTTTTGTAGGATGTTAGTTCGGCTAGGAGAACCTTTGTATTAGAGAATATGTTAAGGTTAGCCAAAACATCGCAATGTGGTAATGAAATTGTACATAATATGAAACTGTTATTTTAATGTTTTAATTTTGTTTCATATTTTAATAAATACGGCCGGGAGGGTCACTCCCTCCCGTCTTCCAAAAGTTCAGAACTGTTTCCGGTTTCCCATCCTTGGGGATTGTGTTGAGAGGGGGTGGCGGGTATCTCAGCCATATGGAAAGGGGCGACCATTCGGTCCCCCCGAACGTATGGTGGAGTACCACGATCCCCCCGGGAAGCCATCTTGGGCGGGAGGCGAGTCTCGGCTGGTATGCCCGAAGTGGCGTAGCCGGGGCGCGCCTTTTTCCCGCCCTGGAGTGGGCTGGCCTAGACACTGACGCGGCCGGCCACGCCCTCGGGGCAGGCCGGGGCGGGTTTACGCCCGCCCTGAAGACGGATAAAAGGAGCAACAAGCCAAGGAAGCATCCTCTTGTTCCTGTGCTCTGAAGCTGCACCACCTCGCTGCACGTGAGCTCGAGACGGAACGAAGAGCCAATTTTGACCCACCCACCAGCCCCTGAGGACAGCAAGTGGTTTTGAATAAAGTTTGATGTGGTAACGCTAATTTTGTTTACAGGTTCGGTTTATTATCGTGATAGCTTGGAATATGCAATAAAGAAGGATCAATTTGTGGTATATTTTGCAAATAAAGTTATCCTGCTCTAGTGTTGATCAGTAGCATGTTATTAATAAAGTGTTGTTACTGTCTTTTAGTAAATTAGTCATTTAGTTTAGAACTGTCGTATTTATTTTGGTCGGGCGGTAAGGTCATGATCGGTGAGCACTAATTGGAAGATCCCTATGAGTGGGCGTCACCCATTACGGATGGGAGCGCTCGAGGGAGGTGGCCATTGGCCCCTCAACGGGGTAGGCGGTCCCTTCTAAGGATGGGCCGCCGAAAGGAAAGGAAAGGCGGTCAAGGCCCCTTCCTGGGTAGGAGGGGCTACAGCCCCCTCCTGGAGAATTTCCCGGGGCCAGGTCATCTGAGACGGCAGATGTGGTAAGTTGTGTGGGGTTTGGGGGGGGGTCTACGCTACCTTCTAGATACCTCACACGAGTCCTCGGACGACCTTTAAGTGGCGTCGAGTTTATTGGGGCCCCCGTCAAGTCAAGGGAAATTGGTAGTTGCACTCGAGGTACTCCTCTGTGCGGTCGCCCCTCACAAGTGAGGGGGATATTTCTGGTTTAGGGATCTTGACACCGGTTACGACCTTGCCGTTGGCCCTTAAACGTTAGGATGTACAATTTCAAAATTTCAAGTTAAATGTTTTTGTAGGATGTTAGTTCGGCTAGGAGAACCTTTGTATTAGAGAATATGTTAAGGTTAGCCAAAACATCGCAATGTGGTAATGAAATTGTACATAATATGAAACTGTTATTTTAATGTTTTAATTTTGTTTCATATTTTAATAAATACGGCCGGGAGGGTCACTCCCTCCCGTCTTCCAAAAGTTCAGAACTGTTTCCGGTTTCCCATCCTTGGGGATTGTGTTGAGAGGGGGTGGCGGGTATCTCAGCCATATGTGCTTTATTTAAGAAATTCTTTACCTTTGTGAGAGGTTTAGAGTGTTGATTCCTTTCACATCTCTTTGTTTCTTAGTAGTTTTACAAACTGAATCTGCAGAGTGTTTTCATTTCTCTGTCTTTTATTCTGCTAATCAGGCACTGGGTCTGGTCTGGGATGTGGGAGCAAAAAGCTTCTGGTTTCTCGCACCTAATCCCGGTGGAGGCACCCAAGACATTTACTGATTGCCCTTCTAGGAAGACCACTACAGAGAGCTCCTAGGCCTCCTCTTTCCTGTCGAGGTCTCCTCTTTCCTGTCTTCCACTAGTTTTATTGCTGACTTAAATCATTTTCCACTAGTCTGTCTGGTAGCACAGCGAGCGATAGGGTATGTGTGCTGCAGATAGTATTTCATCTGTCTTATTGATTATACTTTGCTTTTTCCCAGCAAATCAGCCTCAGCCCTCATGTGCTGAGGAAAGCTAGTTATGGGTATCCAGGGTGTGCTGCTATTATCCCTTTCTTGCCCTCTACTCCCCCTGGGAATGCTCTTAATACCCCTGTTCTCGGGGATCATGAAATCTATCGACAGGAACAGAGAGTAACAGGAAGGGTCGGATTGGTATCACAATTAGGCTGGGGCACTTCGAAACAAAGTGGCCCACATTCCCAAATGGTTCGTTTTTTTTTTGTAGATTTATATAGCATGAACTCGGCTCAAAGGCGTTGGAGCTATTTGACCATCAGCTATATTGTACAGAATCAAAATCATTTATAATACAGGTAGGGAGTTGTTAAAATTAAGTAATCCTCGTGGGCAGGTCGTGTAGAAATAGAAAACAGGTTTATTCATTAAGATGCTTCTTCAATTATAGCTTTCAGGATGATGGTAAGATCCATAATATATGCTTCACCAGGAGCATCCTCCTTGCTGCTCAGCCCTCTCACACAAACTGATCTCACTCAAGCACAAACATTCTCAGCATTCTAAATGGCACCACCAATGGCTGAGGAGCAAGGCAGATCACAACAATGGAGAGGATGCATAAACCAGACAAGTAGGTTACAACAGGAAATTAAGTGACTTGGCCAGACTCACTGGATGTTGGGCTGATGCCAGAACTCGAACGTACTTCCCCAATTCAAATGTCAACTGTCACCATAACACTGCATCATAGGCGACCTTTGTCCCTGCTTGCAGGGCCGGTCGCTCCACGCAACGCGCGGCTTCCCCCCCCCCCCCGTGAGTGCCAGGACCCCTGACCCCTCCGCTGCTGCCTCGCTCCAGCTGAGTGCCTGGATTGCTTGTGTTAGTAACTTGTGCCAGTTTCTTCGTTCTGTATTAGCTTGTGCCCCTGTTTTAGCCAGTCTTTTGTTTCCTTAGCTGTACCCCTGCTATTTTGTTGTCCCCGTGTACCCGTGATTGTTTTTTCGACGCTTCTCCCCCTCCCCGCTCCCCGCCGCTGCTCCCCTGCGGCCCGCCCCCTTTTCTTTCTGTATCCCAGCCATTGGCCACCCCGCTCCCGCCTCCCAGCTGCTCCTCCCTCCCACTTGGCCATTTATGGAGGTCGCCGCACGGTGGTGAGCTGTGACCTTTGTCCCTGCTTGCAGGGCCGGTCGCTCCACGCACCGCGCGGCTCCCCCCGGTGAGTGCCAGGGCCCCTGAACCCTCCGCTGCTGCCTCGCTCCAGCTGAGCGCCTGGATTGCTTGTGTTAGTAACTTGTGCCAGTTTCTTCGTTCTGTATTAGCTTGTGCCCCTGTTTTTGCCAGTCTCTTGTTTCCTTAGCTGTACCCCTGCTATTTTGTTGTTCCCGTGTACCCGTGATTGTTTTCCCGCCGCTTCTCCCCCTCCCCGCTCCCCGCCGCTGCTCCCCTGCGGCCCGCCCCCTTTTCTTTCTGTATCCCACCCATTGGCCACCCCGCTCCCGCCTCCCAGCTGCTCCTCCCTCCCACTTGGCCATTTATGGAGGTCACCACACGGTGGTGAGCTGTGACCTTTGTCTCTGCTTGCAGGGCCGGTCGCTCCAAGCACCGCGCGGCTCCCCCCCCGTGAGTGCCAGGACCCCTGACCCCTCCGCTGCTGCCTCGCTCCAGCTGAGCGCCTGGATTGCTTGACACACATCTCCCCAATTCCTACTCCACCCCCAACATCCCCAATATTCACACTGTTCCAGTCACACCCCACACCCTTACCTCATCACACCATGTCTGCCCACCGGCCCCTTCTCCCCGCCTCCCCACTCTCAACATCCCACGCACAACCCACATCAAGACCTCCTCACACCCCGCCTTTACACCCCCCACTACTGATAACCACACAGAAAGATTGCAATACAATGCACCAGATTACGACTCCCCCCAAAACTACATACATGGCCCAACCACACCTCCCTCACTTACAGCCCATACATTAAATATGTTACCTCTCACTCCGGACCCCAGACTCAATGAGATATTACTATCTCTACAACAAGTCAAAGAGGACCTCCTAATTCTGCACAACCTGATTCTACACAACCCAAGTTCACGCGCCCAGTTCTAGAATCCAGAACATTCCTCCACATCAAACATTCGAAACTCACCTAACAACAGCATGCAAGCTCCCCGAAACATGAGCCCCCAAGATGGAGAAAAGTGCCCTACCCCAATACCTCATCCCATTTGGTCCGGAGGATAAGCCTCTATCAGCTAAACATTTAATCTCTCTACTCTGTTCCTATGAGCTACTGTTTCTCTTTATTACAGCACACCCAGTTAACTTGCTTAATCATTCCCTAATCCAATCTATCCCCTGCAATACCCATAGAGTTTCAAGACACAATTCTAGAGGCATAGTTGAAAACAACCTCATGTGAGTCCCCCTCATAGCCGAACCCAACACAACACCCATTAAAGCTCGGCGAAAATGTATACTTCTAAACTGCAGGTCGGCATCAAGACATACAACCAATATAGCTGACCTCATACTCACTAATGAACCCGACCTACTAATTTTGACCGAAACATGGCTAAATGAATCATCTATGCCCATCCTAGACATACTGTATGTAGTAGCAAGCCTCAGCCAGGCCTACTAGTGCAAGGGATTCACCCTTCTCTGCTTAGAGTCCTTAGACCAACGGAAAGAAGTTAGCACAGAAACTGAAATAGAAAAGACAGAGTTTATTAAACCTCATAAGGTGGAACTACATTCACACAACACCCTTGGGTAGAGTATGAGGTAGCACACTGCCTAGAAGGAGCTTGGTCCTTTTATACCCACACAGGGGCTCAAATGAAGGCAGTACAAGGTACAGAATGCTGGTTTCAAATACATATAAGGTCATACAGAGAGAGTGTGCTAGCAATAAGTGGGACGGGCTGACAGTTAGCTAATTCTGGTGGACACATCTTGACAGTTACAAGTTGGCGACAGTTGTAAACTCAACTGGGCATGTGCAAAGCAGAAGAGGATAAATATATCTTGTCTCTAGGCAGATTTCAAGAGCAGTTGACAGGAAGGTAGGACAGAGCACATGGCAAACAAAATGGCCGATAAAAATACAAAATGCATTCTGTAAAACGGACAAGATAGTCCCAAAATACAAGATGTCTTCTGCTAATGCTTAACCTAATTATTGCTAAATTACGACAGGTACCCCCAAACTATGACATCACAAGACTAGATACAACTGATTGGCCAGGTGGTGGTATCGCTTGCTTACATCAGGGTAATCTGTCAATGAACTGCTCCCACTCCCCGGTATTATCCTCCTCTAAATACCTTTGTTTAGACATCACTAGTAATAACACACTAATATGTTCCCTACACACATTCTACCACCCTCAAGAGGATAACCTCATCTTCATAGAACACCTCATGGATATTCTAGCTATTAATGCCTAACAACAAAATATTAAAATATTCTTGGTGACTTCAATCTCCACTGGGATGACCTGGACGACTCAGGGGTCAATAGCCTCAAAGCTTTCCTCTCAGACCGTAACCGTACCCAAATCTGTAACAGCCCCACACATGATAAAGGCTTAACCCTCGATCTAGTAATTTCCAAAGCTGACTCCACACAGCTTGAATCAATCCTCCCTTGTGACTGGTCTGACCACCACATCATTACATTCCACATCAATGAATCAGTTAAATTACTATATGCACAACCCACGAGAACGAACATTTTGAAGAGGAATCGAAAAAATGTTGTTTCCGGCTTACTCTTAACCTCCAATCCTAACATCCTGCTTCCCCTGAAGGCTTATCCAATGTACAAGGCCTGCCTAACCACTAGTTCCACTCCATGAACATGGTACTAGACAATCTAGCTCCCTTACAATAGAAAAGAGTCATCACAAAAAATTCAAAACCCTGGTATGATGGTAGGCTAAATGAGGACAGATGAGCCCTAAGATTAATTGAATGACGATGGAGATCTGCACCACCCTCTGACCACCTTAAGCAACTAAGAACTACAAGAAACTCATAATACAGAAAGATCAGACGATCAAAAGCTGACTTCTTCAGTAATCAATTAGACCAAGCTAAGAACCGTTCCAAAAAGCTATTCGAATTAATCAAAGCTCAAACTAAAGGTGTAGCTCCCCACCCCCATGACAACCTCGACAAACTACCCAATTGCGAGGTATTTGCCTCCTTCTTTACTATGAAGAGAGAAAACATAAAGATGGACCTGCTCAACGACCTAATATCCCTTATTGACACTCAAATGGACACGTCATTGCCCCCGACAGTAGCCCCACATGCTCCGCAAAGTTTGACCTCAAAAACAACGCAGCAAGGTCCTTTCAACACTTACAGGAAGAAACTATACTGAAAACGCTAACGACCTTGAATCTCTCCAGCCATTTCACAGACCCTCTTCCCACAAACTACTTAAAAGACTTCATTCCACTTTTACTGCCTCTATGGACCAAGATTATAAACACCTCCCTCCTTCAAGGAACCATCCCAGTAATTCTAACGCCTTAACCGCGGTGGTTTTTCCGCTGCGGTGCAGGCATTCTAAAGGGTGGGCGGGCCACGTCAGCCGTTGGACGCGAGCAGCACCAGGGAGGTAGCACGCGTGACATCCAAAGGCCGACGGCAGCAGGGAAGGGGTTAAAGAAGCCATTGGTGGTCAGTCTTAAATACCTATTGCCAAATAAGTCAGCAAATGTCCGCCAATCTCCCAGCCTCACACGGCGGCGGGCTCGAGTGAGGAAGCGACCCTCGCAAATTTTTTATCAAAACGACTTTACCATCAAAGAAGTTTACTCGAGCCCAGGTCCTTTTAGCGTGCAATTTATTTCATACACAGAGTGTCAAACAACACCCGACGCGTTTCGGTGCAGCCGCACCTTGGTCACGGGTAACGGTGTTTACTCATATCTCAGTTTTTAAAGTGAAAATAACATATAAACATAAACGTAGGACTACTCGTCCTCACACCAGTGTTTGTCATACCACTATATGGCGGCCATATTTAAATGTGTGGTGAGCACAGGCATAATATACATCATATATATATATAAACCTTGTTAGGACAACTCCTAAGAGATTCCAAAAAATAATATTGTAACATTTAAATCAATTAGTTACATGTGGGTGCCCAAATACATGTCGGATCAAAACAAAGTCACACATTTGCAAGTTGTAGCCCCAGTGGGCAGATGTACCAGTACTCTGATACATATAACGTGACAATTCTGCCCCAGTGGGCATAATGATTCCGTATGCTAAATTGAGCCCCAGTGGGCATGAATGTCTCATTCTAATCTCAAGACTGTCTTGGATGTTTTTGAATATTTGTATATGTTTTAAAGTCACTATTTCTTTATGTTTGTAGGAGACACATATGTCGCCGCACAGGGAGGATGTAAAACCACTGGTTGCAGCTGTTTTTTGTTTGGATGGATTCACAGGACTATACACTTGAAAACTTTGATAAACCTTGTGAGTTTGAGGACACAGCAATGAGATTAGAATGAGACATTCATGCCCACTGGGGCTCAATTTAGCATACGGAATCATTATGCCCACTGGGGCAGAATTGTCACGTTATATGTATCAGAGTACTGGTACATCTGCCCACTGGGGCTACAACTTGCAAATGTGTGACTTTGTTTTGATCCGACATGTATTTGGGCACCCACATGTAACTAATTGATTTAAATGTTACAATATTATTTTTTGGAATCTCTTAGGAGTTGTCCTCACAAGGTTTATATATATATATGATGTATATTATGCCTGTGCTCACCACACATTTAAATATGGCCGCCATATAGTGGTATGACAAACACTGGTGTGAGGACGAGTAGTCCTACGTTTATGTTTATATGTTATTTTCACTTTAAAAACTGAGATATGAGTAAACACCGTTACCCGTGACCAAGGTGCGGCTGCACCGAAACGCGTCGGGTGTTGTTTGACACTCTGTGTATGAAATAAATTGCACGCTAAAAGGACCTGGGCTCGAGTAAACTTCTTTGATGGTAAAGTCGTTTTGATAAAAAACCTATTGCCAAATATCCAACATCCCCACTCTGGCCAAACTCTTAGAAAAATGTGTCCACATGCAGCTTGGTAACCACATAGATCAATTCAACCTGCTCAACCACTACCAATCAGGAATCCATGCAGGTCACAGTACGGAATCAGCCATGACCCACATAATAGATGATGCACTAAAAATCCTTGACCAAAATGAAGAATGTTTACTAATCTTGCTTGACCTTTCTTCTGTCTTTGACACCGTCAAACAGGACAACTTGCTAGATCTCCTGAAATCCAGAATGGGATTATCTGGATCTGTGCTCACTTGGTTCACCTCTTTCCTCCAAAATAGATCTTAAAGATTTAAGGTTAATCAATCCTTATCCAAACCCACTCCAGTCACCCTAGGAGTACCACAGGGATCATCCCTCTCGCACACACTTTTCAACCTTTTCATGGAACCACTCACCGAACTTCTCAGCTCCTCTAATGTCCACTATCATGTGCACGCAGATTATACACAACTCTACATAAAGATCCACTCACTTGAGGACATCCAATCTCTTAACTCAAAGCTTCGAAAACGCAGACCTGGTTGGCCGAAAACCATTTGAAACTAAACACCCTCAAAACTAAATTCCTCTTAATCGCTCCCCCAACCAATCGACCATCATCCTCAATTGGCTGAATCATCTAACAGCACTCAAAGGTCAACCTCTCATTATAAACTCAGCAAAATCATTGGAGTAACACTTGACAAAAATCTAAACATGGAGAAACACATCAGCGCCACTACAAAAGGAGTACATTTTCAGATGAACACCTTGAGAAGACTGAAACCATTCCTGCCCGCAAATGACTTCAGACAGGCAGTGCAAGCTCTAGTAATCCCAAGAGTGGATTATGGGAGTGTCGCTCTTTGTGGCCTTCCCAGATCAAAGACAGCCCTGCTAAGAGCTTCAATCAACAGAGCTGCTAGACTCAAAAGAAACTGTCACATCTCCCCGGACCTTAGAGCCCTCAACTGGCTACCTTTCCAGGTGAGAATTCATCTGAAAATCGCATGTATGATGCACAAGGCCTTACATCACAATACTCCGAGTTATCTAGCTCAGAAACTTGTGCTCTCTGGTGGTAAAAGATCCACTAGAAGCTTCAGGACTCTTCTTCTGAAGCCACAACGATTTGCCAAGAAGAAAACATATAACCGGGCCCTCTCAGGAATGGCTCCCAGGATCTGGAATGCTTTACCACCAGAAATGAGACAGAACCCCTCTACTGCCTCTTTAGGAAAAGATATGAAATCTATTCTCATGGCTAAATTTACTTGAACTATTTATATATCCCTGCAATATATTTGCTAGCTTGTATTAGTTACTACTTTGTATTCAGACTCACCTATGTTTTTTCTATGTTTATCTCTGTACCTTACATCCACCCTGTAAAGCGCTCTGACACCCGCAAGGGTCTTGTTCACACTATATAAAACCTTCAAAATAAATAAATATTAACATATTCAGGACGGATCCATCACTGCATCTTCATGACCAGGGCAACCTGTGCGGCAAAACAAGCACTGGCACTGATGCACGGGCAGAAAACTAAGGGTGGGCGAACTCGCAGAGTTTCACTCAACGAAATTCCACGGAGTTACACAAAAAATCTGCAAGATTCCACGCGGAGTCATGCAAGTGGGGAATATTAGCACGCCGCATTGCTTGCATTGATTTTTAGCACCAGCAGCTTGTTTTGCGCTGTACAACAGCGCAAACTGCACCATGTGGTGCACCACATGGTGTTGCTTCTTTCTGCCACTCAAGTAGAATTTCTGCTAGAGAGGCAGCTTTTTCAACGCGAATGGTAGTGATCTACCGCAACATGCCACAAATGCCCAAATTGAGAAACCTCGCCGGGAGGCATTTTAGCACTTGGACATTGCACTAGTGAATGCAACTTCTCGCTCGCCAACTTAATGTTGGCCAGCTGCGTGCGAGGAAAAGGCAGAGTTTTGCCAGAACTTCATGTTCCAAGCGTAGCATAGCGTCGAGCGTGTAAAACTCTGCCACCCCTACAGACAACTCTCGGCACATTACCACTCTTTCCAATGTCTTTCCCAGGGGTAACTTCCTCTACCAGGGTGGTGGTTCTGACAGATGAGTTGACAGAATCAGCATTGTGTTTGGTGGAGTTAAATTTGGAGCTTGCGGACATGACTGCAGAGAGAGGGGTATGTCTGAGCCAACTCCAAATAAAACAGCTTGTCTTTACTTCTGTTTCTTTGCCTGTTTAAATGCCTCCATAGACTTTCGTGGGGTTACTTACTTATCAAACTTATGTAACCCTCCAAAAGGTGCTCGTGCTCTAGTCCCCTTAATGGGAACATTTTTAGGTTTCGCCTGGCGATCCGCTGCGCAGCAGCGTTCGCGCAGGCGAAATCTTTCGAGAACAGTATGTGGCTTTGTCCCGCCTCTCTTTTCCATTGGCTAGCTCCATAAATGGAGGCTCGCCATTGGAAGAGAGAGGCGTCCGTCATTGTCCGTGGCGATTCGTGGGCGTTCCAGCGATTTATTTCCCTCTCCGCCCCTTTATGAACGTCATTGCGGCGGTGGGCGTTTTTTTTTTTTTTTTTTTTGCCAAGGTTTGCTTTGTTTCATTCCTCCGAAGATGGCGCCGGGGCCCGTTGATATCTCGCATCTACTGGTACGTTGCAGAGCGTTCGGTCCGTCAGAGCGGCTTGTTGTCTTTGCGTGTATCTGTCTGTATCTTTCTCTGTACTTTTCTGTTACCCCGTGTCTGCCTGCGTGTTTGTGTTTTGTGAATGCATAGCTGTTTGTTTCTGTGCATGTATCTGTCTGTATGTTTCTCTGTCCGTTTCTGTTACCCCGTGCCTGCCCGCCCTTGTGTTTGTTTTTATTGCATAGCTGTTTGTTTCTTGCGTGTATCTGTATCTCTCACTGTACGTTTCTGTTATCCCGCCTGTCTGTGTGTGTCTGTGTTTGTGTTTTGTGAGTGCATAGCTGTTTGTTTCTCTGCGTGTATCTGTCTGTATCGTTCTTTGTACGTTTCTGTTATCCCGCCTGCCTGTGTGTGTCGGGGAGTGTCGCTTTTCCGAGGCCTGTGGACAATCTGGTGGCATCCTACTTTTGCTAAATCGGTTGCTTAATGAAACCCCGTGTGTTTTGTGCAGGGGATTCGTGCTGGTCTGCGCATTTGCTTATTGCACCCCAATGTAACCGCCAGAAATAAAGTGGGCGCGATCATGCCGGTTCCAGGACTGGGCTGAAGCTGCCGTATTCCCGGATTTATGCTGTTCGGTTTACTTGTACCACTTTGGGGGGTGGCCTGTCGTTAATGAAAACACTTTCTCTCACACTTTGTATTTTAACAATATATCGCCCAGCGGAAATATGTGCCAAGCTTAGTCACCCTACTTGTTTGGCGTTTATCTGTTGGATTTGTACGCAGGTCACCTATTCGGCCATGGGAAGCGACAACTTTCCAGCCTAGAAAAAAAAGTTTTTATAAAATAAAAAATTAGTCATCGCCGATTTTCTGAAGAAGCTTGTTGATTTTGGGGGTTGTGCTAGATTTCAGTTGGTTTGGAGTTGAACACAGTTTATCATTGCGGCTTGAGTCGTTTTGTTCTGTATACATTATGCCGGTGGCATTAAAACTTTGCACGTTGAGCCCACTCCTCGCACGGGATAATGTTGTTACTGCTGCCCACAGAACAACTGGTTTCAATTTGCATTTTTAAGCAAACCTTTGCCACCGTCCGAGATTGTCTTTTCTCCCCATAAGATGCATGTTTTTCAGAAGTGCCGTCTAAGTTGTTGCAATTCATTAACTATGTAGAACATTATGCACGCGTTCTACAATTTCTACATGTTTCAAGGGAGATCGCAACTGAAATGTCACCTTTAAGTATTTGTCCAAGAACTGTCCTCGTTCCTTAGGGCCAGTAAATATAAGCGGAAGAGAAATCTACAATTTTTAAGGCACTTTAGGAGAAGTGAAGTGTTGGAGAGTTGACGTACTATTCAAAAACCACATTCCAATGTAGTTTAGTTGTCCCTTTCAAAAATACGTGTTGCCAGGTCACAGTGGTTGTCAGGACCATGTTTTCCTGTTGGTCAGTTTTAGTGCACAGCCAAGTTGGAGTCCGAAAAATGTTGCGCTTGAGCCAAGTGATCGTTTTTGGCACTTTTGTGAAACGACGGTCTCACTAATGTTCTGTTAAGTGCCCACACTCCTACTGCTCTTTCCACACAGAACTTGTCTCACCAAACACTCTGATTTCACATATCAGAAAATTGGAGCAAGATTTTAATTATATTGCTAGCCAGGCATAATTATTAAGGGCGGCGGGATTCCTCGCTTGGCATACATTATGAAACAGTCTGGTTGCTAAAAATGCAACCACATATATATATATATATATATATATATATATATATATATATATATATATATATATATATATATATATATATATATATATATATATATGTGTGTATATCAAACGCCCACGCATTCGAAGGAAGCACTCACAGCCAAGGCAAACCATTCGGTTTCAGTGTACAAAAGAAAAACCAGCAGTGATATTTCCAGGCTTTATTTCCGTGATTCCTTTACTGCGACGCGTTTCAAGGCTCCAGCCTCATCATCAGGCAGCTAGTAAGATGCGGCATGGATTTCAAACCATGCACCCTTATTTATATTTGCATTTGTCTTATTGGTGCATGCTGGGATTTGTATCCTTGGAAAAAGTCATTATGTCCCTTGGTAGGTCCCATGCCACATCTTAATTCTTAATAATCACCACGCTCCATTTAAAACACCTTTAGTAGGCCCCTTGATATCAGCCGGTCCATGTGTTCTTGCGATGGCTGTGCTGGCCGCAGTTTGGCAAAGTTCCGTTACCGCGCAGCCCTTCTTAAGCTGTGAAGCGGTGCACACACACACATATTCACCTGAATGCAGTGTATCTACTCAGAGTATAAAGTGAAGGGTGTGTTCTGTGGATGCGATGATCTGAATATAATGACACAGGTACTCACGCACACGAGAATGATGGACTTACCAGCAACAGATAAATATGGTTTAATGTCAGCAGAGCCCTGTCACGTTAAATAATAATATTAATGCGGGTGGATGAAGTGTGTGTCTGTCTGTAGCTGTGTGTGTGTCTGTAGCTGTGTGTGTGTCTGTGTATGTGGCTCTGTGTATGTGTGTGTGTGGCTCTGTATGTGTGTGTGGCTCTGCGTGTGGCTCTGTAGGTATGTATGTGTGTGGGTCTGTGTGTTTGTGTGTGGCATTTGCGAGAGATTAAGAGATTAAGCTATTGGCATTGTAAATGGCAGTACCATTTATTTATCTGTTTTCAAAACCAACACATAAATAAAAATGTTGTCATTTACAATGCCAATAGCTCTAACTTTTTCAAAGGCGAAACCGTTGCATTGTAAATTCTTGTTTAAACACCTGACTTCAACCTCATTCTCGAGTCAATGACAGGTATGAAAGATTTATCTTTTTTAATGGATTCTTTGCTAAAGTCCTCCTGTACAGATACTCTTTAAGCTTGTGTATTCTTATTCTTCTTCCTCTCTCTGGGTGTCAGGGGAGGATCCTGTGGTCATACTTAATGCATTCTGGGGGCTGCACTCTGCAACCATCATCTGTTCAGAATGGCATTGTCACACAAGAGCCCCAACAAACACGCACTGCGTTTCAGTAATAACTCTTGTTAAAATAAAAAAGCATGTGCAACTCTCTATTTGGCCTCTTGATGGCAGTGTTGTTCCATCAGCGGCCCGTAGAATTCACCAGTTATTCTGCTGTTCTTTAGTTTAAGCATGACTAAAATGGAATGGGAAAAATAGAGTCGTAGGGGCTTATTTATGAGAGCCCTGCCTCACTTTTGCATGACGTAAAGTGGTACATGCGTGACGCAGGACTCACAAATCGAAGACACGCAAAACCTCCCGGCATGGCTTTGAGTGGCCTCATAAATCATGAGTAAGACGATGCAGCGCAAATTGCTGCGCAGTCTTACTCTGCGCCCAGGAGGCGTTCCATGGGAGTTGCGGTGGGTTTTCCCAGGCAACACCCATGGAATTTGACGCTGCCCAGATTAACAAAGATTCTTACTTAGCTGTGATTCTATATGGCTGTTACATTTAGTTCTGGTTGCAATGAGCTTCAGGCTATTTGTGAATATAGAAATAACATACCATGTGGGTGCTGTTATGCCACATTCATTTTCATGCACATTTTTCAGGGTCTGTGGATGTCTCTCTTCCAGATATTTGGTAAGTGTAAGTGCATTTTTGGTACAAAGAATACGAACAGAAAGTACAAAATAATTATTGCAGAAAAACCTGCTTTAAAAGAGTCATGTCTCGTTTAGTAAACATCCATATAAGTCTAGCAAATAGCAGTGTGGTCGCAATGCTTTACGTATAAATAGTAATAAAGTTTCGGACAGTATTTAAAAAAAAAATATTGGCTTTTTAATTCAACGGTGAAACAACAATTCGAGCAATACATCGTTTTTTGTACGGAGTTTTATATAGCTCGAACTTGTTCCGGTATCTGGTATCAGAGCGCTTTACATAGCACCAGTTGCATTACATTAGGACACATTCATTAGGTCTCGCCTACGCAGCGCGCATGCGCTGCATAGGAGAGACCTACTGCCATCAGCACAGCTTTTTCAGCAAAGACGTGCACGCGTTGCATTGCTTGCAATACCAACTCGTGCACGTCATGAGATTTCCTTGCGGGAGCTCGCGGCGCCATCTGGTGGCACCATATGGTTGCACGTTCCCACAAGGACATCACCCATGCCCCCTCCCCTGCTGCCGAGGCATGCGCTTGTTTACTTTACTGCTAACAATTTATGCTGTGCGGTGGACATAGACTGGCAGTGACCAGAGAACAAAGCAATCAAGCTTTGTCCGCTTTTCAAACTGATAAGCCGCATATTAAAATAACTGTCATGGCCTTGAGATGCAACACAAAAGGTAGGCTTCCATGCCAATTAGGTGCGCAGTGAAAACATGGAAATTTGGTTTCCTTTCGCTCCACTCATTTATAGCTAATGACTGATGCGTAGGAGCTGGTTAGTGCATCTTCCCTTTCTCTTGTTTTAGAGCGCACTTGCGCTTCTTGACTTTTTGTTTTGTGCATGAGGCTCACACAGATTTATCATCTTCTCTTGTGGAGTGTAGTTCCTGAAAATTTCTGGAACCCGTGAAATAAACTTTGTCGTATTTAGACGATTTTTATGCCAAAATACCGATAATGACTAGTACATTGTGCACAAGCATTTGCGTCACAATCAGGTAACGATTTCACCACGAAATCGCCATTTTCGTTTCTGAACCCTTGACTGCCATTTTGCGTTTGGCATCCATCTTGTTTGTTGTCCTTCCCATAGGCTTGTACTGCAGCTGAATTCGATATCAAGGACACTTACACCTTAATTGACTTCCCTGTGACCTGGGCAAGCTGGAGCCATCGCCCCAAGCCAAACCTGTTTGGTCAGTTCCTATCCCAGTGGCCGAATGAGATATCATCAAAGCACAACAGGCCATAAATCGTTTACATCGCACACACACCCTGCCCAAATCTTGGTCACACCTGGCCCTGCTCTTTATTCTTCCTTTCCTTTATGATGAGGAGGAGCCCGGTTTTATTGAGGGTACACCGATATCTGATGGAAATGTTGGGCCTTGCCGGGTAATTGATCACAAACTGGACACACTAAATGTATACGTGTCACCATGACTCTGCCTTTTCTTTTGTAATGAAAATATGTGAATAGCTCACTGTAAATCCAAGAATGTTTGCACTGTAAATCGAAGAATGCTTGCCTGAAGCCTAAAAAACTGTATAAAAGAAGAAGCCAGGCTTTGTACATTTGAGCAGTCTCCTGAGAATCTACATACTGTTGTACTTCTAGGACGCTTGTTACGTGGTTGCAGCCAATAAATTTGATCCTTGACTTCACCTAGAAGACTCGTGTTTCTGTGGTCTAGATCAGGAAAGTACCCGAGGTCTTTGGGTGTTGCCCTGACACCGCTGGGTTACCGGATCAGTACCGGTTCTGAAAAACCCCGTACCTCAGGAGGAGAAATTGCTGAACCTTTATTACTCTGTGGCTCTCCCTCCTCCTTCACAGTGCATGATGGGCTTCATGGGACGCAAAACAGTGTGGCTGCAAATCTCTCTCTGACACAGGTAACCTTTCCTTATCACTTGGACCCTCTTCCCATTCGGCGGGCAGCTGAGAGTGAGTCAGGGGGAGGGGCTGGTTCTCCACCGAGCCCGGGACACGCTTAGTCGGTGTGCCCCATCCCGCTGCGGCTACCCCAGGGTGCACAGTTAGCTCTTACTGGAGTGACTTTTTCATTGGGCGCTAGCCTCGGTTCGCTTGTGATGCAACATCGTCCTTGTCAGATTATTCCACTTAACGGGACTTCGGCAGGAGCCTGACCCCAGGAGCAGGAGGGGTACTTTGTGAGGCGGCTTGTTTTGACCTCAAGATGTGGGCGGTTAATTTGAATATTTGTATTTCCCTGCTGCCGATGCCTGCTGTGTTGGATAACTATAGAGGATTTTGAAGTGGACGGGGTGGATTATGGACTGAAAACTGACACGTTCTTTATTACTTTCTTTTTATGTAAACCCTGTGTTCACGCTGGCCAAGAAAGCTGCATAAGAGCCATGCTTTGGCCCTCCGAAAACATCGTTTTATTCAGCATCCAAACTTTACCAATGCTTCCAACTGCCTCCCGCTCAGTAAGTGCACCTTGGTAATTTTCACACCATTTGTCTTAATATTTAGTAAACATGTCGTGTCCATCGGTAACCTGTCTCTATTGATACTTGTCTGAACTTCCTAACACTGCATTGAAAACAAGTTCTTCCGACCCTTCCCTCTGAGCTAATTGATACATGCACTGTTTGCTCCTCATGTATCTGTTCCATTTAGATTGTTGAGCACCACCATATCCTGTTTATTACGTATCATCCTAAGGACCAGACTTGCATACTTAAAATACAGCAAGGCTTGCAAAGAGCACTGTCAGAAAATCCATTTAACCAGGGCAAATGAGTCTACTGGATCCAATTGTTGTCATGGGGTTTGGACTGAATAAAAACCCTTCCCTCTTCTATCTCTCGACAATCCTTTTTCAATCCAAATAACAAACTCGCATGCCCACCACTCCTAATGAATTTCGGGGCATATTATCAAGGACCGGTGTTAAAATTATCGCCGTAAAAAACGGCAATAATGGGCTTGATAATACTCCCTTGTTAATTCCCATAGAAGCCCATGTTAACACCAGAACATGGGCTTCTACAGGATTTAACAAGGAAGTATTATCAAGCCCATTATCGCCGTTTTATCGATAGTTTCCTGCCGATAAAACGGCGATAATTTTAACACCGGTCCTTGATAATATGCCCCTTCATATCTTCCTATACTAATTCAACACTAATCCTCTTTGGGATCAGGAGTTGCGTGTTACTCCTCACTTCTACTTTGATAACCGACAAAGCCACCAGCAGCAAATGTCGTACATCACTCAGAGATCAAACTCACTCTCATTTGCTTTGAGATCTTTGGCTAAAAAGCTCTCGGGCCATCATATAAACCTCTACTGGCAACAATAAAAGCAAAAGTTCTTCCAACCCTGTCATATGGCAGTGTAGGATTGCATGGGAAAGACGCAGATCTGCTCAACAAAATGCAGACAGCCATCTTCAAATCTACCTTCCACATACATCAGGGAGCCTCACCAGCTCAGACGAGGTTGGAATTCGGAATAATAAACGAGACACTGGGAAGAAAGTACGCAAGCATTAAGTACTGGCACACACTGAAACAGAACACGTCAGCCTCGGAATTGCACCAAGCACTATGGGAAGAAATAAGATCTGATGTTAATTCCCCATACAATCAGTATCTTGAAAAGGCCATAACTGAGACCGGAACAAGAAAACTTTGGGAACTCAACTTGCCTTACCCGGCATTCAAACATGCTATAAACAAGTCGACAAAATTTCACTCCCTCTTACTCGATAAAGCCACGTTTAGTGCCAGAAAACACGCATGGATGGTCATATCAAACTACAAAACACTTGTGGCAGCCCCCTATCTAACAATAATGTTCAAAAGTAGGGAGCGCACAGCAGATTAACACAAAATTATTAAGAACGTGATGTTCTTCAATGTTATTAGCGGATCGAGTGCTCCCAACAGGTAGCGTGTCCGTCCTTAACACGTTAATTTAACAATAACTCATGTGTCACCATGTGACCATAGTGACATCCCTGAATGTCGGGCACTCCTTAGGTTCTCATAGAAGTGAGACTCCAAAAGTAGTTCAAACTGAAGTTCAAAAAGAGAATTTTAATCATTCATCTTGAATTCATCAATCAAATTTTCGTTCAGTAAATGCATCCAAAGAAAATTATCCCAATGCTCCAATGCATTTCGGGCAAAAGCGAGCCCTTCATCGGGGAGCCTCTGCGAATTAAACCAGACATAGCAATCAGAATTATGATAGGACAAAATGAAAACGAATAGAGTGCAACTAAGTGGGTGAATAGGTGAAAAAAACTGAGTTAAATCAACGTGCTGGTTCATGACTGTGAAGAGTTAAGATGTGCTCGAAAAGTAGAGGGAAGTATAAAATGTGCCTAGCGGTATACGCGGGTGAGAAATGAAAATCCGGGTAAACAGTGAAACGTGGAGGAGAATTTACATGTGCCTAGCGGTATGAGCGGGTGAATAATCAAAATCCGAGTGACATTACAAGGGCGCATGCAGCGTTAGACGCAAAAGACGAGGGTGGAACATGCTTGAAAATACGAGTGAGTTTACAAAGACGCGTGCAGCGCTTAAACATGCTTGAAAATGCGGGTGAGTTTACAAAGACGCGTGCAGCGTTTGACAGCGCTTATCGATGTTAAAAACGATTTGGTTACTCACAGTGAATACGGTGGTCGCGAGCTTCAAATGCCGGTATCAGTGAGACAGGAAGTGTGGTTAGTTTAGTAGGGAAAGAAAAATGAAGATCAAAATAGGACTATCGCGGAGGAGAAAAAACGTAGTGGCCATCTTGGAGAAGTATCAAACTGGTGAGGATAAATCAAAAAAGTTGCAACATAACAAAAAAGTGACGAAAAGGTAATCTAAAATACACGCATGTGGGGAAACAATGACAGTTATATTTAAACAAAGCATGAAAACTCCAAACGGTCATTAAGACCGGTAGGTTTCATTGTCTGCATACGATAAATCCAAGCCATTTCCCTCTGAAGTAAGTGCTTGTTGTTATCCATTCCTTCAGTTTTGCGCACTTGTTCCAAAATCAAGAACTTCAATTGGGAAACATTATGTCTATTTTCGTTGAAATGTACAGCCACATTAGATTTGGTGTTCTGAAGTCTGATGTTGGATTTATGCTCGTTAATACGAGTCTTGATCTTCCTTTCAGTCTTTCCTATATAGCATTTTCCACAAGGACATTTGATCATATATACGACATTAGTTGAGTCGCATGTGGCATCTACAAACAGTTTAATGGGGTTACCTCTCATTGGGTGATTAACTGTGGTTCCTGCAATAATATTATTGCAGTTCCCACAGTTTCTACATGGCCTTGTGCCTTTAGATGGTGTTTTATCCTGGTGTTTGCTTGTCAAGAGTTCTTTCAGGTTGGCACTGGGGGTATACGCAAAAAGCGGTGGTTCCTTAAAAGTGGTACCAAAATCTGGTTCAACGCTCATGATGGGCCAATGTCTCAGAATTATCCGCTTGTATGTGGAACTCATGTTGGAAAATTTGGAAACGAGTACCATTCTATTATTGGTTTTTGGAGGTGTCTTAACAAACAGTGACTCTCTCGGAGTGTCCATGGCTTTCTTCTTGGCGCTTTCAATGAGAGTGGGAGGATATCCCCTGGTTAAAAACCTTTTTCCCATTTTATGCAGTCTGATCTGAGTTTGCTCAGGGTTAGAGGAGATCCTTCTAATCCTCAACATTTGTGATGCGGGCAAATGAGTTTTCAGGGATCCTTGATGGTGGCTTGAAAAGTGCAACGCATTATTGCGATCGTTTTTTTTTCGGAACAGGTCCGTCTCAAAACCATTGGTGGTGATTGTAATCCTAACATCAAGAAAGGTGATGGATTTATTATCAATCTCCCAGGTGAGTTGTATGCGTTCATTGGCTTGATTTAAAACAGTGAGGGCTTGTGACAAGGATTCTTTTGTGTCTTTCCATACGATGAAAACATCGTCAATGTACCTTGAGTACATTTTTGTGTTGTTGGTCCAGATCGGGTTATCATAAATATGAGTCTGCTCAAAGTATTTCATATAGATGTTGGCGTAGGTAGGCGCCGCGCAATTACCCATAGAGGTTCCAGACAGCTGTAGATACCAGTCGTTATCTAGTTGGAAATAGCTTTGATATAATTTAAACATGGTGAGTTCCATGAGAAAATGTTGCATGTCAGGATCAAGGTCGCTCTCTAGGATGGATTTTTCCATGGCCTCTATCCCCCCAGCATGGGGGATGGACGTGTACAGGGAGCGGACATCCGCTGTACACAATGTTATCTGTTCTTCCTTTGTGAAGTTTACTTCGGCCAGCTTCTTCAAAAAATCAGCAGTGTCCTGAATGTAACTCCGCATGTTCCTGACGCTGTGTTGCAAGTATCAGTCAATGAATTTTCCAACGGGTTTGTGCAGTGAACCCTTGGTGGAAACTATCGGCCTGAAAGGGGGATCCTCTAGGCTCTTGTGGATCTTTGGTATGAGGTAGATAATGGGACTCTTTGGGAACGGTTTGAGTAAGTATTTCTTTGTCCTGTCATCTATAGTTCCATTTTCATAGGCTTTTTGCACAATATTAGTCAATATCTCCTTGAATTGCATAGTGGGGTTGCCTGGTAGTCTCATATATGTTTGTTCATCCTGGATGTGTTCTTGCATCTTGCGGTGATACAGAGATGAGTTCACTATCACCAGGGCACCGCCCTTGTCAGCCTTAATGCATTTTATTTCTGTGTTCTCAGAAAGTCTTCTCAAGGTATCTTGGTCTTTTTGTGTAATGTTTTTTGGTTTTTCTTCTTGTAATTTAATTTCAAGATGTCTTGGTTCACCAAATTCTCAAATAGGTCAATACTCTTGTGACTTATAGGTGCTTCAAAGGTGCTTGTTGGTCTAAGGCCCATAAGTAGATCTTGTTTACTGGGTAGTGGTGGTAATACATGATCAAAATAATGTCGCAGTTTCAATTTCCTGATGAATTTGTATGTGTTGACCTGTAGTTCTAGAGGATTGGTTCTGTATGTCGGTACAAATGATGTGCCTTTGGATAGTAAATCCATTTCGTGTTTATTTAGAGGCGTATCAGAGATATTAATGATCAAGTGTTCTTCTTCTTTTTGTCTTTCTGTGTGCTCCGTGTGCTCGGGTGAGTTGATTCTTTCTCTTTTTCTTTTTCCTTTTCTGAGACCCCGCCTGGGTCGTTTATAATGTCTCTGCCCTCGGCTAAAAAAGGAACCGCAGTAGAGGAACCTGGTTGTTGGCTTTGAGGTTCACCGTTTGTGTTGGATTCAGTTGACTTGTTTGCAGGTGTAGGAAATTTCCTGGGTGGACGGTTGGAAGTATCACTCCCGGAGGAGGAAGTGTCTGTTTGAGAATTGGGTGGTCTGTTTCTCCTACGTTGGGCATAAACATCTGCCCACGTATACACTTCACCCAATTTATAATCCTGGGTATCTCTCCTGAATTTTCTGATTTTCCTATCGTTAATTTCACGAGAGTGTTTGTCAATCTGCACCTTGATGTCTTCCAATATCTTACTCCATTCCTCAGTGGTGGTCATCTCTGATAATTCATTCTCCACATCTTTAATCTCCTTGTTCAATTCAGTTAAAATGCATGAGAGTTCTTGAATAATAAGCAATATCAAGTCTAAACTGCATTTATTCAACACTGCGTTCCATTTCTCTTGGAAGGACTTAGAGTTCTTACATAGCGACGGTTTCAATGCTATGCGCAAACCCCTCGGGATGCGTAAGGCGCGGTGGTATTTTAAAAGTGTGCTAGCATGTACTTTTGGTATATTTCCCTTTTGGACAAATACAACAGTTGTCGTATGCATTGTTCCTTTGTGCGATTAGAAGTATTAGAGGCTATGTCTTCGTTAATTAGCGCATAGATGCGAGCCGTTTCATCTGCATCAAACGCCAAAACATCCGCTTTGGCATCAGTGGATCTACTGATTTCTTCATATTGCATGATCAGTAAGTGCATGCTGCCACCTGGTTGGGCGGATAAAGTAATGCAATAATGTTCAAAAGTAGGGAGCGCACAGCAGATTAACACAAAATTATTAAGAACGTGATGTTCTTCAATGTTATTAGCGGATCGGGTGCTCCCAACAGGTAACGTGTCCGTCCTTAACACGTTAATTTAACAATAACTCATGTGTCACCATGTGACCATAGTGACATCCCTGAATGTCGGGCACTCCTTAGGTTCTCATAGAAGTGAGACTCCAAAAGTAGTTCAAACAGAAGTTCAAAAAGAGAATTTTAATCATTCATCTTGAATTCATCAATCAAATTTTCGTTCAGTAAATGCATCCAAAGAAAATTATCCCAATGCTCCAATGCATTTCGGGCAAAAGCGAGCCCTTCATCGGGGAGCCTCTGCGAATTAAACCAGACATAGCAATCAGAATTATGATAGGACAAAATGAAAACGAATAGAGTGCAACTAAGTGGGTGAAAAGGCGAAAAAAACTGAGTTAAATCAACGTGCTGGTTCATGACTGTGAAGAGTTAAGATGTGCTCGAAAAGTAGAGGGAAGTATAAAATGTGCCTAGCGGTATACGCGGGTGGGAAATGAAAATCCGGGTAAACAGTGAAACGTGGAGGAGAATTTACATGTGCCTAGCGGTATGAGCGGGTGAATAATAAAAATCCGAGTGACATTACAAGGGCGCATGCAGCGTTAGACGCGAAAGACGAGGGTGGAACATGCTTGAAAATACGAGTGAGTTTACAAAGACGCGTGCAGCGTTTAAACATGCTTGAAAATGCGGGTGAGTTTACAAAGACGCGTGCAGCGTTTGACAGCGCTTATCGATGTTAAAAACGATTTGGTTACTCACAGTGAATACGGTGGTCGCGAGCTTCAAACGCCGGTATCAGTGAGACAGGAAGTGTGGTTAGTTTAGTAGGGAAAGAAAAATGAAGATCAAAAAAGGAGTATCGCGGAGGAGAAAAAACGTAGTGGCCATCTTGGAGAAGTATCAAACTGGTGAGGATAAATCCAAAAAGGTGCAACATAACAAAAAATTGACGAAAAGGTAATCTAAAATACTCGCATGTAGGGAAACAATGACAGTTATATTTAAACAAAGCATGAAAACTCCAAACGGTCATTAAACCCGGTAGGTTTCATTGTCTGCATACGATAAATCCAAGCCATTTCCCTCTGAAGTAAGTGCTTGTTGTTATCCATTCCTTCAGTTTTGCACACTTGTTCCAAAATCAAGAACTCCAATTGGGAAACATTATGTCTATTTTCGTTGAAATGTACAGCCACATTAGATTTGGTGTTCTGAAGTCTGATGTTGGATTTATGCTCGTTAATACGAGTCTTGATCTTCCTTTCAGTCTTTCCTATATAGCATTTTCCACAAGGACATTTGATCATATATACGACATTAGTTGAGTTGCATGTGGCATCTACAAACAGTTTAATGGGGTTACCTCTCATTGGGTGATTAACTGTGGTTCCTGCAATAATATTATTGCAGTTCCCACAGTTTCTACATGGTCTTGTGCCTTTAGATGGTGTTTTATCCTGGTGTTTGCTTGTCAAGAGTTCTTTCAGGTTGGCACTGCGGGTATACGCAAAATTGAAAACACCATTGAAAGCGCCAAGAAGAAAGCCATGGACACTCCGAGAGAGTCATTGTTTGTTAAGACACCTCCAAAAACCAATAACAGAATGGTACTCGTTTCCAAATTTTCCAACATGAGTTCCACATACAAGCGGATAATTCTGAGACATTGGCCCATCATGAGCGTTGAACCAGATTTTGGTACCATTTTTAAGGAACCACCGCTTTTTGTGTATACCCGCAGTGCCAACCTGAAAGAACTCTTGACAAGCAAACACCAGGATAAAACACCATCTAAAGGCACAAGACCATGTAGAAACTGTGGGAACTGCAATAATATTATTGCAGGAACCACAGTTAATCACCCAATGAGAGGTAACCCCATTAAACTGTTTGTAGATGCCACATGCGACTCAACTAATGTTGTATATATGATCAAATGTCCTTGTGGAAAATGCTATATAGGAAAGACGGAAAGGAAGATCAAGACTCGTATTAACGAGCATAAATCCAACATCAGACTTCAGAACACCAAATCTAATGTGGCTGTACATTTCAACGAAAATAGACATAATGTTTCCCAATTGAAGTTCTTGATTTTGGAACAAGTGCGCAAAACTGAAGGAATGGATAACAACAAGCACTTACTTCAGAGGGAAATGGCTTGGATATATCATATGCAGACAATGAAACCTACCGGTCTTAATGACAGTTTGGAGTTTTCATGCTTTGTTTAAATATAACTGTCATTGTTTCCCCACATGCGAGTATTTTAGATTACCTTTTCGTCACTTTTTTGTTATGTTGCACCTTTTTTGATTTATCCTCACCAGTTTGATACTTCTCCAAGATGACCACTACGTTTTTTCTCCTCCGCGATAGTCCTTTTTTGATCTTCATTTTTCTTTCCCTACTAAACTAACCACACTTCCTGTCTCACTGTACCGGCGTTTGAAGCTCGCGACCACCGTATTCACTGTGAGTAACCGAATCGTTTTTAACATCGATAAGCGCTGTCAAACGCTGCACGCGTCTTTGTAAACTCACCCGCATTTTCAAGCATGTTTAAACGCTGCACGCGTCTTTGTAAACTCACTCGTATTTTCAAGCATGTTCCACCCTCGTCTTTCGCGTCTAACGCTGCATGCGCCCTTGTAATGTCACTCGGATTTTGATTATTCACCCGCTCATACCGCTAGGCACATGCAAATTCTCCTCCACGCTTCACTGTTTACCCGGATTTTCATTTCTCACCCGCGTATACCGCTAGGCACATTTTATACTTCCCTCTACTTTTCGAGCACATCTTAACTCTTCACAGTCATGAACTAGCACGTTGATTTAACTCAGTTTTTTTCACCTATTCACCCACTTAGTTGCACTCTATTCGTTTTCATTTTGTCCTATCATAATTCTGATTGCTATGTCTGGTTTAATTCGCAGAGGCTCCCCGATGAAGGGCTCGCTTTTGCCCGAAATGCATTGGAGCATTGGGATAATTTTCTTTGGATGCATTTACTGAACGAAAATTTGATTGATGAATTCAAGATGAATGATTAAAATTCTCTTTTTGAACTTCTGTTTGAACTACTTTTGGAGTCTCACTTCTATGAGAACCTAAGGAGTGCCCGACATTCAGGGATGTCACTATGGTCACATGGTGACACATGAGTTATTGTTAAATTAACGTGTTAAGGACGGACACGTTACCTGTTGGGAGCACCCGATCCGCTAATAACATTGAAGAACATCACGTTCTTAATAATTTTGTGTTAATCTGCTGTGCGCTCCCTACTTTTGAACATTATTGCATTACTTTATCCGCCCAACCAGGTGGCAGCACGCACTTACTGATCATGCAATATGAAGAAATCAGTAGATCCACTGATGCCATTGTGGATGTTTTGGCGTTTGACGCAGATGAAACGGCTCGCATCTATGCGCTAATTAACGAAGACATAGCCTCTAATACCTCTAATCGCACAAAGGAACAATGCATACGACAACTGTTGTATTTGTCCAAAAGGGAAATAAACCAAAAGCTACATGCTAGCACACTTTTAAAATACCACCGCGCCTTACGCATCCCGAGGGGTTTGCGCATAGCATTGAAACCGTCGCTATGTAAGAACTCTAAGTCCTTCCAAGAGAAATGGAACGCAGTGTTGAATAAATGCAGTTTAGACTTGATATTGCTTATTATTCAAGAACTCTCATGCAGTTTAACTGAATTGAACAAGGAGATTAAAGATGTGGAGAATGAATTATCAGAGATGACCACCACTCAGGAATGGAGTAAGATATTGGAAGACATCAAGGTGCAGATTGACAAACACTCTCGTGAAATTAACGATAGAAAAATCAGAAAATTCAGGAGAAATAGCCAGGATTATAAATTGGGTGAAGTGTATACGTGGGTAGATGTTTATGCCCAACGTAGGAGAAACAGACCACCCAATTCTCAAACAGACACTTCCTCCTCCGGGAGTGATACTTCCAACTGTCCACCCAGGAAATTTCCTACACCTGCAAACAAGTCAACTGAATCCAACACAAACGTTGAACCTCAAAGCCAACAACCAGGTTCCTCTACTGCGGTTCCTTTTTTAGCCGAGGGCAGAGACATTATAAACGACCCAGGCGGGGTCTCAGAAAAGGAAAAAGAAAAAGAGAAAGAATCAACTCACCCGAGCACACGGAGCACACAGAAAGACAAAAAGAAGAAGAACACTTGATCATTAATATCTCTGATACGCCTCTAAATAAACACGAAATGGATTTACTATCCAAAGGCACATCATTTGTACCGACATACAGAACCAATCCTCTAGAACTACAGGTCAACACATACAAATTCATCAGGAAATTGAAACTGCGACATTATTTTGATCATGTATTACCACCACTACCCAGTAAACAAGATCTACTTATGGGCCTTAGACCAACAAGCACCTTTGAAGCACCTATAAGTCACAAGAGTATTGACCTATTTGAGAATTTGGTGAACCAAGACATCTTGAAATTAAATTACAAGAAGAAAAACCAAAAAAACATTACACAAAAAGACCAAGATACCTTGAGAAGACTTTCTGAGAACACAGAAATAAAATGCATTAAGGCTGACAAGGGTGGTGCCCTGGTGATAATGAACTCATCTCTGTATCACCGCAAGATGCAAGAACACATCCAGGATGAACAAACATATATGAGACTACCAGGCAACCCCACTATGCAATTCAAGGAGATATTGACTAATATTGTGCAAAAAGCCTATGAAGATGGAACTATAGATGACAGGACAAAGAAATACTTACTCAAACCGTTCCCAAAGAGTCCCATTATCTACCTCATACCAAAGATCCACAAGAGCCTAGAGGATCCCCCTTTCAGGCCGATAGTTTCCACCAAGGGTTCACTGCACGAACCCGTTGGAAAATTCATTGACCGATACTTGCAACACAGCGTAGGGAACATGCGGAGTTACATTCAGGACACTGCTGATTTTTTGAAGAAGCTGGCCGAAGTAAACTTCACAAAAGAAGAACAGATAACATTGTGTACAGCGGATGTCCGCTCCCTGTACACGTCCATCCCCCATGCTGGGGGGATAGAGGCCATGGAAAAATCCATCCTAGAGAGCGACCTTGATCCTGACATGCAACATTTTCTCATGGAACTCACCATGTTTACATTATATCAAAGCTATTTCCAACTAGATAACGACTGGTATCTACAGCTGTCTGGAACCTCTATGGGTAATTGCGCGGCGCCTACCTCCGCCAACATCTATATGAAATACTTTGAGCAGACTCATATTTATGATAACCCGATCTGGACCAACAACACAAAAATGTACGCAAGGTACATTGACGATGTTTTCATCGTATGGAAAGACACAAAAGAATCCTTGTCACAAGCCCTCACTGTTTTAAATCAAGCCAATGAACGCATACAACTCACCTGGGAGATTGATAATAAATCCATCACCTTTCTTGATGTTAGGATTACAATCACCACCAATGGTTTTGAGACGGACCTGTTCCGGAAAAAACCGATCGCAATAATGCGTTGCACTTTTCAAGCCACCATCAAGGATCCCTGCAAACTCATTTGCCCGCATCACAAATGTTGAGGATTAGAAGGATCTCCTCTAACCCTGAGCAAACTCAGATCAGACTGCATGAAATGGGAAAAAGGTTTTTAACCAGGGGATATCCTTCCACTCTCGTTGAAAGCGCCAAGAAGAAAGCCATGGACACTCCGAGAGAGTCATTGTTTGTTAAGACACCTCCAAAAACCAATAACAGAATGGTACTCGTTTCCAAATTTTCCAACATGAGTTCCACATACAAGCGGATAATTCTGAGACATTGGCCCATCATGAGCGTTGAACCAGATTTTGGTACCACTTTTAAGGAACCACCGCTTTTTGCGTATACCCGCAGTGCCAACCTGAAAGAACTCTTGACAAGCAAACACCAGGATAAAACACCATCTAAAGGCACAAGACCATGTAGAAACTGTGGGAACTGCAATAATATTATTGCAGGAACCACAGTTAATCACCCAATGAGAGGTAACCCCATTAAACTGTTTGTAGATGCCACATGCGACTCAACTAATGTCGTATATATGATCAAATGTCCTTGTGGAAAATGTTATATAGGAAAGACTGAAAGGAAGATCAAGACTCGTATTAACGAGCATAAATCCAACATCAGACTTCAGAACACCAAATCTAATGTGGCTGTACATTTCAACGAAAATAGACATAATGTTTCCCAATTGAAGTTCTTGATTTTGGAACAAGTGCGCAAAACTGAAGGAATGGATAACAACAAGCACTTACTTCAGAGGGAAATGGCTTGGATTTATCGTATGCAGACAATGAAACCTACCGGTCTTGATGACCGTTTGGAGTTTTCATGCTTTGTTTAAATATAACTGTCATTGTTTCCCCACATGCGAGTATTTTAGATTACCTTTTCGTCACTTTTTTGTTATGTTGCACCTTTTTTGATTTATCCTCACCAGTTTGATACTTCTCCAAGATGGCCACTACATTTTTTTTCTCCTCTGCGATAGTCCTTTTTTGATCTTCATTTTTCTTTCCCTACTAAACTAACCACACTTCCTGTCTCACTGATACCGGCGTTTGAAGCTCGCGACCACCGTATTCACTGTGAGTAACCGAATCGTTTTTAACATCGATAAGCGCTGTCAAACGCTGCACGCGTCTTTGTAAACTCACCCGCATTTTCAAGCATGTTTAAATGCTGCATGCGTCTTTGTAAACTCACTCGTATTTTCAAGCATGTTCCACCCTCGTCTTTCGCGTCTAACGCTGCATGCGCCCTTGTAATGTCACTCGGATTTTGATTATTCACCCGCTCATACCGCTAGGCACATGTAAATTCTCCTCCACGTTTCACTGTTTACCCGGATTTTCATTTCTCACCCGCGTATACCGCTAGGCACATTTTATACTTCCCTCTACTTTTCGAGCACATCTTAACTCTTCACAGTCATGAACCAGCACGTTGATTTAACTCAGTTTTTTCACCTTTTCACTCACTTAGTTGCACTCTATTCGTTTTCATTTTGTCCTATCATAATTCTGATTGCTATGTCTGGTTTAATTCGCAGAGGCTCCCCGATGAAGGGCTCGCTTTTGCCCGAAATGCATTGGAGCATTGGGATAATTTTCTTTGGATGCATTTACTGAACGAAAATTTGATTGATGAATTCAAGATGAATGATTAAAATTCTCTTTTTGAACTTCTGTTTGAACTACTTTTGGAGTCTCACTTCTATGAGAACCTAAGGAGTGCCCGACATTCAGGGATGTCACTATGGTCACATGGTGACACATGAGTTATTCCCTATCTAACAATCACATTCCCAGCTCATAGAAAACAGAAATTGATGGGACTCCGTCTGGGGAAATTTCCATCGACTATGGACCAACCAATCTGGGTTCACGACGGACCCAAAATCTGTAGACTATGCGGGAGGAGTAATGAGGACTTCATTCATCTTGTCTGTATCTGCCCGAATCTAGCTCAAGCTCGAAGTTCTCTTTTAAAAAAGTCTATGAACGAGCGGGGCATAAGAACGTGCAGATCTGCAATTATGGCAACCTTGAACCCAGTAGACACGCGATTGAACTGCCTACTACTAAAGTTCCTTGCAGCCCACACCCAAGCGCTAAAGCACACCCGGGCACCCTGTCCACAAAAGGATAACATAACTGTGGTAGCTCTGGGAGAGAGCTCTCTGGAACATTAAAAGAGAAAAAAAACAAGAACTTCTGCACTAAGTTAGACAGACTGTATTTTAATTACACTCTATTCTATTTTAAATAACAAACTTGGTATTAGACTGAGAATGCTCTAGAATATACCAACAGAGATCGCACTTATATATCAAGAAATTTTAAACATATTATTCGACTCTTTTAAAATGTATTGTTGTGGTTTTAATGAACTGAAACAATAAAAAAAATTCACTACTCCCCAAAAAGCGATTTGACTCCTCATCAGGGGTAGTAAGCCTTCTGTAAATACAATTAAACTGCACTGCCTGTCTTACTTTCTGACTTTCGAGTTAAAAAGGAAGTACATATACAATTTCTTCTCTCACGTGGTCCTGCAGTGCCATCTGCTGATCAATTGTTAGCGGTGGCCTTGGTAGTATTATTTCCAGTATCCATACCTCTGCATCAGTCTCTACAACTATACTGATGCATCCACCGCTCCTGCCTGTTCACTGCTCCTGTCCGGTCAGCACTCCTGCCAGATTACCGCTCCAGCCCCATAACTTCTCCTGTCCCATCACTTCGCCTGCCCTGTTCACTGCTCTTATCTGTTCACTGCCCCTATCTGTTCACTGCTCCTGCCGGTTACCGCTCCTGCCCATGCCTAATCACCGCTCCTGCCCCTTCACTTCTCATGCCCCATCACTTCTCCTGTACCATCACCTCTCCTTTCCTGTCACCTCTCCTGTCCCATCACTGCTCCTGACACGTCAACTCTCCTGACACGTCACTTCTCCTGCCCGTCACTTCTTCTGCCCTGTCACTTCCCCTGCCCTGTCACTTCTTCTGCCCAGTCACCTCTCTTGCCCAGTCACCTTTCCTGCCCTAGTACCTCCCCTTTCCTGTCGTCTCTTCTGTCCCATCACTGCTCCTGACACGTCAACTTTCCTGCCCCGTCACTTCTCCTTTCCGTTGCTTCTCCTGCCCGGTCACCTCTCCTGCCCTAGTACCTCTCCTTTCCTGTGGTTTCTTCTGTCCAGTCACTGCTCCTGCCCAGCTCACTCTGTGTACAACATTGACAAATTCCACAAGGTGTCAAGTTCCCCACGTACTCTGTCTGGGGAAAGCTCATCTGTAATCACCAACTCAGATCTCACTGGCACTTGATATGCTAAAGGCAGAGGGGGACGCATTGTCATTCTAAAGGGGATAATCAGCCTCAATCGGAATGACAATGGGCCTGCCCTCGGTCTGTGCGAGCTCAGGGAGGGGCGGCTGCAGCCTCTGGAGTTCAACATACAAGTGCGAGCAGCCCCTGGAATGTGAATGAAAAAGTTATCATTTGCCGTCCCGGGACGATATTTTGAAAGAAAGAAGTAGGGGAACGGACTGAAATAATTTTTAGAAGTAGGGGCACGCCGTGCCCTTCCGTCCCCGCCCACTTCTACCACTGGATGCATGAGTCTTTTGGCTTTAGATTTCGGCAGTCTTTCCGTTAAATTATTTTCTTTCATTACTGAACACTCTACTGAGGCTAACTTGTGCTTACAATGTCCGCTCAGCTAAAGTCCTTCCATCCATCCTTTCAGACAACTGCATTATCTGCTTAATTCAGGTTTCAAGGCTAACCACTTTATTCTCATCAACTTCATTGCATCCAACAAAGCCACTTCCTCACCGTATAATTTCCTTCTTTCATGGATGACAAGTGCCCATTTCAATAAGTTACTCAACCTACTTTCTGAATAGAAATGGGTTGAGGTTTCATGGGCTTCCTGACTCTTGCCTAACGCATTGTTTATTCGCCGTCTTAGTACCTCTCACCAGTGAGTTTCATTATGGTGATTAATAACACCTTCAGGGGCATATCACCAAGCAGGGTGATAGACAATTATCGCCGCTTTAGCGGCCGTTTTCGGCTGCTAAGCGGCGATAATTCTATCGCTCTATTAGCAAGCTGTCGCTAACTGATGTTAGCGACAGCTTTAGGCGATAGCGAGCGGTTTGGGTCCCGCTTTGCATGTCAGTGATATTTATCGCTAACGACATGCAAAGTGGGCGTACCCAACCTGTTAGCGACTGAAAGCAGTCGCTAACGTCGCTATCGCCTATTAGCAAGGCAGGCGTAGCAAAGGAAATATTCCCGCTACCACCAAAAACTAACGCCTGCTGTGACCAGTTCTTAGCCATGTTATCCAATGGGAGGTGGATAAGATGGCTAAGAGCATTTTGTCGCTAATGCGTGAATATCGCTGTATTCTCAGCGATATTCACCCTATCGCCGGAAAATGTATCGCTTTGGAGATAAACGTTGCTAATAGCACGTTATCTCAGCGATAATTTCCGGCGATGCTTAGCGATAAAACATTTGTTGCTAAGCCTAGTTAGCGATAAATATCGGTAATATGCCCCTCAATTCCTTAACTATCGTTGCCTGTTTTATTTGAAATTTTATACAGCGCAACCACAACCCATAGGTATGCGAATATTTGCCTTAAGAGGACATCATTAGAGGAGCCTGTCAGACAAGCTTTGGGTCGACTTTGCGCTGTAATAAACTGCAAACAAAAGAATGCCTCTCTCCATTGGTTTATCATTGTTTCATATTGCTCAATCCAAGTGGTGCACTGAGAGTTTTTCTTACATTTAACAGGGACGATTGAGAGGAAATATTCTTTAGCTTTACACACATGTGAAATGGACACAGGATACAGCGATAAAGTAAACGATAAAAACATTAACTTATACATACTTTTCCATCTGTCATGATCACGTGATTATTTGGTGATGTGAGTCTGTGGTGGTAAATGTTTTGTGTTACAAAATTAGAGCCAACGTCTACAAGCGAGCCCGTGTTTGCAACATCTGTGTGTCAGGCAATTTGATTGACTGCAAAGAAAAAGGCTGGTCATTCAGGTAGCCTGGAAATGAACCATTATGCTTTACAGGCCACGAAAAGTCTCTGAAAACTTTTGTTCCCGTACCACAGTGACCGGCGCTGCCTGATATTCGTACCGCCCTTTGGGCCAGATGTAGGTAGGCATTTACCGGTCGGTAACGGCCGAATTCGGCCGTTACCGACCGGTAAATGCAATTTGAGATGTAGGGCCCTGTATTTTACAGAATCGGTAAATTTACCGATCGGTAAATTTACCAATTCTGTAAAATACCGAATCGGTATTTTTTCCGATTTGGTAAAATTGATATGTAGGTGGGACTCTTCTGAGTCCCACAAGCATTACAGAATCGGTATTTTACCATCAAATACTATTTGATGGTAAAATACCGATTCTGGTGTGCATGCACATGTGTGCATGCACACCTGTGCCATATGACAGGCAGACCTGCCCTTAGGGCAGGTATGCCTGCCACATGGCCCCCGAACCTTTTTTGGGGGTGCTAGAGGGTGTCAAAGTGACACCCCCTGCACCCTTGTCAGAATCGGTATTTACTGATTCGGTAAATAACGACCGGTAATGCCCCATTCATTCCTATGGGCTTCAAAGCCCATAGGAATGAATGGGGCATTACCGGTCGGTATTTACCGAATCGGTAAATACAGATATTTACCGATTCGGTAAAAGGAACATCTGGATGTTCCTACATATCCACCCCTCAGATTTACCGATTTTTAATTACCGAATCGGTAAAATTCGGTAATTAAAAATCGGTAAATCTCATTTACCTACATCTGGCCCTTTATCCTCTGCTCCAAAGCTTTCAAACCAGCTGCGTTATAAACAGCCACCCAAAGCATGAACTTGCATTAAAACTTACAGGTGAACCACTTCATTGTATAAAATATTCTATGTTTTATATATTCTTTACTATTTTTTTCCCAGTTCTTTTCTTAATGCGGAGTGAGGGCATTTCACATCTCTTTGCAAGCTTAGTTCGTTAGCTTGCTCGAGTATCGCACACATATCAAACATGCTTGGGCACTACGGGCCAGATGTAGGTGGCCCATTACCGATCGGTAAACCTGAAATTCGGTAAATTTTAGGCTTACCGACGGGTATTGGGCCATTTCCTATGTAGGGGATGATTCGGTAAATACCAAATCGGTATTTACCGATTTGGTATTTACCGAATCATTATTTACCGATTCGGTATTTACTGAATCTGTAAATGGCGTGTAGGAAGCACTTTAAAGAGTGCTCATGTGCTTTAAGGAGTCATTATTTACCACCAACAATTAGTTGGTGGTAAATAACGAATACCTTTAAAAATGCAAATTTGTGCATTTTCAACTGTGCCATGTGACAGACATACATGCCCTTAGGGCATGTATGTGTGCCACATGTGCACACAAGCACTATTCAGGTGTGCAACAGGGTGTCAATGTGACACCCTGAGACCCTAGAATGTTTCCCCTATTTTACCGAATCGGTATTTACCAAATCGGTAATTCACATTCATTCCTATGGGCCTTCAGGCCCATAGGAATGAATGGGAATTACCGAATCGGTAAATACCGATTCTGTAAATACCGAATCGTACCGATTCGGTAATACTTACCGAATATTTACCTGCATTGCATTTACTGATTCTAAAATACCAAATCAGTAAAATTCGGTATTTTAGAATCGGTAAATTTCAATTACCTACATCTAGCCCTAGATGTTTTATTTCCTTTGTTCTTTGCTGTTTACCTAATCTCCCCACATTATATTACCACCAGTTACTGCACAGAATGTTGGCTTGCTCAATAAACAAGCCCTAATACTTTTATGTAGTTTCAGTAACTTATATTAGATTAGATTGATAAGGAAGATTCTGCCTCTTCTTCCTTTTGAAGCCAGATGTCTGTTGGTTCAAGCCCTTATTTTATCGCGGCTCGATTACGCTAATGCGGTCTACCTGGGCGCACCTCAGGGAACCATTAAAATTCTACAGATTGTTCAGAACTGCGCCGCCCGACTTCTAATGAATGTCCCAAAGCGAAGTCAGGCCTATGTCAGTTGCACTGGCTGCCAGTGCAGCAAAGGATTTGGTTTAAGACCATGTGAACTGTCACATAAGTCCATTACTGACAAAGGACCTGCTCTGATTCAGCCTCGGCTTCAATTATATCAGATCTCCCGGTCTCTCAGATCAAACCATAAAAAAACTTCTTACAGTCCCTAGGATTAAACGTGCACGGACGGCTGGCCGACGTTTTCCACTTCATGCCGCAAAATTCTGGAACCACCTTCCCGACTCCATTCGTCTGGAATCTAACTATCTCCGTTTCAGGAAATTGCTGAAAACCTTTCTCTTTCCTTGATCAGTGAAGAATGATTAGGTGTCACCAATGCGCTGGGATGCCCTTGGGTAGCAATGCGCTATATAAATGCGCTTTCATTCATTCATTCATTCATTCATTGCACAACTGCTCACCAAGCTAAATATTAACACATTAAAAATATTAATATTAATATTAATCACATAGCCGAAACCTAATGCATTTACCAATGATCTTTTAACCTTTAATGACATCGGTACCCTTTTTACTGGCCTTGGTAAGATGAGAGGTGATGATGTGAGTCCAGCTTGCTTTTTGAAGGGCTGGTCTCTCCCCCTCCACCCCCATCCTCGTTCGTTACATCCAAGGGAGCTTCTCCCCACTTTAATGTGATAGGTTAGTGAGCTGTTGTATCTGTGTGTCACAAGTTGAAGTTCAAGCTGGACAGCCTTTCATCTTTTAGCTGTCGAGACATTGCGTACCATTCATTCAGTAATAGTGTTTTTCATCAAACATTTTCTGAAACAATTCATCCTGTGATAACTGATATGAATGTTCAATAATATCAAGGCCCTTGTGAACATAGCAGAGAGGCAGCCCCTCTTTTTAGGTCGAGCCTGGGCAGCGCATGCCCTGCTCTGGGAGGCATGCTGTATTCAAGTATGGACCTGAAGCTCCGCCCTCTCTCCGTCCATATTTTTATTTGGCTTGTGTCATTGTCCACTTTTAACTGTGGCTTTTCATTGGTCAATAGGCTTAGTAGTCCCTCCTTAGTACCGCTTTGTCTTATTTTGTAACCTCCCATAAGGACACCCCTGTTAGGTTTGTTGTTACATGGTAGGCTTTAATTATAGCATCCAAGCACTATTTTCTTAAATCGCTTTGTCCACGCTCTGTCATATCTCTCCTATCGCTTAAAAAAAAATCTTTATAGCACGGGCGCCGAACGCATTTGCAATGCTAAAGGTCTTGAATTTGAGAGAGTTTGAGCTATTGGCATTGTAAATGAGAATGCCTTTTATTTATCGGTTTTAAAAATAACACATAAATAAAAGGCTTTGTATTTTACACTGCCAATAGCTCAAACTCTCATAAATGCGAGACCTATTGCATTGCAAATGCTTGTTTTTGTTAGGCACTGGGAGATTAAGCGATTTGCCCAGAATCACAGGGTGTTCAGCGTTATTGCCGATACTCGAACTCAGTTCTCCAGATTTGAGGTCGACCGCGCTAGCCATTAGGCCAACTCCTCTCCTCTATTGGATACACTTCGCATATTTTTGGTTCCACCTACAAAAGTACATGGCCCATATGGCAGTGGAAAGTGGCTTGGCAAACTCTGACCCACTCAATGCGGCCATACAGATCATAGACCCCTGATTCACAAAAGAAAACTTACACTTTTGTATAAGGTAACGATTTTTTGGCATTAACAAACTACGAGTTAATAGTAAATTAAGTTTAGGGCTTCAGAGACTCTGTAGTCGGATCAGATAACATACCAAGATAGATCTGTTCTTTGTGGATTGGATCCTGAGAACCACCTCACAGCAATGCAAACCATGAAAAATAGAAGGGGCAGGCAGAGTGTCTCCACCAAGCTTGAGGATGCAGCAAAATGTAAGATCTTTAGACAACAGTGATAAATGGGGTTCAAAATAATCGAAACTCTTTTTAAGGCATCACCCCTGGTGGCGCTGTTGGGATTGGTGAAAATACTACCTTACGCTTAACGCAAATTCATGACCATCTCACGCCTTCCAGTCAAATGTCTGGGGGATGATTTACAACAAAGTAACGCAGCACGGTGCAGCAAGTCATTTTGCTGAGCCGTGCTGCGTTAGTTTGGAAAGCACAGAGATGCAACATATTTACAAAAATATGTCGCATCTCTGTGCTTCCCCTGTGCTGGCGCACAAACCACAGCCATGCACCGGCGCAGGCACCCTTGCACCATGGTGCAAGGATGCCTGCGTCGTGGGGAGATTGTTTTTGTGCTGGAAGAGGCACCTTCCTGTTCAAAAACAATCACAAGAGGCTTTTTCCTCTTTCAATGCGTGCTTGCTATGTGATTATCCTACCATTTAATATATTCTGTTCACATGCATGCTACCATCTCACTTCATATTGTAGGTAAGAGTCTTGTATAATTCTTTCTACTTTTGGTGGTGTCAGCCATTGATAACAAATATGATTGGAGCGCTGCTCAGACATCTTTGGGACAGGAGTCTCCAGGAGCAGGAGTAGTTGGTAATAAATCTCAAGGCGGTTATTGCAATAAGTCAGTTCTGCGACCGGTTGCTTCTTCCTGGGTGCGCGTGCGCGGCTCCAGTGTTTAGACACCAGGGGGCATATTTACAAGCCCCTGCGCCACAACTATGTCACTTTTCGTGACGTACTGGTAGCGCAGGGGGCTCCTCCATATTTACAAGGAGAGGAAAAGCCACCCTGCGTGATTTTTCCTCTCCTTGTAAATATGGCCCCTTTCACAGGCAGCACTGTGCGTGGAAGAGGCGTCCCATGGGTGTTGCTGTGGGTGCTCCCACGCAACACCCATGGAACAAGACACATCTCCAGATTTACGAGAAATCGTAAATCTGGAGATGCGTGTGAATGCTATGCCACCCTAGAGGTGGCGTAGCGAGGCACAACGAGGAGAAATATTTTCATTTCTCCTTGTTTTTTCCCTTTTTCAATGCGTCCTGCATTATACAGCACGCATTGAAAGAGGAAAAAGCCTCTTGTGATTGTTTTTGAACAGGAAGGTGCCTCTTCCAGCACAAAAACAATCTCCCCACGACGCAGGCATCCTTGCACCATGGTGCAAGGGTGCCTGCGCCGGTGCATGGCTGTGGTTTGTGCGCCAGCACAGGGGAAGCACAGAGATGCGACATATTTTTGTAAATATGTTGCATCTCTGTGCTTTCCAAACTAACGCAGCACGGCTCAGCAAAATGACTTGCTGCACCGTGCTGCGTTACTTTGTTGTAAATCATCCCCCAGACATTTGACTGGAAGGCGTGAGATGGTCATGAATTTGCGTTAAGCGTAAGGTAGTATTTTCACCAATCCCAACAGCGCCACCAGGGGTGATGCCTTAAAAAGAGTTTCGATTATTTTGAACCCCATTTATCACTGTTGTCTAAAGATCTTACATTTTGCTGCATCCTCAAGCTTGGTGGAGACACTCTGCCTGCCCCTTCTATTTTTCATGGTTTGCATTGCTGTGAGGTGGTTCTCAGGATCCAATCCACAAAGAACAGATCTATCTTGGTATGTTATCTGATCCGACTACAGAGTCTCTGAAGCCCTAAACTTAATTTACTATTAACTCGTAGTTTGTTAATGCCAAAAAATCGTTACCTTATACAAAAGTGTAAGTTTTCTTTTGTGAATCAGGGGTCTATGATCTGTATGGCCGCATTGAGTGGGTCAGAGTTTGCCAAGCCACTTTCCACTGCCATATGGGCCATGTACTTTTGTAGGTGGAACCAAAAATATGCGAAGTGTATAGGAATTTGAGGAGTAATACCATTTCTATGAAGCCTGTGCAGCCTGCCATCGTGAGTGGTAGTTTTGCCCATCTCGTTATCTGGTCTTAAAAGTTCCAGATTAAAGTACCATGGTTGAGTCTGAATATTTCATCTGTGCTGAGACTGAACTAGAACCCCAGCTATTTGATCGAGGACTCCTCAGACAGCACATGTACTAGAATAATTGTTTGAAATCAGTTTGTGTGTGAGAGAGCACAATTTGAATAAAACGTATATCCGAGCCATATTTACAAGCATATCGTATAACCGTAGGAATGAAATATATACTGTAACGTGAAGTTAACACCCATAGCGTATAATTAACCGATGTAATCAAAGTAATATAGGAAATCACTGTATTTACTCTTGAATATGCATTAGATTTAGAAGGCCCGTATACATAGTGGGCGAATGTAGAAATGTGTAGAAATGCTTACGAACTGAAGAACGTGCAAGGTAGAAATCATGTACGTGTGTAACTTTAAATGGAGAAACGGCGAGAAATGTAACATGGAGAAGTGTGCAGAGAGCATACATAACGGTGTAACGGATGAGAATATAAAGTTATATTCCATGTAATTTGTATTCTATGTAGAATGTATTTGCGTATAATCAAAAGGCTTTGCTAAATGCGAATATATATATAAATGTGTGTTAAAGGTTATACTGTGTAGAAGGTTTTGTAAGAATGTTAGAAGGTTTAGCTCATATGTGATTTTAACCTAACTGACCAAGAGTTCGCAGGAGAGTAGTCCGCTGTATGTAATTTAGTGGGCTCACAGGAGTCGTGAATAGCCTTGGTCTGAATGTGCGAGACAAGAGCAAAAGGTCTTGCTAGATTTAAGGTGACCATACTGGACGAAGTTTATGGCCTAAATGTGATAAGAGACGCTTGGAATTTGAGCTTTGTTTAGAAACGACCGTTCACAGGACCAACTAAGGTTAGGAATACAGTCGTAAAGAACTAAAGGTCTGTTGAGGTGATAGACTTTGCGCCGAAAGTGTCAAATGTAATGTCGAATGAAGTCACCAGCAAGAAGACGAAGATGGCGCCTAAGGAGAAGGGTCAACTTAACGGACGACGAGAAGAGATGAAGTTATGGAATGAGCGAAGAATGACATCATTAAGAAAGTACGTGGTGGGCGTCGAAGGGGCATTCCACCCATACTGTGATTGTGTATTTTAGGGACAGTATCCCGGGGAGAAGATAGCGAAGAGCTCAGAGCGCAGATGACTTGAGCAGATGTCTTGAGAAGTCAGAGAGAGAGAGAGAGAGATCAGAGCGCAAGAGAGCAGTAGGCCGAGGACCTTTAGAGAGCGGATGGGTAGGCAGAGAGGGTACTGCTTCTCGATAGAAATTACCATTAGGGGTTAAGAGAGTTTGAACTTCTTTGGAAGTCAAACTGGTGACACCTTTTTAGGTAAGGAACTTGCGAAGTAGGGATGTCACATAGTACAGGGTAGGGACAGAATTAACTTGTCTATTCTTTTTGTAGATGACGCAACAGGACCACATTGTATCTATGCTTTAATCTACAGATTTGAACGGAATTGGAACAGATTTGGAATTGATTAATTGTATTTCTTTTGTATACTTATTGGACTTATCCTGAGAGGATTGTATATGCATTTAATTCTGATTTTATATAAAACTTTTAAAACTTCATCAGTCGTAAGTGGTCCTTCAGAGTTGCGTCAGTTTATGGGGTTTATCTAACCTATGCGGGGGTTGTCTTTTACTCAATGACAGAAAACAACCGATCCAAATTGTTGAATGAGATTAATATCTAAGTGATCAAAAACGGTATCAAAATCTCATTCCCCGCAGTTGGTAGCAGAGAAAGATGGTTTTCTTCTTGAGGAAGACAACCTAGGTCAGGTCTAGATTACCCCAAGGTCCCTAGTCATCGACGACCAGAAGAAGAATCCCTGCCGAAGAAGGTGCTGACGGTGCGTCGAGAGAAAAGCAGCAGAGTCGGTCGAGAGTGAGTATAAGGGTCATGCGTTGTAAGATTGCGGTATTTTATGTTGTACTTATGTTGTAATGTCAAGCGGAGTTGAATGCCTGTAGTGTGATTGAGGAAAGGTTGTGAGCGCGCGCAACCGGATAAAATCTTAAGTTCAAGGAGAGCTTAAGTGGTTCGGGTGTATCGAACACCCAGAGTAATTTGTTCACCATTGAAAGGGGGTCATGAGGTACCATTGATCGCCCGACAGACCGATGATAGGGGGAGCGTAAGAGTGAGTGTATGAGTAACGGACGCTGGTCGTACGTTTACTGTGTGTAAGTAACCTATCAGTTAAGACGATCGTCCGACCGTGTGAGGAAAGACGTCTCGTCAGTTGAGGTGACAATTACAGTTAGACTGTGCCCGTACAGTCAGAGAAAAGTGATCGCTTGGACGGAAGTAGTCATTTTTCAGCGTATGAATGAAAACGCATGCAAGATCGTGAGACGAGTGGAGAAAGGAGGGGAACTGCTGCAGAGGGGACGAGTGACGTCAGCGTAGAGCCGCGCTGAGATTGGTCGGTCAGTGTAGAGTCGCGCTGGGATAGGCGGATCAGCGAGAGTCGCGTAGGGATTGGTTGGTTTGTCATCAGGACGTAAATAAGGAAGAGAATAGAGGAAAATCGTAGATTATCGAAAATGAAGTGTTTTAAACGTTTAAGGGCGATCTTTAAGAGAGATAGAAGAAACTTGTATGCCGGAGAAGAAGCTCCACCAGAAGGCACACCAGCTTATCATATGGCAGTGAATGTAGGCTTACACTCGATATTATGGATCTCCGAGTGGAATAAGCTAACAGAAGGGAATAAGGAACTGACGTTTCCGAGATACGGAACGTTTAAGTTGGAAGTACTGAACCAACTGAAAGCAGTAATGCTTGCGACAAGACCTCTACCGAGGCCAACACAATTCGAAGCACTTAGTGCATGGTTTAGAGCAGCACACGAAAAGAGCTTAAAAAGGCGCCAAGAAAGAGTGAGACGATCGGTAAAAGCAGTGCAGGATGCTAAATGGGACGATGAAGCTAAAAAGTGGAGGGTGCAAAAGATAGAAGCAGACAAACTGTTCACAATGATAGAAGCTTCGGGAGAAAAGAAACCTCTAGAAGAAGATGAGGATAGCGAGACAGAGGAGGATCTGATAGAGAGACTATTAACAGATAGACCACCTCCGTACAACACAGAAGCCGAAAGTCCTGTACTACAGCAAGTGGATGGAGCTAGATGGGGGGAATATAAATCGCTCCCAGTAACAGAGTGGGATGCCAAGAAGGGTGAGGAAGTACCTCAATCTAGTTCCGAACAGAGAGTAGTGGGAAGATTTGTAGTCCAGAAGGTGCCAGAAACGCAGTATGCAAGGTCGTATCAAATGCCCGACGCCTTACAAGTACCTGTTACCATAGGGCCTATAGTATCAATCTACAACCCAGAGGGGGTCCAGCAGGAGGAACAGGCACGATGGGACAGAGAAAGGGCAGAGATAGAGGGAAGGAATAACACGACTAATTCCCAAAGGCAGTTGCTAGGACCAAGGAGTCGGAGTACCCCACTAGATTCCGCAACGGGTCCCTGGATAGAACAGGGGGGTCAAAGAGGACAGATGGATTTGAGGGGACCGAAACCGAAATCCTATAAGGAATTTGAGAGAATGGGACGCTGCCGAAGAGACTCAGAATAAAAGATTAGAAACAGGAGCAGAATGGAGTGATCAGGATAACAGGATCCTCTCTCACTGCGGAGCTGGCGAAAGCAGCCCTGAGTGGGAGGGAGGGAGTCAAGGAAGTAGAGGAGATACTTGCCATATTACCAGCGGCAATAGGCAAATGTGCAACGACAGAAGTGCAGGGTGTGGGGAGGTGCCTCGCGTCACCTTTAGTGAGGGAGAACGAAGGACGCAGGAGTACCGAAATAGTTTCAGATGCACTCACCATGCCCCAGATGAAAATGCGCGACATTGGAATCACGGGAACATGGAGAGTCGTGAAACGTCTCGACATGCCTCCGGTGATCATAAACGAAATCACGGAAACATGGAGAGCCGCGAAGGGTCTCGCCATGCATCCGGTGACCACGAACGAAGTCATGAGAATATGGAGAGTCGCGAAACGTCTCGCCACTCATCCGGTGATCATGAACGAGATCGCGGGAGCATGGAGGGCCATGAAGGACCTTATCAATTGTTGAGCGACACCAGACAGCAAGCGAGTTACAGTGGTTTAGAACAGCACGGAGGATCCTATATCGTATCGGAAGAAACCGAGCCGAAAAGGCGAAATGTAGTAATGGGGGATAGAACAACGTTCCACCACACCCCAAGGGAAGATGGAAAAGCTTGGGATCTAGAGAGGTGGGAACAAAGAGAATCAAGAAAAACTCCTCATAACTCACCTGTGCTTAGGCGTAGGGCGCATAGTGGAGGTGAGAGGGATGTAAGAGAACAACCTAGGACTGACGTACTGAGAGCTGAAATCAAAGCAAGACGGATTGATGTAATGAGTTTAAAATCAGATTTGGATGAGATAATTGATGGCACAGTGGCGATAGAAAGGTTAGAACTATATGAACCAGATGAAATACTGTTTTTATCTAAGGATGTTACTCGGAAAGCAAGGGCGGCTCATGAAAAACTATCTGAATTGGCAGACAGGTATATGATAGACATGTCACGAACTAAAGCCTTACAGGCCAACCATAGGCTGAATTGCACGGATCGAGATCTAGATGAGCGTAGAACAATTGGGCTAAGAGTACACATAAGGGAATTAATCATGTGTATCAGAATATGGAGAGATCTGGATAGATGGGAGGAAAAATGGTCCAAGAGGGGATCTGTCAGAAGGAGTACACTTGCGAAGTCCCAAGATGGAGACCTAATGCGAATGGAAGCTTTTCCTTTGCGAGAAATCGCGAACGGAAACTACGTGCATGTGCCCTGGAGTAGGGGGGATTTAGCGGCATTTACTAATTCTTTCCCCAAGTTAAGAGAGAACCCCGTAGAGTGGTACAAGCAGGTAGAGAGGTTCGTAAAGATCTCTAAGGTACTGTGGATCGATTTGAACACTTTGTTTGATGTCGTAGTACCCTGAGATTTGTGGACAGCATGCAAACTTAGTATTGAATGGCCCGCTTGTGAGCCTCCGAGGGATACTCAGACAAACGGTCCATCAGAGAGAGTAATGGAAAAGTACGAGAGAGTAATTGCATGGTTAAAAGAGAAAGTACCAGTGCAAGACATAGACTGGGTTAAGATAGATCGAACGACTCAGGAACCTAAAGAGGCAGTTCACGAGTTCTACGAGAGGTTGCTGAAAGCATTCAAACAGTATAGCGGGTTGGATGTCATGGATCCCAAAGACATAGGACAGTTTGTGTCGAAGTTTGTCTTAGGATTGAGACCAGACATAAGCCTAATGATTCAACAGCATTTGATTTGTTGGCAGAACAAACCTTTAGATAAGATTCTGAGGTATGCAAGGTACTGTAGCGACGAAATAGATTCGAAGGCAAAGAAACTCAAGGAAAAGCTGATGTTGGTGCAGATGCAATCAGCTGGAAAGGGTGGACAGCGACAACAGGGAACAGGAACCACAGTAAAGAAACAGAATAATCAAAGCAGAGATGAGGAAGAAAGACCGAGACCGAGGGTAGATATCGCGACACTTAAAAAGACAACAAGATGCCATCAGTGTAACGAGGTGGGACATTGGAGACGCGAGTGTCCCTACAATGTCGAGACGGGGGAATTAGAACAGGTGGAGGATGAGGTTCAAACCAGCATGGTAAAGGGAACAGCAGTCCCGAAGGGAAAATTTATCAAAGGGGGGAATCAGACTCCTCGAGCGCCGTTCCCTCAACCGCCTCGCATTACAAATGGAGGAAAAACCTATAGACAAATGCCATTGTTCGTAGGAGGAGAAGAATGCTACTACGTTGATCCTCTTACAGGGCAACGAGTGAATAGGGAAGAAGACTGTACGCTAGGAGCAGCCCTGGAGGTAGACCAGAGAGGACCATACGTAGAGGCCGAAGTAGCTGGATGTCCTACGACCTTTTTGGTAGACACGGGGGCCACTCGATCCACGTTGAGATCAGCGGTAGTCCCAGGTTTGCCAATGTCGGGAGAGACGATTCAGGTGGTAGGAGTCGCAAACAGGAGAATGACGAATCCTCTAACAGAACCAGTGTCAGTGAAGATAGGGAATTACAGTGATGAACATCAGTTTGTAATCTGTGATTCTAGCCCTGTGTGTCTGTTAGGAAGAGATCTGTTGTGCAAACTGAATTGCACAATACATTGCACACCTGAAGGAGTAGAAGTGCAGACCAACGATGAAGATGCCGATTTTAGGGTTGTAAACTCGCAGGAATGTGTGGAACTATATCCTACCTTGACAGTGGAGGAGCTTCCACAGGATTTGAGAGAGAAAGTGTCAGCTGAGGTGTGGGATTTTACTGGAGAAGAAATAGGATTGATCAAAGGGGTAGAGCCAGTAAAGATCATGGTAAGACCCAATGCCGAATATCCGAGAATACCACAATATAAGTTGACACCGGAGACGATTGCAGGAATAAAGCCTGTGATCGAATCCATGATTAAACAGGGAATACTGAAGGAGATCGTGGGAAGTCCATGTAACTCCCCGATTATGGGTTTGCAGAAGCCTAGTGGGAAATACAGAATAGTGCAGGATCTACGAAAGATTAATAATATCGTTGTTTCATGTTGTCCAGTGGTACCGAATCCATCAGTGATATTTTTCAGATACCGTTCCAAGCTGAATGGTTCACCGTGATAGACTTGTGCCAGGCTTTCTTTTCGATTCCGTTAGATGAGGAGAGCCAGTATCTTTTCGCTTTTAAGCTGGAAAATCGCGTTTTAACATGGTGTCGTATCCCTCAGGGGTATACGGAAAGCCCATCGATTTTTAACCAGCAGCTGAAGAAAAATCTTGAAAGTCTAGTACTGTCCAAGAACTCGGTTCTAGTCCAGTACATAGACGACCTCCTAGTTGCGTCAGAAACTGAGGAAGCTTGCAAGGTAGACACCATCACCTTATTAAATCACTTGGCTGAGAACGGACACAAGGTGTCTCCAAGTAAATTGCAGTATTGTCTCACTGAAGTGCAATACTTGGGCCACAGGATTGAAAAGGGAAAGCGGAAGGTGTCTCCAGACAGAATAGAGGCGATCATGAAAATGAACGCGCCTAAAACCCAAAGAGAAGTCAGGATGTTTTTAGGCATGGTCGGTTACTGTCGACAGTGGATAGCCAACTTTTCACTGAAGGCAAAACCGTTACTACAGCTGACGCACAAAGGAGTAAGTGATCCGGTACCATGGGACAAAGATTGTTTGATGGCATTTTTGCAGCTGAGGGAGGACTTATGTCGTGCCCCGGCTTTAGGAATGCCTGATTACACAAAACCATTCTTGCTTTACTGCTGCGAAAGAGAGGGATGCGCTTTAGCAGTTTTGGCCCAGATACACGGAGATGCGCGTAGGCCAGTTGCTTATTTTTCGGCTACATTAGACCCAGTAGCCGCAGCGTTGCCCGGATGTCTCAAATCCGTAGCTGCAACAGGTGTCAGCACTGAACGATGTGAAAGTGTGGTAATGGGACATCAGTTAGTGGTGTACGTACCGCACTCTGTAGAATTGTTAATGACCAGGACTAAGACTCAGCATCTGACGAATAGCAGGCTCACACGCTACGAGCAAGTCATATTGGCTGCCGAGAATGTGACCCTAAAAAGATGCTCCGTCTTGAATCCTGCAACTTTGATGCCACTTCCAAATGAGATTGATGATGAAATTTGTACAGATCATGACTGCCTAGATGTGACTGAACTATGCACCAAACCGAGACCAGATATCGTAGATGAGCCATTGACTGACCCCGATGAAATATTCTTTGTTGATGGTTCATGCGTAAGAGACGATATTGGTCAGCTGAGAGCAGCATATGCAGTTTGTACAATTACCAGAGTTGTGGAAGCCGCCTGCCTGGAAGGAGTACATTCCGCTCAGGTAGCTGAAATTATTGCTTTGACGCGTGCCTGTCTAGCGGGTAACAAAATTCGAGTCACCATATACACCGATAGCCAGTATGGTTTCGGGGTAGTTGACGACTATGGGCAGTTATGGTCTCAAAGAGGTTACATGACCTCCTCGGGTTCTCCAATTAGGAATGGAGAATCCGTGAGATTATTGTTAGAGGCATTGCAAGGTCCGTCAGCCATAGCAGTTGTCAAATGTGCCGCGCACACGAAGAATGTAGACTTTGTGTCGCAAGGCAACCGTTATGCTGATGAGGTAGCACGATACTGCGCAGAACAAGGTTATTCTCACACCAATGTAGAAGTGGGGGGAATACAGGAAAGAACTGAGTTGACAATGTTGTTAGACACTGTAGATACATGGGATGAGTTAAAGAGTGTTCAGGAAAATGCACCAAACGATGAGAAAAAGGGCTGGGAAACAGCTGGATGTACGAAAAGTGAAATTAACTTTTGGATCTCTGCAGATGGGAGAGCAGTTTTACCAAACGAACTTGTTAGTCCAATGGCAAGGAAATTGCATGGATCAGCACACATAGGTAGAGATGCCATGGTGAGAGTATTCAGACAAACATGGTTTAATCCGAAGTTTAGAGTAGCGGCAGAAGCAGTATGTCAGCGTTGTGCGATCTGTCAGCAACTAAACATAGGAAAGAGAACACCAGTCACACTGAGTCACATTGGGAGGTCTGGGGGGCCTTTCAATAGGATGCAGCTTGATTTCATTGAAATGCCTCAATGCAATAGACTCAGATACGTTTTAGTGATTGTCTGTATATTTTCTAGATGGGTTGAGGCTAACCCTACACGTAGGTGCGATACACTCACAGTAGCGAAATTGTTGCTTAGAGAGTTGATACCGAGGTTTGGGGTGCCATCCTCTTTGGAATCGGACAGAGGAACTCATTTCAATAGCGAAATAGTGAAGATGCTATGTTCAGCTTTGAGTATTGATCAGAAGCACCATTGCAGTTATCGACCAGAAGCTTCAGGGATCGTAGAGCAAATTAACAGTACAATCAAGTCCAGACTTGCCAAAGTTTGTTCATCGACATCCCTGAATTGGCCTGATGCACTTCCATTGGTTCTGATGAGCATACGTAGCACGCCAGACAGAAAAACAGGTCTCTCTCCACACGAGGTGCTAATGGGGAGAGCTATGAGATTGCCATTGGTTCCGACTGCAGCGTTGTTGAACATCACAGACGATTTGATCTTGGACTACTGCAAGGGACTATCTGATGCCATTAATTCTGTGTCCCTCCAGGTCCAGGCTGCAGAGGTTCCATCGGCACAAGACTTGTGCCATGACTTGTGTCCGGGGGACTGGGTCCTGGTGAAGAAGCACGTCAGGAAGAACTGTCTATACGTGCGCTGGCGAGGACCGTTCCAAGTCATACTAGTTACGAACACTGCAGTAAAGTGTGGAGGTTTGCCCAACTGGATACATGCCTCACACACCCGAAGAGTGCCAACACCTCTGGAAGAAACAGCTCCTCTCTCGGATGAGAATCCAGCAGAAAGCGGAGAAGCCACAGAGGGGGAGAGCCAAGCTGTAGAGGTGATCGAAGAGGCTGAGCCTGTATCGGAGCAGGCAGACGATGGTCAGGATACCAGTGGGACTGAAGTTGTCTCAGAAGAAGAGAGTACATGGGAATTCGAATCAGATAACGAACAAGCTGTGAGCGATCGGGAGACAAGTCCAAGAACAAGGAGCGGGAGGACAAGGAGTGACGAAGCTAGTTGGCCGGAGAGAAGGAGAAGGCCAAGCTCGAAAGCAAATCAAGAAAGAATCCTTGTCCCGATCTCTGAAGAGTCGGATCAAGAAGAAGACACTACAGATTCAGAATCTGAGAGTCCAAGAAGATCAAGAAGGGTACGTGTGCCCTGCAGAAGGTACGCCACCCCAGAGTGGACTTATCTAGCAGATGTCTTGGGGACAGAAATCTGGGAGAGTGAAAGAAGTGAAGGTAATCGACCTCGATCCATTTGTGGCAGTGGAGATATGGATGTTGACGCCTGGACTCGAGACTGAGGGGTTACTGACTTTCACACTTCCCATACCCACATACCTAAGTCGGATCAAAGAACTAGTACTAAATCGATTACAGTTTCCGACTTTTGGGCATCAAATACCAGAACAAGAAGAAAAAGTCATCCGTTTTGAATTATTGGAACTTGTTGTTAAAGCTGCAGGTACGAGAATAATTGTAGATGCATAAAGACTTTGTGTGTAAGCTATAAAGAAGAACATAACCTAGCGCCGAGTGGAAAGAAGAATAAATTAGGGATTACATTTAGAGGACGGAGAAGGGTTAGGGTTGTCTGTTGCTGAAAAGATAAAAGACATTGTTGTGAAAAGAGACTTTGTTGATAAAGAGTACTTTACAGACTGAGAAAGCAAATAAAGCAAACCAAAGACTTGCAGGGAAAACTTTTTCTTCGCAAAAGAAGGAGCTACGCTGTTTGATAACATGGAGAACGGCAACCCAAACCGAAAAGCCAAATGCATAATAGGTACACTAATAACGGTAGTAATCTTTCTTATTATTACAGTAGTTACCACATCATACATGGTAGGACATGAAACTGATAAAGAAACAACAGATGTAAAGCCTGTAACGACTTTGAAACCTGCTCTTGTTGGGAAGAAGGAGGAGAGCAATGTCATCCGTGAAAAGACGTTACTGGCAAATGAAGCTCGTAGGTTACATGTAGACGAGTCACAGGGAAATTTTAGGTCAAATGCATATGCCAAACTGTTGTACGAGTATATCGATGCCATGGAGGCCAAAGAATGCTATGTTTGTATGCAATTGCCGGCTTCCGTAGATGAAGGCATCAGATATCATCATCTCCCACTGACATATGGGATAACATGTAGCTTACTGCTCAGTATATTTTATGGTAGAGAAGGGTTCGAGTACTACTTTTCAAATTATGATTCGGTACTACCTGAAGTTCCGAATTATAAGCAAATGAATAAGTGGGACTATTACAAAAAGGAAGACAGACTGACAAAGTTCTTTCTTCCTTGGGATACATTAGATACTTCATATGCACGCAGAAATAATCTGACTTGCAAAGTGTCAGAGGTTGAGAAAAAGTTCATAGGACAAGTAGATGACCGATACAGAAGGCAGAAGATTCTAAAAATGTCAGGACAGTGGAAAACAGATTGGACCGAAGAAGAAAAAGCACACAAGAAGAAGGGTAGCAATGGTCCAATAGCTTTGGATAGAACGCAGAAAGGAAAGTTATGTTTAACTCGAAGCAAGACGTATTATGAGAGTGTATTTGTAGGTGAAGTGAATTGCGAACATGCTTTTAGGTTAGAGTACTATACGAAAGATTTTATGAAAGGGATGCAAGCGATTCCTAATGTATATTTTGTATGTGGAAGAAATGCCTATGTAAAACTACCTGACAATTGGTATGGTTCGTGTTACTTGGCAATTGTCTTCCCCAAAATATATCATGCAAAGGATTTAGCGATCATAGAAGGAAAGGCTTCGACGAGAACGAGAAGGGAAGTAGGAGATGCAGAAGTAGTTGGAGACATATTTGGAGCAATGTTTCCTATGTTAGGTTTAATACTTAACGATGTTAAGATCAGTAGACGAGCTACAGTTGTAGATAGATTATCTGCAAGTACTGCAAGGTCATTAATGCTAGTAGAAGGAGAGATGCAGTCAATTAGAGCAATGGTTCTTCAGAACCGACTTGCTTTAGATGTACTGCTAGCAAAAGGGCGGAGTTTGCAAGGCTTTGAAGGTCCAAGAATGTTGTACTTACATTCCAGACAATTCAAAACCACTTGAGAAGGTCATACAGAACATTACACAGATACACAGATACATAAAGAAATCAAAGATTTATCAAAAGTAAATGTTTGGGAAAAAGTAGGACATGGAAAGGTTGGAAGTTGGTTTGCCAACCTTGGTAAAAGCATTGTGTGGTATATACTAAAACCTGTATTGATAGTATTGATTTGCATAATCACATTATTAGGATTAGTTAAATTGTACAAATGGTATAGGTCGAACCGGTTACAAAGGTCCATGAGAGAGCAAGAAAGTAGATTAGCTGCTTTACAAGATCAACAGTACAAAAGTTTAAGAGCTCTCAAAACGATAAAAAGAGGGAATATTGTAACTAGTTCAGTGTAAAGTGTTATTCAAATTGCATTTAGTGATGACTCCTAGAAGTCATCAAAGGGGGGAACTGAGAGAGCGCAATTTGAATAAAACGTATATCCGAGCCATATTTACAAGCATATCGTATAACCGTAGAATTGAAATATATACTGTAACGTGAAGTTAACACCCATAGCGTATAATTAACCGATGTAATCAAAGTAATATAGGAAATAACTGTATTTACTCTTGAATATGCATTAGATTTAGAAGGCCCGTATACATAGTGGGCGAATGTAGAAATGTGTAGAAATGCTTACGAACTGAAGAACGTGCAAGGTAGAAATCATGTACGTGTGTAACTTTAAATGGAGAAACGGCGAGAAATGTAACATGGAGAAGTGTGCAGAGAGCATACATAACGGTGTAACGGATGAGAATATAAAGTTATATTCCATGTAATTTGTATTCTATGTAGAATGTATTTGCGTATAATCAAAAGGCTTTGCTAAATGCGAATATATATATAAATGTGTGTTAAAGGTTATACTGTGTAGAAGGTTTTGTAAGAATGTTAGAAGGTTTAGGTCATATGTGATTTTAACCTAACTGACCAAGAGTTCGCAGGAGAGTAGTCCGCTGTATGTAATTTAGTGGGCTCACAGGAGTCGTGAATAGCCTTGGTCTGAATGTGCGAGACAAGAGCAAAAGGTCTTGCTAGATTTAAGGTGACAATACTGGACGAAGTTTATGGCCTAAACGTGATAAGAGACGCTTGGAATTTGAGCTTTGTTTAGAAACGACCGTTCACAGGACCAACTAAGGTTAGGAATACAGTCGTAAAGAACTAAAGGTCTGTTGAGGTGATAGACTTTGCGCCGAAAGTGTCAAATGTAATGTCGAATGAAGTCACCAGCAAGAAGACGAAGATGGCGCCCAAGGAGAAGGGTCAACTTAACGGACGACGAGAAGAGATGAAGTTATGGAATGAGCGAAGAATGACATCATTAAGAAAGTACGTGGTGGGCGTCGAAGGGGCGTTCCACCCATACTGTGATTGTGTATTTTAGGGACAGTATCCCGGGGAGAAGATAGCGAAGAGCTCAGAGCGCAGATGACTTGAGCAGATGTCTTGAGAAGTCAGAGAGAGAGAGAGAGAGATCAGAGCGCAAGAGAGCAGTAGGCCGAGGACCTTTAGAGAGCGGATGGGTAGGCAGAGAGGGTACTGCTTCTCGATAGAAATTACCATTAGGGGTTAAGAGAGTTTGAACTTCTTTGGAAGTCAAACTGCTGACACCTTTTTAGGTAAGGAACTTGCGAAGTAGGGATGTCACATAGTACAGGGTAGGGACAGAATTAACTTGTCTATTCTTTTTGTAGATGACGCAACAGGACCACATTGTATCTATGCTTTAATCTACAGATTTGAACGGCATTGGAACAGATTTGGAATTGATTAATTGTATTTCTTTTGTATACTTATTGGACTTATCCTGAGAGGATTGTATATGCATTTAATTCTGATTTTATATAAAACTTTTAAAACTTCATCAGTCGTAAGTGGTCCTTCAGAGTTGCGTCAGTTTATGGGGTTTATCTAACCTATGCGGGGGTTGTCTTTTACTCAATGACAGAAAACAACCGATCCAAATTGTTGAATGAGATTAATATCTAAGTGATCAAAAACGGTATCAAAATCTCATTCCCCGCATGTGTATTCAAATACATAGTTGCATAGACCTTGACCATCGCTTAAGACCAGCTATCTAGTTCAGATCAAGTCTAATCTGCACATTGCTTTCTATATGCAACACCACAGGACCTACTTAATCTGATCTATGTTTTTGCTTTTGCTCGATAATTACGGTATCTAAATAAAAATTGCCATGAAAATATCTCATAGCACAGTCATTACCAACGTACCTTCCTCTAATCCTTCTGTAAGGCACACCCCTTTTTAACAATCTTGTATTCTGTTATTAGAACATTGGAATGTTGGGAGCTCCATTGAAAACAATGGAGTGCTCCGGGCTTATAATGGCCGGTATAAGCCTGGAGCTCCAACATTCCAATGTTTCTTTCGGCTTCAGGGAGCCTGAGGGGATTCCAATCCCCTCACGCTTTCTAAGGCTTTGTTCTTTTTTGTTAGAACATTCTGCCCTCTAGTGGCAGAATGTTCTAATAGCCTTATAGCCCTTCGTAGCTGGGGTATACTGGCTATTAAAGTCCCTCTCCCTTCAGCTCGGGCCTTTAACGCTGGAGAGGGCCTTTAATAGCCGGTATAGCCCTTTACGGCGGGCTATAAGGCTATAATAAATACCCCTACAAATATGAAGGCACTCTTGGTGCTCGTCAACGCGCAGAACATGATGACAATAAACACAAACGTTCCACAGGAGACACGTGTGGGCTTCACTGGCAGGATGAGACCCTCTGTGCCCTTGTGGATCAGCAAGAAGTGACTTATTTTTCAAGAGCAGCATTTTCACTTCCAGAGATCAGAGCTAGAGCTGTGGATGAAACATGTCTATCCACAGGGAGGATGTTCACGCAGCAGTACACACAACCTTTCTTCTTTGCTTCCAGCCAGCTCCCTGGTGGGAGGGAGTTAAGCAGGTTAAAGTGAAAGGTCACACCAGTATGTGATTGGTAATGACCAATAAGTGAATAAAACCAAGATCCCATGCTTTCTTCATGCAAAGGTTGCATCAAATTGGATTTTATATATTTACTTATTATAAAGTGCTATTATCACATTAAATTAATCATGGTGCAGGACCTCAGATGCCAAAGGAGGCAGATGTGAAAATGCATCAGAGTGAAAATCACTCACCCACTATCAAAGCAAAACGGTGTTTTCAAGGCGTTCAAAAAAACAAGCACTGGCATAGCCAATAGTTCTCGTCTTCGGGACCTTATAAGTGTTTAGCCTTGCAACAGTTGATATTGTTGCACCAAGGATATTGTGCTGCAAAAGTAAATACTTATAAGGTCCGAAAAGCAAGACCTATTGGCTATGCCAATGCTTGTTTTAATAGACTGACAGTGTCATGTGAAGAAATAAGTACAGGTGCCAAGCACTGACTAACACTGGCACTCATTAAGCACTGGGACTCAAGCCCGTCCCTGACACGTCAAGTGAGGTGAATCACGAAATGGTGCTTTTACATGATCCGATGCGTAGGGAAAAACTCCCTTTATTTAGGATTCCAACAAAAGATACAAGCCACTTTTAGTATAGTCCTCATCCATCTGGACTTCGACAATGGTTTATAATGCACAGCACTCAACTAAGTGATCAAAAAGAATCTGGAATGCAACTTCAAAATAACTCATCAACCTTCATATAAGTCCATGCATTTTCCTTGCTCTTCAGTTTATACACTGGCTGCCTTTGACTAGGAGTATCCCTTTCAAAACATGATGTCCAGCTCCTAGTGCCATCCAAGGTTGTGTGTGTGGTTGTGTGTATGGTTGTGTGTGTGTGGTTGTGTGTGTGGTTGTGTGTGCAGTTATGTATGTGGTTGTGTGTGTGCAGTTGTGTGTGTGGTTGTGTGGTTGGGTGTAGTTGTGTGCGTGGTTGTGTGGTTGGGTGCGTGGTGTGTGTGTGTGTGGTTGTGTGTGTGGTTTGTATGTGTGGTTGTGTGTGTGGTTGTTTGTGGTTGTGTGTATGTGTGGTTGTGTGTGGTTGTGTGTGGGTGTGTGTGGTTGTGTATGTGTGGTTGTGTGTGTGTGTGGTTGTGGGTGGGTGTGGTTGTGTGTGTGGTTGTGTGTGTGGTTGTGTGTGTGGTTGTGTGTGTGGTTGTTTGTGGTGTGTGTGTGGTTGTGTGTGTGGTTGTGTGTGTGTGGTTGTGTGTGTGTGGTTGTTTGTGTGTGTGGTTGTGTGTTGTGTGTGTTTGTGTGTGGTTGTGGTTGTGTGTGTGTGGTTGTGTGTGTTTATGTGTGGTTGTGTGTGTGGTTGTGGGTCTGGTTGTGTGGGTGGTTGTGTGGGTGGTTGTCATTGTGTGTGTGGTTGTGTGTGTGGGTGTGTGTGTGGTTGTGTATGGTTGTGGTTGTGTGTGTGTGTTTTTGTGTGTGGTTGTGGTTGTGTGTGTGGTTGTGGTTGTGGGTGTGGATGTGGGTGTGGTTGCGTGGGTAGTTGTGGTTGTGTGGGTAGTTGTGGCTGTGTGTGCGGTTGTGTGTGTTTGTGTGTGGTTGCGGTTGTGTATGTTGTTGTGGGTGTGGTTGTGCATGTGGTTGTGTGGGTGGTTGTGGTTGTGTGTGTGGTTGTGTGTGTGGTTGTGTGTGTGGTTGTGTGTGGGTGTGGTTGTGTGTGTGGTTGTGGGTATGGCTGTGTGGTTGTGTGGGTAGTTGTGGTTGTGTGTGGTTGTGACAATAGCCATTTGTTGCACCAAGGATATTGTGCTGAAGTTATGCAGCACAATATCCTTGGTACAAAAACATCAAGTGTTGCATGGCTAAACACTTATAAGGTCCCAAAGGCAAGACCTATTGGCTATGCCAATTTACACTCGGAATTTGTGAATAAGTAAAAAGCAGTAAACTTATTCATAAGTGTAAATTACTTAAAAGTGTAATTTCCTTTATAAATCAGGCCTTCTTTGTGGAAATGTAGCTGTTACACTGGAATATGGAATTGGGAATAACATGCATAACGGCTGGTATTTCATTGTTGACTTCCGTAACCGGCTCCTATTTTGGTAGAATAAACATGTCAATTTCACGCTCTTCTACAGTGACCTATGAAGTAGAGGGACAAGCCGCTCTTTTGAGTTCATAGTAATGACGTAGTGTCTGCGAGTCACTCTCAGCCCATGCGCCATGGATGTGCAAGGCCCAGCCTGTTTTATAAGTGCACAAACATGAATCGTTCCCAATTCTCAATTTCCTATGAAGTCCCCCCATGTGGGCTAGCTACGTCCTCACTCGATAACTACTGCATATACACAGCGCTTTAAATGGGCCACTACTCGCCGGTACTAAGTACCGGCACTTCTCATTTTTATCGCTCTGAGTATCGTCACTTCTCTGCTGCCAAGGAGAGTACCAGTACTCATCAAAGGTAGGCTCATTTTTGCTTTGGCTCACACAGTTTGACAGCCAAAGCGCCTCTAGCCCAAGCTGAGCCACGTCTAAACAATTGAGCAGGGCTCATCTGCATAATGTCTGGTGTTCCTCACCTCTCTGTGTTTGACAGAGCAGGGTCCATTCAGGCCCTGAGCTGTCAATCATTTTCACACCATGGTGTGCATTTGTGCACACACTCAAATCCAGGCATCCCGTTCACAACAGCAATAGCAGCAATTAAGAAAGTCAGAAAGAGATAAGGGGTGTAAAATGGCCTTTATCCCAACTGAGACTTTTGTGTGAGTGTCTGTCTGCTCCTGTCTGGGTGTTTGCCTGCTTGTGTGTGCATGTTTGTGTGTGTGTGTGTGTGTGTGTGAGAAAAGCGAGTGAAAGAGGGAGAGAATCCAGACACTAGGGGGGTATTTTAAAGGACATTGTCGGAATGCTTTGTGTGAGCATTGCTGCTTGTTTCTGTGAGTGCGCAATCAAGAATATATAAGTAATCGGCCACATAGTAGAAGTGTCTTATATGTCTTTTCCTTAACCCCGCCCCTAGCCCCGCCCACTTTCTACACTTAGCTCATTTTAAGAGTACCTGCGCTTATTTTTTCCCATTTAAAGCACTGCATATACACACACATACATGACACTACAGCAGCTGTTTACTAGGCGCGGGATAATCATTAGGATTCCTGTATCAATCTGAAATATGCTTTTACTAAATGTATACATTCTTTCCTTTTTAGAAACACAGTGGGCTTGTGTACCTGCTACATGATAATACTTTTTGTATAGCGCTTCATATTGTTGTTAATAACATAGGTTATTATTGGCTAATTTTCCAGTAGTTAATAAAATGACATCACAAAGATGCAAGTCTAGGTTTGCCTTGCCAGAGTCTAAACCGAAGCCTTGGACCACGAATTTGTCAGGAGTTTAGGTAGAACTGACTGAGGAATCTTGCAAACAAGTAAGCAAGCAATGCACACACGCGCACGCGCGCACGGTCTCCTGAATGTCACCTATAGGCTACTATAGGTTTTGCCTTTCACTTAAGTGAGGGTCAAAGTCTCAATATCTTTGAGCTGGGTAATATTAACGGGTGTTACTGCAAAGCATTTATCACTCCACAGAGTTCTATATGTAGTACAGCCATTGATATAATTAACCCCATCCAGCTTACCTGTTAATATTGGAAGCACAAGGATCGCCAAAACCTTCATTTTAGGATAAAAATATGGCCGGAGGACCATGCACCGATATGAATCTCTTCTCTGTGAAATCCCCTCCGAGGTATTGAGACAGAAACTTTCATCAGGAAGTAAATTTAAGGAACTGGGAGGGATGTGGTTCTTTTACGTTTCTTTTGAGCTAATGAGAAAAGCGCAAGGGCCAGAAATCTGCTGTGGTAGGGGCATTTTGAGCATGAAATAGGAAAGTTCACATCATATTGTTATACACATTCAAGGGTGCCCTTTTGAAAATATGATTTGTGTAATCACCGTCAAGCTCTGGTCAACCAGCAGCATCTTCAGAACAGGGATTGGAGAAAGGAGGAATGGGGTGAACAAAGGGTCAACAGTGTGTGTGTGATTGTGTGTGTGGTTGTGTGTGTTGTGTGTGTGTGTGGTTGTGTGTGGTTGTGGTTGTGTGTATGTGGTTGTGTGTTTGTGATTGTGTGGTTGTGGTTATGTTTGTGGTTGTGTGGGTGGTTGTGGTTGTGTGTGTGGTTGTGGTTGTGTGTGTGGTTGTGGGTGGTTGTGTGTGTGGTTGTGTGTGTGGTTGTGTGTGTGTGGTTGTATGTTTTTGTGTGTGGTTGTGGTTGTGTGTGTGGTTATGTGTGTGTAATTGTGTGTGTTTGTCTGTGGTTGTGGTTGTGTGTGTGGTTGTGTGTGTATTTGTGTGGGTGGTTGTGGTTGTGTGTGTGCGGTTGTGTGTGTGTGTGGTTGTGTGTGGTTGTGTGTGGTTGTGTGTGTTGTTGTGGTTGTTTGTGTGTGTGGTTGTGTGCGTTTGTGTGTGGTTATGGTTGTGTGTGTGGTTGTGGGTGTGGGTGTGGTTGTGTATGTGGTTGTGTGGGTAGTTGTGGTTGTGTGTGTGGTTGTGTGTGGTTGTGGTTATGACAATAACCATTTGTTGCGCCAAGGATATTGTTCAGTAAGGGTACCTCTGCGGCAGACTGGTACAGTAAGGGTACCTCTGCCTGGCACACTAAGGGTGCCTGAGCAAAAGACCTGGAGCCGCAGGGAGGTTCCGGGGAAACCGCAACAGCGCCCCGTTAGTCCTTAGGGCAGTTGGGGGGCCTGACCAACCGGGGGTGTGCCACACCACGCTCCGCCCTGAAAGGGGCGGGAGTAGAATGCATGATCACGTGATCCAGAAGGGGATCTACAAAGGTGCTGCACTGTCCGGGCATCGACCCACCGTGCCGGATGGCTCATTAGGCGGGCGCGGCAGCGAGGGGCTGCCGGCCCTGGATTGCCCGTAAGATAACCCACAGATAACGGCATACTTTTGTGTATGAAAATAAACCTGCAGCAGTTCTTTACCCATAACAATGTGTCCTGTGTATTCATTATATGGGCAAGTGTATAAAATGCAAGGGGGAGCGGATGACGGTGTGGGCACTAATGACACTACAGCAGCCCTTTAATACGCGCAGGATAATCGTTAGGATTCCTGTCTCTATCTAAAAATTGCGTTTACTAAATGAATACATTATTTCCTTCTTAGAAACGCAGTGGGCTTGTGTACCTGCTACAAAACAATACTTTTTGTATAGCGCTTCATATTATTGGCTAATTTTCCAGTAGTTAATAAAATGACATCACAAAGATGCAAGTCTAGGTTTGCCTTGCCAGAGTCTAAACCGAAGCCTTGGGCCACGAATTTGTCAGGAGTTTAGGTAGAACTGACTGAGGCATCTTGCAAAAAAGTAAACAAATGATACACACATGGGCACGCGCGCACGATCTCCTGAGTGTCACCTATAGGCTACTATAGGTATTGCCTTTCACTTTAGTGAGGGTCAAAAGTCTGAATATCTGTGAGCTGGGTAATATTAACGGGTGTTACTGCACGGAATTTATCACTGCACAAGAGTTCTATATGTAGTACAGCCATTGATATTATTAAATCCATCCAGTTTACCTGTTAATATTGGAAGCACAAGGATCGCTAAACCTTCATTTCAGGATAAAAATATGGCCGGAGGACCAATCACTGATATGAATCTCTTCTCTGTGAAATCCCCTCCGAGGTGTTGAGACAGGAACTTTCATCAGTAAGTGAATTTAAGGAACTGGGAGGGATGTGGTTCTGTTTTGTTTCTTTTGAGCAAATGAGAAAAGCGCAAGTGCCAGAAATCTGTGGATGGGGCATTTTGAGCATGAAATAGGAAAGTTCACATCATATTTTTATACTCATTCAAGGGTGCCCTTTTGTAAATGGGTGCCCTTTTGTAAATATGATTTGTGTAATCAACGTCAAGCTCTGGTCAACCAGTAGCATCTTCAGAACGGGGATTGGAGAAAGGAGGAATGGGGTGAACAAAGGGTCAACAGATAAAACTGGCGGAGCCATATACAATTGGCAAATGAAACAAGACGCGCTCTGTGGTGGAGGAGGGGGAGGGCAAAGTGCAGGCGCCGGCGCCGAGTGTGAGAGAAAGAAGGACGGACATGAGGGCCAGCAAAGTGACGCGGGCATTGAAGTGAGGCGCGCTGGGTAAGGGAGGGCCTTCACACTTACAATTAAAGAAGCCAAATGGCAGCTGTGCACGATGGCAACTGTGCACATCACGCGCACGCTTGTGTGCATGATAGTAAGCTGGTGGCCGGCAAAGTAGCTCTTTTCTAAGCAGCTGCTAAATGTCTCGGTCAGGCTAGCGCATGTGCTGGATCAGGCCGAGACCTAAAAACCTCACGTCTGTGATAAATAGCATGCAAGGTCTGGCTGTACATAACTGAAAAGGAATGTTCTGTCATTGAAGCTATTCCCATTCCTGGAAGAAAAGAAGCAAGTTTCCCTCCCTTTTCTGGGTCATTTGTGAGGACTTTCTTTGTACTGAGATATTAGGTGTGAAAAGCAAACATTAGGTGTAAACTTCAAGAGGCCTGTAAGATATGGGAATGGGCTCTTGTACACTTTGTAGCTAAGCTGCTGGGACACTTTATTTATTAATGTTATTCTCTACCCTCGAACAGCGTCTCAGTAGGATGGTTTCTCGTTGAACAGCGCGTAATCGCATCACACACAACTTTCACCCTAAAATAAAACTCCTATTTTTAACAGAATCATTTTGAAATCCAACACCCCCATTCTTAACCAACATGCTGATTGCTGAATGAATACATAGGGGCAGATTTATGTTAACTGGCGCATCCCGAGGGATGCGCCAGTTAACGTGCGCCACAGTGCGCCACTGCTCCGCCACCCATGGTGCGCCGCATTTATGATGCGGCGCACCATGGTGCAAGGCAGTGAAGATGCGTGACGCATCTTTCGGCGTACCGGCGGCGCATTGCAGGAGTCATGTCGCAAGTGCGACATGACTCCTGCAATGCACAGGAGCCCCCTCTTCAATGCATGGTGCGTCACCCATACGCCTGCTTCAAGCAGGCATAAGGAATTGACGTAGAAAGTGACTGAGTGAAATCTCATAGATTTCACTCAGCCACTTTTAGGAGGCGTTCCTGCGCAGGAACGCCCCCCCCTGCGCAGGAACGCCTCCTTATGGCGCAGGGCTTTCCAACGTGACGCATCTCCTAGATGCGTCACGTTGTAAATGGGGCGCATTGTTTGCGTCGCCGTTGCGTCACATTAAGTAACGCAATTGCGGCACAAGGAGGTGCAAAGTCCTCATAAATCTGCCCCATAGACTGTGCGCACGTGGCGTAACCTTGCCTCCTTAAATTGACTGTATGTAAATAAAGCTTTTATATATCGTCTTCACTTGAGATTGGAGAAGAAGCTATTGCATCCATTGCAAACAAGCCATTCATTTGACCGCAATGTCAGTAAATTACCACAATAAAATATTGCTGCCAATATGTATGTGTATTGATTCCAGAATATTCACATATGGATGTGCTGCTACTTGTACACAAAACAGTTTTGCAAAATCTCCAGAATTTCCATGACATTCTGCTGAGGCTGCAACACTTATAAAGACCTTTCAGTACCCAGCCACCCAACGTTAGACGTCAATTCACAATATATTCATCTCTTTCTTCCTCGCTCACCCGGTTATCACCAGTTCCACTATAAACACCACTCACTGTGCGGCTTTACAGGAGCTGCTCGGTTGCTGGCTTGGGTTTTGGGTCAGTGCTGCAAACAAGAAAGTGTTGGATCTTGGACCCACCAAGGAATGTCGGATGGTTTCCCTTCCCATCCAGCCGGGTACTATGAAGTCATGTGACTCCCACAAAAAAATGTAACTGCCCAAAACGCACGTGGTTCTCTGGTTGGCTCGTGCCCCTAAGACACTAGACTGAAAACAAGAACACATCTAGGACATGGGGCATCAGGCAGATGACTACCTTTGGCAGGAGGACACATTCATTTAAAATGATGTCGCTGGAAAACTCTGCTACGTGGAGGATAGCAGAGTTATTTCAAACTCCACACTCTGAGCAGAGTGCGTAGTGGCAAAAACTCTGTGACCTCCGCCAACGAGCCGAGTATCCCACCCACCATTAATTTTAACATATAAAAAGTGAAATGTTCGATTGGATTTACCATGCTAAATTATTCATATGCAGTGAATTTAAAGTTTGCATCATTATCATAATATACGTGTAAGAAATTGGGCTACTGGTTGAGGAGGGTAAATCCCTACTCAAGCAGAAACCACATTACTTGTCAGGGTGAAGTCACAAGCAAGCCCCAAATTAATCTGTGCTCGACCCTCTGGTAGCTTGGTACAGAGCTCATCTTAGAGGCAATGTGTAAAGTATTTGTGCAACTCTTCAAACAGTAGTAACAAGAAAACACAACACAAGAGAAATCCCACTCCAATTTAGAAAAATAGAGTTGTAGTAAATAAATCAAGACCACAATGCGTTCTGCGGGAGAAGCACCGCGCTGCGGAAGAAATGCATCAGTTCTGCTGGATCAACAGATGCGGTACAAAAGGGGGTGGTGATGGACGGAGCATCTGAACCAATGACACACTCACACCCAGTCAAAAGATCTAGGTTTAATCCATCAGCGCTCTTTAGCCCACTCTGCCACCCCAGTTCAGACATGGCCATATGCAAATCAGTCTGACCCTGTGCCACAGATGGGCTGGCAGAGCACCTTCAGGCCCACTCCCATTGGTCCAGGAATGGCGTGGCAGGACTTGGGATGGCAGGGGTCACAGATGAAAGAGTACAGGTGCTGGGTTCAAGGTGGTTGGAAGCCTGTTCTGTCGCTGAGGCTTCTGATCAGGAGGCCAGCCAACTAGCCCCTGGAGTCCTTCTGGTGCCCTGGGCTTTAGAGATACAGGTTCCGTTTTTCTAACCCAGTCAAGAGGGCAGCAGGTCAGCACGGTTCTTCAGAGCAACAGTCCAGAAGAAGGGCAGTCATTTCAGCAGCACAGCAGTTCCTCTTCCTGGTAGAGTCCACAGGTCCAGAAGTGTGTCGTGGATATTACAGAAGAAGGGACTGCCTGCTGCCAGAGGACTGCCCTGCTGCTTGAGGCCTGTCCTCCTCTCTGAGAAGGAAGCCTGGACCTGTTCACTTCATTCCAGGCTACCTGAGTAGCTGCAGGGGTCAGCTGGCTGGCCTCCAGTTCTGAACTACGGGGACACAGCAAGTTCCAGAGGCCTCCCTGCAACTTCCCAGATGACCTGCTGCAAGGGGCGCTGCTTCTTTCTGCTGCTAGAGTAGAAGTTTTACTTGAGCGGAAGCTCCCTCAGCGCAAACCCAAGGTTTCTCAATGCAAGCGGTAGTGACCATCCGTGACAACGCGCATTGAGAAGTCTTGCTGGGAAGCAGTCTAGTGCTGAATTTTGCTCGCTTGCCAATGGTAAGAAAAACTCCTCGAGCTCCGCAGAGTGCGAAAAACTGCAAACTGTGCGAACAGAGCTTAAAACCCACCATGCAGAACTGAAAAGATGCTGGTGTGCCAAAGAGCATATGTGAGCTACTTTTATTAATAATTATTAATAATTTTCCTGCAGCAGCCTCATGAGCACACCAGCTCTAAAATGTGTTAGTCTAACCCTTGATGCATGGTACTGGGGAGGGTTGGGGGTCTACATTTGAAGGGACCTTAAGACTAGTTTAAGTGATATATCTTCTTTTTCCCTCAGAAAAATGTCTGGAAAATGTGTGCAAAGTGTGCATTTCAAAACAGGTTTAACCAGACAAAACTTTGTTTGCTTTAAGCACCATTTAAAAGCCTTCTGCTCCTACTCCACGCACCTCTCCCCTGCTCTTTAACCCATTCTCTTTCCACTCCTTCCACCGTATGCTTTTTCTCTCCCACCTCCCTTGATAACTGCCCCTTAACTCGTCTTTCTCCTTTTGCCTTTTTTCTTTTTGCCTCTTTTATTCCATGTCTGTCCAGTTCATGTTCCCTTTTGCTCCTTCTTGCTTTTCCTCTCTGTCATTTTCTGTCTTTAGCTTTCTGCTCCTTTCGAGTACACCCCTCCCTTTCATCCTTTTCTCTCTCTCTTTTTTCAATTTTATTTACCCACTCTTTTCTGTTCCCTCTTTATATATTCTCATTAATTTTCTGTTTCTTATGCTCTTCTTCTGTTTCTTCTTCACTTTCACTTTCTTTCCAGCTTTTTGAATTGTTACCATCTCCTACTTTCTCTTTTTTCATCTTTTCCTTTCTTTGTGGCTCTTTGCTTTGTCTCCAGTTATCACGTTCTCCATTTCCCACGTAGTTCTTTTGTTTCTCAGATTCTCGTTCTTTCCAGTTACTCCAGTTCTTAAGTCTTTTTCTTTCTCTCACTATCTCTCCCTCTCACCTCTGCCTTTTACCACTCATTTTCTCATATCTTCCTCTTCTTTTCAACCTCTCTCCCCTCCACTCTCTACCAGTAATTGCTTCACTTTGCACAGTTTTAGTTTCATGTGGCCAGTTCCATTGATACAGAAAGGACTAAAAGGGAAGTGGTTGGATAAAGCATGGCAGGCAGAGAGCACAATCAGTCATGCTAGTAAAACCCATTGAAGCAGCACAACATTTCCAAAATATTTTTATTGGGATTTTTTTAGACAAACACATATGACAATTAACATTTAAACATTTCGCATTGTCCATACAGGGTAACATTCCATTTGACTTAGGTGCTGGTAGCATGGATTACAAAGGCTTGGACATCCCTGTTCAAAAACGATTTTAAAACATATAACATAAAACATATACTTGTGGCTCTTCAACATTTCATCAGGCTTCAAGCTTTGCCCTTTTTGAACAGTCTTGGCCTTTGGGTCCCAGTCTGCCTGTGTTATTGGAAGGATCAGGACAACTCTTGCAACCCCTTGCCTCCGGTGAGGCACCACTTACTACTTCTTGCCTCCTGTGAGGCACCACATACTATTCCTTACCACCTGTGAGGCAGCACTTACTACCCCTTGCCTCCTGTGAGGCACCACATACTACCCCTTGCCTCCAGTGAGGTAACACTTACTTCCCCTTGCCTCCTGCGAGGCGCCATACACTATCCCTTGCCTCCACTGCTAATGATTTAACTGAGAATTGATCATGTAACCATGACTTTTGTGAAACCTGTGTGTGCAGGACAGCTTTCTCTGCCTCATCTTCAGGCTCCTGATGACAGGAGGAGGGGGCAAGAAGGTTTGAGAGAGGATTCAGCTACAGAATGTTGTTTAACTCTGTAGACGGATTACAGGATTGCACATGTGAGGGGTCTTGTTCAACTACGATCCTCTCACACAGGCACAATCCATTTTGTTTAGCAAACATACTGCGCAAGGCAGGCACAGTATATCTGTTAAAAGGTGGCTGTCGGGTGCACATCAATGTATTCCTAATGCCAATGAGAAGCCACAGAGAGCAGCAGGGGCAGGGTCTCCAGCACTGTCCCAGCTTCTAATAGGGCTGTGCTTTCAGTCCTAGCAAGAAGCTGAGAGAGGGCTTGAGTTTGGGTTTCCCCTTTTCAAACCTGGCCCTGCTGCTCTGTCTAGCTTCTCGTTAGGAAACATGGCTTGCTGGTTCTATTGCACAGTGCCAGATTTCTGTACTACTGCTGACAAGGAGCAACAAGTTGTCAGCAAAGGAAGCAAGGTGAGTATAAAAAAAATATTCTATGTGCAAGTGTGTGTATGTGCTTGTGTGGGTGTTTGTGAGTGATTGAGAATGAATGAGACTGAGTGAGAGAGTGTGTGAGTGAGTGGTATGTATGTGTGTGTTTGAGTGTCAAAAGAGTGAAAGAGTGAATCTGAGTTTGAGAGAGTGCATAAAAAAGGTAGGGTGAGTATAAGGGACTGAGTGAAGGAGTGTGAGTGTGCTAGAAAGAGTCCATAATTGGAAATTATGAGAAGGCATGGATGTGAGTCAGGGTTTGTAGATATCATTGATGCGGCAGGTGCAGTTGCACAAGAGTCTAGAGTCAGTGAGTGTGCAAACATGAGTGTGTGTAAGTCTTTGTGAGAGTGAGAAGCACTGAGTTTGAGTATGTTTGTATCTGAGTAATAGTGAGTGGGAGTGTGTATGTGTAAGAATGAGTAAGTGAGAGAGTGTGAATTAAAGTGAGTGAGGGAGAAGAAAATGAATGTGAGAGTGAGTGAGAATGAGTGAGAGAGTGTGAGAGGAAGAGATGTTTGTGCGTTTTATGATCATACGTCTGCTGCTGGCTATGGCATACTAGGTGTATGGCAACACCCAAGGTAACACGCTGCTACTGGCATAGTGGAGATAACATTTTGGCATAAGGAAGGACACACATGGCAAATAATTCTTGGCATTCCGTGGAATTCTAATTTCTGGCCTCCACTGCTGGGGAGTCCCCCTTTCCCAGCCAGCTCTGGCAAAAGCCTTTGAATTGTGATCAGTAATGATCTAACTATGAAGGCCCAGATTAGCTCAGTGGTCTCCGCTTGTTTTTTCCATCTGCAAAGAATCCGTAAGATCAGCAGATTCTTGACCACAGAGGCCCTGACCCAGGTCGTTCTTGCCCTGGTCATTTCTCATATTGATTACGCAAATTCCCTGTATGCTGGTATGCCAGCATACTAATTGCATCGTCTGCAATTGATGCAGAATCAAGCAACCAGGCTAATCCTTGGTCAGCTTAAAAACCATCATGTTAGACCATTGTTGAAGAGCCTCCATTGGCTTCCTTTGTCCCAACGCTATCTCTTTAAGTTGGGCTGTACCATTTTTAAGCCCTATCGGGATGCGTTCCTGCTTTTATCGCTTCAAAGATACAGCGGTATGCCCCCTCTCGCGACCTACGTTCTTCCAACAAGAACCTGTTGGCCCAAAGGTGGGAAAAGGGCACAAGGTGGGTGCCTTGACTGACGTTGCCTAGCGGGGAGGTCCTCAATCATACCAAAGATATCGCGAAGACATTTGCAGATCACCTCAAAAGAATATATTCTCCTTCCACTACATACACAGCAGAAGACTCACATCAGCTTCTAATAGATAGTGACGTGCCAACCATCTCGGAGCTAGATAGAGAAGCGCTAGACAAGGACTTGACAAATCGAGAGATCCAGAAAGCCATTGGTCAAATTAAGTCTGGGAAAGCGATGGGACCGAATGATACCCCCATTGAGTTCCTCAAAGTCATGTCCTCTCAGGTGTTCCGGCACTTACAGGCTATGTACAAGGAAAGCTATAAGAGGGGGCACCTGCCATCAGACCAGCGTATAGCTAGTATTGTTGTTATCCACAAGACTGGAAAACCAGTGGACCACTGTGGCTCATACAGACCTATCTGGTTGATTAATGTGGAGGCGAAGATCTTGGCGAAAGTACTTGCCACACGACTTGGGACAGTGATTTCCTCCTTGGTACACCCAGATCAGTCTGGTTTTATGCCAGGAAGAAATACGACTCTTAACATACGGTGACTCCATAACATGATGGCACGCAGGGAATTTATGGCGGAAGATGCAGTTATATTGTCCTTGGATGCCTCAATGGCATTCAATTCCATAGAGTGGCCGTATTTATTTGAGGTCCTCACTAGGGTCGGACAAGGCCCTAAATTTATAGTATGGGTTAAACTCTTGTTCACTGATATACAGGGGCGGGGGAGAGTAAATAATTATATGTCCCGGGTGTTCACACTGAGAAGGGGCACCAGACAGGGGTGTCTGATGTCCCCACTGCTGTTCTCCCTTATGCTGGAGCCCCTGGTGGCCTGGACCCATCGAGATGTGATGGTACGTGGCTTGCGATGGACGGTGGAATATGAGGACAGAATATCCCTATATGCCGATAACATATCATTGTATCTTGCCTCCCCTTACAAATCCATACATGCTGTTTTGAATATCTCTACAAACTTTGGGAAATACTCAGGGTATGCAATTAACTGGGGCAAGTCTGTGCTGTTCTTGCTACAGGGACAAACCCCCCGTCTCCCCAAAGACTGCACACTAGAAGTTGCTGTGGAAGGATTTAGATATTTAGGAGTCTTTGTTACACCGGACCCGGCTCTTTTCTATAGACATTGTTAGACCTGGAATCTTTGGCGTGGTTTCCCCCTATCTTTTTGCCTCTACCTCCTGTATTTTTGATGCTGTGATTTTGTTTTTGCTGGTTTAGATGCTTTGGACACTCTGCCACTGCTGATCAGTGTCAGAGTGTAAGTGCTCCCTGTGTAAATTGTTATTATGATTGGATATACAGGATTGGCATATTTGTATCACCATGAAGTCCCTAGTAAAGTGCACTGGGTGTGCCAAGGCTGGTGATGACAAATGCTACTAGTGGGTCTGCAGCATGGATTGTGCCCCCCACAGGAGTAGCCCTAAAATGGTGTCTCAGGCCTGCCACTGCAGTGCCTGTGTGCAGTCTGTGAACTGCCATGTCCTCCTGGTCAGTGTCCCCACTGACTAGACCTAACCCTTCCCTCTCTGTGCACATTGGTCACCCCTATGGAAGGCCCAAGGTACCCCCTTGGGCAGGGTGCAGTGTATGTGAAAGGTAGGGCATGTACTTGTGCAGGTGACATGCTCTGGTAGTGAATTACAGCCATTTTCGTTTTTCACTGCTGCAAAGCTATCTTGCTCCATAGACTATCATGGGGGATGCTGGCTACCATGGCTACCAGCATATCTTCCCATTGGAACAAGATAGGACATAAAAGTCTGGTATCCCTGAACTCAGAATTTAATAACACATCTTTTAGGAGAGGTGGTTTTTAACTCCTGTGTTTGAGAATAGCACTTTTAGAAAGTTGCTGTTCTCTTGTCTGACCTTTCTGTGTGCCTTGGCCTGTTTGTGGATTGACTGTCTGGTTTGAGAGTGACAGGGGCTGGGGATTCCCCAGGAGGCTGGCTGAGTCAGCCCTAGGCTGAATGACTGCATTTGCAGCGTGAGTGGTGGGAGGAGATAGCACCTGGGCCTTAATAGGGCTGTGCCTGCCTTCCACAATGCTGGCTCCACCTCCTGCTGGGCGGCTGACAACCCTGCCCCTCACTCTGAAAGGAAAGGAGAAGCCAGGAAAACAAAGTGCTCAAGGAACACCCAGAACTGGTTCAGACCGGGCTCAGAGCCCTCCTGCACAAAGGGATAAAAGACTTTTAGGGGTATAAGTACAGGACCCCTGACAACATAAAATTAGATCATCCTGGAATCAAGAAGGAACCGCTGCCAAGGAGAGAGCTGAAACTGAAGAAGGAAGACTGTCCTGCTGTTGCTCTGCTGGACTGACCTGCTGTTGCTTTGCTGCCAAGTAGAGGGGAAAGACTTTGCTTGGTGCTGTGACCCCTTGCTTGAAGGAATCTCCAAGGGCCTGAGAGAGAGCTGGCTCCCTGTTCTGAAGTCACAGGAACAAAAGGACTTCACCCCCAGCTTCCCTGAACTCTAATGAGAGAATTCTGTCCTTCCTGGAGTGTGTGGCCCATGTGTGGTGCCTCTGGAAGTTGTATCTGTGATGGGAAGCTGGAAACCAAGATTTGAGAGACTTGCTACAAAAAGTTATCACATCGCTCGCTTGCGGAGTGCATCCCCGGCAGTGCGAGGAAAATCCCGCGGCTTCGAAGGTCGAGATCGTCGCAGCGCCTGTTGTCGCTACCAGAGCAGTCGCATCCTTCCTTTGCGGGATGCACCAGACTGGTGCGAGAAGATTACCATCGCTGCGAGTGTCGTCGCAGAGCCTGCCGTCCCTGGGTGAGATCGCTGCACCACTTGCTTGCGGACCGCATCACGTCGCTGCGAGTGTCGTCGCAGAAGCCATCACATCGAGGAGCTGCGAGAGAGAGATCGCCATTGGTCTGTGCATCATTGCCCCGGAGATCGTCGCAACTCCAAAAGATCGGCGCATCATGCCTTTGCGAGAACAAACTTCCTACGGAACCTACACATCGGAATCCATACAAGTGGCCTCCCTCCCTATACAGACCGGACTCGTCGCAACACGCCTGCTGCTGCAGTGGGGTAGTCGCATCGCCTCCCCAGGGTCTCAGGAGCAGCGTATCACTTGTTTTCCACCGCACCAGCTTCTGTTTTCGGAACTTTGACGCTACTAAAGGTACTGTTGGCTAAACGTGACGCAACTGTGAACTTTTCACGCATATGTGGATTATTTTATTGCAACCTTAAGAAATCTATTGCAACCATATTCTTGAACTGTGTATGTTGGATTTTTGTCGTTTTGGTCTTGTGTAGTTTAGATTAAATACCTTTATTTTTCTAAACTGTTGTGGAGTCATTTTTTGGTGTTTTCACTGTGTTACTGTGAGTGTTGGTACAAATACTTTACACATTACCTTTGGGTAGCCTTGACTGCTCGTGCCAAGCTACCTAGAGGGTGAGCAGGAGTAATCTCAGAGGGGTTCCTCCTTACCCTGACTAGAAGCAAGGGTCCCTATTTGGACAGTGGTACCTACCCCTGCCAACTAGAGACCCCCAGTTCTAACAGACATAAATTGGCAACCCCGTTGGTCAGACTGCGAGCAGACGTAAAACACTGGAGGTCACTGCCTCTATCTTTGGTGGACGATGCCGCTCTTTTTAAAATGCTGGCGCTCCGGCGATTCTTATATATTCTTCAGATTTGCCTGCACCGGATCCCGGACACGTACTTTGTAGCAGTGGAGGGGTACGAACACTGTTGTGGGATGGTAGGGTCCCTAGAGTTGCATTTCAGAAACTAACAAAAAAGTGGTACGACAGGGGGATAGAGTTGCCGGACCTATCAGATTTCGCTAGCCCAAAAACTAAGAAAGGGAACAAAATAGGTCCTGATAATACTCTAAGAAAAAAACTGGGGAAAAAGAGAGATAGACAAAAAAGACACTACAAAGTGAGGTACGAAGAAACCACAGACCCAGGAAGTAATACAGAGTAATCAAAATATACGGTAAAAAATTCAACTCCTAAAATTACATCAGAATCAGACCTCCACCAATTACTGTGCACAAGACTACAGGAAGTGGACATAAGTAACAGGGACTCACACGCCATGCTGGCAAACAGACAGAACCATGTTTGAGCGAAATACTTAGCTCAATCAAAAGCTTGCATGAGGAAGTAAAAACAGACAACAAAAAGAACCATAACGCCATACAAAAATTGCAAGGAGCGATCAAAAAAGTAGGGCTAACATGCTCGGAAATATCAGACAGAATGGTTTCTGTGGAAACGCGTACCGAAAATTTGAAATAGCCGTTGCTAACCTCCAAACGCAAGGCAAAGATCAAGATGGTATCATAAAAGATCTAATGCAAAAGGTTGAAGATCATGAAACCCGAGCGAGACAAAACAACCTCCACTTTTTAGGAATCCCTGAAGGCATAGAAGGAAAGGATATAAGGGCCTTCATGATCCCCCTCCTTAACACAGCATTCCCGGAACTACAGTCATGGGAAATGGAGAGGGAGGTACAGCGTGTGCACCGCTTTCCTTCCAAACAACCATTCACACTACCCAAGAGCAGTACTGATATACTTCGGGAATTTTCTGCTTCGGGAAGCCATATATGATCTAGCAAGGCCAAACAGAAAAAGGGAATACAAAGGGTTCAAGTTCTTCGCACGACCGGACTATGCTCATGTCACAGTGGAACGGAGGTGGAGGCTGCGGCAATTAATTACACCATTTGAGCAGATAGGAGCCACCGTTTTTTTACAAGAACCAGCCAGACTGAAAATCATTATGAACGGGTCACATCGAAGCTTCACGAGCGAAATTCAGGCTAAGGCAAACCTCAAGGAAATTTCTCTCTCAAGCAACTCTAAAGCAGAAAGTCAACAAAAATCAGCGGCAAGACAAAACTCAGAAAGCAAATGATGAAATATAAGGATATTCACTAATATACCAAGGAACTTTATTCTGGCAGGCGTATACAGTAATTTTTATGTCCAGCACATTAGGGTTCGGGAGGCGGGGCGGGCTGGGGCTCTCTGACCAGACCGACGCCCACACCTGGGTACCTTTGGATTCAGGAAACCTCAAGGGGTGGTGAGGGGGGAACGGGAAGGGAGGGGGAGGGTGGGTGGGAAGAGCACACAAGCAAAGAAAACACGGGTATTCACAGGCAAATCAGGATCCAAAATAGGGAAAAGAAAAAGAAAATTGACACAGCCTCGATATAAAATTGTAAACAGGAACAAAGATAATAAGACAAAGACTTGTATAAGGTTGACCCAGAAACTACAGAAAATATGGCCAAGTTAAGGATTTTAACTATTAATATTTGCGGCCTTAACGATGTAAAGAAAAGACAAAGGGTGGCAATCGGTCTCAAGACAATAGGCCCTAATATTATTTGCATGCAGGAGACACATGTTGAAGGGTCTCAGCAGCAACTATTGAAAAACATGGGTTACAGATTGATCATCTCAACATCGCAGGCAACAAAGACAAGGGGGGTAGCCATTCTCGCATTTGGTGGGGGAATGCAGTTTACTAGGTCTATAGCCGACAAACTAGGGCGCTGGGCAATTACAGAATGCCTATATGGTCAAGGGGAGAAAGTCACGATTTGCTCCATATATGGGACATTAATATATGACCCCGAATTATGGATGTTCATTTTAAATGAACTAGCCCACTGGTCACCACCCTTTATCATATGTGGTGATTTTAACCTGAATTTACCCCTGGACTGGCTTTCAAGGGCAGACTTTACATACAAAGTAAGGAAGCCAAGAGTATTCAGCACACTACAAGAAATATGCATCACACTCTGGGTTAGGGGATTGCTGGCAAGCAAAGCACCCCACAGATCCGGGCCATACATTTTTTTCTCACCCACATAATACATTTGCAAGGCTAGATTACATACTGATCTCCAATACACTCTCATGGAAGTGCTCAATAGAGAAACTCCCCCGAGTACTATCCGATCACAATCCCCTAATTCTCAGCATGGATATAGAAGGTTCTGGGTTTAGTCAGAAGCGATGGACCTTTGAGCGGGCCTTACTTTAGAATGAGGAATATTGCAAATGTCTAAACAAATGTATCCCAGAATTCCATGAGTATAATATGGGGAGCGCTCCAATCGAGATCGTCTGGGACACCCTAAAAGCAGGAATAAGGGGAGAGATGCTAAGATTTTCCCTTAACCTTAACAGGGATGTAAAAAACAAAATAAGAAAACTGCAGGATAGGCTAATCAATACAGAGGAAGATCTGATGAGAGCAGTACAAGCGGGGCAAGAGATAGAAGAAACGTTGGCAAAAGTAGCTATCGCCAAAAATAAAGTGGCAGATATTTTTACAAAAAAAGCTATAGAAAATGCTATGGTGAATAAAGAACGCATATACGAACTTAGAGAAAAAGTAGGACACCAATTGGCGGTGTGAATAAGACAAGAAACTATGGCAAATACAATCAAAGAAATTAATAATCCTAAAAATGGTCTTACACAAAACCAACTAGAAATAAGAAATGCATTACATGATTTCTATCAGGAATTATACACAGAAACTGGTAAGAATCAAGGTAAAATTGAACTCTATCTGGAACAGTCTAATAGCCTACAACTATCTATGGAAGACCAAGAAAGTTTGGCGAAAAGCCCAGAATGGGTCGAAATCTTACTATCAATTAACAACCTACCCCCTGGGAAAGCAACTGGCCTGGATGGGATCCCCGTCGAATTCCATGCTAAATTTTATAAACCACTGAAGGAAATCCTAACAACTTTAATGACGCATATTTTTAACGGGGGGCAACCTCCAGGCTCATGGGCCATGGCTAAAATTGTAGTTTTCCCGAAAAAGAACAAAGATCCTGCACAACTGGGATCCTATCGCCCAATTACATTGATTAACTGCGACTCTAAAATATACTCAAAATTACTGGCAACAAGACTGGCTCAATATATACACAAAATCACATCCCCACGACAACACGGCTTTATTCCGGGCCGATCAACCACTGACCATATTCAGAGGGTCATCACACTCTTCGACATTACAGAAGTTGCAGGAGACCCTCTGGCCCTAATCCTTTTAGATGCAGAGAAGGCCTTCGATAGGGTCTCCTGGCAATACCTGTGGACAGCAATGTCGAAGTGTGGTATTGGTAATCGATTCATTAACGCTACCCGTATGTTATACACAAACCCTGAAGCAGTTATCACAATCAACGGAGAGATGACCAAGAGCATTAAAGTTACCAGAGGGACCAGACAGGGTTGCCCGTGCTCTCCCTTATTGTTTGCCATCTTCATTAATCCTTTCATCCTGAAATTAGAATCCAATTCGGCCATATCACCAATCAAAAGCATCAATGGCAATACTAAGACGCTAGCCTATGTGGATGACATAGCAATAGTCACCAGAGACCCTAACACAGCAATTAAATCAATAGAAGAAGATGCCAAACAATTCGGGGAGGTCTCAGGATACAAACTTAGGGGCACATTACGATCACGGACGGACTTGCGTCCGTCCGCGAGCCCTGAGCAGGAGGGAACATACGCATGTGCTGTGGCGTTCCCTCCTGTGCAATTAGGATGTGACCGCCACCCTGGCGGTCACATCCTCTGTTTTTAACATTGCGGCCGGTGCGGCTTCAAGCTGCACCCGCCGCAATGTTAAAAACGCATGCATTTCATTTACATGCACAAAGCGGCAGGCACCGTGCGGTGCCTGCCGCTTTCTGCATGTAAATGCAGGGGGGTACCATAGGTACCCCCCATGTGCACCCCCCACCCCCTTCACCCAGGGCGCCCGCAACGGAAAAGCCGCCGTGGAAAAGCATCTCTTTTACACCATCCTAATATGGCTGGCGGTGTCTGATAGACACTGCCAGCCATGTTACAGCTTTTCCGCCGCGGTCGGAAGGCGACCGCGGCGGAAAAGCTGCGGGCGGAATGCCAGACCCACCAACCATCCTAATGTGGCGGTGGGTCTTTCGAGGCTCCGCAGCAGTTTTCCCGCATCCTCCGGGCCGGTGGTAGTCGTTAATAATAAAATCATATTTCTTGATGATCGGCTAGTCACCAGCGCCATTTATCTAGGAGTAAATATAACATCTGACCTAGACAATCTGGTCAATCTGGTCAATATTAATGTGGAACCCCTAATAAACCAAACAAGCAAAAACCTGCGTAGAATTCACAATCTTCATCTGACCATAGTGGGAAGATGCAATGCCATCAAAATGCTATATCTCCCAAAATTCCTGTATTTCTTCCGGACCATCTGTCTAGACTTCACTACACAAATATTCCAGGAAATAGATAATTTATTCTCACAGTTCATATGGAATTATAAAAAACCACGTAGGGCACTCAAATATATTACCCTCCCGAAAGACAGGGGTGGGCTTTCACTACCGAACTTCAAAATATATTGGTGGGCCACTATCATACAGTATAGCAAAAGACTTCTGACCTCGTATAACTACGTAGAATGTCAAGAAACGATTCCGACACCACAGGGTTTAATATTAGGTAAAGAAACAAGAGCACATCTCTGGCAACTAACTTACAATTGCCACTATAAAAAAGTACGATTTAAAATCCTAAGGGGTTTATACTCAGCCTGGAACAATGTTCGAAAGATATGGGGAATTGGGAGATTCTCATACTATACAGCGCTAGTGGGAAATGCCATTGTACCAGATATATTTAATGACGTGTGCATGAAAAGGTGGCAAAGGGTTGGGATTACCCAGTGTGGTGACTTTTATTCCAACACTGGATTCAAATCATTTGATGAATTAAAATCAGAAATGGGACTAAGCTAATCAGATTTTTTCAAATTTCTACAAATTAGAGATTTCTTAATGAAGAAAGGGGGAGGCCTGGCCAAATTCGGAAAAATTCATATAATAGATACAATAATTGGTACCCACACAAGAATAGGGGGTATATATAACAACCTGATATCCGCTTTACCAGATGATGTTTCAAAATATACATTAAAATGGCACGAAAAACTAGAAACCTGTAAGAAATCATATAAGGCATCTCAATTATGGCTAATGTCGGCAAACCTTCAAGCCCAATATTACAAAACTTTTTTCCAGTTATATTATACCCCGAACAAGATCGCCAAATGGGGATCGGGCAGAGGTACAGAATGTCCTCGATGTAAACAGCACGAGGCAGATATCGTACATATATTTGCGTCATGTGTCGCACTGGGTGCAATACGCAGGGAAATATCCACCTTTCTATCTAAAATCTTTAAATTACAATTTGAAATAATGACGGCAGAATTAATACTAGGTCTAGATGGAGATACCAGGCCAAAGGAAATTCAAGGGCTTATCTCTATTTCCGCGACTGTATTTAGATTATGTTTGGCTTCGGCATGGCTAGACGATAACCCTCCGGCTTCTGAACAATGGCAGACTCCTGGTCACATATAATTTAGAAACGGCTATATACCGAAAGAAAGGTAGAAAGAAACAAAAGACGGGTTAAAAATTTGGGACCCACTTACATGTTGGATACAGAATCTGGGTTGATAACTTTTTATATAATTTAGTTTGTTTTCAACTATTTATCCAGAAAATGCATACTTTGGTTATTATAATTTGGACACCAAAACAGTCAGGTTTTAAGTACCGTGTTCCTATTTTTGTTTTGTTTATGTATAAAGTCAAGCTTGGAGGGGTGGGGGGTAGCGGGTATTAATAATAATTCTTTTTTGTTGTAAAATTAAGGAGGGATAAAATCATGAAAATGCTTCAATAAAGATTGGGGGTGGATGTCGGGTGTGCGGCCGACCTGTTTGCCGGGGCTGGTTTTGGCGATTTTGTTACCAGGGGCGATATTGCATGCCCCGGTAAGAAAAACGGCCCTCCAAGGGCCCACAAGCGGCCCCCACCATGGCGGCCCATTGGGGAAATGCCCGGTGCCCACTACGGCCAGTCCGACCCTGCCAAGTCGAAGTGCTCAATGCGTGGACAGAATCGGCTGTTAATTACTTCTTTATCAAGAAAAGCATCAAACAAAACACTATGGGGCTAATTAACAAGCCCCTTGCACTGCCGCTCCATCACTTTTAATATTGGAAAAAGTGACATACCGGCGGGGCAAAGGGATTGTAAATTCACCCCCTCATTTGTATCCACAATAGGGGGTCCATTTAGAAACAGAAACAGAGTTTTTTGTGTTGAAACAGGTGTAGTTCAACCAGGAGTTGTCAGGTGCAGCAAAATGTTCAACCATGTTTACTTAGTATTATGCAGAGATGCCCAGGTGCTGCTCCTTTAAAAACAAATCTGCCCTCCTGAAAAGCGCCAAAACCCTTGCGCTGAGAGTGACATCTCTTAGTGATTGAATAGTAATCATGAAAACAAGTGTTGTGATTGTACCACTTAAGTATGTAATCCTGCTGAGAAGCGCCATTTGACTTCATTTAAAAGTGAAGCAGCTCTGCTGACAAGAGCTGCAAAGTAGAGAAGGGGCACTACAAAAGGACACCTCTGACTGACCGTGCAGCAGCATTTGTAAAGTGCCTGTAAAGGCACTGTTTAAATGTGATTTTAGTGATCATAATCCAGTCATTTTAGAACTGAATAAAGAATGTGGTTTGGGACGACCCACGAGTCATGCAAGGGTGGAGGTCAGTATTAAACCAACTGATCAGGGCAGAAAGTTGAAATGGCCAAAGATTATTCCCGAGATTTTTGTGGATACTCTTTTCTTGTTGGTAAATGATATGCTGAATATATGTTTAGATGCAACATCTGAGGGCATACCGGGTATTGAGGCCTTTACAGCTATCTGTAAACAAATATCCTTGAATCTAATGGCCCCAGGTAAAATGGGGTAACAAATGGCCGAGAAATGGTTTGATATCACATGCTCACAGGCACATAGTAAGCTAATGAGTGCTATAAAACAGATCCCACAAAATAGGACTAAACTGACCATACTAGGAAAGGACTACAAGTTAGCTGTAAGAGCCAGGAAGAATGATATCAGAAAGGAAGCTTGGGAGGCTTTGATGTCGGTTGACGTTCTTAAAAATAGTCGCAGTTTTTGGGAAATTGTCAATAAGCCCTTTTTTTCGGACAGTGGTAACACCGTGGCTGAATGTAACATCACCGAAGCACAGTGGTTAGCCCATTTTGAGGGTATATACGAGATTCCCCCATCTACAGATTCTGTATCCTGTGATGTCTAAAGAGATTTAACTCCGCCTTTGAGCTTTAATGAGGAGGAAGTAGTACTGGCCATTAAGGCTATGTCCAGTAATAAGGCGCGGGGTCCAGACGGTGTTCCAGCCGATTTGTACAAAACGTATCCCGTTTTTTGGGCAAAAGTTCTGACTAAAATTTTCAATACGGCAGCAAAGGGAAACCACCCAGCTTCTTGGGCTACATCTATTATAGTTCCCATTTTTAAAAAAGGAAGTAGAGGAGATGCCCGATGTTACAGACCGATCTCCCTAATCGATTCTGCTGTAAAGGTTTTGGGGAGGGTGGTCATAGGAAAACTGGTGGGATGGTTAGACGAGAACAAGGTAGTATCGAATTTTCTGCGAGTAGCCCTGCTGGTGTCGCAATTCTTGTGTGCTCGAATGTTTTAAATCCTGTGTATATTTTAAATAGTGCAGTTTTAATTAGTATTGTGGGACGTGGGGCAATCTGTAGCTAATTCTGCTCGCATTACAGTGAAAAGGGAGACTTAGGAAACATTTCGGGGGCATTTAAAAAACGTACTCACATTTTTCTGTGCCTTTCATCTGCAACTGACCCCAGTCCGCCGCGGCTGCCGTGCCGTTTGTGCGGAGGGCGGTTGACTTGACTCAATTGGATCTGCTTCCCCTTGAAGCCAGATGCACCCTGACACAGGCACTCGTGACATCCCGTATGGATTACGCGAATGTCCTGTTTTTGGGCGCCACAGAAAAAAGTTTAAGACGCTTACAAGTCCTTCAAAACTCGGCAGCTCGTCTAGTTCTGAGACTCCCGAAAAGAGCAGCGTCTAAAACTGCTCTTGCGGCTCTACACTGGCTGCCAGTCAAAAAGAGAGTGACGTACAAAGCTCTCCTCACATGTCATCGGATATTATGGCAAAATGCTCCCACCTATCTCCATGACCTAATACAAAGATACGAGCCAAGGAGAGCCCTACGCTCTGTAGGCACGGGACAGCTGATGGTTCCTCGTGCACAAAGAGCCAAACTTGGGGGTAAATCCTTTAGAGTCTCAGCTGCTTTAAATTGGAATAAACTTCCAATTTGCCTCAGACTGGAAAAATCTGAGATCAAATTCAGGAGTCTCCTAAAAACTCACCTGTACAATTCATAGTGCTGTGGCGAATTTGCTGGTGTTTCTTGATGCTCGCTGCTCTTCCTTTCCACAGGAGAAGTGTGGCTCAATGGTTAGAGTGGCAGACCCTGATGCAGAGGTCTATCCCGGGACCAGGGTTCAATTCCCCTCCTCGGCGGGTCTTGGGCTCAAAAATTCCACGGACCTGATAATTCTCGCCTCGGTGCCTATTCCAATCATGGAGTCCCACTCTGCAACTCTGGGCAATAGCTTGCTTAATCTCCACAACGCTAAGGATGCCTGGCCTCCACCTTGGGGGTGCCCAGGAGTGGACACCTCACAGGGAAAGCCAGGATGGGTTCCACAGCAGTATTCGTACAAGCGCCTTGAGACCCTTGCGGGTGAGTAATGCGCTATACAAGTATCAATTTACATTTACAGCGCGGGGACACGCCGAGATGGCGTCACCAAGCGCTCTATAAACTACATTATTATTATTATCGAACATAATTCCTACTTCCGGAAGGACGTGGTCTAGGCGTCCGCCGGAAGGAAAGGTATTTAGCCATACATGTATCGGACGCGCAGCGGACGCGCAGCGGGCGCGCAGTGGGCGCGCCTAAGGCAAGCCCGTCTGCGCCCGGCCGCGCCCGGCCGCGCCCGGCCGGGACCAGGGGCCAGAACCCCTGTTCAAAGTTCAGTTAATCCCGGTAATAACTTAACATATTCTAAATCAACTTTGATCAATCTAAATACACATATCCACTATAATTATGCGGATTGCATTAAGGCTTCACCCGAATTGAAAGAAGGGCCATTCACTTGCTTAAAATGCAAATGGAGTAGCCTCACAACTACTGAATCTGCCCACCACATAGGGAATAAGGGCGCAAGAATTAAATGTCTTTATTTCAATGCAAGATCAGTACCGAAGCATTCACAGGAGATTTGGAACTCTATCAACGACCTGATCCCTGATTTAGTCTTCATCACAGAAACCTGGTTAAGTGATACTAATGGCCCGATCTTGCCACCACTCTCCCCCCAGGATATAAAATCACACGCCTGGATAGACAAGGGAGGAGAGGAGGGGGCCTCGCCATTATATCCAGGGACAATTTTACCTGTCTCCCTATAACAACTACTCTGTATGATGAACATGAGCTACTAGCTTTTCAGATATCTAAAGACAATCATATTTTATTAGGAGGTGCTGTAGTCTATAACCCTTTGGGACATTACACTGACTTCAGTGCAAGGCTACTCTCACAAATTTTTTCCGCATGTCTCAAATATAAAAATGTTATGATAATTGGGGATTTTAATATTCATTTTGAAAAAACTGACAGCCATGCCGCCATGCACCTTAGTAATGATATGTCTATACTCCAACTTAAACAATAGATTCACGGACCTACACATAGCGCAGGCCACATGTTGGACCTGCTGTTTGCTAACATAGACACCATTTTGATTGAGGAGATCAAACCAGTATTATGGACAGATCATTCTTTAGTTCTTTTTTCGTTTGATTATGCTATGTCATCCGACAGGCCTTCTTTTTTAATGCCGGAATTCCACAGGCCTTGGAAACGTTTCACTCCTGAAGGCTTTGAATCTCACTGGCCTGCTAATACCACTCCTGACCTTTTTGGCACTTTATGCACGAATACTATTGCCCAGAACTTGGAAACCGGGATTAGCAACACGTTGGACCTATGCACCCCCAAAATTAAATCTAAAACATCGAAAAGAGTTATTTCCCAAAAATGGTATACTACTGAAATTAAAGTACTAAAAAGAAATTGTCAAAAGAAAGAGCATATATGGCGAATGTCTCGCTTAGACATTGACAAACTTATCTATAAGAATGAGCTTAGAGCGTACTATTTAGCTATAAAAATAGAAAAAAACAACACTATACACAAAGAATAAATGAAAATGGTAATTCTGCTAAAGAATAATATAAAATTATAAATGAATTATGCAAACCCAACTGCCTGTCCCAAGCATTACATCCTTCAACAGGGAACTGTGAAATGATTAGCAATTACTTCACTGAAAAAATAGAGGAAATATATGCTACATTTAACATCAGTGACAGTATGAAAGTACCTACCTGTTCCCCTGAAAACTCTGAAAATCCTATTAATTTAAACAGTTTCACACCGATAACAGAAGATGAAGTGGCCAGCACCATGTAGAAATTAAATCTGGATCACCCCTTGATCCCTGCCCTCATTTTATTTTTAGACAGCTTATACCGATTTTAACTCCTGCCATTACGCAACTTTTTAATAAGTCTCTGGAAACAGCTGTGTTTCCGGAGATATGGAAACAAGCTATAGTTATTCCATTGCAAAAAAAAGCGGGTTTGAATGTAACAAACCCAGTTAACTATAGACCTATATCCCAACTCCCCTACCTTGCAAAAGTGCTGGAGAAACTGATAAATAGACAATTGTCTAAATACTTAGAGGATAACAACTTACTGGACCCAACTCAAACAGGGTTCAGAGCTATTAACAGCACAGAAGCCACTCTTCTGGCTGTTATTGACAGCATTGGAAATTCTCTGGACCACGGCGAAGCTGTGGCCCTGATCCTGCTAGACCTGTCGGCGGCGTTCAACACGGTCTCCCATCATCTTCTACTAGAGAACCTGCTAGAAAAAGGGATAAATGGGAAAGCGCTTGAATGGATTGGTTCATTTTTGCAGAATAGAACGCAAGTGGTACAATTAGGAGCCTTTCTATCCAAACCCAAGCAACTTAAATACGGTGTTCCGCAGGGAGCATCCCTCAGCCCCACATTGTTCAATGCCTATGTTTCACCTTTGGCACAAATTGGAGCACGGTGGGGTCAGGGGGTATGCTCTTATGCGGATGATACGCAATTTATAATTAGGCTGGGGAAGGGGCAAGTGCAAGTAGACAGCAAACTGAGGCTCAACAATTGCCTAACGGAAATGGCAACATGGATGGCAGAGCATTGTCTCAAATTAAATGCGGACAAAACCGAGATCTTATTGTTCGGTGAGGCAAAACACATATGGGACAACTCTTGGTGGCCTGCCTCGCTGGGAAACCCTCCGTCACCTAAGCATTCAGCCAAAACTTTAGGCATCACCATTCAGGACACACTATCCATGCAGGCCCATATTCGAGCCCTGTGCGGGAAAGGTTTTGCCACACTAAAACTTTTAAGAAGACTCTTTGCACGGATCCCCTTGGAAAGTAAGAAATCAGTCACACAGGCCCTACTAGTAAGCAGGATGGACTATGGGAATGCACTCTTTGTAGGCATGCCTGACTACCTATTTCAACAACTGCAGAAAGTGCAGAATGCTGCAGCTAAATTAGTATGCAGGAAGGGTAAATACAGCTCGGCCAAGGAATGCTTGAAACAACTTTATTGGCTGCCTATGCGCCAAGGAGCTTGCTTAAAGCTCTTGGGCCATGCCCATAAGATACTTAATAATAAAGGACCTACTATCCTTCAGAATAGGTTACACTATTACCTTCCTGCCAGACCTTTAAGATCACAACATCTTGCCCTTGCCATAACAAATAAAGTAAAAAAGAATAAAGCAGGAGGACGCACCTTCTCTTATCTGGCTGCACGTCATTGGAATGAACTTCCAGTGGAACATAGATTAACTACCAATTCTAATCTCTTTAGGAAAAAACTTAAAACACACCTTTTTCCTAAAGACTGACGCACGACAATTGGCTAATTCAGCTTTCATCTGTTACCAGAGTCCTTAGCGCCGTGACATCCTTTGGGATAATTGATGTGCTTTATAAATAAATAAATAAATAAGTAAATAAATATGGTTTTAGAAGCGGTAGGGGGACCCACGACCAGTGTCTTAACTTATCCCTGTTAATTGGTAAATATACCTCAGCCAAAGGGGGAATACTCCAGCTGGCGTTTATGGATTTATCGTCAGCTTTTGACCTGGGAAAAAGGTCAAAGCTTTTGCAGGTTCTCCTAGAGATGGGGATGGAAAAGAGTCTTGTTTATTTTTTAGCTGACCTGCATCAGAACCTTTCTGCACGGGTACGGATTGATCAAGATGGAAACTGCACCAAGCACTTTAGCTCTGGCCGTGGAGTCCGACAAGGTTGCATTTTAGCACCATTACTTTTTACCCTTTATATTAATAATTTAGGCCAGTTTTTAGATGTAGCTAGTTTAGATGTCCCTAAAATTGGTCAGGAGCGTTGCCCTGTGCTTCTGTATGACGACGATGCGGTTTTGATATCTCGCACATCAGTCGACCTACAGAAGCTGCTAGAGGGATTTGGACATTTCATGAACTCATTGGATTTAAGGGTAAACATAGCTAAATCACATGTGATGAGTATAGGTCGCCAGAGTAAAAGAAATTGCAGGCCTTTTTATTGTGAAGGCTCCGAAGTTACCAGGGTAACCTCTTTTATGTATCTGGGGGTTCTTTTTGATGAGAACGGTACATGGGTTGCTCAACATAAAATTAAGGTTAATGGTATGGCTAGGGCAATTGCGGCCGTAAATGGGTTCTCGAAACGGCTGGGGGCCAAACCTGTAGAGGCAATGTTGAACATTTATAAATCAAAATGTATTGCAATCGCAACATATGGTTCCTCAATTTGGGGGTATAGACCCATGGAGGGTTTACAGATTGAGGAGAATACATTTCTAAGGGGAGTATTATCGGTCCCCCAGTCAATGCCTACCTATGCTGTTCATCAGGAATTGGGGATGGGCTATATAACAGATAAATTTAGGCTGGCTCCAGTCATTTTCTGGCTTAAATTATGGCTAATCCTGAATTAGATCTTAATCATAGACTTATTAGGGATTGTCTCATTCTGGATTATGTACATAAGATTAGGTGGCTTCTTTATGTAAAGGAAACTTTGGCAAGTGTGGGCCGACAGGACCTTTTTGAAAACCCTGAGAAAATTACAAGAACAGATTGTAGCTGGGTGAAAAAACAGCTTTTAAATTTATGGGCCGTACAACGAGAAGAATTAGAGTTGATAAAAGTAACGGTAAAAGCACATTATCTTTTAAATACTTCATCCACGCTGGAACCCTACCTAAAAATCGTTACTAGGCCTTTTCACCGTATGCTTTTAACACGTTTTCGTTTTAACTTAATTTACCTTTCTCTAGGAAGCTCTAAGGGGTGGTGCAGTCTGAAAGAACTAGGGCCCTGTGGTTGCGATAACTTCTCAGTTCAGGATACAATGCACCTCATAATGTTTTGTGACTTTTATAGGAGATCAGAAAGAAGTTCCTATTCCCAATACTAAAAAGAAAGGGTTTTATTCAATTAAAGCCAGCCTTGTTGTACTTACAGTTATTAAATGATCCGAATGAGATTTTTTATATAGCCAGTTTTCTTGTGGCAGCTGTTAGACTGAGGAATAGCCGCAAGAAAAGTCCACAACTAACGGGGTTTTTGATTACTTGCTTTTTATCCTTTTGAAACTATTTTTAATTACGGTCGAAATCTTAGTGCTGTGTATATTGAATTCTCTGGATGCGCTGTCACTTTCCCCTAAAAATGCACTGCGTTTGATCAGCACTGTATTGCACCTTTTTGCACATAGACTGTTGTGGCCGGATTACATTACATCACATTGTATTTTAGGTATTGTAATTTGTATTCATGCATTTATATGTTTGTATGTTTGTGCTGTACTTTTATTGTTTTAATTTAACCGAATAAAGTGGTTTGATGATGATGATGAGGTGCAGTAGCCACACTGAGATGTGAAAGAAGCCTCATTGGAGGTGTTAAAAGTATAGCTCACATGCTTAGAAATATTGGTACTGCCCCTTTAAAAGTACTGTCACATTTGAAGTATATGCAGCTTTTTGAGAAATAGAAGGTCAGGTTAGGCATCAATGAACAGTTTGCTGTGCTAAAGTTGCCATCTTCCCAGCTTTCAGGAACATGCAGAGCTTCAAAGAGACAACCCATTTTTCCCATACTTTGTGCTCTCAACCTACTTCCAGTTTGTGGATCCAGATAAGCCATAGATTTCAGAAAAGCTGACAAAATTCCAAATACAGCAAGGGGTCATATGTATAGATCGATCAAGAAACGAACTGTTGAAATAAAGAAATATTTAAAATGAGTAGGAAAAAACTTCTATTTTTCTTCTGTAGCTTTTTATTACAATGGCTGATTTACAAAAGCAATATACTATTAGTCCGCTATTCTCTTCTGGTTGTGGGAATTTATAAGATTTGTAGGTTCTTCAATAACCCATGGTACGCAGAGTCAACAACTGAGCTGCATAGTGCAATGTTTTTCATTGTGTACAGGGTATAGACCAAGTCATATGGTGAAATATGCAGATTAAAAAATGGGTATGGCTATGTATTTCTGAAATGGGCAAAAGATGTGGAATTTAGGAACATTGAATATTTGCACATCTCTAAATTCATGGGTACCCGTATTAGCAATAGCATACGATTTAGAGTGTAGTTTTCGAAATGTCTTCTTTCTTACACACTTATCTTATCTTAAGTGCAATTTGTATAGCGCACTAACACCAAAGGCTTCTTGGCGCTTTAAGACAGAGTGAGTGAGGGTGAAGCGTGAGTGGCGAGTTTTAACCAAGGGGAGGGAAGAGGTGAGTTTTAAGCAATTTTCTGAAGTTCAGGAGGGAAGGGGTGGATTTGATGGAGAGAGGGAGGAGATTCCAAAGCCCGAGAGCCAGGTGGGAGAAGCGACGACTGCCAAATTTCTTGGTTTTAGCTTTGGGGGTGACTAGTAAGTGACGGTGGGTTGGTCGATGAGGAATGATTAGAGATTCGAGAAACGCGGGACCGGAGCAGTGGAGAGCTTTGAACGTGAGCCAAGCCATCTTGAAAGCTGCCCTTTGGCCTATTGGTAGCCAGTGCAGTCTGTAGAGTAGAGGTTTTGCCGATTGCCATCTAGGAGTTTTATGAATGAGACGGGCCGCTTGGTTCTGGACGACCTGAAGGCGGTTCAGCAGGGTTTGTGGGAGACCTTAGTAGGGGGAGTTGGAAAAGTCCAGACGGGAAAGTACAAGTGAGATGACAACCTGGGTAAGTGCAGCGGGCGGGAGTAGGTGGAGAACTTTACGGATCTTCCGGAGCTGGTACATACAAAATGAGATTACCGCACCCACTTGAGCTTTGAGGGACAGTTCGATGTCGATAATCACTCCCAGACTCTTCACTGATTTGACCGGGACTGGGGGGGGGACCTAGCTCAGAGGGCCAGAACTGCGAACCCCAGTGGACATGGCTGAGTCCAGGGAGGAGAAGCTCTGTTTTCCCGGGGTTTAGCTTCAGTTGATTCTGGTTCATCCAATGTTGGATGTAGATTATGACTGCATGAAACGTATTGATGGCATGAGGTGAATTGAGAGGGAGGACAATCTGTAAGTCGTCGGCATAGTTGTAGACAATAATGTCCCATTTCTGAAGTGAATGGATCAGGGGCCGGAGGTATAGGTTGAACAGAAGCGGAGAGAGAGAGGAGCCCTGAGGGACTCCACAGGTCGTGGGGGTTTTTGTTGCGGTATGGGGGCCCAGGCGAACAGCCTGTGTTCTTCCAGTCAGGAAAGACTCGACCCACTTAAGGGCGGTACCCTGGATGCCTGCCTGTCCGACACGGTGGAGAAGGATGTTATGGTCCACTGTGTCAAACGCGGCCGAGAGATCCAGGAGTAGGAGGGCTTGGGGGAACCCCGCATCCGCATTGCTCCTAAGTGTGTCCAGGACTGCCAGAATGACGGCCTCAGTAGAGTGGGCGGGTCTGAAGCCGGCTTGGTTGGGCTCAAGGTGGCAAGAGGATTCGATGAAATTTGACAGACAACGGGTGACGTGGGTCTCCATTAATTTGGAGAAGTAGGGAAGGAGGGAGATGGGACGATAGTTGGATGGTTCCATGGGGTCGGCGCCAGGTTTCTTGTGGAGGGGTACTGGGATGGCCTCCTTGAGGGAGCTGGGGACGATGCCACTGCTGAGTGAGCCATTCAGCAGGGGTAGAATACAATCAGGTAGATTGAGGCAGATATTCCGTAAGACAGATGGCGGACAGCAGTCATTAAGGGAGCCAGATTTAACACGAGTAGCGAGTTCACCTAATGAGATAGGGTTCAGAGCAGGGAAGGTGGTGAGGGTCAGGGGGTTATTAGAGGAGGTATCCGAGGGGTGTGGGTGGGGTGAGGAAGGGATAGAGTTTTTAATTTTTATGATCTTTTCCACAAAGAAGAGGTTGAGAATGTCGCATGCCTCTTGGGTGGGGGTCTGGGCTGGGAGGGTTCTGTCGTCTGTGGTAAGTTCATTCATGACTTTGAACACCTCCTTTGATTTGTTGGCCGCAGACGAGATCCTATTGGAAAAGTGTTCCGATTTGGCTAGGGTGATGGCAGTTTTGTATTCTCTGTGCGCAGCCATGTAAGACTGCCTGGCTGAGTTGGAATAATCGCGTCTCCAGATTCGTTCCAACTGGCGCGTTTTTAATTTGTGTTGCTTGAGGTCGTCAGAGAACCACCTGTGGGAGTTGTGATGCCTAGTGCGGGGAAATTTGATTAGGGGGGCAAAGTGGTCGCTGGCCGACTTCAGCCAGGATCCGATGTCGTTTTCTATTACGTCGAAGTTATCAGTGGGATTAAAGACTGGACGGTTGTCGGCCAGGGTCGTGAGGAAGCCCTGGGAGTCATATGTGCTCCATTTTCGTGAAGAGCCACCAGCCATCAGAGGAGCGAGAATCCGGCCGACGACATTGATGGAAGTGTCAACTAAATAGTGGTCTGGCCAGACACAGGGGGATATAACTGGCTGGGACAAAGCCAGATTGCAGGTCCAGATCTGGTCCAGGATATGGCCCTTGATATGGGTGGGTCGGGTGACCTGTTGGGTGAGGTTCAAGCTGTTGAGGGTCTCAAAGAGTTCTATGGCATGGGGACCGGCGTTGGTGTCATTGAACCAATAGTTTAGGTCGCTGAAAAGGGCAAAGCTGGAGTGTTGCGTTAATAGATTGGACAGCTGTTCGCTCATGATGGTAGAGAAAGATGGCATTGGATGTGGAGGCCGGTATAAAAGGAGGAAGGTAAGGGCACCGGTGTCAGTTTCCACGCTAATAAGTAAGTTGTCCACCTCAGGAAGGGGGAGGGAATAAGAAGAGAAAGAGTTCAGACGCTTAGATATGATGGCTGCCACCCCACCCCCGGGCCGGTCGCCGGGGCGATCGGCATGGAGAATGTAATAGTCAGGGGGAGGGCCGCCAGAATATCTGGGAGGGACTCTGACGTTAACCATGTTTCCGTAAGCAGGAGAATATCAGGGTTGTTATTAGACAACAGGATGAAAATGTCCTCATAGTGTTTTACTAGAGAACGGGTGTTCAGATATGACAGCCTGATGGAAGTAGCGTTGCTGGTCGGTTTGACTGAGAGTGTGCGTCCGCATGAAGGGTGTGGGGCAGGGCGCGTAAGGCCGGCTGTGTGTATACGGCGGTTGGTATTGGGAGACAGTGGGGGGGCAAGATGCCGTAGCTCTCTGAGAGATTGTGACGAGTATGTGATGAGATGACCAGCGTGGCTTGCCCTTGGGCCCGGCCTGGCGCGGAACGGGCGCAGACGGGCTTCGCTTTGGCGTGCCTTCGGCGTGCAAACGGTGCGCCCGGTGAGCTCGCCTGCTGCGCGTCCGAAAGATACACATTATTTATAGGTGTGGAGGGGCGGCGTCGGTGGGCGTGGCCTCAGAAGGGGGCGTGGCCTCCGTCCTCGCCGAGATGGCGGCAGGAAGAGATTGTTTGCTCTGGGGGCCGCGGCAGCGCTAGATCCACTGCGCGAGCACAACCGGAGCTAAGTAAGTGCCAAGTGCAACAGGTTAAAGTGACAATCAATGCATTAGTAAATTTTTAAAATTAGGTAAAAAACGCTCTCGGCTTCCGCCTCAAGAGCTCGGTTCTGCGATGGAAAATTCTAGAATCTGTGCGGAGCCACAAACTTCCTGCCACCCAGCATTCCCCCAAGTCTCCCGATAAAAATGGTGCCTCACTTGTGTGGCTAGGTCTGGTGCCCGCGACAGAAAACAACCCAAAAAGCAACATGGAAACACCACATTTTTCCACTGAAAATGTACCCTTTTTTTTGCAATGTAGGTATCTGTGGTGTATGAGCTGTAGCTTTGCTGGCACTTTCGGAAACTTAGCAAACCTGTAAATTTTTTTTAAAATGGACAACCAGGGAAGTATTCGAGTGCATAATTTAATAGGCTCTCACCAGGTAATATTACCAAGAAGAGGCTGCAAACGTCAAACTTTGGTAAAAACACATTTTCTCTCATTTCCATGATGGAAAGTTTTGGAACCTGTGGACAGCCACACATTTTCTACCACCTTGAGGTCCCACTTGTCCCCCAGTAAGAACGGATTCTCACTAGTGTGGGTGAGCCATGAGAACACAACACAAAAAGGCCCTATAGCGCTACACTGAGAGGAAAGCAGAGTAGCTGCAATATTTGGGGTCGTGCTGTGGTGCACCCATGCAAACCTACAACCCACAGACTTTATTAAAAACTAGACAGCCAGGGGATTCAAGGGTGGTGTGCCTCGAGTGAAGCACAAGAGATTTTTGTACCCACAATGCCTTGCAAACTACAAACATTGCCTAAAATCACACAGTTTCCTTACATTTCTGTGATGGAAAATTCCGGAATCCCCAGCAAACCACAAAATTCCTGCCACCCATTGCTAACCCACGTGCCAATGAAAACGCTGTGCCACTTGTGTGGCTAAGACTACTGCCAGCAACAGGAGCTGATCAAACCAAGGTCAATGGGAGCCATTGCAAGGGGACTCCCTGACCTTTGTTTGATCTGTTTCTGTTGCAGATGATCGGTGGGCCTCAGTGAGCTTTCTGTCCCTCGGGGGTGGTGGGGTAGATTGGGAGTTAATCACCCCCATCTGCCCCTTGTGGATGGGACAGAAAGACTGCCAGCATACTTTTTGGGGGAAGAGGGGCCATGGCTACGTCCATGATGGACAGCCTCTTTATATATATTGTTTATATTTCTCTGGTGTCTAGTGGTCTTTTTGCCCCACCAGGGGTTCAGATTGCGAGTAATCACCCCATCCACCCCATGTGGGACAGAATGACTGCCAGCATATTTCGGAAGGATTCGGGTTGGCCATACCCATATTGGGAAGCTCCCACCCGTATTTCTTTTTATATGACCCTGGTGTCTGGAGGGCCCCTTGTGTACAGGTTGGGGTAATCACCGCCAACTGCTCCACATGGGGTCAACAAGAATGCCCACATAGTTATGGGTGGGGTGGGGGCATGACCATGCCATATGGGCAAGCCCGATCCCTCTATTTCTTTTAGATGTTCCTGGTATCAGGTGGGCTTTCTTCTCCCCATAAATCGCCCAGGAGTGCCAGAAAGACTGTCTGTATCATTTGTCGTGGATGGTGGTATGGCCATGTCCACACCTCTATATTCTTTTTTAAATATGCCATGGTGTCAGGTGTGCTTTTTGGCCCTCCCCCCCTCACGAGGGAATATCGGAGTGGTTACCCCATTGCCCCCAGGAGGGCTGAAAAACTGTAAATATTAAATGTGCTGGGGAGAGTACAAGCTCTTGCCTAAGGGGCTACTCCCACTATCCCTGGTGTCTAGTGGGTGGATGCCTGATTGGGGATCGCTCTCCTGTGGCAATACCCAAGTAGGGTTCCACTGGGCAGAGATATCATTGGATAGGAGGGTGTCTCCTCTTCCCAACAATACGCCTCGCACCCCAGTCAGTGCTTGGGGGGCTAAAATGCACTCTTGCTTGGGTTGCCGATTGAAGGTGTCTTGTGGGTTGGTAGAAGTTGAGCTGGTGGTTGAGGTAAGCTAGACAAGTGTTGTGGAGAGTTTTTTGGGCATGGTGAGTAGCTTAAACTTGCATTTTTCTTGGACTGGGAGCTAGTGGAGATTTGAGGTGTGGAGAGTGTATGTATTTCACGGGATGTTAAGGATGAATCTGGTGGCAGTGTTCTGGGTGGTTTGGAGTTGGCGTAAGATATGGTTTGGGATTCCGAAGTAGACGGTATTTCTGTAATCAAGTCTACTTGTGATAAGAGCCTGGATGACAGTTTGTCTGGTGTTCAGTGGGATCCACTTGAAAACCTTGCGTAGCATTCACATGATGTGGAAGCATGAGGAGATGGCGTTTATCTGTCTGCTCATGAAGAGGTTGGTGTCCAGGATGATCCAAAGGTACTTGGCATGGTACGCAGGGGTGGGTGGGGGGCCAAGTTCAGAGGGCCACAAGAGGCATTCCAGGGGGAGTGGTTGTTGCTGAAGATTAAGACTTCGATTTTGTCTGTCCTGCTAGATATAACAATTGTATTCTTGAATAGATATACACTCAAAATTTCCAGTTTTTAATATCGAGTTACATTAATATTGAGTAAAAAAATATAGAATAGACACAATATCGAATGGACAGAATATAGACTACAAAAATATCGAATAGAATAGCATTATTATCGAATCAAAAATATAGAATAGACAAAATATCGAATGGACAGAATATAGACAACAAAAATATAGAATGGACAGAATATAGACAGCAAAAATATAGAATTTGAGGTAAGTAAGTTAATATTAATTTGTTTAAGTATTTTTTATGTTAGTATATGTTTGAAAAGTGTATATTTATTTTATAATTTATTTTAATGAATTAATTTTATGGTATTTAATTGTTGCGTAATATAATTCTGTAGCGGGTTGTGTGTTTATAGGGGAATAGGGTGGGAAGTAATTTAATTATAATTAATTAAATATGTTAATTTATTTATTGGTATTTGTTTTGAATTAATTGTTAATTATTAACTAATTAGTAATTAATTAAAATATAATTGGTAAATATTTTAATTAATTGATTAATTGCTAATTATGTTAATTTTATTAATGTATTTTCTGTAGCGGGTTGTGGGTTTATAGGGGAATAGGGTGGGAAGTAATTTAAATATAATTATTTAATTTTTGTAATGTATTTATTGATATTTATTTTGAATTAAGTGATATTTAAATTTTTAATTGGTAATTAAATAAAATATAATTGGTAATTAATTTTAATTAATTGATTAATTGATAATTATGTACATTTTATTAATGTATTCTCGGTAGCAGGTGATGGGTTTATAGGGGAATAGGGTGGTAAGTAATTTAATTATAATTATTTACATGTGTAAATTTATTTATTGATATTTATTTGGAATTCATTGATATTTAAATATTTTAATTGGTAATTAATTAAAATATAATTGGTAATTAATTTTAATTAATAGTTTTATTGATGCTTATGTTAATTTTATTAATTTATTTTCTGTAGCGGGTTGTGGGTTTTTCGGGGAATAGGGTGGGAAGTAATTTAATTGTAATTAAATAAATATTGTTATTTATTTATTGGTTTTGTTTTTTTGTAATTTTTAATAATTTTTTAATTGTTAATTAAGTAATTGTTAATTGGTAAATCATTTGTATTAATAGGTAATTATTTGTAATAATATATTTTTTTGTATTTTTACTTGATTAATTATTATATTATATAACATTGTTAATTACTTTTAATTAATTTGTATTTTGTATTAACATTTAATTTATTTTTATTCATACATGAAGTATTTACTTTCCCTACTGTTGCACTCTCTGGAGTGGGAATAGCAATTTTTACCCCTACGCTATCCAACGCTTTCCCTACTGTTGCACTCACTGAATTGGGAATAGTAATTTTTACTCCTACGCTATCCAACACTTTCCCTACTGTGGCACTCTCTGGAGTGGGAATAGTAATTTTAACCCTCCTGCTATCCAACGCTTTCCCTACTGTTGCACTTTCTGGAGTGGCAATAGTTCTTTTTACCCCTACGCTATCCAATGCTTTCCCTACTGTTGCACTCTTTGGAATGGGAATAGTAATTTTTACCCCTACGCTATCCAACACTTTCCCTACTGTTGTACTCTCTGGAGTGGGAATAGTAATTTTATCCCTCCCGCTATCCAACGCTTTCCATACTGTTGCACTTTCTGGAGTGGGAATAGTAATTTTTACCCCTACGCTATCCAATGCTTTCCCTACTGTTGCACTCTTTGGAGTGGGAATAGTAATTTTAACTCTCCCGCTATCCAACGCTTTCCCTACTGTTGCACTCTCTGGAGTGGGAATAGTAATTTTTACCCCTACGCTATCCAACGCTTTCCCTACTGTTGCACTCACTGGAGTGGAAATATTAATTTTTACCCCTACGCTATCCAACACTTTCCCTACTGTTGCACTTTCTGGAGTGGGAATAGTAATTTATACCCCTACGCTATCCAACGCTTTCCCTACTGTTGCACTCTTTGGAGTGGGAATAGTAATTTTTACCCCTACGCTATCCAACCCTTTTCCTACTGTTGCACTCTCTGGAGTGGGAATAGTAATTTTAACCCTCCCGCTATCCAACGCTTTCCCTACTGTTGCACTTTCTGGAGTGGGAATAGTAATTTTTACCCCTACGCTATCCAACGCTTTCCCTACTGTTGCACTATTTGGAGTGAGAATAGTAATTTTAACTCTCCCGCTATCCAACGCTTTCCCTACTGTTGCACTCTCTGGAGTGGGAATAGTAATTTTTAACCTCGCGCTATCCAACGCTTTCTCTACTGTTGCACTCTCCGGAGTGGGAATAGTAATTTTTACCCCTACGCTATCCAACGCTTTCTCTACTGTTGTATTTTCTGGAGTGGTAATAGTAAATGTTACTCTCCTGCTATCCTATGGTAAAAATATAGTATATTTTTTATTAATATTATGTTTATATATATATATATATATGTGTTAAATAATTTAATTGTATGTTTATTTATTTTTAACCTAAATTAATTATTTATTAATTTTAAAGTTATTTAAGTATTTTAAGTATGTTTAAGTTAATTATATTTATTATTTCATTACTTTTACATTACTTTTAAGATATTTTAAAAATGCGATATTTTGACTAATTATATTTTTACATCGATATTTTTGATTCGATATTTTTGTACTTACCTGTTTGGAGATAGGAAGTCGATATTTTGGTATTCTATATTTTTTAATCGATATTTTGCTACATCGATATCTATGACATCGATATTATGTCAGTGATCCTCTTGAATGATCTAGTTTAACACATTTATAGTGAATTAACTTGTTTAACAATTTACAGTTTTTTTCTTAATTTTATTATTTGTTCTTTCTGTTATTCAGTTAAACATGCCTATATTATCATTCGTATTTTCCTTGTTTTTCTTGTTCTATATTATATTAAAGAAGGAAGATATGTTGTATGCTCTTTGCCCGTGTCTCATTCTGGCTGATGTGGTGAGATTCTGGAATGGAGTCTCGGGGGGCTAGACTGCAATGGTGAATGTACGTACGGAAGGAGACGGAGCCGCCCATTGTGTTTTTACTCAACTCAATTAAAAAAAAATGTCAAGTGAGATTGACCCGGCAATCCTTATCATATTGTTATCTTGGGACATTATACCCAGGCTATCCTGAGGCATCACAGTAGAATTATTATGGTCCAACAGACTAGTACTGTCAAGAGATATCACATTAAGTGCATCGTCAGACACCCCCAAGGCTCTCCTATGACTTTACACTAGGTCTAGTGGGGCCCAGCACACTAGTGCTGCCAAGAGATATCACACTAAGAGCATCTTGAGACATTACACCCAAGCTATTCTGAGATTTCACACATGGGCTATTGTGAGAGGTTGCACTAGGAACGATCTGATGCAACACATTCAGGCTACCCTAAGACGTCATACGACAACTCCCCGGAGACACCCTATTAGACCAAAAACAAAACATCACTCAGGGCTACAGTGAGGTGATGCACTCAGACTATCCTGAGACATCTCACTAGAGCTTCCATGAAACATCATATTAGAGCTACCTTGTGGCATCTTATTGGAGCAACCTTGAGGCATCTTATTAGAACCACTGGATGTCCCATTAGGGCCACCTCAAAATGTCACACTAGGGATACCCGTAGATATCACGTTAAGGGTAATTGGAACCTTTTACTAGAAAAAACCTATCACACTAGGTGCCCCCAGAAACAGAAGATTAGTACTATCCTGAGACATCAGACTAGAGCCATTGTGTCATTACACCACACTGGGAAGTCACACTCTCACTAGGTTCAGACTCAACACAAGGACCCTACGGAGAAGTCACAAAACTCTTCCTAATCTGAGACATCACACTCTTGCTACCCTGAGACATCATTTCATTTCATTTCATTTTGGAATTTTGTAAAGCGCTTGGTAACGCACACCGGCGTGTCCCCGCGCTGAAGAGAACCTGGAAGAGAGTCAGAGGATTATAACAATGCTAGGCGGAAGAGATAGGTTTTGAGGGTTTTGCGAAATTTAGTCTCAGAAGGTTCGAGACGCATTTCAGTGGGGAGCAAATTCCAATTCTTGGCTGCAAGGAGCCTGAAAGATCTACCTCCCATCCGAGATTTACGGATTTTGGGGACAACAGCCAGACCCATCCCAGAGGATCTGAGCAGCCGCTCAGGTCTGTAGGGAGTAATAAGGCTGTTCAGCGGGCCGGGTGCTTTGCCTCCAAAGATGCGATGGCACATGCAGAGAGCCTTGAAGGTAATCCTTTCCCGGATAGGAAGCCAGTGAAGGGACCTCAAGGCAGCTTTAGAGGGTGCTCTCCTGGGGAGTCTCAGTACCAGCCGGGCTGTGGCGTTTTGTAGAACTTGGAGACGGTTGAGACTTTTGGCCGTAATACCCAGATATAATAGGTTGGCATAGTCAAGTCTCGATGTGACCAAAGCATGCACAAGAGTTTGTCTGGCACCAATCGGTAATAGGTCAAGGACCTTGCGAAGGCTCTTCAGTATCCCGAAGCACATTCCAACCACCCGGTTAACCTGGGGAGCAAAGGATAGATCAGAGTCGAATAGAACCCCAAGATTTTTCGCCTGGTGGCTCGGCGTGGGGGTAGAGCCCAGAGAGTCAGGCCACCACGCTGAGGACCACACAGACGGGCCTCCCCCTACCACGAGCACTTCCGTTTTGGACCCATTCAACTTCAGGCAGTTGTTGGACATCCAGGAAGCAAGTTCCTGCATGCAGGCCCTGAAGTTGAGTGCCGCAGTATCGGGTGCCCGTGACAACGAGATGACCAGCTGTGTGTCGTCAGCGTACGACACCAGCTGGATGCCATGCCTTTCCACAATGGTGGCAACAGGGGAGGCGTAGAGGTTAAACAGGGTGGGGCTGAGGGCCGAGCCCTGGGGAACCCCTTGTTCGAGATTGAACACCCGAGAGTAGTGTTCCCCCTGCCTGACCTGAAAGCCCCTCTCAGACAGGAAGGACTGCATCCAGCTGAGTGCCATCCCGTTTACCCCGCCATTGTTCAGACACTGCAGCAAGGTGGAGTGTGCTACAGTGTCAAATGCGGCACTTAGGTCGAGTAAGATGAGAGCCATGGTATGCCCCTCATCTACACCCTGCCTAATGGTCTCAGTTGCCAGGAGCATCGCAGATTCCGTAGAGTGACGCGCCCGAAATCCAAACTGGGTCGGATGGAGAAGGTTGGCATCTTCCACAAAGGTCATCAATTGGAGATTGGCGATCTTCTCTGCCACTTTGGCCATATAGGGAAGGAGGGAGATAGGTCGAAGATTGTCTAGCCTATCCCAACTGAGGTTAGGTTTCTTTTGGAGCGGGAGCTTCCATTTTTTAGGTACGGTGCCGCTCATAAAAGAGAGATCCAAAACCTCTCTAATGTAAGGCGCAAGAGCTTCCATACTCCCTCCAAGGAGTTTAGGTGATGCCGGGTCGCGGGGGGAGCCTGACTTAATCGAGCAGCAGATTTGCTGAAGCTCATTAGGTGGTGGAGTAACGAATTTGCTTAGGTTATTTGCGCCTTCTTCTGATGGTAAATTTCCACTGAACTCTATTGCCTTCTCCTTACCCCCTGTGAAGGCGGAATAGATAGTAGCCACTTTCTCAAAGAAGTAAGTGGCGATACGATTACAGGATTCCTCTGAAACCAAGGAAGGATCAACAGAAGAGCTACTTAGGGAGATTTCTTTATATATTTTAAAAAGCTCTTTCGTGGAGTTGTGAGCTTCACCAATCTTATCAGAAAAATAGTTGGTTTTGGCGCGCCTAATTAGCTTATGGTATTCCCTGCGTTTGTCTATGTAGCTCAGTTTAGCTTGGTCGAGGTAGGCCACCCTCCATTGTCTTTCCAATTGCTTGCATTTAGTTTTGGCTAAGCGAAGTTCTGCATTAAACCAGGGGGCAGATTTGCGAGGTCTGCTCCCGGGTTTCTTATAGCAACGAGGGGCTGTGCCATCCAGGGCGTTGATAATGCGTTCATCAAGTCTATCAGATGCTGTGGCAGCATCCTCCCCTCCTGGGCTGCCACCGTTGATAAGGGCGGCATCAAACCCGGCTTTAGAAAATGCAGCCCATCTACGACTCAGATATTTAGTATTGTAAAATTTTTGGACGTTGCTGGCAGGAATAGTTATAGTAAAAGGTACTAAAAAGTGGTCAGTCCATGGGAGAGGAACTGGAGCCTGGACTTCTACGTCTGCCCAGTTTGCAAAAATTGGGTCTAGCAGATGGCCCTTGATATGGGTAGGGGCTCTAGATCCAATAGATAATTGGAGGGATTGAAGCTGCTGGTAGAAATCGGTGATATCTTTGTCTGCCAGGTTGTCCAGATGGATGTTGAGATCACCCAACAGCAGAAACTTATCCCTACGCAGGGCTGTCTCCGTAATGCCTTCAGTCAGGCTGGTGACAAACTGGGTGGAGGGACCAGGCGGGCGGTATATTAGTAAGCCATTCACCGTGTTTCCTGTATTAACCTTGATGGAAAACGCTCCTGTCTCGCTATCCGTGATATCGAGAGGTTCTATCAAGCAGCTCAGTGGCTTTTTAAAAATTATCCCTATCCCCCCACCTCTGCCTAGCGGTCTGTTCAAGTGCACCAGATTGTAATCAGTAGGAAGAGAAGCAACTATGTCTGGTTCTGAATTAGAATCCAGCCATGTCTCCGTGAGGAACAATAGATCAAGTTCCATGTCGGAGAGCATATCATAAATATCAAGGCTGTGTTTCCTCTCTTGTTACCCTGAGACATCACACTCTTGCTACCCTGAGACATCACGCTCTTGCTACTGTGAGACAACATACTCTTGCTACTCTGAGACAGCACACTCTTGCGACTCTGAGACATCACACTTTGAAAGCTGAGGCATCACACTTTTGCTACTCCGAGAGATCACACTTGTGCTACACTGAGTCATCACAGTCTTGCTACTCTTTGGCATCACACTCTTGCTACCCTGAGACATCACACTCTTGCTACCCCGAGACATCACACTCTTGCTACCCTGAGACATCACACTCTTGCTACCCTGAGACATTACACTGTTGCTAATCTGAGACATCACACTCTTGCTACACTGAGACATCTGTGTGGCATCACTCTTGCTAATCTGAGACATCCCACTCTAGCTACTCTGAGACATCACTCTAGAACTCTACTGGGAGTCACACTCTCGCTACCTTGAAACATCACACTCTCACTCACCTGAGACATCACAGTAGGGCTACTCTGAGACATCACACTAGGGCCATACTGAGACATCACATTTGAGGTGTCGTATAACATTAGAGAAGAAGAGCTAACAATCTCGGATTTAATAGATGAGCAGCTTAATATAAAAAAGGTCCTATAAATTTGTATGATAGCAATGCCAAAAGGATCACAGTTAAGGCCTTCTACATCTGTACACGGCCCCCAGGCAGGATACTACAGCCCCTCTGGCACATCTAGTAGCTCACTGTGGCTGCTATATGGATGGATGGATGCTTGAGACTGTGTCGGTGGTCAAAGTGTGCTTACAGGGCTTGCAGAAGATCACGTGGGGTGAAAAATACCATGAACTAAGATCGGCAGTGACACTTCATTATTTGATTTGAGCTAGGCATTGAGTGACGTTGTGGCATACACTACACTTTCTGACTTGTCGCATGGGCAATCGGCTGCCTTTGCACCGGTGATGGCGTTCACCCTGGTGTACAGGATGTATTCTAGATCCTGCGAGGGTCTTCTGGATGCCCCCAGCTGGACATCGGCCTGAGCCCTGGAGTAGACCACCTGCTCCGATGCTTTGATGGACCGGAGACTTCTTTTGTCCTCTTCAGTACTCAGCGTTGCGTAGTGCAAGCATTCCTGGATCCCACCAAGTGAAAAAGGAAACACAAGACACCTGTTAACATTGCTGGCAGACAAACATTCCTGGACATCAACTCATGGCAAAGTTCTATTTGTTATTACACACCAAAGCAAGCACAAATGTCCTTTAATGTTACTAGAATATGCGTAATTGGGTCAAATGTCCCTTTGGTCTTGACCCTCTACGCTACCCGGCAGTCATTTTGTGATTTTGTATTCACTTGAAATATTTCCTTCTCAGCAAATTCACATCACAAGCTCCCTGCATGGGACTACACAGTTTGTTGAATGTTATTTCCAAGTGGCAGCTACCGTTTAAAAAATATGACGGGGCTTGTTGGTACCAAACTCACCCTACATAATGCCGCACTTCTCCCCGGTGTTCCACGAGCAGCAATGGAAGTACTTCTTTCCTGCTCAGTGGAATGCAACCAATCCTGGAGCTGCTTTCATCAGCGTGAGAGCAGCTCTAGGATTGGTGGGAGCAGGCTAACCCAGCGCTCATTTTATTTTTGTGTGTTTGCCTGCTACACTCAGGCAGGGCAATGTTATTTCCCCTACACATTTCTAGGCACTGCTGAAGAAGGGGCCCAAGTCCCACCCCACTAATGGCTGATGTTGATCACTGCATCCACAGATCAGGCAGTGGGGTGACTTACCGGTGATGCCAATCACCACTTTTAATGAGTACAATGGGTTGGTTGTGTCCTTGAGCTTCCTGACCCTGCACAAGATTTAGACAGTGTTGATCACAGCCAGGCACTGCAGAAGGTGTGTGCACGCATATATACACACATTCTTCCCACAAACCTAGGCATATGCATGATGCTCATCTCGCACTGGCTTCACTAAGTACTTGGAACAGCAGACTACTTGCAGAAAAAATACTGCAGCACTTGGTAAAATTGCTGTGAAACAAATGCAAGATGTCCAAATACCTTGTTGCAAAATACTGGTCGTATACTGTAACCAGTGTTGTAGTGACCAGTCAAGATTTGCTTAGAACCATCCTATGTACTAATAAATCAGTTCTTAAAATCAAAATTACAGATTCGCAGTCTGATCTAACTCGCGAATATTAATGAGGGAGGGTTCAGATTGCAACTCACTGTGAAGCCATCAATGGTACAGTGGCCTGCTGGGACCAGCAGACCACCATATCTATCATTTCCTTTCAATAGAGGAAACACTTTTTTTTAAATGCAACCAATTTTCCTTAATGGAAAAAGGGCTGCAATTAAAGCACAACGTTTTCTGTTCATTTGAGAGTTGACAGTGGACCACTGCATGCTTTTCAACAATTCTTTTCTTTACAATCACAAATGAGAAGAGGACCCCTTCCCTTTTTCTGATGTATTACCACCTCCTTTGAGGTGTCAGCAAATGTTCAATATTTTGCAACTGAATTTCAGTAGCAAAACATTGATACAGTAGGCAATGACTAGAACATTTGCTGGGTCTGGTGGCTTAGGGGACTAATGCCTCCACTGGCCAAGCGGGTCCACTCAGGCTTTCATCCATCCGAGGCCAATAAAATGAGTACCATTGCATTGGGTAACAATGAACATCTGTTATTCAGCACCAAGATACCCTTGGGTGAATGTGCGCTTTACAAATACACATTTTGGGGTCGATTCCGATTCGGGAAAAACCGCTCCGAATAGCAGTTCGGAGCGTTTTTCCCGTACGAATCGTACCCTGCAACGTCCCCCGTACGTACAACAAAGAACGATTCGTACCGGGAGCCGTACTACATACGAGTCGTACAAGACACTGTACGACTCTAATCTCTGTACGATTCTCCCTCGGAACCCGCTGTACGCAACATCTGTACGGTTCGCGGCTGGTTTTTACGACCCAGCAAGTACGATACGTGTCGGGTACGCACCGTACAACCCTTTTTCTACGGGAGCTGAAAACAGCCGTAAAAGCAGAGTTTGCACCGAAACAGGTACGGAACGGCCCCCCGGGTACGGTGCGTACCCCCCATGATCGCAGGGGTATGCACCGTACCCCTGCGATCATGGGGTGTACGAGCCGTACCCCAATTGTACGATGGGTGTACGAGCCGTACCCCCATTGTACGATGGGTGTACGAGCCGTACCCCCATTGTATGATGGGGGTACGGCTCGTACACCCATCGTACAATGGGGGTACGGCTCGTACACCGATCATACGATGGGGTACGGCTCGTACACCCATCGTACAATGGGGGTATGGCTCGTACACCCCATGATCGCAGGGGTACGGTGCATACCCCTGCGATCATGGGGGGTACGGACCGTACGGTATGTATGTGTTTGTGTGCTTTTCCGTACGACTCGCCCTTACCTGACGTGGACCGTGCGCATCGCGTCCTCATACCCCGGTCCGGATCGTACTCGTCAGGTCGTACGGCATGTGTACGAGTCGTACGGTATGTGTACGGTTCACGGTTTCAGCCTTGGAATACGTACGGATCACGACGATTCGGACGGATTCACGGAATACGGATCGTACTTCACGACTCGGACAGACGGTACGATTCATACGGAGAGGGCTCCGGATACAATTCGTACGGACGGTTTTTTTCCCGAATCGGAATCGACCTCTTAATGTTAAGGTTTGTCTACACCTCTTCCAATTAGAGAATAGGTATCTAATCATAATTCCATTTGTGGCATCTGAAAAACGTTTCTGACTCCTAAAAAGTGATTAGTACCTAAAAAAGCATTTTGATGGCCACAGAAGCAGGATTGGAGTGTTTGAGAGCATTAAAATGCTTAGTAAAATCAACCCGCAACCCTGTGGTGAGTATGTTTCTTTACCCCCAATGGTGCTGGTGATATTGAACAATGTCATGAGTATGAGCTCTTGCAGGAGTTGTGAATAAAAAAAAACACGATAAGGGAGCGATCCCACACCCAAGAGAAGGGGTACCACAGGTAAGTAAAAGACGAGATTCTCCTGGGAATTGTTAATCAAGCTAACATCAGTGCTACTCTTAGATTTTACTCTAATAGTGATCTCACTCTATTATCTACACTCATACACAACACACAGAAAGTTACCAATTGTAACCAAACATATGTGAATTTTATTAAAATCAATTTTGTCATTTTGATAAATAGTGACTTTGAGTATTGTTTGACATAATTGACTGCTGGGGTCCCACTGGGTCATTTGTTTGGTTACAATTGGTAACTTTCCATTTGTTGTGTATGAGTGTAGATAATAGAGTGAGATCACTATTAGAGTAAAATCTAAGAGTAGCACTGATGTCAGCTTGATTAACAATTCCCAGGAGAATCTTGTCTTTTACTTAGTTGTGAATCAAAGCCTTGATCTAATGAGAGTTTAAAATCTCGGCGGCCATCTTGCCATGAATAGGGGCCATGCCCTGTTCTCTTTGCCAGTTACTCCTAGGTATAGCATATGGTTGGAGACTTTCCTGTAGGGATCAAGTTGCAACCAGTTTCATGCTACCTGGAGACCTTGGTTTCCTGAGATGGAGAGCAGCACGAAGGTGCATTTTTGGTATATGAATGGAAAATTCCAGAATCGTCTTTTAAGTCGGAAAGTTGTGACAATATGGGGATGGCAGAGCATTACACAACTCTGGTTTTCTTTGCAAAGACGCTGAGGGAGAAACGGTCACATGAAATTAAACCAGGTAACTCTGAAAAAATTGTTCTTCATTTTGAGAGAAAGAATGATGTTTTCTCAAGACCATTAAGTATCTAAAAGCTAACGGCTCAACATATGTCTAGAACAAACCTGTTTCGAGAAAGACAATCGGGAGAACAATGGCTTAAAGCAGGGTTAAGAGATGCTACAGATATAAAATTAAGGGGGGTAGTGGTGGGACAGACAGTCGCACAGCAGAATAACAAAGAATTGTAAAGGTGGTCTGCATGTTGGAAAAATCCAAGTATGAAAAATAATTAGTTTAGGTGCCAACCAGGGTAACAGAAACACCCCACTACCTTGGGTGTTGATGCAAGGTTCTCCGAAAAGATTGCTGTGCTAAACTTTAGACAGATAGATGTATCCCCGCACTGAACAATATTACTACAAGATTGATTTTTTTAAATTGAAAGACAAGATCTATGTTTTCTATCGATCGCTCAAATCACAGGTTATAACAATATTTGGATTTGTACTGGGGTTCTCTCAAATGTAATAATCAGTGTGACATTTAGTCAATACATACTGTACAAATATTCGTGCAAGACAAATATTTTTTCAAAAGTATTTCATGTTTATACAGTTATTTTTTCAAGGTCCAGTTCTTGTTGCTGGAACAGAATAGCACGGTGAAATAGAGTTATGACAGCCTACACATGTTTCGTTACATTTATAACTTCTTCAAGGCTTAGCTACGTAAGGGGAGATCCTCAAATGCTCATAGAGAATCCGCCAATGTGGTGTTATCTTTATAATGAAAAAGGGTAGCTAAGAAATAAGTCCTTATATGTGCTGTTTGAAATCTGTTGATATCTTTCAAATGTTGTGAAAGATCCACAGGGAGAAATTATTTCAGCAGTTGATGTGGTCTAGACTTCTCAAGCATTAAAGTGCTGGTCAGAGAGAGTATAGGATATGGGCATGAACTTGTCATAATTCATGAGTCGATTCTCCAAATAGGTAGTTCTCCATTCCTAATCTGAGCAAGGTTGTTATCAAAATACGTTGGGCTGCCGGCGCTGTGTCCTTAGCCCTTGCAGTGCCGCTTCCTTCAGACTCAGGCTCAGGCTCTGTGTACTCAGTAGGGTGAGTATTTAAGAAAATCGGGTGGTTCTTTGCCCGCCCTTCCTCACTCTTTCCTTGAAGACCTCTTACAGTCCCTCTAAGGAGTCCGCGAACTGCCGCCCTGCGGCCTCGCCGAAGCTCCACGACTGCTTCCTTCCACCGTGGGAGAGAGGCGGGGGGCGGTACCAGGCTCACACACATCGACACCGCACTGAGCCGAGCCAAGCCGTTCACCGACATGACTGAAAGAGGGCTCCGAGAAGATACGGCTTTACACCCCCCTTACATCCAAAGACCGTCGGGAATTAAACTGCGGGAAAAAGCCGGTAAGAAGCCAGTGAAAGTCAATAGCTACACCATTCCTCCAGGGACTATGGAGAGGTCCGTTAGAGACGCGCGCACCGCCCTAACCAGCTGCCGCCATGTTTTGAGTGTGCCTTTCAGGAGTTCTTCCAGAATATCTATAAGGAGAAGATTACGGAAAACGCAACGGCTAGGGACTTGTGGTTAGACAAGGTCGGACTGCCTACCCTCTCATTAGAACAGAGTGACCGTCTGGACAAGGAAATATCAGAGGCAGAAGTCAGAAAAGCTATTAGCCTACTGAAGCGGGGGAAGGCGGCCGGGCCAGATGGTCTATCTGGGGAGTTGTACCGCGTATTGGGTTCCGCTATTATTCCAGCATTGACAACCCTCTTTAATGATATCTTCTTAAATGGCGCGGTACCACCTGAGTCATGGAGGGAGGCAACGATTGTTTTGATCCCCACACCTGAAAAGGACCGGACCGACTGCGGGTCTTATCGGCCGATTTCGCTACTAAACGACGACTATAAGATCTTCGCCGCTATTTTGTCGGCACGGCTTGGGAGCGAGATCGGCTCAATCATACACCAAGACCAGAAGGGATTTATAAGGGGGTGTCAGTTGGCAGACCTCACCCATGACCTGGTTGGCGCAATAGACATCGCCTCAACTTTCTCTCTTCCCCTGGCTATCTTGACTTTGGATGCTACAAAAGCATTCGATAGGGTCAATTGGCCCTATCTGGCCGCGGTAATGAGAAAGTTTCAGTTTGGGGTTAAGTCTTGTCGAGTCATCAACCTTTTATACAGGGACCCCAGGGCCAGTCTTTTGGTCAATGGTGCCTGCACTGAGCCCTTCCAAATCATGAGGCGTACCAGGCAGGGCTGCCCGCTCTCCCCTCTCCTATTCAATTTATATATTGAACCTTTTGTGCAAACCTTGAGAGAGGAGCCCAGTATCCCCCCTTTTGAATTTGGAGGTTGGGAGAAGCGGGTAGGACTCTACGCTGATGACATTCTTATCTATACAACCGTTCTGGTTCAAGCTTTTCCCATAGTAGGCGGATCTCGGGTTATGAAATCAATGTGGGGAAAACCGAGATTAAGACCTGGAATTTAGACAACTCAGTTTGTAGTGACCCCTTCCATGCGCTATCTGGGAATAAGGATCACCCAGGATACCAGCAAGACGGCACAGATCAATCTGGACCCGGTCTTTCGGGAATGTAGGGAGCTATTAAAATCTTGGTCTTTCCTCCCTTTGACCGCTCTTGGGAGAATAAGTTTAGTAAAAATGTCAATTCTCCCCAAATTTACGTTTATTTTTAATTCCATCCCACTAGCTTTTGACCCAAAACAGCTTTAAAAGTGTCAGCAGGAAATTAATTCTTTCATTTGGAGATACAAAGCAACTAGGCTGGCATGGTAGAAATTAAGGAGGAGGAGGGAAAAGGGAGGGCTTGCACTGCCAGACCTACAATACCACGCTTGGGCATTCCAGCTGTCTCATTCAAGGATGTTGCTGAAAACTCCATTAAGTTCCTCAAACGGGAAAATGTTTAAGGCCATGTTAATCGGGGCGAATTTGCCACTTGACGGATTTGTATTTAAGTTTGGGGACCAGAGGTTTTTTAAAAAGGTGAGGTTAAAGATCTTACAATCATTGGACTCCCCGGGGCTTCCCCCTTGTTTAAAAGACAGTCTTCCAGTCCCCGTAAAGGAGGCAGGGATTCTAAGATGGGGAGAGTTGCTAGCAGGAGGATCATTGGTAGAATGGGAAGAGCTTTATGAGAGGGTTGGCCCAGCCTTATCGAGATTCAAGTATATACAACTAGTTAGTTGGTCCTGGGAGTTGTTCAGGAAAAATGTCCAAGTAGGGAGGAGTAGCTTCCTGGAACAACAACTGGTAGAGAGGCAAATGGGGGGTAAAGAGGTAGCCTTTTGGTATTGGTCTATTCTGAGGAGGTAGATGGGGAGTTTACTCTCCATGAGGAGTTGTGGGGATTGGATATGGGTGCTCAGTGTGAGGACTTATGGACAAGATCTTTCACTCTCCTGTATAAAGCTGTTAAGCCAGCTTGGTTGAGGCGAAATCACTTGTTTACAGTACATCGAGCCTACCTTTCCCCCTTAAGGCTATCCAAATTTCAGCCAGGAAAGTGTTGTAACAAGTGTCACCTCCCCGCAGCCTCCGATATCCATATTTTTATGGAATGTCCCCTTATCAATGCTTTTTGGGATGAAGTAAAGGTTACCTTGGACTCAATTCTTAAAACAACAATATCCCTCACTCTGCCACTAATAATATTTGGCTTGGATGATAATATTACTAGGCCGGACCCTCCTGTTTTACGCAATTCTCCTCGCGAGATGGCAGATTTGCAAATTTTGGGTCGAATCTTAGGCACCATCGCAGGCAGGTTGGTTAATGTCCCTGTACGAAACATCAAAGGTGGATATGGCCAGGTCCTGCAGTAAACGAAACCTCACCTTCTGGAACCTGCTGGTTCAGTGGAGCTAGATTGATCGCCAGGTTTGCGGGGGTTTTCTTTTGGGTTTTTTCCCCCCATGTCCGATGATTATGCCTATACACTCCATGGTCCTGTTTGTGGTACCGCCCGATAAAGATAACGAACTTGGTCCAATGGGCTGAAACACGCCTAGATAGAGTAAAATTTCCTGAAAGCATCTCCAGCCACTCTGGTATCTCTGTCTGGGCTTGGGAAAAGATCATGTTCTTGCCCCGTGCCTAAAGGACACTTAAGGTGGTTGGTGTTTTCTTTGAAACGAGGGTCTGGCAAATGAGGACAAACAAAAAAGAACTGAACCTTAAAAAAGTAACTGTATAAATATGAAATGTTTTTGAAAAAATATTTTTCTTGTATGAATATATGTACAGTATGTATTGACAAAATTTCACACTGATTATTACATTTGAGAGAACCCCAGTACAAATCCAAATATTGTCATATTCTGTGATTTGAGCAATCAATAGAATATATAGATCTTGTGTTTCAATTTAAAAAATTCAATGTTGTAGTAATATTGTTGAGTGCCGGTATACAGATGTCTGTATAAAGATGCTATAGATATGTGCTGACAAGGTATGGAAATATATATGCACATTGATGCGTCAAGTGTGATGTAAATATTTTAGATGCCCAAGCACGATTGAAGGATATACTGAAACAGACATGAAGATGTGAGAAGAGCATCTAAAACCATAGGTATTACTAAGTGAATTAGAAGGTAAGGAAGCATTTGGAATGCTGCTGCACGTTGAAATGATGATAATTTCCATACATGATTTCTGGAAGTAGTTCCAGATCTCCTTCACTGCTGTACCCTCACCCTATCCATTTCCTCCAACCTGGCCATACTGATAGACTGGGAACAATTGCACCAGAGTCAGTGGTGACAGAAGGTGGGCTTCGGATGATTCTGATCATCTGGATTTTGAATCGTGGCACACATTCACACACACCCACGCACACACACAGGCATATATACTTCACATGCATGTGGACGTTCGGTACACATACAATCACTTTCTTCACAAACCTACATACATACTACACAGACTAAGGGTCTGATTAGGAATCTGGCGGGTGGCGCCGTGGTGGCGGTTCGGCCACCACTGCACCAGCTGTCCAACCACCCTATTACAACTAAGACTGTCAGGCCGCCATTGCACTGCTACAACCGTCAGGCAACCGCATTTCCTAGCGCTGGTGCGGTGGTCTGAGGGCCGAAATAGGCCTGGTTGTGTCCTGAGGAACAACAAGCATATTACGGTTTTCCTCACCGCAAGCGGCCCCCTCTTGCCCCTGTGCACAGGGGTGTATGCAAAGGGGTACATGTTGTGCCCCCCTGTATTGCAGCACCCCACATTTTCTGCACAGCAAGAAATGCACTACATGGTGCATTTCCTCCTGTGCAGGAACATGCACTGGCGGTCCCACAGTGGTGCTGTTTCAGGCTCACAATGAGCCTTTCTAAACAGCACCACAGTGGGACCCCCACACCACCCACCCGCCGGACCTAAAAAACATCTAATCTGGCGTGAAGTCAGAAGCGAGTCTTGGAGGTGCAGGAGCGTTGCGGTGGAGTGCCGTCCACTCCAGCACCACCAAAACTCATGATCAGGCCCTAAAAATCTTTACACACGGTCTTCACACACACACACATTCTTCAAACACAAACTAGCTTCACACACATATTCTTAATGTGCAAACATTCTTAACACACACATGGTTCAGACACACATGCATACATTGGTTACACATACACACACACAAATGACAACATTCTTTACACACAAATAATCTTCAAATATATTCTGGCAGTGAGAGTGCAATGCACAGAGGACTTATGGAGAAGTCTCACCTGTAGTAAGGTTGTGGTCCGATCATCCTCGCTTTGTTTGCCTGAAAAAAAGGGTTTTACAGTTACAACTCCAGTCAAACATTCTCCGAACTTTTTCACATGCCTATTAATACATCTGGGTGTGAGTAATTTGCTTTTGTGTAATTACACAAAATTATGTGAAATTATACGTAATTAAGTGAAATGCAAAACTGTCATTCTGTGTTTTATTTTAGAGCAAAACGGATTGTTACACCAATTTGGCACAAGGACATCTTCCTACAAAAGCACTGCAGACGACACCCTCTTGGCTTCTGTTGTTCCTATGGTTTAGCGATCATTTCTTTTTACCTTGAATCACACATTATTACACAAAGTGCATAATGGTGTAATTTGGGGAATTTCACATAACAAGCGAAGCACAAAATTCCCAACATTAAGTAAGATTACCCAGGCCAAATAATGCAATCAACTGGGTGTGACTGGCATTGGGGTTGTCAGGAGGTCTGAAGTATGAAGGTAGGTAACATCTACCAAGACCTTTCTTTATTAAATGTAGTTCATTTTAAGAGCTCTGTTATCTTCCTCGCTCCACTAATATCTTCAGCCTCTCTCCTGGTACAGGGCTGCATCTAGAAAGCTTCCAACACTATGGGGAGACTGGGAAAGGTTTGTAGGCTGGGTAAAGCTTGCAGCACTGAGAGGTGAAGTAAATGCAGCCAGGACACAGAAAGCACCAGCTGAGTAGAGAGTCAAGCCAGGCTACTCACACAGCTAGCTTACACTTGTGAATAATTCACACATGTAATTTACTCTTACATTTATGAGTAACTTGGCTACTTTTGGCTATTCGTACAATCAGAATGTAAAGTTACTGAAAAGTGTAGACTTACGTCTCCACCCCCTAAAAAAGGGGCTAGAGCCAAATTTACAAGTACAGGTTACTACTGATAAAAAAAGAAACAGTAATCCACACCACACATTGGCCAACCACTCATATTACAACACCCTGCCATAGAAAATAATTGAGACAGGGACTTAAAATACAACCCCATCAGAAATATTATAAAAACTGAATTAAATTATTTACAATAGTAAACAACTATAAATAAATATAATTTAATGTTTAAAGGTATATTCAAATAAAGCATATGCATTATTTAATGATATATTTCAACAACATTTTTAATTAAAAATAATACAAGATTTTATTATGTTTTTTGCATTCCGTGAATAGTCTGCTATGTACAATGCACTGATCTGATGCAAAAGTGTATTTTTCTTTTGCTGAATTTGTCAATAAAGGTTTTGAACAAAATAATAATAACAATAATAAAAGATTGAATTTTAATAACATATATTTAAATTTCTTTGAATTAATTCCATACATCACTTTTAATATTTATTCATGCATAATAACAAATGTAAACAAATTTACAGTAGGTGAGAAATATTTTTCTCAATTCAAACTTTAGAATACTACGGGCCAGATGTACGACCTGCAAAATAGCACCTCACAAATTGCGACTCATTTGCAGCTCACAATTTACAAGCGCTATTTGGCATGTACAACAGAGTGTTTAACACGGTTTGCGATTCCAAATGGGGTCACAAATTGCGAGGCTCATAAATATTAATGAGCCTCTCACAATCTGGGAGCCCATTGGGATTGACAGGCCCTCCCAGAGATGGTGGCCTGCTGGGCTCACTATGTCTGGGGCTGCTTTTTTTTTTTTAATGCGGCCCGTTTTACTTAAAGGAAAGCCGGATGCATTCAAAAAAAAAAAATGAAACGTTTTGGTTTCATTTTTTAGGGCAGGTAGTGGTCCCTGGGACCACTGCCTGCCCTTAGGAAATATTTGTAGAGCCAGTCACAAAGTGGAAGGGGTCCCCGAGGGACCCCTTCCATATTGCGACTGCATTACCACCCTCTTGAAGAAGGTGGTAATTTTGTGAGTGTTTTGCGACCACAAATCATTCATACATTGCTTTGCGGATGCTATTAGGAAGGGAACACCCCTTATATATAGCGAGTTGCAATTCCTAAATAGTGAGTGGCTAATAAATTGAGACTCGCTATTTAGGAATTGTACATGGCCCTGGTCCATTTTGCATGCGCAAACGGGTCTCAATCCTGTTTGCCCCTGCAATTTAGGGTCGTACGTCTGGCCCCAAGTTTTATATAATCCAATATATTTAAATTAGGTTACCAGTGCTGTAGTCTTTTTTGATCTACTTCTACAGATAAATTAAATGCATATTTATATTTAACATAAAAGCATTTCTACTAATTTATTATACAGTTTAAATAACGTTTTACATTTTCCCTAAACTTTATAATAGGGAGCTCTCCACCCAGGAATCTCCACACGACTGTGTATTCTCCCTATAGTAAGGCATTGGAAAAAGTAAAGAGGTTTATTTCACTCAAAATAAAATAATAAACATACTTTTATGTTAAATAAATACATTTTCAGAAACTGACAAGTTGATGTTTGATGCCGCATTGGCAAAAAATATTAAAGCTGATATTTGAATGATCACATTCATGCTCAGTTTGGTAATTTTCATTTCTGATTTGGTCTCCTCGGTGAGAGATCACCAGAGTGGACTTGTATGGCTCTTATATTATGATTCACATGCAGATATTTGAGCATCTATAATGAGAAAGCAATGGTGATATTATCTGTGCTGAGCAGGCTGGAGGCTCTAAGATAGGTGCAACTTTCTGATACCTAAACCTACACGTTTTCTGCAGCTTGCATTATAAAGCTTATGTATGAACCTGTAATGTATGCCTGCTCTGCTACCTACACCCTGAGATTGTGGATTTCTTGGATTTGTTAAACTCATAATTTTTCCGTCATGGCCATTCCAAGTAGCTTCTCATTATAATATACGATGGAAAGTTTGTTTAACAGTGGAGGGGGGTATAGTGAAATAATGTAAATCGTAGAAGTGAAGAAAAATGCATTGAAAAATGAATTTTTTTTTCTGAACTACTTGTTGTAAAAGAAATTTTTGCCATAAATTGTATTGAAAATCCATGGTTTTGCCAGAAATTTGCCAAGTGCTCTTGAAACAAGTAAGCTTTCAATTATCCCGAGCTGCATAGGGCTTGTTAGCAAATCATCGAACTATGGGTGTATTTCTTTTTTTTTTATTTTTTTTATTTTTTTTAATTTTATTTCAAAATATTTTATTGAAAATAAATTTTACATATACAAAAACAAAACAGTTGTCTTACTTTGGGCAGCTCTTACAATGTGTACTTTATTGGTGGTCTTTATTGCTGCAAAATGCACAATTTGGTTCCAGTTTTACAAATGTTCTTATGGGCAGAACCCCCTTCCAAGCTCTCCTCCCCCGAGGAACTCACACTTTGCACGCTTGTTCTGTGGTATTGAAGGCGGGAGCTCCCCACAACTTTAAAAATGTCTCCAGCCGACACAGCCCCTTGCACCCCTTGAGGAGCGAGTTGCCACCACTCACACCCCCGCACAAAAGCTGGCCTCTGCCTCCTAGGTAGGAATGCCTTTACCTTGCCTGGGGATCGCCGCATAAGCCACAGCACTACTGGAAAAGAGAAAGAGACCTGTTACCTGCTGAGCAGAGGGCGCAACATATGGAAATACGTCAGGGGTGCTGCAAGGCTTACCTGCTGTCTGGGCAGCTCTCTGAAAAAAGTAAAGCAAATTAATATTACTGAGTGAGCAGATTATTTTCCATGCATTATTTTTAATAGCTATTCTGATGTTGCCCCCACAGAAAATGTGGTGCCAACAGGGGGCCTTATTTATGAGGCCTTGCGACAGTTTTGCGCTTCCGTTGCCTCACTTTTTGTGACGCATCGGCAGCGTAAAACATGCCTCCTGTTGCACCCTATTTACAAAGTGACACATATAAGCAGATGCGTTACTTTGTAAACCCCTGCACTACATTATACCTGCGTCAGGTATAATGTATGCAGGGGGGGCGTTCCCACGTAAGTAAGCCTCGTAGAAGTGACGCAGTGAAATCTACCAGAATTCAATGGGCCTCTTCTAGGGTGCAAATGCGTCAATATCTTACACCTGCCTCACAGCAGGCGTAAGACTGACGCAGGCCCTTTCACATGGGGCTTGCCCCCTGTGAAAGACATTGCTGGAGTTGCGTCATTTTGTGACACACTCCAGCAATGCGTCACTTTTGTGCCAAACAGATACGTCAGAAATACTGACGTATCTGTAACTCCTTGCGATATGATGCATCATACATTAAATATGACACAATCATGTCGCAGGGAGGGTGCACTGAGAAGTGACGCGTCGCTGCTTTCACGCAGGGATGCGTCACTTCTCATAAATGAGGCCCTCATCAATAAGGCCCTAAGGGGCATATTCATAAGCCCCCTGCGCCACCGGTACGTCACTTTTCCCATGTTAAAAATGATGCAAATTTGGCGCAAGGGGATTGTAAATAAGCCCCTAACTGTGGCCTATGGCGACCGTGTTAAGCTGCCTCCATTTTTGTGTGTGACTCAAAGTAACCAAGAACGAAATGCGCCTCTAAAGCAGTATTTTTACCTGGATCTACCATTGAAAAAAATGATTGTCTGAACTTTACCATTATATAAATCAGTTATTTTGCTAAGTTTTAACCCCCATGCAGTAAACAAACTAATAGGTTAGCACTGTGAAAGATGCGTTATGGTTATTTTTTTAAAAAAATTTATAGCAAGCATTTGCCACAAAAAAGAAAAATTAAAAAAATGAATTGTGGTTTCTACTTACATGCACTATAAATGTATTGCATAAAAATCCTACACTGATGTGGCCGTTTACTGAGGGGTGTTTTTAAATGACAAACCTTTTAGTTGTGCAGTTCTCACCTCGCTTCCGGTTACGTAGGCAGAAGATCCACAAAATAGAGGCAAGAAGCAGGCAGGCCACGCCTATGCCGATGCCAATTACCATCCAGTATGAAGGGAATCTGGAACCTAGGGTTTGAGCAGCTAAAAAGATGCAGAAATGGTGAATCATTAAGGGTCATATGTACGAAAATTTGGAATGTGTGAAATGTGCAATTTGAGTTGGTTTGTTCAGGGCGCGTGCTGGACGGGGTGGTTCTGAAAAGTCAAATTAAAAGTAGGTCCTGGAATAAAATTGAAGGCCCTGCTTTAATTAATGGTCTTTTGACAAGCGTGGGCCGATTGACCCCAAGGTTAGAGGAGGCTACTACACATTACACCAATTGGATTCAGACTGCATGTAATGATCTCCTTCCGGAAAAAGTGAGGGTCCCTAGAAGATCCCATCCTACGGCCCCTTGGTATACAGAGGATCTAAGGGAACAAAAACTCATCTGCAAATCTTACGAACAGACATTGAGAAGAGATTATTAGGAAGCTGCCAAAAAAAGTTATTAACAAAGTCTCACAACTTATAAACAAATGATCTACAGAGCAAAAAAGGATTTTTTCTCAAACGGCATCAGTCTTGCTGGGAATTCGGCCAAGGAAATTTTTAATATAGTGTCTGACTTGGCCGCCCCTCGTCCCCAAAAACTTGAATCAACACTGGAATTGTTTGATGATATTGCCTTGTTTTTTTTTAAAAAGCTCAATGTTTTTTTTTTTTAGCCTTTCAACACCCAAGTGGGATGGGGTTGAGGGCATTTTTGGAAAACAGTACCAACACGACCACCCCACTGGCTGTTTTTGATCAATTTGAGCCACTTTTTATTACTGAAACAGAGAAACTCTTGGTGACAGCCAGGTCAGGCTCCCCCTATGATCCCTGCCCGGTGTCTGTAATCAAACGGGCTTCAGGTCCAGTTGCCTGCTCACTTAGCTCCTTATTCGGCTTAATGTTTAAGTTGGGGATTTCCCTAGAAGTTGGAACATCGCCTCAATTCTCCCCCTACTGAAAAAACCCAATTTGGATCCTAAAGATCCTAATAATTTCCACCAAATATCTTGTCTTCCGTTACCAGCTAAGTTGGTTGGAAAAGGTGTGATTAGACAACTCAAGTCTTTTTTAGGTAAGACAAAAGGCCTAGACCCAACTCAATATGGATTTCGAGAGGGCAAGAGTACTGAGTCTGCGCTTATTAACCCCTTCGCTCATGACGAGCTCAGCTCGTCATGAGCTACGGCACTCCGGTGCTCATGACGAGCTGAGCTCGTCACAGGTGTATTGATTCCCATGGAACGCTCAGCACAGCAGGGGAATTCTCCCTGCACCTGAGCGTTCCACGGGCCATGACGAGCTGAGCTCGTCATGAGCGTCGAAGGTGTTAAATCCACAGAAGAGATTAGAGAAGCGTTGGATAGGGGTGGTGAGGCCACTATGATTATGTTAGATCTGTCAGCTGCCTTTGACACGGTCCATCATTACTGATGGACCAGTTGTCAACATGCGGGATCCAGGGTATGGCCTGGAAGTTGATAAAATCCTTCCTCATGGATAGGTCTCAAATTGTGGCACTGGATGAATTTTGTTCCAGACCTTTTGCCCAGCCCTGGGGAGTCCCACAGGGGTACTCCCTTAACCCAACACTTTTTTAATGTTTATGTTTTCTCTTTGGAATCTCTAATTGGTGTATACGGTTTTAACCTTACCTCCTATGCAGACAATACTCACATTGTGGCGCCCAGCATCCTAGGCAGAGTGCAAGCATAGACAGTCGGTTTCACAATTGTATGGAGGCAGTAGGGAGGTGGATGGCCCAAAACTGAAGGAAACTTTACTCAAGTAAGACGGAAGTCATTTTATTTGGAAATGACCCGAATTTCTGGGCCCCAAGTTGGTGGCCAGATTCTCTGAGCACCCTCCCTATACCTACTAGGAAGGTAAATAATCTGGGAGTCATTATTGATGATAAGCTCAATGTTAGTGATCACATAAATGCGGTGGCTTCAATCACTTTTTACACTTTGAGAATGATTAAGAAAATTTTACACCAGCAGACAATAGCGGACAGTAGTTACTGCACTTATCATGTCTAGGTTAGACTACATGTAATGGACTCTACCTAAACTTGCAAGAATGATCCATGAATAAGTTGCAAATGCTGCAAAATGCTGCCACTAGATTGCTTACTAATACTCCGAAATGTATACCTATTCTTAATTAAATAAAAAAACTCCACTGGCTGCCGGAGAGGAAAAGGGTGCGCTTTAAGGCCCTGTGTACTGTGGATAAGGCTCTGCAGGACATTGGCCCAGAATATCTTAAGCAGCAGCTGCAATGGTACCAACCTATAAGAACACTGCGCTCCAAGAGGGCAAAGTTGGTTTCAGTACCAACCACAAAAAAATCTCCATGGGAGGAAGGAGGTTTATAGCGTGTGCAGCAAGAGCCTGGAACGATCTCCCCTTTTACTTGTGAAACTCCACGGATTTGTTAACTTTTAGGGAGCAACTGAAGACCTGGCTTTTTAACTTATAATCCGTGTCTTCGTCTTAACACCCAGAAAAAAGGAGTCAGCGCCAGGACACCCTTGGGTAACCGTTCGCTCTATAGGAACGCCAATAACATACCATAACATAACATTCGAGTTTCTTTTGCCATTCCCAGTATGTGTCGCAAATACACCAACCTTATTAATATTAATGAAGTAGATCTTAGTTTGCAACCCATTGGGAATCGCTAAAATCACAGGGATGATGGCCTGCTGGGGTCAGTCGACCACCATGTCTGATATTTTAAATGAGGCCATGTATTTTATTTTTTAAAGGAAAACAGGATTCATCTCAAAAACAAAAATTGAAAAGTTTTCTTTTCAATTTATAAGAGTAGGTAGTGGTCTGTGGTACCACTGCCAGCTCTTAAGAAATGCTTTTACAAACATTCAAAAAGGGGAAGGGGTCCCTTGCGGACCCCTTCACATTTGTGTATGGGTTACCACCAAGCTGAATTTAGTGGTAAATTGTGAATGTTTTCCGACCACATTTCAGTCGTAAAACATTCATACATATCACTGCAATTCTGTATTAGGAAGGGAAACCCTCCACTTGCAATTCTTAATACCGAAACGCAAATCCAAATTGCTATTCGGTAACTGGATACTGAATTGCTATTTGGGTTTGGTACATGTACAGGTACATGTAAAAATGTCTTTTTGTGTTCGCAAACTGGTCAATTCTGTGAATTAGCCCATTGGCGACCTCAAAAAGGCTTTGTACATGTAGCCCTAAGTCACAAGATGGTTTAAAATGGGGATAAGGCAAATTTGACACCTTGTGCAGTTAGCAAATTTTGTGAACTGTGCAAAATTCCATCTGAGTGTGCAATTTAAAGCAGATGAATGTTTCTCAATAAATGTTCTTTTGCTGCAGACGGCCAGCTAAAACTGTATTTGTGGAAGTACCGGTTTCACAAAATTTACTTTTTCTGCTATCAAATTGTAGCTAAAAAACACTTGGCACCTTTGTAGCCTGGTACATTTTTGAATAAAGTTTAAACCTTTCAATAAGAAATTGGGTTTGTAGTCTGTGGGGAGACAGGCAGTAGTTTTGATCTAAGCTGTTATCTTACATTATGTTTTATATTTTGTATGAAGCAAACAGCACCACCATCCAGCTTCAAAGCACTGTTAGAAGGATACTACCAACCTGAAAAACTTTACTGTGGTCTTCACACAGATATGGATTTAATCATGAGCAAACCAGACAGACAAAATTGTAGATTTTAAATCGCAGGGAAGAGAGTTCCATATTTGTAAAAACATCTGCGTCTAACATGAGCTTTCCTAAACTGTGGTAATTAATGAAAAAGGGTAGCGCTCTATTGAAGAGAATGTAAGGGGTGTAACAACTATATGGGAGCTGATGAATAAGGGAATTCACCACAACAGAACTTGCAGATAGGTCTTCAACTCTCCTTAGACTTGAATGGGAAGCCAGGGAAGGAATCTAAGAAGTGGCTTGGCCTCAGAGATGCATGGATCACCCAATACCTTTTGTGCAGCAAGATTCTGAATAACTTGAAACTTACAAATTACCTATTAAGAAAAACCTAGAAATAGTGCATTAGAAGAGTGAGGTCTGGAAATTTGTACTGCACGTCTTATATCTAAAGGTAAGCATGAGACAAGTTTTCCAAGGATATAAAGCTGGAAAATACAAAAAGATAGGTAGAAGCCTCTTGGGGGCCGGAGTGTGGAGACGCTGTGTCCCAACAAACCTGGAACGCTGGACATTAGCGTCCGCTGCTGCAGTTAGCCAAACCTGAGGCAGAGATATGTGGTGAGGAGCTCTTGGCATGTTGAAATGAGGTAGGCCCGACAGGAGGGAGAGAGGATGAGACGCCCAGTCCTGGCCCTCCTCGAAAGTGGCATGGACCCCTCATATAGAGCTGTTGTAAGAAGGTGGGCTGGTATATGCTGTCCACTAGTTAAAGTGGGCACCTTGTACCAGGCCACACAACCCTTATGAAGTATGAGGTTAAAGATAACCTTATTGAAAGCTATTCTAGTGGTAGCTAGGGAGAGCAGCCTTCAGGCTTAATCTCGAAGGAATGTAAAGCAGCTTGTTTTACCAGAATATCACCACCTGAATGACTAAATGAAAAGAGAACCACACAGTAGTTATATAAAAATATGTATTTATTAATATAACTATCTTACTAATCTCTATACGAGATTAGAACATAAAGCACACAATACTGTAACAGTAGAACATTCTTAAGTAGCAAAATACACAGTGGGCTCCAGGGGGAGACCGAACCATATGCTAACAAAATGGTATAACAATCACAACTTCAATAGGCACAGTGCCTAGAGCACGAAGAATCGTTGGGACCCCAAGGAACCACCCCGAGGAGTGACACAGGGAGCCCACGGAGGGCGAGTGCAGTGAGCAAATACGACCTTGTGCTCCGTACAACTCGGAAAGTTGCAGTTGGAAAGTTAGAGTTTAAGGACACTTCTAAGAGGACTTCAAGCACACCCTTTGGAACATAGGAGGTTCTAGAGCCAACCCACCAGTGAGTACCAGAGTACCCTTGTTACCTATCCCACAGGAGCCGGATGCATAGGGGTCAAGTGGTGTCAGAAACCTTCGTCGTTTTCAGTGGAGAGCTGTAAAGGTGAAGAGTGTCTGTTGGAATCCAAGCCTGGATTTAAGGTGAGAAGAACCTGAAAGCAAAGGGGACAGTTTCTGGTTCACAGCAAGTGACTATGGGTTCGGCAGTCGAATGGGACCAGGAGACGTCGAGGATGTCCAGGATCCGGAGGTGAGCTTTCCCACGAAGGATTTTGGTGCTGAGGGGTCGATGTCCGGCTAGAGCACCAACAAGCCTTGGCAAATGCAACCCACATGGTCAGAGGAAACAGGTTACAGTGAGAACCATCAAGGTCTAGGGGACTCTCCAAGCAATGGAGAGTCAGGGCACATCTGAAAGCAACAAGGAAAGCCCAAGAACAAACAAGGTGACCCTCGCCAGGACCCACAGGCCAATGGACCAGGGATCACAAGGAGGCCTCAAGCAAGTTTACAAAGCACCAGCCCACAGAGCACTCTGTGAGTGGAGGCCAGATATCTTCAGTGCAAATACTGCTCGGGGTCAGGACTACATGGAGTCCAATGCACCAGCTCAGGGATTGCCAAAAAGCATATGCACTTGCAAAAATACGCGTTGCATAGGGGTTTGGGTTGCACAGCCCCCACAAGGGATTCTGGTCTCAGAATCGGCGAGAGGTCAGATCTACCTCAGGGACCTTTGGGAACCCACCTCCTATGTTGCTGAAATCTTCGGAGTCCGCACCAGCTCTGGAGAAGCAAACCAGTCAGATGTATTTAGGGGCCTGCTGCTGCAGGGGAGTAACTTCTATACTCCAAGGGAGATTCTTCAGTCGTGCAATCCTAGTGCAGGCAGTCAAAGTACTTGGCTCCTTCTTAGCAGACTCTTTTTCAGGTAAAATCTATAGTTCTGTAGTCAGGTAACCCACTTTATACCCTTGGGAAGGGGTTGGATGGATTCTGTGGAACCTCATAGGGGAGGGGCAGGACAGAGGAGTGGCTACACCCATGTCCTTTGTGCAGTTTTGCACCAGAGCAGGAGCCAATGGCTCCCAGAACTGGTTTGAGCTGGACTATGCACAGGGACACAAAATGTGCTCCCACCCAGCACCAATACACTAAATACTGTCTGGGAGGTGATCACACCTCCCTGTGACAGTATGCCTATGGCATGCCTTCCTTTGCTCGAGCTTGGCTCAGCAGCAGGAGAGCAGAATCATGTCTGTGGCTGGCAGCATCCATTTTTTACTGCCCAGGTTGAGAAAGCTGGTACAGGGTAGACCGGTGACCCGCAGTAGTGGTTTAGAAGGGTAGAATCATACTGTAGAGATGTCTCTGTTAGAATGTTCATATGTATCTAGGTAACATAGAATGTTATCATTGAAAAGACTGAGGCAGTACAGAGGAAGCTGCTGGATAGAGGAGCTGGAGTTTCCTGTGTCATATCTTCATTAAAGTTATATATCTACAATCCTACAAACATGCAATTTCCTTTATTTCATCTTTACAATGGCGACGAGGATGGGATGATTGTGGATATTTCTGCGCAAGGGGCAGATTTTGGATTCTCCACGCTTGGTTTATCTTTGTCTGATAGATAAAAGAAAAAAGCCTCCTCCACACTGTGAGTACAAATGTTTACCTCTTGGAACTTTAAAGGAAATGTATTTGGCTTCACAAGGACAGTTCTGAGTTTAATTGGAACATTTTAAACTCAAAAGAAGTATTCTGAATTTATTTGAAACATTATAACGATTTAATTTGTGATTTAATTCGTGATTCAAGCTCTGATTTAATTAGTAGTGGTCTTGGATTTTCGATTTTCCATCCGTGGTTTCTTCTGGGTTATAAATTCAAAGAACCCGAAGAAGACAAAGAAACGGAGCACTGAATTTACTGAAGTAAAATAAAAAAATAATTAAATTGATGCCAGTTGTCGATTTCAGGAGTGCCGAGTGAATGCTCCACTGAATGCTCTAGCGGATTACAAAAGCCTGCTTCGAGTCGTTTTCAATACTATAACAAACTTCTTCACATTGGCATTAATTTTGGTAACGTTTCTTACTTCAAATGACGCGCTGCATCCGAACCTTCCGATGCTTTGAAGGACGCGCTTCCATTTCCGCACTTCCTTGTTTACTCATCGTCATCGCCGTGTCATCTGGAAACTATCTCCTTTAGAAACAAAGGTAAACCACGTTACGTGGCGGCCATCTTTTGTCGTTGGGAAGGATTCATACATTAACATTGAGGATGCGTCTTCATCGGACATTAACATTGGAAATGCGATGTTTATCGTAATTTGATCTATAAATACTGTGCTTTAACTGAAATTCTCACAATTTGAAGTGAGTGAAGCGATTTCTAGTGCTTTTGGATGCTGATTACTTTGCTGCATTGAATTTTCATGAACTTTCACAGGATTTCAATCGATTTGATTTTCAAGTAAAGTAAAGCTAATCTATATTTATTTTAGTTTGTTATTTTAACTTCTTTCTTTATTAACCAATTTTCTTCTTACAGGGACAGTGTTGTATTTGAACCTTGTCAATAGTTTTACTTTATCATGGCTGACCAAAGTTTGTCTGCTCCTCCCTCTTTTCTTCCTACTCCTGGGGAGCCTGCTATTCCGTGGAAGTAGTGGAAGAAGTTATTTTTAACCTATATTCTGGCTACAGGTGCAGATAAATATGGGCCGGTACGCAGACAAGCCATTTTACTTCATAATTTAGGGGTTAAGGGTAGGAGATTGTATGAAAATTTACCCGAAGTTTCTTTAGGTACTGGTGATGGTCAGCCTATTAATTTATATGAGATGAGCACGAAAATGTTAGATATCAGATTCATTACTAAGGTCAATTTAGTATTAGAATGGGTACAATAGGTAGATGAAGATATATTATCTCATGTAGCAGCTTTGAGAGGATTATCCTTGACTTGTGAATTTGAACAATTGGCAGACTCTTTAATACGTGACCAAATTGTCAGATGTACAAATAATAAAAGAGTGCGTCAAAAGTTATTAATTAAAGATTCTACATTGGAAGAAGCAATCCAAATTGCCAAAGGTCTGGAGCACACTGATATTTGGATTAAAGAAATGGATAAGTGCACTAATTCTATGGTAAACAAAGATTCTGGATCAAAAATTATGTCATCTAAAGATTCAGAAATGCAAGCTGACATCAGTGAGACTAAAGCAACTAAACCTAAGTCACCCTTTAATAAGGTTGTTGATAAATGTAACGAGTCCTCTCAATTTAAAGGACCTATGTCTTTTGGGTCACGACCTGTTACTTGTTATCATTGTGGTGCACCAGGCCATATTGCTTCTAGTACTAAGTGCATGGGAAGGAATGCAATTTGTAGAACTTGTGGTAGGAAGGGACATTTTGCTAAAGTTTGTAAAACCAAAATGCCTGTTGTACATGAAATTCATGATTCTTGTGAAAGTGTCCATGAATTTATTCCTTCCATTAATGTTGTTACTACTCAAACTGAAATTTTCACTGTTAGAGCTAACTCTAACACTACTGATTCTTCTATCAAAATGGAGAGTACAAGCAAGTTAGAAAAACCTCACTATATAATCGATTTAGATTCTAAGGGAGTAAGAATGTTGATTGATTCTGGAAGCCTCTATACTCTTTTGTCTAAAGAAATGTACCTTAAATCTTGGGGAGAGTCAAGTAATGAAAAAGACTGGGATGCTCCTGACATTAAAGCTGTAGGTTATGGTGGTAAAACTATTGATATTTTGGGGTTGAAATGGATGGTGATTGAATTTGAATCTATAAAAGTTTATGGATGTGTTTATTTGACTAAGCAAGAGTCAAATTTATTAGGATGGCGACATCAAAAAGATTTAGGGATTGTCTTGAATCCAAATTCTAGTGAACCAGTTCAATCTGTAATTGTAAATAATATTGATGACTATCTGCCAGATTCATGAAGCTAAATTGCGATCGCAATAGCTGAGAAAAGCTATTGCGAGAGCAATTGTCAAAAACTGTATTCTTGATGAAGGAAGCGAATTCTCAAACACAGAATAGCGAAATCGCAAAATTATTCACAGAATCCCGGCAGTAGCCCAATAGCGAATCGGAAATTGCGAGAAACCACGGGATCTGCGAATAAAATAGCAAAATCGCAATACAATCGATATTCAAGAAAAATCGCAATTTGCGAAAAACCCGTAAATCGCTTTTTGCGAGGCGCAATTTAAGGACAACCCAAAGCAGGTGGTAACCATCAAAGCCAAGGAAAAAAAGATTTGAAAAACCGTTTCCCAATCAGTAACAGGTGCTGGCCTGACCAAACACACTTAAGGAGATGCAGCAGCAGCATTAGGAGTCTCACAATGCCAGGACTTTACATGGTGGTCAGGCGGCGAAGGCTACAGCGAGCAGCACGGATGAGACGTAGGATCCAGGAGAGGATATTCCGCCAGCGGGTCACCCTGCTGGGCCAAACCAGAGAGCAAATATACGCAAAGTACCGCCTGAATGGGCCAATGATCATCCAGCTAATTCAGGACCTTGACCCCCTGATGCAGCACCCAACAAGGTGGACCAATTCCGTGCCCACACATGTCCAGGTATTGTGCAGCCTGCTCCTTCTGGCCTCCGGGAGCTTCCAGGGGATAGTTGCCGCTGCTGGGGGGATATCCCAGCCCACCATGTCCCGCTGCCTAAGGAGTTTCCTAGATGCAATGCTGACCCAGCATTGCATCTAATCAAATCCAACCACATCAAATTTCCCACCAGCCAACAGGACTTGGATGAGACCAAGCATCAATTCTACAATGTTGCGCAATTCCCACATGTGATAGGATGCATTGACTGTACCCACATCCACATCTGCCCACCAGCTGAAACGGAGTACATGTACCGCAACCGCAAGTCCTACCACTCACTCAACATCCAGATGGTGTGCAATGCTAAGACATACATCACGGACATAGTGGCACAGTACCCGGGGAGCACACATGACTCCTTCATATTCCGGCACTGCGGCCTCCACACACGACTGGCCAGGGGAGACTTTGGGGAAGGACACCTACTTGGTAAGTACACTTGGCCCACAATGTTACACCGTGATGAAGTAGCTGCGCTGCACAGGCACTGACCCTCTGCTCCTCTCATTCAGGTGACAGTGGCTACGCCCTCCGTGAATACCTCCTCACCCCATACCTCAACCCTGCGACACCACAGCAACGGCGTTACAATGTAGCACACATACGCACAAGGAATTGCATTGAGAGGACATTTGGGCTACTGAAGAGCAGATTCCGCATACTGCACAAGACTGGTGGGGCCATGTACTACAGTCCTGATGTGTGCTGCCGCATTGTGGCTGTGTGTGCTATACTACACAACATTGCTACCAAGCGCCGGATACCTGTAGAGATCTCTGGCAGTGAGTCGGAAGGGGACGACCTGCCACCTGCACATGTGCGTCATGCACGCGGGGAGAATCCAGCTGAAGGACACAGACGCCGCAACCACATCACAATGAACAGTTTCTAGTGCACCCACTCCCCTCACCCAACAATTCACAAATGCATGCCAATGGAAATAATGACAGGAGGCCGATGTACGATGCTAGAATAAATATTATTGTTGAAGGCACAATAATAAAGACATTTTGCAATTATTTACATGTGAGTCGTATTGCGCAATACTGCTCTAAATCATACACAGGACATGCTTCTATCATCAGCATGTCCCTGCCAAGTCAAGTGCGCCTCCGGCGCGCGGCACCCTATCGCCTCTCAGGCTCATCCTCAGGGACGGCACGTGAACCCGCAGTGGGCCTGCTGCTGCGGCGTAGGACACCGACCTGTGAGGCAGACAGGCTGCTGACACTGGAGGTCACCTCACTAGTGTCGTCCCCACCACCATTGGCTGGGCCAGTTGGATGTAGTGCCAGTACGGCACTGGTGACCTGCTCCAGTACATGTGCCACATCCTCGCAGCATTGCACCATCTGCTGCTGCATAGCCAGGGACCGACGTGACAGCTGGGAGGTGGCATTACCAATTTCGTAGTTCGAGCGCGTGTAGGCAGATAGGCGCGTAAGTAGCTGGCGGTGGCGGCGGCGGGCGATGTTGCGCTGCGAGATGATGGCCGCAGTGTTAGCCTCCATGGCAGTTGTCATCCGCTCTATCCTATCCGACACATTTGCTACATTTCTGCCAATGTTGTGGAGCTAGAGTTGGATTGCCCCTTGGCGTTGTGCCTGCAATTGATGGATGCGCAGCATCCTGCGCTCTATGCTGAGCCCTGGCACAGGCACAGCTATCCCCCTCCTGCCGCTGCGTGCTGTGCTCTGCTGGCACTCCCTGCTATGCCTGCTATGCTGGCTGGCCGCTGGCAGTGGGTGTGCGCACTGTCGCTGCTCTAGCAGCACCAGATGTTGAGGGTGCCGCTGGTGGTGGTGTTGCGGTTGCCAATGGTGCAGTGCCTGATGGAGCTGGCGCAGATGGTGGTTGTCTAGCAGCAGAGATTGGAGCAGCGCCTGATGGAGCTGGCGCAGATGGTGGTGCTCTAGCAGCAGGTAATGGAGCAGCGCCTGATGGAGCTGGCGCAGATGGTGGTGCTCTAGCAGCAGGCAATGGAGCAGCACCTGATGGAGCTGGATGTGTGGCTGTTGGCACCTCCTCTGCATCCTCTGGTGCCTCGTCTATCAGCAGCCTATCACTGTCGCTGCTGTTGTTGTCAGCGCCACCTGTGAGGGAAAGTGGACGTAGATTAATTGCATGTATCTTTCACATGTGCAGTTGGTACATGCATGCTCGCTGACATTCCCTGACTGGCTGTGGCATTGCGTACTTTGGGACATGTCTGGCTGCATTGGACTTTTTGTACATTGTGGGCAGACTACATGTCCCACAATGCTTTTGAGCATATCCTAATGTGCATGGGTTGCATGACTGGGGTTGATTATGGGAGGCTATAGGGTCATGGCCATTGTTAGGGGACAGGGTCGCAGTCGCATGCCACTTACCTTGGCTATCTTGGGTGGGTCGGTATGAGTCCAGAGGGATGATCCCTATACACGCCTCTTGCTGAAGTGTGTCCTCCACACGATCCTCCATGGGACTGTTGGTTCTCCACCTCCAGTAGCCTGGCTCTCGCCCAGCCTCTCTGCCACCCTCTCCTTTGGCACGACCTCGGAGGTCGTACACCCTCTTTTTTATGTCGTCTATCGACCTGTGTGTCACACCCACAGCGTTGACTTTGGCGCCGATCCCCAGCCACAGTCGGCGTTTCTCCGCCTCTGGCACCCTCCTGGAGTCCTTTCCAAATAGTTTTGTGTGGTTTTCACACACTCCATCTATTAGGTGCTCCAACTCCTGCTCAGAAAATTTAAGCTTGCGCTTGCGCCCGGTGTCACTGGGCCCTGGTGCTGCGTCCTCTGCCATTGCTGCAGTCTCAAAAATGAAAGATTTCAAAGTCTGGAGGTGTTCTGGAAGGTGCTCTGTGTGATGCAGCTTCAATCTCTGCCTCACTGTTCTGAATGGGGGTGGGAACTGCCTGCTTCCTGGTTGTGATGTCATCACTGTGCTCGAAATACGATTTCCCGTTTTTGCGATCTCGCTATTTGCAAGATCGCATTTTGCGATCTCGCAAATTGCGAGATCGCTATTCCTACACGGATTTGGACGGAAATTGCGATTTTTCTGCGATTTTGAAAATCGCTATCGCATTTTGCGCCCACTTGCGAATCGCTTTATTTTATCGCAGATTTTGATGAATGCCGTTCTGCGAATTCTAAATTGCGATTCACTGTCAATCGCAATTCATAATTCGCAGAATTAGGTTTTCATGAATCAGGCTGCATGAGTCTTTGATAATGAGCAAATATGGTGATGTTTTTACTGAGGAATTGGGGAAACTTAAGAATTGTTCCCATAAGATCATTTTTAAGAGTAATGCTACTCCCATTGTTCATAAAGTCAGGTCAGTGCCTCATTTAATGAGGGGTCCCTTGCAAGAAGAACTTGATAAGTTATTAAAAATGGGTATTATTGAGCCAATTGAGGCTTCTGAATGGTTGGCGCCCATTGTAGTCGCGCCAAAGAATGGTGGAAAGAAGATTTGTTTATGCATTGACCTCCGCGATTTAAATAAAAATATATGGGTGGATCGTCAACCCTTGCCCAATATATCAGAAATGCTCACTGCAATGGGTGGGGGGAGTGTATTTAGTGTCATGGATATGTCAGCAGCGTATCATCAGATAAATCTTGATGAAAAATCTAGACATTTGACATCATTTGTAACTCCCTTAGGTGCATTCCGCTATTGTCGAATGCCATTTGGCCTAGCTTCGGCCTCAGCAGTTTTTCAAAGACTCATGCAAAAAGTGTTACAAGGATTGAAAGATGTACTCTGTTTTCAGGACGATGTACTCATTGTGGGCAGGGATTATGAACACCATGATGTAGTAATGGAAGATGTTCTGTGTCGGATGCGAGAAAATGGTTTGACAATCAAGAGGGAAAAATGTCAGTTAAGAAGGGATGTAGTGTGTTATTTGGGTCATGAGATCTCTAAGCACGGAATCAAACCTAAAAAAACATTGTTTTAGATATCAAAGATGCTCCTACTCCAACAAACAAAGAACAACTTAGAAGTTTTTTGGGACTAGCAGAATACTGCTCGAAATTTGTAAAAGGATTTACGAACATTGTTGAACCTTTGCGATTACTAATGAAAACGGGTGTAGAGTTTGTTTGGAGTGAGGTTTGTGAAGCAGCGTTCAATGAAGTCAAAGAAGGGATTTTGTCTGCTCCTTGTTTAGGACATTTTGATGTTAAAGCAAAAACGTATGTCACAACTGATGCAAGTGCTGTGGGGGTATCGGGGCAGTCTTGTCACAGGTAAAAGATGGTGAAGAAAGGGTAATAGGATTTGCATCCAGGAGATTACAAAATGCTGAAACCTCGTACTCTGTAATAGAAAAAGAGGCGTTAGCATGCTGTTCGGGAATTAAACACTTCTAGTACTTTATTTGGGGTATTCCCTTTAAACTTCGAACAGATCATAAACCCCTCGTGCACTTGTTTAAAGGTGGGAAAGGATTAGAAGAGAGTGTGACTCCCAGGATTTCAAGGTGGATTCTTTCTGTATTGGATTATAATTTTGAAATTGAGTATTTGAAGGGTTTAAAAAACGTTGCGGCTGATTGCTTATCTACAATGCCTATTAATGTCAGTAAGGAGGAGGAAATTGTTGAGGATTTGATATGTTATACTGAAGAACAATCCTTTGATAAGGAAGAATGGGAAGCAGCAATGTTGGATGATGTTGAGTTAAAAGAGGTCATTCTGGGAGTGTCTAATGGTTGGAAGGGTGATTCTAGTCATGATTCGTCTTTCAAGGGTTACAAGAATGTGGAGGAAGAGTTGAGTGTAAGAGATGGAAAGTTGTGGAGAAGAGATAAACTTGTACCTCCTCAAGGTCTTAAAGCCAAGATCATCAATATTGCACACGAGGGTCATATGGGAAGGAGTATGACTAAAAGACGCATATGTCAGTCATTCTGGTGGGCAAAAATTGATAAGGATGTTGAAGATGCTGTCAAAGATTGTTATGCGTGTGCTGCTAGTAACAAAACTAAGGTTGTTCGTCAACCACCACTTTCTTGTGTTAAGTTTCCTGTTTGTCCTTGGGAAAGACTAGCAATAGATTTCCTTGGTCCCATTTCTAGGTTGGGGTCAAATTGTAAATTTTTAATGGTTTTGGTGGATTACCACTCCAAGTGGTTTGTTGTGGAAACAGCTGACAGTATTGTATCTGAGAAAGTCATAAGATTTTTGGAGAAAGTCTTTATGAATGAAGGAATTCCCAAGATTCTTGTGTCGGACAATGGTCCTCAGTTTGTTTCTAGGGCTTTTGCAAGATTTTCTTCGTGGGAAAGGTGTGAAACATGAAAAAGTTGCTATGTTCAGACCTCAAGCGAATGGTTTAGTAGAGAATCAATCGGTTAATAATGGATAACATTCAGCTTTCTTTGTGTAATGGGTTGTCGTGGTCAGATGAGTTAAGGAAATTAATTTGGTCTTATAGAGTGACGCCTCATTCGGTGACTGGTGTTTCACCTTTTGTATCACTTAAAGGAAGAGAGCCGGGGGTTAAGGAAATACCTGGGTGGCTAAAGGACAAGGAATGTGTGTGGGTGGACCGGGAGAGTATTGGTAGAAATGTTAGGTGTCAACAATTAGCTGCTGCTTCTCGATACAATCAAATGAGAGGTGTCAGGGTTCCTACTATTGAAGTGGGTGACTGGGTGGTTGTGAAACGGGGTGGTGTTGTTGTAAAAGGTGATAGTAAATTTTCTAAACCTTTTTATAGTCAAAGAAGAGAAGAAAAGTGTGGTGGTATTAAGGGATGGCTCCACTTAGAGTTATGGAAACTTTTCTAAATGTTCATCACCTTCATAGTTGCCATGCAATTGATTACTTTAATTTGGTGTATTTGTATAAGTGTATGTATAGCTGTTCGAATATTCAAATGTTCAAATGTTTTGGTTATTTTTTTTGTTGGGGGAAGATGTGTAGAGATGTCTCTGTTAGAATGTTCATATGTATCTAGGTAACGTAGAATGTTATCATTGAAAAGACTGAGGCAGTACAGAGAAAGCTGGTGGATAGAGGAGCTGGAGTTTCCTGTGTCATATCTTCAAATAAAGTTATATATCTACAAACCTACAAACCTGCAATTTCCTTTATTTCATCTTTACACATACCTGCCACACCAGTTACTGGTGTGGAGGTATGATTCCAAGGTGTTTGACACCAAACACAACATGTTACTAAGCAGCCGTTTTAAAGTTAGCAAAGTTATAATGCACTTAAACATATATGTCTGGCTGCATCACAGACCACCCCGGAGAATGGTCTCCAAAGGCTGCAGAGGGTCTCTGCTCATGCAGGGGCACCCTCTCACCTAAAACCCAGCACCCTGCCTTAAAGATTGATATGGCCTGCCATGCAGGTGACTGGTAGGTTCTTAAGTATAGTGATTTAGATAGATATAGTGAACCTATATCTCAGTAAGTGGTGCAAGCACTGTCTTACACAGTCTGCTGTAGCAGGACCAATGTGCCATTTTGAATGGCCTCTCAGAAGGTGGCATACTACATGATGCAGCCCATGGGAGGCCTCTGGGGTACCCATGCCCTGGGTACATGGTGTACCATATGCTAGGGACTGATAAGGGTACCCCAGTATCCAATCTGGAGTGTACCTAAAGTACATACATAAGAATTTAAGGGGAAAAGCAGGATCCCAGTCAGACTAGTCAAAAACAGTGATACATCAGCAGAAAAGTGGGGGTAACCATGAAAAGTAGATCCTACTTTTGCCCTCCCCAAACGCAAGGACATTAAACTAACCTTGACCAGTTGAATTTTCATGTTCTAAATGGAACTATCTGGAGAGTCCATCTGAATTGGCATGGCTACTCCCAGGTCTATGTTCCACTGTATAGTCCATTCCCTGTAGGGAAACAGAACACTTCAAAACTTTGGGATGTTTACCCTTCATCTGTTTTAGCCATAACAGGGGCTTATAGTCTGTCTGAACAATTAAGTAAGTGGCAAACAAGTATGGCCTCAGCTTCTTCAGAGCCTAAACCACAGCAAAGGCTTCCCTCTCAATAGGTGAGCAATTTGTCTCTTTGGGGTCAGCCTTCTGCTTATAAAAGCTACTGGTTGATCCTGACCCTCTTCATTCAGTTGTGATAACACAGACTTTACCCCCAACTCAGATACATCAGTTTGAACAATGAATTGTCTGGAATAGTCAGGACTTTGCAGAATGGGAGCTGCGCACATGGCCTGATTCAGGCCATTAAATGCCTTTTGACAGATAACTGTCCAGTGAACTTTTTTAGGCATTCTTTTGGAGGTTAAGTCATTCAAATGGATCACTATGGAGCCATATCCTTTGACAAACCTCCTGTAGTACCCAGCCAGGCCCAAGAAAGATGTGATCTGAGTCTGGGTAGTTGGGGCAACCCAATCCATGATGGTTTGAATTTTGCTCTGCAATGGTTGAAGCTGGCCTCCAACCACAAGGTGGCCCAGGTACACAGCCTTCCTCTGCCATATCTGGCACTTAGTGGCCTTGATAGTGAGGCCTGCCTTTTGCAGGGCCTCCAGAACATTTCTCAGGTGGACAAGAGGGTCCTCCCAGGTGGAGCTAAAGACAACAATATCATCTTTATAAGCTGCACTATAGGCTTCCATACCTGTGAGCACTGTATTCACCAGTCTTTGAAATGTGACAGGTGCATTCTTCAATCCAAAAGGCATCACCACAAATTAGTAGTGCCCATTAGGGGTTAAGAATGCTGTTTTTGGTTTAGCTTCCTCAGCTAATCTGATTTGCCAGAAAGCAACTGCACAGTCAAATTTACTTAAGAACTTAGCAGAGGCCAAAGTGTTCATAAATTCATCTTGGAATTGGTTGAGCATTAGTCCTAGTGACTGCATTGAATCTCCTGTAGTCAACACAGAACCTCATCTCTCTATTACCACCCTGGGTGTGGGATTTTGGTACCAAAACTACTAGGCTAGCCCAAGGGTTATCTGAGGGCTCAATACCTCCCAGTTCCAACATTGTCTGGACTTCAGTCCTGATACTGTCTCTGACATGATCAGGTTGCTTGTAAATCTTATTTTTAACAGGCAGACTGTCACCTGTGTCCACCTCAGGTGTTCACCAGGTAATATGACTTGGAGTCAGTGAAAACATATGTCGATACTGATTGACGACATTCCTGCAATCAGCTTGTTGCTGGTCAGTGGAACAGAGACCAACTCCATAGTCCACTATGTCTTGTTTAGGTGATTTGAGAGGTAACTCCCATCCCTCCTTAACCAAACACAAGGGACTACTAACTGGATGTTCAAAAGGGCTGTAACCAACCCCTTCTGAGGAACCTCTCTGTAGGCAAAGAGAAGGCAGGGCAAAAGGATATCCCATGTATGCCTAAACTTTTCTGGGAGACCTTTTATCATGCCCTTGAGGGTTTTGTTGAATCTCTCAACTAACCCATTGCATTGTGGGTGATAGGGTGTGGTGAATTTGTAATTAACTCCACACTCCTTCCACATAGCAGTCAGATAACCAAACATGAAGTTTGCATCTCTATCTGATACTACCTCCTTGGGGAAACCCACTCTGGAAAAGACTCCCAGCATGAGCTGTGGTAGTCCTAAGAAGAATTGCCTCCGATTACCTAATCCCATTGTTCACCACCACTAGTATAAATCTGTGACCAGATGCAGTTGGAGGATCCATGGGACCAACAATGTGAATCCCAACCCTCTCAAAGGGAACTCCCACCACAGGTAGTGGGATCAGGGGGGCCTTTGTAGTACCACCTGCCTTACCTCTGGCTTTGTGAGTAGTACAGGATCGACAAAACTCAATTGTGTCCTCAGACATGTGAGGCCAGTGAAAGTGAGGTACAAGCATGTCCCAGGTCTTAATTTGGCCTAAATGTCCTGCTAATGGGATGTCATGTGTCAGTGTTAATAGGAATCCTCTAAACGTCAGAGGCATAGCCCACCTCCTGGTAGCACAAGGCTTGTGGTCTCCACCCTCTGAATATAGAAGTCTATCATTCCAGTAGATCGTGTCAGACTAACTGGCACTCCCAGCAGCCTCAGCAGCAGCTTGTTGTCTAAGGAGTTCAATAGAGGGGCAGCTCCTCGGAGGAATCTATCATCTTGGCGGAAGGTGGACAGAGAGCGGTGCAGTCAGAGGACAACACTAGCCAAATAGACTCTCTCCTGCACGAGATGAGAGTGGGATTCAAAACACTTGATGTATGATTTGACAACCTGGACAAACATATTGTTGAAATGGGCTCCAAGATACAGGCGCACAACAGGCGTCTTGACGTGGTGGAGTCCCGCACCTCGGACTTGGAAGACGGAACAGCGCAGTCGCTTAAGCGACTCGAACTCGTAGAACGTATCATCAAAGATGTCGCCATCAAGAACGAAGATTTGCAAGCGTGCATTCACCGAAATAACATTCGAATCATAGCCGTGCCCAAATCCACTGCTACTGACCGCATGGACACTTTTGTAGAGACAATTCTGATTGACCTCTTTGGTAGAGACTCCTTCACCCATGGCTTTTTGGTAGAACGTGTGCATCGCTCGTTGGGGCCCAGGCCCAATCCTGGTTGCCCACCCAGGCCCATCATCACTCGCCTCATGAACTTCAGAGCCCAGGACACTGCTCTCCATCTGTCTTGTGAAAATGCCGAAACCATACGGCAGGGCTCCAAATTTTCATTATGTCCAGACTTCACCATCATGGTCCAGGAGGACCGGGCCAAGTATAAGGGAGTCAAGGCCACACTCAGGAATCTAGGCCTGAAGTATGGCATGCTGTACCCTGCTCATTTGCGAGTCGAGATCAATGAGTGGGCCCGCATCTTTGACAGTCCCAAGGAGGTGCAGGAGTTCTGCCATACATACAAGCAAAATAACAAGTGGCCTGGTGAAGAAAGTAGACTCTCCCCACCACAAAGTGGCTCAGATGTGAGTATGGAACTTTTTTCCAGATCAGGAACTGGTTGAACTCTCTCTTAGGCATTTCTTTTCATAGATGACTGGTAACATTGGGATTTAGTTAATTACATACATATTTCCTAGATGCCACCCGGCGGTAAGAACGTAGCCTCTACCCTGTTGGTGTATACCGTGAAGTTGTTCTGTGAATTACGAATGTACCTTGTTTGGGCTTTTTGCATTATCTTGATGATTCAATTGGTACTATGGCTTTCATCAATATAGTTGATATTGCCTCTCTGGTTGGGCGGGGGGGCTGGGGGGGCCCTAGTTTCACTGGTTTTAAGATTCACTGGTCAAAAATGCGTTTGAATGCAGTCATGAATAGCATGAATATACGTTTGCTTCTCTTCAAGCTTTGCTTTTTACTACCCACATGTCCCAGTTAAGACACAACTCCGGCCCCTCAGATTTGTCGCTGATGACATGGAATATCCGAGGCCTAAATAATACACGTAAGAGGCAACAGGTAGTGCATTATTTAATCCGTCATGGACATAGCCTTCCTACAAGAGACCCATTTGTCCACAACTGATAAATCCTGCTTTGCCACTAGCTGGGAAGCCCATAGATACTATGCAAATTTTAGCAATTACACTAGAGGCACTGCCATTCTCATACACAAAGGGGGCCCATTCAGCCTCCACTCTATTATCCTTGATGTTGAAGGTAGATATATAATTGTAGTCAACACATTAATGGGACAACAAATAGCGATGGTGTGTGTGGGGTGATACAAGATGATACAGATGCCCACAAACCCCTTCCTCCTTTCTACCTTGCACTAATTGGGTCCACCACCCATAATGGGTAAAGACAAAGGGTGCCACACGCAAATGCAGCCCAAACTAGACACGTATACTACTGCCTTGTCGGATTCTATGAGGCTGCCTGCTGTGTCCACCCCTGACCATGGTCATCTGAAGTCCACAAAGGTGCTGAGGATCTTGCAGGCACTACAGTCCTCTTGGGAGGCTGTCAAAGCCAAAACTGGGGAGGTGGGCGCTGATGTCACTCTCTTTCACCAGGTTCTGCAAAATGTGGTGGGAAGCGTAATCAAGGTGGAGGGTCTCCGACCTAGATGATGTAGTGGCGGACCTTAAGACAAAGGTGATAAAATTGAGCTCCACTAGCCTCCCCTTGGAGGCCAGGGCTGAGGACGCTGAGAACCGGTCCTGTCATACAAACCTTCATAGTGTTCCCAGAAGGAGCACAGACATCAGCCCTGGAGGAATTTTTGGAGTTTTGGCTTAAATCCTGTCTCAGTGGTTTGTGGTTGCTTTATCCCAGAAACCCCTGCTGGGGGCACCCCCAAACCCATGATTTCCTGGATTTTGAACAATGGGTACTGAGACAATACCATGCACGTAGAGTGCATGCAGAGGACCCTGACCTTTCAGTCTACTCATATCACGGTCTTCCTGGAATACACTAAGGTGATCCAGAAACAATGTAAATCCTTTGATGCTATCAAAGCAAAGCTGACATAAATGTCCCTGCTATGCATGTTAATTTTCCCAGCAAAACTAAAGGTAGTCTTTAACTTCTGCTCACACTTCTTTGAGACTCTGGGAATGGACCACGGAAAAATCAGAACTCCGATGCAATAAGGCTCTGAAATTGGGACCCAATCAGTCTCAGACATCCAGCTGAACCCAGGCACCCAGAGCTGAGCAGAGACCCTAAATCCCGGAGGGGCTGCGTCCGGCATAAACAATTTCCAGAGTCATTGGACTCAGACCATAACTGCACCGCGGGAAGAGAGACTTCACAACGGCTTTACCCAATGACCCCCATTGGCGGGAGTTGGGCCATCTCAGAGGGGGAGGGCTCACCTAGATGAGGCTGCTTGACCTGGAGCAATGGTTTGAAGATGATATTTGTCCATGGACTCTACCCCATGGCTTCAACGGGGGGCGCCTTACAGGCTCTGATGTATATTATAAAGACAACTGTAGACGTCGATTGGAATGAGATCCTGCATAGGAGAAGGTTCACTTCTAATGCCTTGTAATGAGCTATGTCCTTTTTCTATTGTTTAAGTGTTCAGGTGACGGATGGTTCTCATGTGACAAGGGAGGACTTTGGAGGGAGTCGATTTTTTCAAGGGTATATGTGGGTTTCGGTTCAGTTCTTTCACTGTTTTTCCAAGCAGCCACAAGCACACACCATATCCTCTTTGTCATGCCGTTGGTTGAGGGTTACTCCCGATGTGCATCCACACCACACATACCCATGCTAAGTACGGACAAATTTTAGGTAATCCCTTGGAACTTTAATGGCCTTTTAGATCGCATTAAAGGCACCATAGTCCTCCAAATTGCCAGGCAGCTAGGGCCAGCTGTACTTTTCTTACAGAAAACCCATTTTTGTATTTTGGACATTAATTGCCCCCTCGGATGAAGATTTGGCTATGACAGGTCTTTTAATCTGGATTCACTCAGAGGATTCAGGGGAGTGGCTATGTTCCTTCAAAAGCACTCCCCCCTCACAGTGACACAGATCACTCATGACCTACAATGTCGATAGGCAGGCATTGAGGGGATGCTCAAGGGGAAACACCACACCATCCTTGGCATCTACATACGTCTCCAAGAATCCGCACACACCCTAACAGGAATTGTGGCGGGGTTCCCTGCGGGATCACTATCCTTGGGGGGTTAAACATTAATGCTGTACTGAACCCTGAGGCAGATGCAATGGAAGCACCTCTGAAACATCACCTGGAGAGACCTGTAATGTTCAGGACATGCATGGATTCCCTGGGGCTTTGTGATGCGTGGAAGGTCTGGCACACCTCAGTCTCATTCAAAACCCTTTTCCGTATTGACCTGCTGTTCTTGCCCACCGCGAACAAGGTTCATACTACGGCAGCAAGCATTCTCCCTAGAGGGATATAGAATCACTCCCCAGTCTCCCTTTAGTAGATTCCCCAGTGCACTACAAGCAGCCAATCTGGCGCCTCAATGCCTGGTTCCTGACAGATAACTAGTTTGTATAACATCTCTCTGCAGAACTCCCAATTTCTTACTAACTCAACGAAGGCTCAGTAGCAATAACAGGCACATTATGGGTGACCAGTAAGGTGTAGTCAAGGCCTATCTTAAACACATTGAGAGCCAAAGGTACCGCCAGGTGACTAATCTCAAAACCCGAACACTGAAACTGGGGGACAAATGTGCCTCCGACACCTCAGAAATATTTTCCGGCAATTGCAACTCGACAGAGTCCTATTGTGCTAAACAGCCGTGTAGGAGGCTTGCAAATGCTGGAGAGAGACTATGAGCATAGGGACAAAAGTAGAAATCTTCTAAATTGATGGGTCAAAAGGAAGGCAAGGAAAAAACTAATCACAAGCACATCAGGGCGTTCTCTCCACCAGTTCCTAGAGAATGCCGCTGTCTTTGCGAATTGCTATCCAGCGTTATATGCTCAAGGTCCCCAGCCGGCCCGGAAACAGGAGAGGCCTCTCCGTACCAAACACCTTGACCTCCTGAGGCCGAAGCCGGGAGAGACGCATCGCTTAATTTTAAAACTTTGATTGTACTTGTTGTGATTTTAAACAATACTTACCTTCACTCTCCCTTGGGCACCACCGCGCAGCGGTTTAGAACGCTGCCGCGGGATACTTTCTTGTGTTGCCACCATTCCCCGGGACACACAGGCCACGCCCACTACCATCAGGCCACGCCCCCCCCCCCTTTTCAGGGTATTTAAAGCGCGCTGATTCACTACCGCGATCCAGAACACCTTGACCTCCTGAGGCGGAAGCCGGGAGAGACGCATCGCTTAATTTTAAAACTTTGATTGTACTTGTTGTGATTTTAAACAATACTTACCTTCACTCTCCCTTGGGCACCACCACGCAGCGGTTTAGAACGCTGCTGCTGGATACTTTCTCGTGTTGCCGCCATTCCCCGGGACACACAGGCCATGCCCACTACCATCAGGCCACGCCCCCCCTTTTCAGGGTATTTAAAGCGCGCTGAATCACTAGCGCGATCCAGAACACCTTGACCTCCTGAGGCGGAAGCCGGGAGAGACGCATCGCTTAATTTTAAAACTTTGATTGTACTTGTTGTGATTTTAAACAATACTTACCTTCACTCTCCCTTGGGCACCACCGCGCAGCGGTTTAGAACGCTGCAGCGGGATACTTTCTCGTGTTGCCGCCATTCCCCGGGACACACATGCCACGCCCACTACCATCAGGCCATACCCCCTCCATACTTCCTATTTAACATGTGCATCTTCCGGAAGCGCAGCGGACGAGCGCAGCGGCGCGCCTAAGGCAAGCCCGTCTGCGCCCGTCCGTGACCAGACCGTGGCCGGGGCCAGGCATGCTGTCGGCGAGGATGCATAAAAGGGTAGGATTGTGTGGTCGCGGGAAAACCTGCGGCCTCTCAACACCACGGCTGACGACTGCGCTCATAAGACTGACCTTGGGACTGCCGCCCTCCCTCAGGCTTGTGGGGCTTGTGGGTTATCATTGGGAGCGATGGACGCCATGAGGGTGGAGGGGTTTTCTAAACCCAAGCCACCGATTAGCAGAGGTCTCAGAGCTGGGCTTCTGAATTGTAGATCTCTAGTCAAGCATGCAGACGATATCTGGCTGATACTGGCAGGGCATCAGTGGGATGCTCTGTTTTAACAGAAACTTGGCTCAATGAGGATAATATGACCGCCATCGCGCTGGCAGTACCCTCCGGGTATAAAATATGTTTCTCCAACCGGATAGGCGCAAAAAGAGGTGGGGGTGTGGCTGTCATATTTAAAGAGCAGCTTACACTAACCTCTTCCGCCCCTACTCTTCTTCAGGGACTGGAGGGGTTACACTTTTGCTTTCAGGTGGGACCCCAGCTATCCCTAGCGGGACTAGTTATATACCGCCCTCCTGGTGGGGAGGATCCCAACCTGACTACTCTGATGGATACTATCGTTCAGAGCTCCCTCCTTTATCCTCAATTTCTCGTTGTCGGGAATTTTAATATCCATTTGGACAGGGAGGACTGTGTCCCTGCAGAAATACTGAGGTCCACATTAAATGCAGCCAATCTGAGACTCATCAACGAGGGCCCCACGCACAGAGCGGGCCATACGCTTGAGTTAATATTCTCTAATATTAACAATGTGGCGGCAGAGGCGCCATTACCGTTAGCTTGGTCAGACCATTCACTGATTCCATTTCAACTAAAGATAGCGTCTGACAGAACTGTGACAAGCAAGTGCTCCTTTATGAAGAGACAATGGAAGAAGCTAGTCCCTGCTACTATGGGCCCAGTTCTGGCTCATAACACACCTACTCTTACCTCAAATGTCAACACAGACGCACAGTTACTTAATGACTGGGTCGGGAATATGGTGTCATCCATTGCACCGGCAACACGCGCAATATCTAAGCGAGATTCCCCATCCGCTCCCTGGTTCTCTCAGGACCTCAGAATACAGAAGGCTGACTGTAAGAGGTTGGAGAGGCTTTGTAGGTTAAATTACGGACCCCTGGAAAAAGTCCGATACAAGGAAGCATCCAAAAAATTGCATAAAGCCGTTAGAAAGGCAAAAAAACAGTTTTATGCTGAATCAATTCAGCAGGCAGAACATTCGAGCAAAGAAACCTTTAAAGTGGTACAGTCTTTTTTCAAATCTAGGTGTGTTGAGAGGGAGGTTCCCCCGTCGACCACGCTGTGCAACAGTATCTCAGACTTCTTTGACTCTAAAATTAAACAAGTCTATGAGTCCTTCGGGCCGGAGAAGAAAACGGTAAAAACGGATCTGGTTGTTAAGGTGGAGGATGGTGATACTTTGACACAATTCCATCCGATAGCTCTGAACGTGGTTATGCAAGAACTAAGTCGCTGTAAGTCAGGGTCACCTGACGGCCCCTGTCCTCCTAAACTTTGGAGCACCATAGCTGATTTTGTGGCCCCCACAATACAGCAGATATGGAATATGTCCATCTCCTCGGGGGTGTTCCCGAATATATGGAAACATGCCACTGTCCTCCCGCTAAAGAAAAAACTAAATGGGGACCCCAAGGACCTTAGCAATCTTCGTCCTATTTCTCTGTTGGCAGCACCAGGCAAAATGCTTGAGAAAGTAATCCAGCGCCAACTGAATAAATTCATTGAAGAAAATAAAATATTACATGAGACGCAATCAGGCTTTAGACCCGGCTTCAGCACTGAGACAGCACTAATTGAGGTGGCAGAGTCAGTGAGGTGGTCGATGGATTCAGGAGACTCAGCGATGCTGGTGCTCCTGGATCTGTCGGCTGCTTTTGATACGGTCGACCACGTTAGACTGCTGTCGCGACTGGCTGAGATAGGCATCCAAGACCAGGCACTGGGGTGGATACAGTCGTATCTGACTCAGAGAACACAGAAGGTGGCGCTGGGGACCGTTTCTTCAACACCTAAGGCCCTCAGCTGTGGCGTCCCTCAAGGATCGGCACTTAGCCCATTATTATTCAATATCTGCCTGGCTCCACTCTTCACGCTGAATGCCAACTGGGGGGTCAAGGCTATTTCATATGCCGACAACACCCAACTGGTGTTTCCATATTCTGAGGTGTCGGAGGCGTCCTTTTCGAGTTTCAAGGGCTGTCTCCAAGATGTGGCATGCTGGATGAACACAAATAAATTAAAACTTAACGCTAACAAGACGGAAGTGATCTTTTTTGGCAAAGGCCTCCCTCCTCCATCTGAACTCTGGTGGCCGGCGGAGATGGGACTGGCCCCTTCGCCTAGCCATACGGCAAAAAATCTGGGGGTGCGGTTGGATGACAATTTGTCCTTTGCCTCGCACATCCAGCAAGTAGTTGGCTACTGACTGTGTAAGCTGAGGAATCTCCGTAAGATTCTGCGACTCTTACCAGAAAGCTGACGAAAAACAGTAATCCATGCCACAGTGACATCTAGGCTGGATTACGCAAACGGCCTGTATCTGGGCTTACCAAAGTACCTTATACAGCGGCTGCAACTGGACCTAAACGCGACTGCAAGACTATTAATGCGGATCCCTTTCAAGCATTCGGTCTCTCCGCACCTTCTTTCACTTCATTGGTTACCAGTATCAAACAGAATCAAATTCAAGGCACTTACGCTGGCCTTCAGATCTCTGTATGGCACCTGCCCAAATTATCTGAAAACCCGGTTGCCAAGATACACCCAAGCTCGCTCTCTCCGATCCAATGGCTGCGTTCAGCTTGCAGTTCCTCGAGTAAAAAGGGCTTGGCTGGGAGGACGTACTTTTTCGGCCAATGTGGCGGCACTTTGGAACACCCTGCCCCCAGCTCTTCAGCAGGCCCCCTCCGAGCTCTGCTTCAAGCGGATGATGAAAACTTTGCTTTTCACCCAACCGCGCTAGGCGCTAATACCCCCAGTCCTCGTGGTCAAAACCTGTTCTTTTAGCGCCGGGACACCTCCTTGCGAGGTAGCTGTTCGCGCTTTATAAAATTACGTATTATTATTATTATTAATATATCCCTTGCACAGCTCGCGAACTCCTAAAGAGATTACCCATATTCCCTTTTAACACTGGGAATAAAAACATTAAGCCATCTAGTGTTTGAACACGGGCAAGATTCCGGGACTGGATGGATTCCCTGTGAATACTACTTTAAATTCAGAGATATCATTGTTCCGAACCTACTACATCTGTACATGGAAAGAACACAAAGAGACTTCTTCCTACCCCAAATTGGACCATGCAACAATAGTAGTGCTCCTCAAGGAAGGCCAGAAGGGAGACAACTATGCCTCCTATTGTCCTATCTCCTTGATCAATGCTGACATAAAAATATTGCAGATTAGGTTCCAGCAAGTCCTGCATAGACTTGTCCTCTGGACCAATGCAATTTCGTGCCTAACCGTAGCACTTGTCACTGTATTAAGCATGCAAACATCGTGCTGGCTCAAGCCCATTTCCTACAGGACTTTGAGAAGGACCTGCACCTGGACTGTCGGTATGTCTGACTCTTATATTGAGAGCCCTTGGCACAGGTCCTGATCAATGGGGTTCTCTCACACATGTTTCTGATCCAATGGGGAACCAGGAAGGGTTGCCCTCTAACCCCCTTCTCTTCGCACTTGCATTAAAACCTGTAGCTAAATTGATCCGCAGCGATGAACAGGTATAGGGATGGAACTGGGAAGGGTCAAGCGAGGAAAAGAGCGTCCTGTACCCGGATCTCCAGACATCAGGACCCTGTATTCGAGAGATTCTGCTAAAGGTATACGAGGAGACCCCAGGTCTTCGGCTCAACTGAGTCAAATCCCTATTGGTTCCATTGAAGCAAGACAATAAGATAATCACCTGGCATTCCATTATATTGATCTGCTACTTAAGTTGTAATTATCTGGGGGTCTATATATCCGTAGTGCCAGAGCTCACCCTTCTCCTAAGTAAAACCAATGCAGATCTCTATAAATGGAACACGTTCCCTCTGAACATCATGGGTAGAGTGGTGCTCATGAAGATGATGGTACTGTAGACCTTTCTGTATGTACTGCAGATCTTCCTCCTCTTCACCCCGAATACCTGGTTCACGGATATATCCGTCTTGTTACGGTCTATTCTGTGGAATGGACAACTCCCCGCATAGCCTTAGACAAATGCTAGTGATTGGTTTATGGTGGTGGGTTCGGGCCTCAGACATCAGATCGTATTACCACGCTTCCCTACTCTTGGTTATTAATGAGTGACTGTGTGTGGGTTGTAATGACCCAGTGTACCAATTGGTGCTGACAGCACTGGGGTTGGATAAGGTGCTGCAATACTTATATGGTTCACTAATTCCCAACCATGCCATGGAGCCTACAGTAACGGTACTACAGATTTTGCAGGCTGCATGTAAGTTCACAGGATGGGTCACAAGACTGACACAGCAGACACCGCTATGGTGTGGTGACTGGTCGCAATACCACGCACAGTTAGGGGATTTGAGAAGGTGGATTAAATTGGGATCATTACCCTGGGGCACATATTGCATGGATCATACATGCTATCATTTCAAGACCTACAAACCCAATTCAAACTGTTAGACACTCAATTTCACAAATATTCACTAATGGGGTACCAGCCCAGTGGCGGTCAAGCTACCGTTGGGTCAACTGGGCCAGGGGGCTATTGTAATTAATAATATTATATCCCATGAGACGATTGTTTTGTAATTTATATTTAGGACACAATATTTATATCAGACAATATTTCTGCATATGATATTCTGGAATTACAATTTAAATTTGGAAATCTTTACAATGTTTGCAAAGCTGTTAAACTGCATTACAAATTCTGAAGTATGTAAAAGAATAGCACTACAAGTTAGTGCAGTCAATGTGATTATATAAGGGATAAAGTACCCCCTGTTGTACATTATAAGAATATTGAAAGTCATCAAGGAGTTCCATAGCCATATTGAGGAACTATGCAGCTTCTTTATAAGGTTATGGAACTCTGAGGTGACTTACATTATCCTTATCATGTATGCTGGAGGTACTTTAACCCATACAACACCTTTACCATAAACCACTTAAAACCTTGGTACATAAATCTTTCATCATTACAGTTCTGTTGTCTTTTCTTTATAATTGGCGACTGGGTGCTTCACAAGTCGTTGGTTTTAGAGCTATTAGAGATGGCCGTTTATACAGGGATTGCAGGATCCCATGTATTATAATAGAATAATAACTGCCCACCTTGAGTATGGTGAATTTTATGGCATTGGATGCTCGAGGACTCGCAGGTTACGCAGTTTGGACAAGTAACGGGTGTGCCTATTTAATGATTTTTTATTAAATCAGCAGATGCCATCTTGAAGATTGCCGCTTACCCTCTAGCAACAGCAGTTGTGTCCCGTTTCCACGCCCTTTACGATTAATCATGAAGAGCTCCACCTCACAAATGTATGTTCCTGCGTCATTGGGTTGCACATCTTGAATTTCTATGTCCGCCTTCTTCTGTGAGGTGAAGATGGTGTGGTCTGGCATGAAGACCCTACCGCTGAACTTTTCACTGCTGTTGGTCACCTCGGTCATAGAAGAGATGGAGGGATTGATGAAAAACCATTTGTAGCCACCGATACTAGACTTCTCGCGGCTATTGTAAGAGCACTGTAATGTCGCTGTTTCACCAGCTCTCACATTTATATTCCTTGGCTGAGAGACAGTGACTTCCTGTAAGGAAATCCCTGAAAAAGAAATGAAAATACATTAAAAAAATGTCATGAGAGTTATACTGACAAGAAGCTAGCGGAAGACACAACCATACAAAACTAGACATGTTTCACCCACGCTCTCGTTTAGCTATTCAGCCTTGATCATAAGCCATCAAAATCCACTGGGGTCATGTTAATCCTAATGCACTTAACTCTATCCAGAATGTAACTTTGTCACTGAAGTCCAGCATGGAGGCTGATCAAGATTTTATGCACATGGATATACGATTTTTGTTTCAAGCATTAAAAATTAACTTTTCAGGGTAGACCACAAATTGTATAGGAACAAAATGCCAACTGTACCCTCACCTCAATCAATCAATCAATCAATCAAAGCATTTATATAGCGCACTACTCACCCGGAGGTTCTCAAGGCGCTGGGGGGAGGGGGTCCGCTACTGCTCGAACAGCCAGGTCTTGAGCTGCTTCCTGAAGGCGAGGTGGTCTTGGGTCAGGCGGAGGTGGGTCGGAAGGGAGTTCCAAGTCTTGGCTGCCAGGTAGGAGAAGGACCTTCCTCCTGTGGTGGCTCTTCGGATGCGGGGGATGGCAGCGAGGGTGTGGCTGGTCGACCGAAGCTGGTGTTTGGGAGCGTAGAAGTTGAGGCGGCTGTTGAGGTATCCTGGGCCTTGGTTGTGTAGGGCTTTGTGTGCGTGGGTGAGGAGCCGGAAGGTGATTCTCTTGTTGATCGGGAGCCAGTGCAGGTCTCTCAGGTGTCCGGAGATGTGGCTGCGGCGGGGGATGTCCAGGATGAATCGTGCTGAGGTGTTCTGGATCCGCTGGAGTCTTTTCTGGAGTTTGGCGGTGGTTCCGGCGTAGAGGGAGTTGCAGTAGTCCAGACGGCTGGTGACGAGGGCCTGGGTGACCGTCTTCCTGGTCTCGGTGGGGATCCAACGGAAGATCTTACGTAGCATGCGCAGGATGTTAAAGCATGACGAGGAGACGGCGTTGACTTGTCTGGTCATGGAGAGGGAGGAGTCCAGGATGAAGCCCAGGTTGCGTGCGTGGTCTGTGGGTTTGGGTGCGCTGCCCAGGGCGGGGGGCCACCAGGAGTTGTCCCAGGCGGAGGGTGATGATCCCAGGATGAGGACTTCCGTCTTGTCCGAGTTCAATTTCAGGCTGCTGTTCGTCATCCACTTGGCTACGTCTGTCATCCCTTCGTGCAGGTTGGTTCTGGCGGTGGCGGGGTCGTTGGTGAGGGAGAGGATCAGCTGGGTGTCGTCGGCGTAGGAGATGATTTTGAGGTTGTGCTGGCGTGCGATGGCTGCGAGGGGGCTCATGTAGACGTTGAAGAGTGTTGGGCTGAGCGAGGAGCCTTGAGGAACGCCGCAGATGACTTCGGTGGCCTCCGATCTGAACGGGGGAAGGCGGACTCTCTGTGTCCTTCCGGCGAGGAAGGAGATGATCCACTCCAGTGCCTTCTCTCGGATTCCGGCATTGCTCAGGCGCTGTACTAGGGTGCGGTGGCAGACAGTGTCGAAGGCCGCGGAGACGTCCAGGAGGATGAGGGCCGCTGTTTCTCCGTTGTCGAGCAGGGCTCGGATGTCATCGGTGGCTGCGATCAAGGCGGTCTCGGTGCTGTGGTTGGCCCGGAAGCACGACTGCGAGAGGTCGAGGGAGCCGTTCGTCTCGAGGAAGGTGGCCAGTTGCTTGTTGACGGTCTTCTCGATGACTTTTGCCGGAAACGGGAGCAGTGAGATGGGGCGGTAGTTCTTGAGGTCGGTGGGGTCGGCTGATGGCTTCTTTAGTAGAGCGCTGAGCTCGGCGTGCTTCCAGCTCTCCTGGAAGGTAGCGGTGTCGAAGGAGGTGTTGATGATGTCCCGCAGGTGGGGTGCGATGACAGCGTCGGCCTTGTTGAAGACGTGGTGAGGGCAGGGGTCTGTTGGCGATCCGGAGTGGATGGAGTTCATCGTGCGGACGGTGTCTTCGGTGCTGATCGGGGTCCAGGCGTGGAGGGTAGATGTGTGGGGTGGTGGTTCGGTTGTGGCGTGCGTCGGTTGAGTGCTGAAGCTGTTGTGTATGTCCGCGATCTTGTTGTGGAAGTAGGAGGCGAGGGAGTTGCAGAGGTCTTGCGAAGGGGTGATGTCGTTGTTTCCGGCGTTGGGGTTGGAGAGCTCTTTCACGATGTTGAAGAGTTCCTTGCTGTTGTGTGCGTTGTTGTCCAGTTGTTCCTTGAATGCGGTTTTCTTGGTGGTGTGGATCAGTTGGTGGTGTTTTCGGGTGGCGAGCTTGAGGGCAGTCATGTTGTCCTGTGTTGGGTCTCTGCGCCAGGTTTTCTCGAGTGCTCTGCAGTTCTTCTTTGAGCTCTTGAGTTCGTCGTTAAACCATGGGGCTTTCTTGCTGCCTGGTCTGCTCGGCGGGGTCTTCAGAGGGGCGAGGTCGTCTGCGCAGTCGCTGATCCATTTTGTGAGGTTGTTGGCGGCCTGGCTAGGGTTCGCTGTGCAGGTGGGGGGTGCTGGTTCAGGGAAGTAGCGAGCTGGTCTGCAGTGATCGTGTTCCAGCTTCTTCGGGGAACCTGTTGCTGGTGGTGGTGGATCGTGTTCTTTCTGTAGCTGAAGTGGACGCAGCTGTGGTCCGTCCAGTGGAGTCCCGTGGCGTGGCTGAAGGCGATGTCCTTGCTGGAAGAGAAGACCGGGTCGAGTGTGTGTCCGGCGCAGTGGGTGGGGGTGGTCACCAGTTGCTTGAGTCCGAGGTTGGCGAGGTTGTCCAGCAGGGTGGTGGTGTTGCGGTCATTGTTGTTCTCCAGGTGGAAGTTGAGGTCCCCGAGGAGGATGTAGTCAGCGGAGAGGAGGGCGTGTGGACTGATGAAGTCGGTGATGTCTTCGCTGAATTGTGTGCGTGGTCCCGGGGGTCTGTAGATAAGGGTGCCTCTGAGGGTGGTCTTGGGGTTGACGTGGATCTGGAAGTGCAGGTGTTCGGCGGGTGTGAGGGTATCGGTGGTGTTGGTCCTGATGCGGATGGTGTCCCTGTGGATGATGGCGATGCCTCCTCCGGTCTGGTTGACGCGGTCCCTCCGGATGATCTTGTAGCCGTCCGGGATGGCGATGGCGATGGCGATGTCCGGAGCTGAGGAGTCGTTCATCCAGGTTTCCGTGAGGAAGGCGACGTCTGGGGCTGTGGTGTCGAGCAGGTTCCAGAGCTCGATGGTGTGTTTGTGGACGGAGCGGGTGTTGAGCAGGATGCACTTCAGGTGGGTGCTGCTGGAATTCGGCTTGGTGGGTGCAGGTGTGGCGTGGGTCCAGTTGCAGGAGAACTTGCAGGAGTGGCAGCTGAAGGGTCCGTGGGTGCGTCTCGGCGTGGATCGGTAGCAGCCCGGGGTTCGGCCGGTGTTGAGTGCGTTGAGTTCGGTGGCGTCGTAGGTCCGTCGGGTCGGCTTCCGTCGGTGGGGGCCAGGGGTCCTGGCACTGGGCGCAGTCCAGGCACGGACGGGCACAGACGGGCTTACTTTTGGCGCGCCTTGGGCGCGCTTAGGGCGCGCCCGCTGCGCGTCAACGCTGCGCGTTTGCCACTCTGCCATATGAGGAGAGTGGGGGGGTGGAGCGAGGGAGGGGCAGCTGGGAGGCGGGAGTGGGGCGGCGAGTGGGAAGGGTTCAGGTGGAAGGGAGCGGGCCGCAGGGGATCAGCGGCGGGGAGCGGGGAGGTGGAGGGAAACGCGGCGGGGGCACAGCGGGAAAAACGGCGGACTAAATAAAGAAACACCTGAGTCATACCACCCGTGGTCAGTTCTGCAGAACCCATAAAGATGCTACAGACCAGTGGATCCCAAAAAAAATGGTGGTATTTATGCAGCATCAACCTTGCTTCAAATAAAATGAGTACAAATGGTAGACCATTTATACCAGAATGGTATTTGGACATAATATCAAGTTATCCATATCGACCTAAACAAATATTGTGTTTTTAATAGGGGTGGCCGGGTTAATCTGCTCTGCGGGTGGAGTTTGCAGAATTTTATGACTCCACTGGTGAGTGTGGAGTTGAGCAGAAACTATGATTCCATCACATGGAGGAGTTTCCCCTTGCCGCCCACCCCTAGCGGGCACATGGACAGGGTGGCAGGCCCGCTGCTTCGGCTGAGAAGCCCGGTCTAGACAGGTGTCTGAGCGGAGCTTCCAATGGCATCTCAGCAGCAGACCAGCATCCAAGGCTACCTGGAGAAGAACAATATCAGAGCCCTGCTGGAGGTAAGTCGAACCGGGACGGGCTCGCCTCCACCAGTGCCCACCACCTGGTGTCTACGGCGGCCCAGGGACTCACGCTGCCCTGTTGTGCAGGGAGCCATCAGAGCGTGCATGCGATGGGGAAAAACCAAGTTCCCACCTGCCCACCCCCCTGGTACACTGCCAGGCTGCTTCTGCACTCTCTGATTGGAAGTTGCCGGGGTTGTCAGGTGTGAGGTGGCTGTTTTGGGCATTGTGTTTTACCCCCTGCGCTTCTCTGAAGCGGTCACTGCAGATGCTCAGGAGGTGATCATACCTCTGCGCCTGTTGCCAGGTGACTGGGGCTGGAGATGGAGCGCATACAGGTGAGATGGCCCTGCATCTGGTGCGGACAGCTCGGCAGCACAGTTCGCTCATTTGAGTTCTATTTTCCCACTGTGAACTTTTGAGATGCTGTCCGAGTGGAATGCTGCTTTCAGCAGGTTGAGTTGGTCTTTGGGGTAATAACTGATGGCCTTCATGGCCCTACAGTGGTCCGTTGAGGAGGATGGAGGCAGATGGAGTAAGACAAGCCAGGCTTCCACTCCAAGATGGCAGCCTCCTGCTATCTGAGGCACAGGATGCAGACAGATTCCATGGCAGGAGCAGAAGGCTCAATGGTTGGCCTCTGTACTTCAGCAAGGGGCAGTGGAGCTAGGGGGGCTGCAGGTTGTGCGCCTAATCCAGCAAGCAGCAGTAGCATGCAGCATTGTATGCAGTTACCTGTGTAGGCAACGTTTGTCATAGATCCGATCTCCCACGGTGACAACAGTGTATGGCGGAGTAGAGCTCCGCGGAATTCCACTTAGTTTTTATACAATGCAACGGAATTCCACGTAATGGAACTCCGTGAACTCCGTCCACCCCTAGTTTTTAATATTGTGACACTTTGACATTGTGGTGCGGAAATATTGTGGAAATAAATGTAGCTTTTTAGGTAACTAATATTGTTTGCTAGAACGTATATGTCTTTAATATCGTTTGCAATAATATTGTTGTAAATATCTGTAGTAAGTAGGCACTTCACAACGTAGTTACTTGAAGAAGAAGATTTATTTCCTACAGGTGCTGCGCAGCAACCAGAAGAGAACCAAACAAGAGAAGGAATTATTATTCCACCACCAAAAATGCCTGCATCATACATGATAATAGAAAGAGGCTACCACACGTGTGGTCAGAGAATTGGATAGAGTATACCGAAGATGATGGAATGTTAGCATTTACAGAACATGGTACATTTAATGGTAGAATATTGCACAATTTGCGAACTCGCGAGAATGAGCTAGACCCCAGACCAAGATTAACACAACATGAAGCCCTAGAAGAGCTAGAGACAGAGGCTTTTGAGCGAGATAGATCTCAAGGTGACAGAAGTTTTAGTAGATTTTATCCCAGATTTCCAAAAGAAACTCGAGATAAGCAAATGAAATAATGCAGACAATCTATGCTAGTTGAAGGATTATATCCTGTTTTTACCACAGAATAACCTACTGGAAGTAAATGTACTGAGAAAACAAAATGTTTAATGACTAGTGGTGGGGATTCAGATGATGATTATTTAGAGGATTTATTAATGAATAATCCGCCACTTTATCAAGAAGAAAGCAATAGAGCTATCCCTGGTGCTCCGTTTCTACCACCTCCTTTGGTTCCACACATTAAACATGAAACCTCATTGGAAAAAGTACTACAATAAAGAGAGAAAAATGCATTAAATAAACAGCGTCATGAGTTAATTCAGAAAATCACCCAATTAAATACAAGTCCTGAAGCTTTGACAATACCAGTAACTATAGGTCCCATAGTTCCACTATATGTAGATAAGCAAACTAGTCCTAAAATTCCCGTTCTAACTACACCCATAGTACAGTCTAGGAAAGAAACCCTAATAGTTGATGACCAAACAAGTGAGTGTGAGTCGCTAATTTCCTTGATGGATTTACCTATACGGGAACCAGTGTGTGACTCAATCTGGAAAATTACTCCTCGATGTGCAAAGGAAATTCAGATTGAAACATCCTCAGGAATGAGAAGTGCAATTGTAGTAAGCCCAGACAAATTGGAAAGGTGGACCCGAGACATAGAAGAGCCAAAGACACAGCCAAAGGTATTGGAAATATTCAAATTAAGGGTGGAATTAGAAGAGATGGTAGCTGGAAATGTAGGATTCGAAAGGTTAAACTCTTTTAATGAAGAATAATTGTTGTTTATATGCAGAAGTATTATTTGAAATACAAAAATATATCATGAGAAATTGATGAATTTGGCTTCTGAAATGGGAATTGACATTGGCAAATCAAAGGTATTACAGAAACCATATAGAGCTGAATTTTCTGACAAAGATTTGGAAAACATGAATGTGTCAGGATGAAAATTGCAGATAAAGGAATTGTTGTCGTTGTTACAAAAATGGGGAGATCGAGACAAATGGAAAGCCAGATGGACTAAGAAAAAGGAAGAATCCCAGGCAAATAGAAATGTATCTGAGTATTTACTAAAAGAAACAGAAAAGGCTGAAAGGTTGTATCCAATGAGAGAAGTGCCGGGAGGAGGTTATGTACATGTCCCATGGTCCCGACAGGATATATTATCATTTACTAATGACTTCCCAAAGCTTAGAGAAAAACCTGTTGAATGGCATCGGCAAGTTGAAAGGTTTGTGAAAGTTTCAAAGGTACTGTTAAAAGATCTAGATGGTTTATTTGACATTCTTGTTCCAGCTGATTTGTGGACTGAGTGTAAAATTACAGTGGATTGGCCAAATGAGGAATACCCTAGAGATCCAAAGACAGTAGCCCTGTCAGAAGAAGTAATGAAAACGTATAATCAGGTAATAACCTATTTAAAGGGAAAGATTCCCCCAAAAGAAACAGACTGGACAAATATAGACAGAACCACTCAAAATAAAGATGAATCTGTACATACATATTGTGAACGCCTATTGCAGGTATTTAAACAGTATAGTGGTTTAGAAAACATTGACAATAAGGAAATGACACATTTTAAATATCGTTTTGTGTCCGGACTAAAACCAGAAATCTCCCAAACGATTAACGAACATAGATTATGTTGGCAAGCAAAGCCTGTCGACGAGATTCTCAAGTATGCAAAATACTGTCAGGATGAAATTGATAATAAGCGAAAGAAATTAGAAGAAAAAGTAACCTGGGCTCAAGTAAAAATGGTAGAACAACAGGAACTTCAGTTAAGTCAGCAAGCAAATAATCAGAAAAGAGGGGATGGCCAAAGTGAATAAAGTGGAGGTAAACCCAGAGGAAAGATGAGTAAAGAAGAGGCAAAGAAATTTTTTCCCTGTCATGGGTGAGGAAAATTGAGGCATTGGCGGAACGAATGTAAATTAATACAGAATAATAATGTCCAAAATCAAAATTGAATAAATCAACAGATGCAGAATGAGGTGTCAATGAGACAGCCGCAACAGGTAATACAGAATCAGTTACCTCATGCCCCTATGCCATATTTTGTGAATCCAGCCAAATACAGTGTGGGCACCGGATTTCGGGAGAGAAGTGGTAAGAAAAATAGTGTAACATCGCAGTTTCTTTTGCAGGATACATTTTTCGAAACAGAGAACTACTGACGGTGCCTGAGAGGGGTGGGAGAAGAGGAATGCGTACTTGCCGCATCCTTACCGGTAGATCAGTCAGGTCCTTACATTGAGGGAAAAGTGGAGGGAAATGATGTCACCTTTTTGTTGGACACTGGTGCTCCTGCGAGAACAGCAGACATCCCAAACCTACCTCTCTCGGGAGAAGCGATCCAAGTAGTGGGCGTTTCTAATAAACAAATTAGGACCCCTGTCACAGAGCCAATGGAAGTCTGTATCAGTAATTTTAGAGCCATGCGCAAGTTTGTAGTGTGCGACTCTAGCCCTGTAAACTTACTAAGAAGGGATTTACTGTGCAAGATGAATTGCACAATCTTTTGCACTCCAAATGGTGTTGAAATTCAGACTCCAGATGAAGACGGATTGTACAAAATGATGTTAGCCAAACAAGAAACAGAAGTTAAAAAGATGTTCCTAGAAGATTTACCAGAAGAACTGAACACCTTTGTGAATCCTGAGGTATGGGATTTTTCTGTAAAAGAAGTAGGTCTGATAGCAAATGTCGATCCCATAAAAGTGACAGTGAACGAAGGGGCAGTTTAGCCAAATATTCGACAGTACACAATGAGTCCTGAAATAAAAGCAGGTGTCGCAAAAGAAATAGAGCGTTTGGTTGAACAAGGCATTCTAGAAGAAATAATGAGCAGTCCTTGTAATTCACCTATAATTGACATAAAGAAACCAAATGGAAAATACAGGGTGGTCCAAGACCTTCGAAAAATTAATAAAATTGTCGTCCCCTGTTGCCCAGTAGTACCGAATCCAGCAGTAATTCTGTATCAAATACTATGGAGGGCAGGATGGTTCATAGTAATTGATTTATGCCATGATTTCTTTTCCATTCCATTGCATCCGGACAGCAAGTTTTTATTTTGGTTCAAATTTGACGTTCCACACGGGTACACGGAAAGCCCATCCATCTTTAATCACTGGTGCTGCCCGGACAATCTGTTCTGGTGCTGGTGCTGGCTGTTCTGGTGCGGAATATCGATGATCTGTTAATAGCATCGAGAACCAGAAATGACTGTACGATTGATTCCATTGCATTATTGAACCATTTAGCAGAGGGTAGACATAAAGTGTCTCCTGAAAAATTGCAATACTGTACAACCTCAGTCAAGTATCTGGGACACCAGACAGAAAGAGAGGTTAGAAAAGTGACATCCAAAAGAATCAAAATAATTCAGAACATGAAATTACCCCAAACTCAGAAAGAAATCAGAATGTTTCTCGGAGTTGTAGGTTACTGCAGGCCGTGGATTGTGGGATTTGGAGTGCTAGCTAAACCACTGATTCAGCTGACAAAGAAACAGGCAAAAGATCCAGTTGAATGGGATGATGAAAGCATGACTGCTTTTCTATAATGACGCAACTGCCTGTGAGAAGCACCAGCATTAGGAATGCCTGATTACTCAAAAGAGTGTGCACTATTTTGTGACACAAGAGACATTTGTACTCTCTCAGTTCTAATCCAGACCCATGGGTTAATGCGACGCCCGGTGGCATATTTTTCTGCCACATTGGACCCAGTGGCATCAGCATTGCCAGGTTGCCTAAAATCGGTAGCTGCAACTTGCATGAGTCTTGAGCAAAGTGAATCCATTGTCATGGGACACCCTGTAACAGTATATGTCCCACATGCAGTCCTGATTCTGTTAACTTGAACACTAACTCAGTACTTAACTCCTAGTCGGATGACCAAATATGAAAGAATCATTCTTGGTTCAGAGAACGTGACCATAGTCAGGTGTACTGTTATAAATCTGGCGACCTTGTTACCAAATTCACACTTTGAAGAAGTAAGGGAGGAAGTCGAACATGATTGTATCGACCTCACTGAATTCAGTACTAAACCACGCGCAGACATACAAGAAGAACCTTTAAAAGACCTAGAACATGAGCTATTTGTAGATGGCTTGTGTATGCGCCATGAGGAAGGAGGAATAATTGCTGCTTATGCTGTGTGTACATTATCTGGTATAGTCGAAGCATCCTATTTACCAGGAGTCAAGTCTGCACAAGTAGCTGAATTGATTGCTTTAATAAAAGCGTGCAAAATTGGGAGAAATTGGAAAGTAACCACTTACACTGATAGCCAGTATGGGTACAGGGTTGTGCATGACTTTGGCCAACTATGGATGCAAAGGGAGTTCATGACTTCTTCAGGAAGGAACCCCTATTAAAAATGGACAATTTGTAAAAGAATTACTTGAAACAATTCAATTGCCAAAAGAATTGGCCGTGGTCAAGTGTGCTGCTCACCAATCTAGATATTACAATGTGACAGCTGGTAATCGTTATGCTGACCAAGTGGCCCAACATTGTGCCAGATACAGAATGGCAGTAAACAGGAAAAATCGATGCATGTGGAATCAGCTGCCACCTTATGCTGCTGAGAGGATTAAATACATGGGAGGGAGGGAGGGAGGGATTTTCAAAACGAAGCAGAACCCAAAGAAAAAGAAGATAGGGAGAAAATAGGGTATCAGATAAGACCTGAAGACGGTGTGATAGTTTACTTATATGAGAGACCAGTACTACCTGATTGTATGCTTGCACCAATGGCCAGGATGTACCATGGGAACTCACACATAGGCAGAGATGCTATGATAAGATTGTTCAGACAGGATTGGTTTAATGCAAAGTTCAGGAACATAGCGGAGAGTCTTTGCCAGAGATGCTTGATTTGTCAGCAAATTGACCCTGGTAGGAAAACTGCGGTTTGTCCTGGGAAAATTGGGAAGGCAGAAGGCCCATTTATCAGATTACAACTTTATTTTATTCAGTTAACTGTTTGTCGAAGATTAAAACATGTTCTTGTCATCGTATGTTTATTTTCCAAGTGGGTAGAAGCATATCCAACCAGAAGGAATGACAGCTTAACTGTAGCCGAACTATTTTTAAGAGAGCTCATTCCTAAGTTCGGTTTTCTAGTAACGATAGAATCAGACAGAGGGTCTCATTTTAATAATTAAATAATTCAACTAATTTGTGAAGCATTCAAAATTGAATAAAAACTGCACTGTGCATATCGCCCAGAGGCCTCTGGAGTGGTAGAACAATTGAATGGCACAATCAAAGCAAGATTGGGAAAGATGTGTGAATCTACCCAATTGGAATGGCCTTATGCTTTACCTCTTTCCCTGATGGGACTCAGAAGCATTCCAGACAATAAAACAGGCTTGAGTTCCCATGAAATACTTATGGGAAGGGTAATGAGGCAGGCAAGTGTGCCAGGACACAAGCTGTTAACTATATCTGATGATTTAGAGTTGGCTGACCAAATGTGTTCTATCTCTCACCAGGTTGGGGAAGACGCTGTTGCCAGACAATCAACTCCAGCACATGATTTGAACCCTGGAGATTGGGTAGTGATAAAAGATCACACCCGGGAATCTTGCCTAGCACCAAGGTGGAGACAGCCACGCCAAGTGATACTGGTTACCACCACAGCTGAAAAGTGCAAGGGAATTCCAAACTGGATCCATGCCATCCATACCAAAGGGTCACAGAACCTGACGAAGTTGAGGCTGAATGTTGCGCAGCTGAAGGGTCTCAAGAAGTTGATCCTGAAGTAGTTGACGAAGAACAACCAAGCACCAGTCAGGATGAATGGATTCCAGTGGTTGACATACCGGAAAAAGAATAAGAACAAGAAGCCAAATGTATTTAGATAGTCAGAGTGATAGTGAGGATGAGACAGGAATAGAAGAACACACTCAGATTACAGAAATCCAAGCTAATAGTAATCTTGAGAAGGACCAGGTGAGCAAAGAGCAATATACTCAGACCAACGAAACACCCACCGGAACACCTGTGTCTGAGGAGGGACAGATGAGTATTAGAGAAAACGCACAGGCAGAAGGCAATCAAGAAGTTACAAGACCTGTACATGACAAGACAGGATTAGCAAAACGGGTTCGGAAAGAAGAACAAATTCCAGGCCCAGCAAAGCAATGTACTGAACCATGCCAGACTAGTGTAGAAGAACCCATCCAGGCAGAAAAGTCATCAATAATAAGCCATGGACAAGGTCAGATAGAGAGGATACTTGAAGACAACGAAAATCAAATTGTGCCACAACTCAAAGAAAATAAAAGAACATCTGAAGAATCCAAAAGCACAGTACCAGTTAAAAGACTTAGAAAAGGTGATATATGGCCTGGTTTTGATAAAAGACTGAAATATCACCTAGTCACAATAAATGAAGAACCTGAACAAGTTGATGAAGTAACAAATCAAATCGAACCATCAACAAGTAATCAAAGAAGAAGAAGTCCACGCTTGAAAACACTGAACAATAAATTCAAAGGTCCTAAATGGACTTATGTTATTCTCGAAGAATTCGAGAATCTGGAAATCAGTGACGAAAGTGATGAAGAATTGATTGCTGATCAATCTATCGAAGAAGTGAGACCAACTTGAGATAAAATTCACAGGTACATTCTGTGTAAAGTTTACAAAGAGGGGTTAAGTCTCCTTAGTCAAAATGGCTGATGCTAGAGTTACTGGAAACTCAAAGGACAGGATTCATCAATATCATCAAAGAGGTGATTGATGGAGCAAGGCTTCATACGTACAGAAACTTGCTTGTACTCAGCCCTCTCTATAACTAATTAATCAACCTGTTTTGTTTACTAATATTTGCATTGCACAACATATTTAGTATCTAAGGGGAGCTTTCCTATGTGCTTTTAATAACATTAACCCGAATGCATTCAAATGGCCGCCGAAAATGCGGGATCGTTTCTGCCCATGCGTCTGCCACATCTACGTGGTGTGACACATCCCTGCTTTGGTGGGAATTTCTTGCATCTGTGCACTAGTGCCAAGATGGTTCCTTCATGTCTCACACACTAAAGCACCTGCTATTGCTTCAACTAAACTTTGTTCGTTCTGCTTAACTATTAATGCTATAGTAAAAATAAAGTAATGGGGTTAGAGTAAAACTAAGTGGTAAACAGTGCATTCATTTATTTTTGTATTCTAATATGTTTTTCTTTGACTTTGTTACTAGCTCGTATTTGGGCCTAAGGGTGACATGAACAGCCATCTTGAAAATGGCTCTGCGCATGAGCCGAGAACTTTTAGAAACCTCAAGCAATGGCATTGAACTGGTGCCAGTGACTGTCTTTCCGGCAACACGCTTGGGAACCACGAATACAGAACCTGGGAAAGGAAAAGGACTTGAAACTTTGTATATTGAAATTAAATAATATTGCTGGGTGGAATAAAATCATGGGAAAGTAAATTATGGGCAGGAACTTGATCAATATAAAATGAAAATTACCTCATCTTAATATGGTGTGATGACCTCTCCAGGTCTTTCTGACCAATCACTGAAGGAGAACACATAGATTTGCAACATTTAGGGGTGGTACAATGCCTTGGAAAATGGTATAACTAAGGTAGGCTTAGTTAGAGAAAATTGTCCAACTTGTCTGATTATCTGACCTGTCACTGACCCAACGCATGCTATAGGCGATCGAGAGCAGCGGTGCTGGTGGAGCACTCTGTCAGAAGAATTGGGGTGTTGCTGAGGGAGAATTATCAATTATCCAATATGGGTATCAGCATTTGGCGTAGAGAGGGGTGTGACGCTGGCATTGCACTAGTGGAGGTTACCTGTCCTGATCTGCACATGTTCTGTCCTGTTGGCACCTGATTAGTCAGGAGCCCTATCTTTGCCCCAGCATGTGGCCAGGGTTGGTCCTCACACCATTGTAGGTAAATATAATCCATGTGGTATGTCCTTGTGCTATTTCCCTTTCTCACCCGTCCCAGGTACCAATGTCTAAAGGTGTTACTGTGATTTCTTGCAAACTTTATGTCCTATTAATCATATTCTTACTTGTAAAATTTATAGTCACTGTATTGTGGATGCTGACACAACAAAACTTGCATAGAAAAAGTGTTTAAAACTTCTCCTGAGTCTGTGATTATTTCAGGAAAGGTAAATTATTAAATGCTACCTATTATGCTAACTCCCTTTTTGATCCCTAGGACTAATAACAGAGGTGACAAGGATTGGTAAGTCATGGTGTACAGGTATAAGTCCTAAAAGGAATTAAGGAACAGATAGGCTGTAAGTAGAAGCAGGATTACTAGTTCAAAGTGTGAATGTTTATGGGCCCAGGTGAATATGGTAATTGAGTTGGTAGTCCCGCGCGCCATCACTGTTAGGCAACTTAATAGGTTGTAAAGTGGAGTTCTGATATTAAAACTCTTCTCTGCGCCAGAACATACTACACAATCACCCACTTACAAATCATTGCTTTATCCATCTGAGGCCACCAAAAATACTCTTGTAACCTCCTTTTAGTAAGGGTCTTTCCCAAATGTCCCTCATGTGCTCCTCATACTAAACGTAACCTCAAACCATCCGGAGGAACCAACCTGTCACCATGCCCCAATAAACCATCTTCCACAGAGAGTTCCACAGAGACCTTCACAAAAGTCTGCAAAGCATGGGAAACATTTGTTTCTCTACGCCAACCATCTTTTACATACTTAATGAAGCAAGAAAGCACATAGTCCTTAGCAAGTTTATCTCTCCATTCCTTTTCACTAACTGCAAACATGTTATTCAGAACTAAACTTGCAACAAAACATTCATCTTCATCATATTTATCCAATTCACAATTATCATCAACAGGAAATCTAGAGAAATAGTTAGCTCTCCCATTTTTGTTGCCTGGGATATATACGATACTTCAAAATCATATTGTAACAGCATTGTAGTGGGGGTTCCTCAAGGTTCCATCCTGAGCCCCCTCCTTTTTAACATCTTTATGGCCCCCCTGGCGGTGACGGCGGAGTCTTTCGGCGCCCGGATTGTCACCTATGCTGATGACACCCAGCTCCTCTTTGTAAGCAACAAAGATGGCCTGTTCGACGGTGCCCAGGTCAAGGGCTGTTTGAGCGCTGTTTTTGAGTGGTTTGGACGTCATGGGCTGAAGTGCAACTCCGACAAGTCGGAGTTGCTCTTCTTTGGCTGTACCTCTGAGCCTGATTGGAAACCCTGGTGGCCGCAAGATATGTTTCCTCCCACTAGTTCATCTTTGAAAGCCAAAAATTTGGGAGTTATGATTGACAACGAGCTATCTTTCGGACCGCCTATTTCATCTCTTACTGGGAAATGTTTCGGCATCCTTCGGATGCTTCGTAAATTCCTCCCTCTAGTTTCTATCCAGCACAGAAAAATCATTGTCCAGGCACTGATTGGCTCTAGGCTGGATTATGCTAATGTTTTGTTTCTGGGACTTCCCAAATATCTGGTCAGGCGTCTGCAAATCGCCCAGAATTCTGCAGACCGAGCCATCTTTGGTCTTCCAAGAAAAGCCAGAGCCACTGATCTTCTCTCAACACTACACTGGCTTCCAATTGCTAAAAGGATTCTGTTTAAAACTTTGACCACGACTTTCAAGGCCTTACATGGCATAGGCCCCAAATATATTTCCAAACGATTGTCCTGGTATAACCCCCCAGACCTCTCAGATCTTCGTCCCTATCAAAAATGAGTGTTCCCATTATCAAGCGTGCTACAGCAGGAGGACGGTCTTTTCGCTACTTAGCTCCTCATGCTTGGAATGACCTCCCAATCTCTTTGAGACAGACCTCTAGCCTTCTGTCCTTCCGAAAGGCCCTTAAGACATGGCTTTTCCCTTAATTTGATGCTGCTTCCTGTGTCTGCACGTCCTCTCAGTGTTATGTTCTCCCTTCTTCGGTTGGGTTTCCTTCGATAAAGCGCCGGGATACTCCGTGGAGTGGCCGTGCGCTATAGAAGTATAAAAATAACAAAAAAAATAAAAAATAAATAACATAACATAACAAACAAGCTATTCTCGAAGTGTGTTCCTTCAGCCTTTCTCCTGATAGAGCAGAGACAAGAGGACTATGATTAGTGAGTAGTTGGAAATGTCTTCCCCAAATATACAAATTAAATTTCCTCACAGCCCACCAACAGGCCAAAAGTTCTCTTTCGATAACAGCAAAATTGAGTTCAGTACCACGCAAAACCCTAGAAGCATATCTCAGAGTGTTCTCAGTCCCATTGACACATTGAGCACCCAGCCCTAATCCGCTAGCATCAACAGTAATAATGCACATAGCACTTGAATCAAAAGGTTTGTGAACCTTAAGACAAACTAATTGCGTCTTAATCTACTCAAAAGCCTCTTGAGATCGATCATCCCAAACAAATGGGACATTCTTCTTAAGCATATTGGTAAGAGGTTGAGCCCTGGAAGCATAGTCTTGAACAAACCAAGAATAAAATTCACAAAGTCCAATAAACGACTTAAGTCCAACCTTGTCTATGGGAGCTGGACTGTCAACAATAGCCATGACTAGACCAGGCCTAGGTTCAACACCCTGCTCGGATAGAACATGACCCAAATATTCAACCTTTTTGACCTTAAACACACACTTCTCTTTCTTCAAAACGACTCTGCTGTCTTGCATAACCTCAAGGACATGAAACAGGGCCTCATCATGAGAGTCACTTGCATCACCATGTATCAATACGTCATCTTGGAAGTCAACAATACCTTTAATACCTTTAAGCATACAAGACATAATTTTTTGAAAGACAGAGGACGCAGAGGCCAACTCAAAGGGCATACGCCAATATTGGAAAGAACCAATAGGTGACACAAACGCTGTGAGATGTCTTGTAGAAGGATCAAGGACAACCTGGTGGTAAGCCGACACCAGATCCAACTTGCTGAACCACTTAGAACCACAGATCATGGTCAACATATCGGAGATCTTGGGAAGGGGATAAGAGTCCACCCAAATGTTTTTATTTAGACTGCGTAAGTCGAAACAAACGTGAAGATCTCCACTTTCCTTCTTTGCGATGGCCAAATGGGACAACCAAAGTGAAGATTCAATAGGTTCTATGATTCCTTTTCACACAAACCATTACATTCTTGTTCCAATTTGTCCCTGACACTGAACGGTACATTTCTTAGCCTGTGCTTAACAGGAATAGCCCATCCTTAACTCTTATGACATGAGTGAAACCTTTAATCTTGCCTAGTTCCTTGCCAAAAACAGAAGGATAATGCTTAGACATTCTGTCAACGAAATCATCAGAGCCAACAACTGAAATTTGATCTTTTGTACCAGGTCAAAGTACCATTTTAAACAAACCCTGATGGAACCACCCCATAATTGACAACCCTTTGATGGCCACCTAAACTTTCCCATGTATTCTCTTCCCCTGAATTCCATAGAATCTTCAAGAAATCAAGCCAATTCAATTCTCCTCCCTTCATATGAAACAGGGGACCTATCTGGTGGCATCAAAGAGCGAGCACCCCAAACCTCAAAAAACAATTCTTGAGTTACCATTGTTATTCTTGCTCCAGAATCAACTAAAAACTCACATTCTTGCCCCCAATGTTCACATCTACATAAGGGTCGACACACTCAGAAATGTCCCCTTTTGTGTCATTCATGTCACCCACATCACCAACCATATCTTTGAGGTCATCTTATATGTTACTGTAATTCACAGCACTACTCTCAGCAATAGACACATTCGCAACAGATGAAGTAACTTGTTTAACTTCAGAGACACAGCGCTTCCCACTTTGACAGATTTTAGCAAAATGTCCCATTTTACCAGAAACTCTGCAAACGCAGGGCCCGATTCACAGAACTAACTTAAGACAAAATCCTAAACTTACTACCATTTTGGTATTCACAGAAGGCACTTACTAATTTTGGTAATCACAGAAGGCACTGACTCATTTCAGTATTCACAGAAGTTAGGAGTCCTAACTTTAGGACTCCAACATGCCTTCTGTGAATACCGAAAGTCTTAAAGTTAGGATTTTTATCAGTTTAGGAGTAGTAAAGTTAGGACTCCTAACTTTAGGAGCAAATATTGCTTTATCTAAATTGTTTGTTTTTCAAACGTGAAGTAGTCTTACTCTTATTGACCTTTGTGCGGACCACTGTTACAGATTCATTTGTTACAACTTTTTCATCCAGTTCCTCCACTGAAACTTTAGGAAGCTCAATGCTCTTTGCCGTACATATAGTCTCATCAAGAGTGGGATTGCCCATCGACAACAATTTCTGTTGAATATTCTTGTCTGAACATTTATAAAAATATTGATCTCTAATCAATTGTTCTGTGAACACCTCAAATTGACAGTCCGCACTCAACTTCCGCAATGCAGAGATAAAAGTTTTAACATCTTCACCAGGTCTTTGCTCACGCTTAAAAAACATATGTCTGATAACTACAATGCTAGGCTGAACATCAAAACGAAGTTCCAGTTTCTTGACAGGTAAATGTTTGTACACAGATCTACCTTCAAAGCCTAAAGAACTGAGGAGAAGACATTTTCTACATTCCGCTCTAAAACGTGATGCACCAATAGCACCAATATAAGTTACAAAAGCATCATACCAATTTCTCCATAGAATTGGTGGATTATCTGGTGATTCCAGAAAAGTTGGAGGGAGGGAAACATATTTAATTTCCAAATATGGCCAAATACTATAATGAGTAAACAAAATATATTAACACATGTAAATAAAACCTAGATAAAGCAGAGTAATAACAATGAACTTGCACACCTACCCACTGTACATCATGCTTTCAAAAGTATACAATTTTGTCATGTATGCATTAAGACATGTACCAAATCTGTTAAACAGGAAATTTCTCTGAAAAAAAATAATAATTTGGCCCACTGAAAAGAAAAATAATATGGAATAAGATAAACCATCAGAAGTGTGCATATCACTGTGTCTCCATACGTAAATTAAAACTTCAGTTATAAATCTTAAAAGTGTACAAATAACTGTACTCTAACACACATGCAAACTTTTTGTAAATTAAGGGGTCGATTAGGATGGTGGACTGAAATGTGTACCGTCCGCTATGGTCGCGGGAAAAATACTCCTGACCGCTCCACGGATAATCCACGAATAATCTGTGGTAGCGATTAGGATATAACTGACATCTAACACTGACCGCGGCGGACGGATCACATGAAAGACCGCCGCAAGCGGACGGTACCACATAGATACCCTCCACCGCGGGCCAACCGCCGCACCACCTGCGGAGGGTACGGCCGCACGATTAGGATAACCCCGCAATCCCTGCGGAACTCACCAGCTCCCACGACCGCCGCGGAATCATCGACAAACGGAGAATGACTGCGGAAGGACCAAACGAACATCACCCCTGCCTTCAAACCGATTAAAAAATGGCAGACGGAAGGAAATAGAAAACACACAAAACAGGACACCACCCACCTGAAACACCCACCACCAACAACTACACGCCCCAAGCCCCCTCTCCCCCAGCATAAACAAGAGCACCCAAGTCACCACACCCACAGAACACCTGACTGGCAACAAACATTGGGACACAACAACCACACAGAGTATAAAAGGAATCCCTCCCATTACCACAATCGTTTGCATCACAGCACAGCTGAAAGAAAGAGGCAGATTAGCACAAACAGCAGACACACACAAACACACATACAACCTGCACACCAACACACCCACCACACAAACCCCCACAACACCATCCCTACATACCACACAACTGCACACCCCACACCACCCCACCTCACCCACACCTTGCACATCACACACCATGGCACCCAAGAAAAACCCCAAGTTCACAGACACTTAGTTGAAGGTCATGGTTGATGAAATCATCCGTGTCGAACCACATCTCTTCGGCAACCTAGTCCAGCAGACCACCTTGGCAACCAAAACCAACATGTGGAACAGGATAGTGACCAGAGTGAATGCTTCAGGGACTGTGCCACGCACCAAACACAAGATCCAGAGGCGGTGGCACGACCTCAAGGCAAGGGTGAAAGGCATCAGGGCCAAGAACCACCTGCGGGCACACCACACTGGCGGTGGCACTCCCCCGGAGCCCATACCTTTTGCCAAATGGGAGGAGAAGGTGCTAGGCATACTGCACCCTGAGAGCCTGGAAGGAATAGAAGAGGGACTTGAGGCTGGTAAGTACAAACCAATGATCACTATCACACAGCACTACAACTCCCAACAGGCCCCCATGTCTACAGGGAGGGTGGGGGTGGGTGGGGGTGTTGGTCCAGCACTACAACTCCCCACAGGCCTCCATGTCTACAGGGAGGGTGGGGGAGGGTGGGGGGTTGGTCCAGCACTACAACTTCCAACAGGCCCCCATGTCCACATGGAGGGTGGGGGTGGGTGGGGTGTTGCGGGGGTTGGTCCAGCACTACAACTCCCAACAGACCCCCATGTCTACAGGGAGGGTCGGGGGTTGGTCCAGCACTACAACTCCCAAAAGGCCCCCATTTCTACAGGGAGGGTGGGGGAGGGCGGGGTTGCTCCAGCACTACAACTTCCAACAGGCCCCCATGTCTACAGGGAGGGTGGGGGGTAGGTCCAGCACTACAACTCCCAACAGGCCCCCATGTCTACAGGGAGGGTGGGGGGGTTGGTCCAGCACTACAACTCCCAACAGGCCCCCATGTCTACAGGGAGGGTGAGGTTGGGTGGGGGAACGGTGGGGGTTGGTCCAGCACTACAACTCCCAACAGGCCCCCATGTCCACATGGAGGGTGGGGGTAGGTGGGGTGTTGTGGGGGTTGGTCCAGCACTACAACTCCCAACAGGCCCCCATGTCTACAGGGAGGGTGGGGGAGGGGGGGGGTGGGTCCAGCACTTCAACTCCCAACAGGCCCCCATGTCCACATGGAGGGTGGGTGGGGTGTTGTGGGGGTTGGTCCAGCACTACAACTCCCAACAGGCCCCCATGTCTACAGGGAGGGTGGGGGGTAGGTCCAGTACTTCAACTCCCAACAAGCCCCCATGTTCACATGGAGGGTGGGGGTGGGTGGGGTGTTGTGAGGGTTGGTCCAGCACTACAACTCCCAACAGGCCCCCATGTCTACATAGGTCCAGCACTACAACTCCCAACAGGCCCCCATGTCTACAGGGAGGGTGGGGGGGTTGGTCCAGCACTACAACTCCCAACAGGCCCCCATGTCTACAGGGAGGGGGGTTGGTCCAGCACTACAACTCCCAACAGGCCCCCATGTCTACAGGGAGGGTAGGGGAGGGTGGGGGAGGGTAGGGGGTTGGTCCAGCACTACAACTCACAACAGGCCCCCATGTCTACAGGGAAGGTGGGGGGTAGGTCCAGCACTACAACTCCCAACAGGCCCCCGTGTCTACAGGGAGGGTGGGGGGGTTGGTCAAGCACTACAACTCCCAACAGGCCCCCATGTCTACAGGGAGGGTGGGGGTGGGTGGGGGGTTGGTCCAGCACTACAACTTCCAACAGCCCCCCATGTCCACATGGAGGGTGGGGGTGGGTGGGGTGTTGTGGGGGTTGGTCCAGCACTACAACTCCCAACAGGCCCCTATGTCCCATTCCAGAGCAAGATGGAGTCCGCCCACCATTTACTGACCAGTGCATCTCCTCCCTCAAAACCACAGGTAGGTAGCCATCTTCACAGGGGCACCATCCAATAGCAGGACCGGACCACACGTATACAAGTATTGTCTCCCCACCTCAACAACACCTTAATGCCCATTACTGTCTACCACACCAACATGATGACACCAACAACCATGTCCTGATTGTATAGTAATGTGTAATGTAACAACAACTAACCTGTCAAGTCCACATCATTGATTGTTAATTTTTTTTCCCTCAGGTGATCGAAACTTGAAAGGCAAAACCAGCACCCGCCAGCACCAGTCGCCCCCCTCACAGCCAGGACTCTCAGGAGAAGAATCCATGGACACCTAGGGTGCAGAGGACGAGCTGGGCCAAGCACACTTCCAGGGCCATCAGACTCCCAGGACATCCCTGCCTCCACCACCTTGGCCAGTGTCACCACACCAACACCTGCCATTGTGAGCTGTGCAGCTACCACCACCACCACCACTCCTGCCTGTGCCACCCTGCCTGACCCATCGTCACATGATGGGCCATCGACATCCCAGGCTAGCAGGGAGAGTGGACGGGTGAGGACACAGGTGACGCCACAGGTCACAAACAGGAGTGTAGCTGCAAGGCGAGGTCGTGAACAACACCCAGCCCATCCTGGGACAGAGACCCTGGATGCCATTGCCAGAGTGGAAGCCTCCTACGAGCGGTCGCAGGCACAGGCCGATCGTGCACACCACGACTCGCTAGACACCTGCCAGCTGTTGCGGTCCTTGGACACCCGATTGGGACAAATTGTTGACATCATGGGGCAGCAAACAGCTCTTTGGAGGGAGTGGTTATCCCGCACCACACCACCTCCCCCTCCCCCAATTGGCCAGTGGGACAGGGCACCAACACCACCTCCCCCTCCCCCAAGTGGCCAGCGGGACAGGCCACCAACACCACGGCCTCCATCCCCTGAGGCCACTGACAGGGAGGTGGACCTAGAACAACCTGCCCCCACAGCTGGCACCGCTCCGGCTCCAAGACGGAGGGGCCGTCCGAGGCTTGATCCAGCTGACAGCAGTGGCAATGCACCATCCACCCGCTCAAAGAGGGGCCGCCACTGACTTCACCCTTCAATGAGCTTGGCATTCACTCTGCGAACCATCTTGCCCCACAATGCCAAGCATTGGCACACGTCTGTTGGACAAGGTGTACATCACACAATGTGGTGTCCCCATGGTGTTTTCATCTGACATGACCTTCAACTCTCACTTCCCCACCAACACCTATTTATAAATATGCACAAACAGTAATCCACACCCTGTAAATAAACACCACGTAAACACTCAATGCTGTGTGACCTCCATGTTTCAATCACAGGTTTGTCTTAGTGCAACCCGGGTTGATCGTGGAATCTGCTCCGATGTTATCTCCGCCACATTCTTGCTGAGACTGGAGATGTCGTCCCAGCGCTTGTGGCAGTATGTGTGTCATCTATTGCACACCCCCACTGCCCATACATCACGTGCTATGGTCCTCCACATGGCCTTGCGAAGGTGCAGCTTGACCTACCATGATGGGAGACAAAAGGGGAAAGTCAGTGGACATTTGGCCATTCACACAGATAGGAGCAACACGTATCCTTCAGCAGCCATGCACAGTACAGCACATGTGAAGGTCCCACAGCACACCGCCAAGATTTCAGAAGCCAGGAGTCAGTGACCACCTCATGATCACCAACATGTCCCCCACTGCACTTACCACTTGTCCGGGGGCACAGTAGAGTGCCCCCCGCAGTCATAGTGGCGGAGCACACCGTCCACAAGGACATCCAGCTCCGCTGCGGTGAAGGGACGAGACCGGATCTCTCGCACTCTCGACAAGGCAGGGTCCCGGACTGTGGCACAACAGCAGCAGTTGGTGGATTGCTCAGCAGCAGCTGGTAGAGGAGATGGGTGCAGGCAGCAGTTGGTGGATTGCTCAGCAGCAGCAGGTGTCGCGTTCTAATCTAGGACCCTGATCGATACTATGACCTTATGTCCCTAAACGGCTATAATCCCCTTATTCCCCTATATTGGCATAACCGATCAAATGCAATATTCAGAAACTCGTCTCTGGCCTTACACGAACAGAGCCACATTTCAGAATCGCTTCCTCTGCAACTTCCTTTGCAGCTAATTAGTGCAATGACATAGCAGAAGTTACTATCTAAGATTCCTAGATTAACAATCCGAAGCTTCTACTTCTATTTTTAGATACATCTAGAGACATAATAACTTTAAACCAGCCTCTAGCACATTTTACTGAAATGCATTTATATGTGATGAAATTATCTCGCCTTTTTTTCTGTATTCAGAGATATTTCATGTGTAATTCTTTTTGCAAAATCGTTCATTGATTGCATATGCTATAATTTGAATGATTTCTATGCTTCAAAGACGTACAGTACCTACATTTTCACGTATTTCAAATACGCCTATTTCAAATGCATATATGTATTTTGGGTTGGGCAATGTTACACATGCATCTTATTGCTCTAGTTTTAGTAATTTGATGGACATAAATTTGTGGAGTGGGTATCGCGTTCTAATCTAGGACCCTGACCGATACTGTGACCTTATGCCCCTATACGGCTATAATCCCCTTATTCCCCTATATTGGCATAAACGATCAAATGCAATATTCAGAAACTCGTCTCTGGCCTTACACGAACAGAGCCACATTTCAGAATCGCTTCCTCTGCAACTTCCTTTGCAGCTAATTAGTGCAATGACATAGCAGAAGTTACTATCTAAGATTCCTAGATTAACACTCCGAGTTCTTCAACAAGATAAAAACTCAGCAACCTGGGAAAGCCCCGCTTGCTATGTTTTGATTAGTAATAGCACTCTAATGAGCACTGATAGACGATCACTTCCTAGTGACATCTTTATTGACGTCTTATGTCCAAAAACTTACGTCAAACAAGGCACCTTTCAGGTATAAATATTACCAACGTTGCCTTCAGCAAATGCTGAAGCTGTCTCGCTGAAGTTGCTGCTGTTATGCTGATGATAGCATCGCTGCTATCACTACTGCTATCACTGCTAACGAGCAAACGATGGTGTGGTGAACTTAGGAGCTGAACAGCCGTCCCCTGCAAGAGCCCAGCAGATGCAAGCTGCCCACGGACGCTGCCCCTCCTCTTCCTCAACGCGCTGAAAGAGACGCTGTCTTTTCTCCTGCAGAGAAATCCAGCTCCTGCGTTTCCAGCCTAGTTTTGCGAGTGACTGGGATATCGAGTCCCCTGAAGGAGATACCAGACCTCCATCATTCTATTCCAGAGGTATGGTGTTGACTAAACCCTTAGAGAGACTTCTTGAAGCAAACCTTGGCAAAACCAACTTAACTTAAAGTTACTTACTTACTCCCCTCCCAAGTATTAGGCTTAGGTCAGGTACACTGGGGTAGGCATAGTTAGAAGCACCAGTTGAGTATTTTAGCCTAATGTATATATGAATGTATATATGTTTTATTCATTTTAAACCATTGTATGGCTAAGAAACCACATCAATGCTTTTACAGTATTATTTCGCAATACTCCTTTTACTGTACGTACTTTTTATAATAACAAGTCTTGCAATTGTGGCAATTCATTTCTCTTGTACGAGAAGAAAGACTGTTCAATAAATGTTACCTTTTATTGAAAACGCCCGTCTCTCTATTCTCTACGTATTGTGAAAGTAATCTGCACAACAACTGACTGAGTAAAATAACTGTCTATTGTTTCACACGACCCTAGAGATTGACTCTTATCTGAGGAGCAAAGTTGTCATGTTGCACGGTTGTTGGAAAACTGAATCCCTTCTTGTCTGTACCAAGGAAGCTGATCACTTCCTATTCAGAGAAGAAAGTTTCCAGTGACCTCTGAGCTAGTTGGTAACAAACCCAATTAAGTTTAGCATAGTCAGTGGAGGCCTGGAAGATCCGCACTTCTACGTCGATACTACTGTTTATGTTATTCCAATGCCCAGGGCCTATTGGGAAAATAGGAACTACACTACATGGCGCCCAACATTTGGTAAGGCGATAAACTAACGCAAGACGTTAGAGTAACTCAGTCGTGCATTTTTCACACAGACCCCTTTCTCCCGTAAATACTCCAATAGACGTCTGGAGTGGGTGAAAGGTTAAAATCCGCCCTAACTCAGTCGGAAGAGATTCCTATGTAAAGCTCTGGTTTATTCAACGTTGAAGGATACAGTGTTCCAAAATATTGTGCACCTAATCTTTGTCTCCTTGGAGACCTGCTCTGCAAACCTTGCATTTATACAATGCCAGGAGAAAACGGAACCACTGGGGGTGCAGTAAATGCGACTCAGCAGGGTCCCGACGGGACTACTGAACCGGGTGCAATAATTATCCCGGCACATTTGAGAAAATCTATAACGTTAAAACTTATAGAAAATGGACTGACCACACAAGGTGGCACAGTCGTCTTCGTGATAGAGGCACACGAATATCGGCAGACAGAGGTATTCTATTCATGGATAAAATTTCCAGCGGCAAACGCTGCAACACATGAGTTCCATTATTATAAAATAGAGGATCCACCGGGAGAGTACGCTCCTTTTGAGGAGATTGAAATCCCATTAAAATACCAAGAACATTTACTTTGGTTTAAAGGCGCCCTAAAACATAATGATCATATTACCAGGCTCGGTCCACTAGGTAGACCAGGAGCAACGTGGCCGGTTCTAGCCAGCTACACACCACATCCGGACATTGAAAAAATGTCAAAAGAAGAGCTGTTAGTACAGCTAAAGACATTAATTAAAATACATAGGCAATTAGTCCAATATGTAATGCGGACTGCTACAGTTCAAACAGCTGTTAATACACCACAGCTGACCCCTCATCAGGGGAACACTAATAAAATTACACCACAGAACATACAGTCATGTCTTGGTAAAACACCCGTAAAACGGGAACAAATTCCTTTCTGGTTAGCGCAGAAAATTACTCAAATAGAGGCAGTATTTCCAAATACTACCCCTATTGAAAAACACAGGATCCTGACCATCTGCCTTCCAATGGGGGTCGCACCACACATGGAGGACTGTGACACTTGGGGTACAGTCTTTGCTTCCATTTACACAAAAACACATGGTGTTCCGTCTATGGCAGTAATACCAGAAGTGCTAAAACAGATTCAAAATGAATACGGTCCAGAACCTGCTTTAACTCTTGGTATGAAATTACTGAAAGACTTCAAGCAGGTCTCGGCTATATTATTAGCCAACATAAAAGGAGAAGCAGCATCTGTGGCGATCCGCCAGAAGTTGAAGGAAACAGATATAACAGATCAACCTATTGAGCTTGCCAGAATCATAGAAAAATGCTATGAAGAATTAGGTAGAGACAGCTTGGGTGGAAAACCAGTAAAGCCCCAACTGCTCGAAAATCCTGAAAAATGATTTATTAAAAATAATTCAAACACTCCTAAAAAGAGCTGGGATGGAAATAAACAATCCACTCCCAAGGAAAAAGTTTTCCAGTCCAGAGGAAGGTCTCCTCGACGGAGGGAAAGAACTCCGACTCGAGAACACCAGTGTCAGGACTATGCCGACCCCCATTAAGAGACCTCTGTCAGTCCCTGCAGCTAGGGGAAGATTTCCTGTTTGGCGGTTGTTTCCACTTTGGGGTTCCCTGCAGAAATTAGCTCATGACCACTGTCTGACGGAGGCGTAGTACGCCTCCGGCTTGTGCCACCATTTTGATGTGGTTAGCGTTCTAGCCTTTTTCAGCAGTCCGCCATTTCCTATTCCCGCACGTTCTATGTGGCGCACTTCAACTGTCCCTTTCGAGCAGTTAGACGCCCTGAGTTTGGCTCCTGTCAATTCACCGCGTTCTTTCATAGTTTTCCCCTTTTCCAGTCAGCATTCTCAGAGACTTAGTTCCGGAACCCTTGGAGCGTGTTTACGTTCCGTTCCCGTTGGATTCCTGCATTCCGGATTGAAAGTCCCCCCCTCTTGCCGCGGCCAGTGTCCGGCTGTGCGGACTCATTCAGTCAGCGCTCCTCGTCAGAGTTTCGTCCCGGTGGGCAAGTACCTTCCCGCATATACTCAGAATTGCGGTAAGAACATTTCATTCTTCCAGACTTGTTGGTGCTATCCTTGCCCAGTGCCTGTTGGTCCATTCGTCTGCTTTAGAGCGTTCCTGTCAGTAGGAAACCTGAACTCCTGTGCAGAACTATCTCGAACTTGGCTCCCTCCTAGTTTTCGTGACAAAGACTTTTGAGAGTTTCGATCCGCTTCTGTGGTTCAACAAGTAAATGAGAGTATATATTATATGCATATGGTAATACTGTTGTCTACCACATCTATTCTTCGCATCACCATTTCTACAACTCTACACAAGCAACAAGAGTTTCCAACCCTCATATGAACTTATTGGGACTCAGTAAGAGAGAAGCTAACTCCACACTTTAACCAGGTATGATTGAGGAGAGTTGAGGGTGTGAGAGTGTGTTGCCCATCTATTATTAGAACGTTAGTAATGTTCTGCTCCCTGTTGCAGGTGTTCCCCAGCCACTCCTTCCAGAGGTAGTTGCGAAGACACCAGTGTGGAAGACTCTCTTTGTTGTTTGTTATCCACTTCCCCTTTCCCTTCCATTCCTGGGCTTGGAGCAATCCGGGTGCAGGGGTGTTTGGGAATTTGGAAATTAGCATCGTAGAAGATAGCCGCTCGCTCCCACGGAGATCCGGATATTTCAGGTACTGCTTCTGACAGAGTGAAGTGCCTCAATTATCTTCCGTCTGGGCGAGATGGCCGAGGGATTGGATGTCAAAGCCTTGACTTCCGTGTTAGAGGGACTACAGAAACAGTTGAGTGAGACGAGGGAGGAAGTTAGGAAATCTAACCAGGAGGCTAGTTATTTACGTCAGAGATTAGATGAGCTAGCAGAGAGCCCGCGCCCCAATTTTGGTAGTATAAAATCATCTGCCTTTGGTTCCGCTCCCTCCTCATCCTCCTCTTCGGAGTTTACCACACAGGTGGTGCACGCAATGTCCCCTACCATTCCGTTGGCCCCACCCGAGAGATTTCAGGGAGATCCCCACAAGGCCCAAATCTTCCTGACTCAGTGTTCGTTGCATTTCCTTTGTAAGCCCATTCTGTTTAAAGAGGATCAGTCTAAAGTGGCTTTTGTGCTGTCCTACCTGAGCGGAGATGCTGCAGCGTGGTCTTTGCCTTTGGTGGCAAGCAACGATCCAGTGTTGTATAAATTTGAAGAATTCAAAGCTGAGTTTCTGTGCATTCTCGATCGAAGAAACGTCTCACAGACCACCGACAATGAACTATTAGAATTGAAGCAAGGGAATCGAGATTTGGTGGCTTATTTGGCACAATTCAATAAATTGATCGTTGAAACGAGTTGGCCCGAGGCTAAGCGGGCGGCCATTTTCTACCGAGGCCTCAAAGATGAGTTGAAGGACGGTTTGGCGCAGATTCCCAAACGACCCACAGATGTGTCAGAACTCATAGATCTAGTATTGCAGATTGATCAGCGGCTTGCAGAAAGGGGAAGTGAACGTCGAAAGGATGTCCGCACTCTTCCGCCACGATTTGATCGGTCTCGACCGGAGGTTGCAAAAAACCCTGAAAGCCAAAATCAGGAAGAGCCGATGCAGGTGGGAACTATTGGAGGCCCTCTTACGCAGGAGGAACGAGAAAAGAGACGACAAGGTCGATTGTGTATGTATTGTGGGCAGTCGGGCCATTTTGTCAGGGAATGTCCGAAGAGATCAAAGGCAAGCACGTGGGTAAAAGATCGGCTCCACCAGTAGACGGAGTTGCACTGGTGGGAGCGAGGGAAGAGCCAACTCCCAAGCCACAACTTTTAGCTAATACCCTGCAATCCGCGGCCCCGCATCTGAATCTGCTGTGTAAGATAGAGTTTGGAAAAACTCAGAAGGATGAAGTTTCGGTGATGGTTGATTCGGGGGCTACCGGGAACTTCTGCGACATCCAGTTTGCCAAAGCTATTGGAATACAATTCGAAAAGAAGTCCAGACCGGAACCGGTGCGAGCAGTGGATGGCACCCAGTTGTCGTCGGGACCAATTGCTTTTGATACTGAATTGATGACTGTGGTGGGACCCGGTGAGCATCGAAGCTTCATTCGATTTAACCTCATCGATGCCCCTCAGTTCCAACTCATACTGGGGTTGCCCTGGCTCACCGAGCATAACCCGCAGATCGATTGGTCACGGCGTTCTGTAAAGATGAATTCCGGATTTTGTTTAGAGCATTGTTTCCAGTCGACTCCAGAGAGCCCAAGTTCCACGTTGTCGCAAAACCTGGCCTATCAGGTTCAAATGGTGTGTGCTTTGGAGGCCCCAGAGATTCCAGAAGAATATCAGGACCTGAAAGAGGTATTCAATGAAAAGGAAGCTAAGAAATTGCCACCTCATCGAGAATATGACTGTCGGATAGAATTGGAGCCTGGGGTGTCTTTACCATGCAGTAGAATCTATGCACTGTCGGAACCGGAGAACCTCCATTTGAAGGACTATATTGAACAAAACCTAGCCAATGGGTTCATCCGCCCTTCTCAGTCTCCAGTTTCCTCGCCCCTCTTCTTCATTCCCAAGAAGGATGGGACTTTGAGAACTTGCATTGATTATCGGGCCTTGAACTTGGCCACCAAGAAGAACCGTTATCCTCTGCCCCTCATTTCGGAACTCCTAGATCAGGTCAAGAATGCATGTGTGTACACAAAATTGGATTTACGAGGGGCCTATCATTTGGTGCGTATGGCCGAAGGAGAGGAGTGGAAAACTGCCTTTCGAACCAGGTTTGGTTTGTATGAATACCAAGTGATGCCCTTTGGGCTCTGTAACGCCCCCGCTGCTTTCCAGCATTTTGTAAATGACGTGCTTCGAGAGTGCCTGGACCGCTTTGCAGTGGTCTACATCGATGACATCCTTATTTATTCCAACAGTTTAGAGGAACACGTTCATCATGTACGAGCCATCTTGAAACGCCTGCTGGAGAACCATCTGTTTGTCAAACTTGAGAAATGTGTCTTTCACTCTTCCCGAGTGGAATTCTTGGGCTTTGTTTTGTCTCCGGAAGGAGTATCCATGGATGACTCTAAGTTGCAGGCAATTAAATCATGGCCGGCGCCCAGATCTGTGAAGGAGATCCAAAGTTTCCTGGGATTCGCCAATTTTTATAGACGCTTCATCCTGAACTTCTCGGAGAAGGTGAGCCCAATTACTAGACTGCTAAAGAAAAATGTACGATTCGTCTGGGAGCGTGAATCGGAGGAGGCGTTTCAGCAATTAAAAGAAGCTTTCGTGACAGCCCCAGTGCTACAACACCCTAATTTGAGTGAGCCCTTTTTTATTGAAGCTGACGCATCCAATTTGGCCATCGGAGGAATCCTGTCACAGCGCCAGAAGAACACTGGCCAACTCCATCCAGTGGCATACCATTCTCGCAAACTTACTCCTGCAGAGATAAACTACTCCATCGCTGATAAGGAGCTTTTGGCCGTCAAGGAGGCATTCAAGGTTTGGAGACACTATTTGTTGGGAGCGAAACATGTAGTCACCGTCTTCACCGATCATCGAAATTTACAGTTTCTCAAGTCAGCTCGCACGCTCACCCCCAGGCAATTGCGTTGGTCGCTCTTCTTTGCAGATTATGATTTTGTCCTCACGTACAAGCCCGGGTCCTCCAATGGAAAGGCGGATGCTCTTTCACGTTTGAGTATGGGAGAGGAAACCAAAACCAAAATGGAAGGGTTTATCATTCCTGAGGAAAAGATAGTGGCCATAGCTATAGAAGACGATTTGGAGACCCGAATTAAGGAAGAGTTTGCCAAGGCCGAATTTTCTGATTGGGAATCAGGCGGTCCAGATCGCAGTGTGAGAAATGAAAAACCCTTCTGGCAAGAAAAGATGTTTGTTCCCAGTGAGAAATTGCAAAATGAAGTCATTCAGCATTTTCACGACCACCCATTAGCAGGCCACAGAGGAGCTAAGAAGACCTTGGACTTAATCAAGAGAACCTTCATTTGGCCAGGCATGGACGCTCAGGTGAGGCAGTACATCGCCACTTGTGAGCCTTGTGTTAAGGGCAAGAGTATGAGGCAGTCCCCACAGGGCCTTTTAATGCCGTTGCCTATAGCCCCGTCTCCCTGGCATTCAGTCTCCATGGACTTCATAGTAGACCTGCCTTCCAGCCAGGGGTATTCAGTCATTTGGGTGGTGGTGGATATGTTTACCAAGATGAGCCACTTTGTCCCCTTGAGGTCCCTCCCCACAGCGTCTCAGTTAGCTACCCTGTTTGTGGAACACATTGTAAAATTGCATGGGGTTCCAAAGGTGGTTATTTCCGACGAGGGCCTCAGTTTGTCTCTCGATTTTGGAAGGCTTTCCTAAAGGGTCTAGGAGTCGACTCTCGTTTGTCCACCAGTTTCCACCCAGAAACGGATGGACAGACCGAGAGAGTGAATCAGGACTTAGAACAATATCTCCGATTATATTTGATGGATCAGGAAGGAGAATGGCCCTCTTTGTTGAGTACGGCAGAGTTCGCGTACAACAATGCAGTCCATTCGTCTACTGGGTTTTCTCCCTTCTACCTGAACTCAGGTCGGCATCCCAATATGCTAGTGGGTCGGGTAGACGTTGAGGTCCCAGCAGCAGAAGAGGTGATACAAGAGTTACAGAAATCCTATCAGGTAGCCTCTTCCAACCTCCAGAAAGCCAAGGATGCTTACAAAGTACAGGCAGATAAGAAAAGAAAAGAGAGTCCCATGTATGAATCTGGAGAAAAGGTGTGGATTTCCACTCGACATATGCGGTTGAGAGGAAATCGAAAGTTCCAACCTAGGTTTGTAGGTCCCTACCCTGTGGTTCGAATGATTAATCCAGTGAGTGTGAGGGTGGCTCTTCCCAAGTCCTTGAAGATCCATCCAACGTTTCATGTGTCATTGATTAAAAGAAACCCACCAAACTTCAGGCGTGTCCTACCACCAGCTCCAGTTCAAGTTCAGAGTTCAGAAGAATTCGAGGTTAAAAGAATCCTAGACTCCAAACTCAAGAGAGGGAAAATCTTTTACCTCGTGGACTGGAAGGGTTATGGCCCGAGGAAAGGTCATGGGAACCCAGCAGTAATGTTCATGCCCCAAGACTGGTCAACGAATTCCACAAGGTTCATCCCCAAAAACCCAGGGAGGGGGCTTTGGTGGGGGGTACTGTCAGGACTATGCCGACCCCCATTAAGAGACCTCTGTCAGTCCCTGCAGCTAGGGGAAGATTTCCTGTTTGGCGGTTGTTTCCACTTTGGGGTTCCCTGCAGAAATTAGCTCATGACCACTGTCTGACGGAGGCGTAGTACGCCTCTGGCTTGTGCCACCATTTTGATGTGGTTAGCGTTCTAGCCTTTTTCAGCAGTCCGCCATTTCCTATTCCCGCACGTTCTACGTGGCGCACTTCAACTGTCCCTTTCCAGCAGTTAGACGCCCTGAGTTTGGCTCCTGTCAATTTACCGCGTTCTTTCATAGTTTTCCCCTTTTCCAGTCAGCATTCTCAGAGACTTAGTTCCGGAACCCTTGGAGCGTGTTTACGTTCCGTTCCCGTTGGATTCCTGCATTCCGGATTGAAAGCCCCCCCCCCTTGCCGCGGCTAGTGTCCGGCTGTGCGGACTCATTCAGTCAGCGCTCCTCGTCAGAGTTTCGTCCCGGTGGGCAAGTACTTTCCCGCATATACTCAGAATTGCGGTAAGAACATTTCATTCTTCCAGACTTATTGGTGCTATCCTTGCCCAGTGCCTGTTGGTCCATTCGTCTGCTTTAGAGCGTTCCTGTCAGTAGGAAACCTGAACTCCTGTGCAGAACTATCTCGAACTTGGCTCCCTCCGAGTTTTCGTGACAAAGACTTTTGAGAGTTTTGATCCGCTTCTGTGGTTCAACAAGTAAATGAGAGTATATATTATATGCATATGGTAATACTGTTGTCTACCACCTCTATTCTTCGCATCACCATTTCTACAACTCTACACAAGCAACAAGAGTTTCCAACCCTCATATGAACTTATTGGGACTCAGTAAGAGAGAAGCTAACTCCACACTTTAACCAGGTATGATTGAGGAGAGTTGAGGGTGTGAGAGTGTGTTGCCCATCTATTATTAGAACGTTAGTAATGTTCTGCTCCCTGTTGCAGGTGTTCCCCAGCCACTCCTTCCAGAGGTAGTTGCGAAGACACCAGTGTGGAAGACTCTCTTTGTTGTTTGTTGTCCACTTCCCCTTTCCCTTCCATTCCTGGGCTTGGAGCAATCCGGGTGCAGGGGTGTTTGGGAATTTGGAAATTAGCATCGTAGAAGATAGCCGCTCGCTCCCACGGAGATCCGGATATTTCAGGTACTGCTTCTGACAACCAGTCTCCCCAGAGGGAGCCCTCTGAGAAAAGATACAACCTTAGAAATAGGGATAATTTGAAGAAGCCTGATAGATATCAAAGTATTGATACACGTCCCTCTCGATCTTTTTCGCAGAAATCGGAAAGAAGAGGACGGTCAGACCAGGAGAGCACACCAAGTCCAAAGACAAGGAACCTGCTCAGAGTAAAAAATCTCAATTTCCAAAAAAGAAGGTAGCCAGTGTTAGAGTAATCGAACATGCCAAGAATACTGAGGACACAGTTGAAAAACGGGGAGTGGGCACAGACAATGCTAGACAATGCAGCAGAAATCACTATAGCCCGCAAGATCTTGATGAGTCATCTGGAGACAGTGGACACGAATAAATACATTCAGGTTGAAACTGCCGACACCAGACTTAGCGAGCCTCATAAGATATACGAAATAACATTGCGTATAGAGGGTGATAAGACTAGGAAAATAAAGGGTCTCTTTTGGGATAAATTCTCAAAAGGCTATGATATTCTCTTAGCTGAAAAAGATTGGCCCCCAGAGTTTGTCAGGGAGTGCTCTCGTGGCGAAGAAATGATTATGCCTGCCTTCTCGAATCACATTCCGATTCACAAAAAATATACTTATGCAAGGAAATGGGCAGTAGCCCAGGCACCGGCATTATATAAAAATCATGTAGGATGGGATGAGGACTCACCTCCTCACAAAATCCAGTTAAAAAGTGAACCAACTGCCCAAAGGCAGTATTCCATTAAGCAAGAAGCTAAAAAACAAGTCAGGGAGATCTTAGATCAACTTGAATACCAGGGGGTGATTGAAACATGCACCTCTCAAATGAACATCCTTTGTTTCCTGTCTCCAAGCCAGACAATTCATATCGTCTAGTTTTGGACTCCAGACAACTTAATGCATGTTGCAAAACTTTTGCAGTACAAAATTCACATAGTGCTGCACTAATGAATAACATAGTTAGGAAAAAATATAAAACGACATTAGACATATCTAATGTTTTTTTTTGTCAAAACATTGCACCAGAAAGCAGATACTTGACCGCTTTCTCCGTAATGGGGTCTCAGAAAAATTTCTGTAGGCTCCCACAGGGGTTCAAGAACAGCCCAGGACTATTCTCAGCTAGAGTAACGGAGTTACTACAAATATATGATGATGAGGCATTATCTTACGTAGATGATATCTATCTCACAGATGACGACTTGGATACTCACTTGAAAAGAGTGAACACCATTATACTTGGGTTCGCAGCAGAGGGTTACAAATTCAACTTTAAAAAGTCTCGAATTGCCCATCTGACAGTATTATTTTTAGGATACGAATTATAAAGTGAAGGAAAAAGCCTAGCGGACAACTTCTTAGAGAAGTGCGCTGTACTCCAAGCTCCAAAAACGCTGAAGAATTTACAATCGATTCTAGGTTTTCAGAATTTCGGAAGAACTTACATTCTAAATTATGTGGAGAGGGTTAAACCTCTCTACGAACTAATTAAACCTGATTTTAAACAAATCACCTGGACTCAAAAACACACAGAAATTTTGAGATCACTGCAAACAGACATGTTATCAAAAACAAAATTAGATACACGTGACAACACACGCGTTCTTGTAATCCGAGTCATCCCAGGAAGATGCGGATTCACGTACCTAACGTCTAATGAGGGAGAAAAGGTACCAATAGCTTACAAATCACATTTGTACACAAAGGCTGAAATAAAATTCAGTTCAACTGAGAAAATTCTAACTGCGGTTCAGACTGCTGTAGCAAAAGAAAGGCCCCTAGCACAAGGTAAACGAATGATAATCGTTACACCCATACCAGCTTTAGAAGCTGTAACTAAAGCAAGCATTCCTAATGCTAAAGCTTTGCATCCAAGATGGATCCAGTGGGTTAATTCTCTTGCTGCAACAGACGTAGTTTACGAATTTGATCCTAATTTAAAGACACAGGAATTTTTACAATATGAATATGAATGTCCTCTGCCAATTGAAATCCTGCCTCTCGAAGAATACGGAAGTATTATATATACTGACGGATCAGCACAACCCGCAGTTGGGGGCAAACAAGCTTATAGTGCTGCGTGCGCGATTGTTAAAGGTCGTTGGCACAAAGGAAAATTTAGACCAGTGGTCACTAAAACACAATCTCTAGGAGATTGTTCAGCTCAACGAGCAGAATTGGTAGCATTTAAGATGGCGCTAGAAAATACCGATCGCGAATTCCCCACACTCATAGTGTGCGATTCATATTATTGCGTACAATCTTATAATGAATACTTGCAGAATTGGGTGGAAAATGGTTTCAAAGATGCAAAAGGTGGCACAATCAAGCATAAAATGCTTTGGGAACAGGTAGTTCTTTTACAGAAAGAACTACAAAAGACTCACGTGATACACACTCTGAGTCATCAACGTGATGACGTTCACGTTGCAGGGAATTCATTGGCTGATGAAGCCGCGAAGGCAGCTGTGCAAACGGCTTCCGTAGCTGCGATTACTCGGTCACAAACAAAAATAGACAGCGACATTCTACAAGTTGTCAGTGCGTCAGTAAAAGATGATAAGAAAACACTCCCAAAAGGCTTTCCAGAAAAGTACTTATATTCAACAGATACAAATAATGTTCCTTTTGCTCGAATCCCTGGAGTGGGGGATACAGTAATTCCAAACATGGAACACAGGTTAGGACTAATCAAAGCGGCACACAAAGGGCTTGCCTCGGCACACGCTGGCGTTTCGGCAACAATATCATTATTAAAACAGAGATATTGGTGGCCTCGCATGAGAATACAAACTAAGAAGTATGTATTAGAATGCGAAATATGCTAAAGAATGAAAGTATCAACAGTAAAACGACCAGCGCAGACTCCCCTTCTCATCTCGGATAAACCATGTGCATGTGTTTACCTGGACCACTGTGGTCCCCTACAAAGGGACGGCAACTATAAATATATCATGGTCGCAGTGGATTCCTGTACGAGGTTCATATGGATGTGGCCCCAGCGCTCGGCTGATGCCAGAACGGTTATAAAAGATCTGCAAGTCTTTATCGGCACATACGCAATTGCCATGTTCCATTCTGGCCAGGGTCCTGCTTTTAGCTCTCGAGCTTATAAGGAGGCCATGGCCAGCATGGGAGTTGGGTTGCGGTATTCTTGTCCGTCGCACCCCGAAGGGAATAGTGTGGCTGAAAGAAAAAACCGGGACATAAAGCAATCTATAACAGCGAAGGTATTAGGTTCGGGTGCTGGGTGGGTCAAACATTTAATAAGTGTCCAAATCAGTCCTAATAATTTGCCAAGAAATTCTCTAAAAGGTTTCAGCCCATACGAACTATTGTTCGGAACTAGAATGCGAGTTCAGGACCTAGATAGTCAAGTATCAGTGGTACAAGATAAGAAAACAGACTTTGACATCAAAGATCGTTTGGCTGTTTTACAGGACTTGAATGAAACAAGAAAATCCTTAAGCAACATAAAGTTAAAGCAACAGCCAGCTAACACTGACGAGGCACCACAAGCAACAGCCCCAGCAAGGCCTGTCTGGATTCCAAAGATTGGGGATCTAGTCAGGGAAAAAATAGGGGTGAAGAAGGAATTTGGGCCTTCTTACAGAAAAGCAGTACCTGTCTTGGCAGTCACTGGAACAAGATCAGTAGTACTACCGCCCCTTGCTGGTAAAAAGGAGAACAGAGTTGTATCTATCGACCTGGTAAAACCACAAGCATGTGGCCTATAATCAACAGTAGGCCCATTGGATTCCCGAGAAACAACAGAATACCCAAACTTGCAACAATCCAAGAGGTTCAAACTGAAAGACTAATCACATTCGATCAGTCTGCAGTGCACAGAGAGGGACTATGCAATAATGCCATGGAACTCGTGCCTCTTGAGACACAGATTGAAACAGTTCATCAAGAAACACCAGTCTACAATGATGTGGCATCAGAAAGTGCTACCGAAAGACAGATTGAAAGAACAATCCCAATAATTGACAGAACTGCCTCTGGTTATTTCATCGACTTCGACAACTTTTCCGAGGATCAAAGCAACCCCGAAGTGATGCCAGAAACAAAAAAGACTTTTAAAGAAAAAGCAACAGAACTCTTTCATCAACTGAAGGAAATCTACCTTATTTCTCAATGGTTAGAGTTCTGGTTTGGTCTAGGTGTATTTTTCCTCCTGCTTTGGCTCATCATGGTACTTTGTTTGGGAAAATTCATTGAGGGAAAATATAGTACAATGGACACAGCAAGTCAGAACATCAACTTAGTCCTCAAACCACACAGATCATCCCACGTGAAGAAAAGAGAACTGTCAACAGTGAATGTCACAGCCATTCCAATACCCGGTGGGGTAGTATGGGAGAAAACTGACTATGAGATCTATGGTCCGGTCGAGATCCTGAAGTATCCTCATCAACTGAAGATTTCCTTAAGTGACTTTGTAAAACCTAGTACATTCTCTGATGATTGGGACTTTGACAGTATTAATAACATGATGTCTGATTTAGTAATGTCAGCTAGATTCACAGAACATGATTATTTACAAGGTTTGTCTAGTTATGAACAAATGTTCTGTTTTACACATTATGGCGATCATTATTTGCATAAATCTGCACAGCCTAGAAATGTTTTTAAGTATAATCAATGGGAACATTGTGCTACACCACCTAAAAGCAGTTCTAAAACATTCTTTGAGAAATTCAAGTACTTCTCAGGGTTTAACACCAGTGATGCAGAAACGTTTTATTACAAACTGTTAGATAAAACAGGATTGAAAACAATGCTGACAAACACTAAATTGATATATTCAGAAGCATTTTATGAAAAAATGATGACATTTGGTTTTGATTATTGGAAAAATAACATTGAAACAAAAACCATTTGGGGTACGAAAGAGTGGCAGGTACAAGGCCTAGAAGCTTTATTCATAACCTGCATGATACCAGAACAAATGATGTTGTCTTGGCCTAGCTAAGATTAAAGACCTTAGCAAACCGTCTATTCCGAAACCAATACCTGAAAATACAACAACAGATATTGAGATAGACGTATCTAAAATTTTACATTTAAACAGAACACATCCTGATTGGAAAAAGTGGTTAATCTGGCCTACTGACACAAACAACTGTCAAGATAGATTCCTGAATAAAACACAGGGGTTAAAAATGACCAGACAAGACCCTAGATACTCCCAGAGACAACATCCAGGGATATTAACAACAAACAGTGTAGGGAAACTCTGCCTCGAATGGCTAGGATTATCCATACTTGCTGAAATTAAGCAACACTTGTCTTTACTTAAAGAGGGTGCTGATTTGCGCGATTTTATAATGGGACCACGCAAACAGCGTCAAAAGCGTCTCATAGCGACCAGTATCTATGCTGCATACAACGAGGCTTGGAAAGTCACGCAAATTGAAACAGCAGAAAAAACACGAGAAATTGATCGTATTAATTTGGAAAAATCACTTTCTGTAGTGGACAATGGGTTAATGACTCTGTCCTCCAGAATATATTCGTTGGACAATATTGTATCCTCTGCCTTTGATATAATAGACAGAGACTTGCTAATGTTACAGCATGGCCAGTCACAATTACGTTCTATTGTACAATTAAACTGGACGCTGCAAAATCTTCGTTCAGGCTATGTGCCTTGGCGTTTAATTAACACAACGTCATTGTTTTCCACTTTTAACCTTACTGATAAACAAATCAGCTTGGCACAGAAAGGAGCAGACTATACAATCCTGAGCATCGAAAAACTTGAGAGATTACCATTGACAATGTCAGAAAGTCCTGTCATTGAATGGATAATACACGGTATTATCACAATTCCGATAACAACTTTCTGATTTAAAAAGTGCCTTGAATACATACCTACTGGCCAGTATGAACGATTGGGTAAAGGTTATGTTAAGTCAGCATGGAAATTACCATACACGCATTCATGCTATAGTGACAGCGACAAAAATGTATTTCTTAGTGGTGAAAACTGTAAACGTTCACTAAGCGGTATACTTTTGTGCCAGGGTATTAATTTACACGGAGCCTGTGAAGGTAATTCGAACAACCTTTCATGCCACCAGCTTGTCACATCTGCAACGCAGATAGAGCCTTTCTTTATGCAACTCGCAAATGGGAGTTACATTCTAAGAACGGATCACAGATGTTGTGGCCTTTTGCCAGGAAAAGCGTATCTCGTAAGCGTAACTTCCATGGTCAAATGCTGTATGCAAGCATTGTTCCCGAGCAGCCCTGGAGACATAGAGACTCCCATCTGGCCTCGTCTGCATTTCTCTTCTATATGAATTGATACTTTAAGCAAAATGAAGTCTGTGCTTTTGCAGACAACAGTGCCCATCACGTCATCAAAAGAGACGTATGATCTCCTAGTTGCAAGGACAGCTACGGAGGTTCATGACCTTTTATCAACAAATTGCCCCGTGCATTTCATAGAAATGCTTAGCCAACTCCTTAACATGTCTAGTGCCACAGGCATCCCAGGCATATTTAAGACGATTTTTACGGGACTGCTAACACCATTTCAAGCAATTCTGGGAATTGTTCCCAATTTTGTCCATTCAGTTTTTGGCGGCATACCCCTATTTTTGGGCCTTGTAGCAGGGATTTTATTTTTGACTCTCCTGCTCCGATATGGCAAGCCACAGCTCAGACATGACTCCTATGGGAATGGAAGGAACAATCCGAGCAGTGCGCTACCGGAACAGAATAACTAGAGTCCTTGGATTGGCCAGGCTGAGAGATCTAAACATGACCTGGTTCCTTTCATTCAGACCTATATGGCAAAACTGCATCTTACCTGTACTTCGATGTATGCTATGCGGAGATGAGTGCGTGTTGGACACCTGTCTTGCACTTCCATCAGCAGTACCAATGGATATCAATACTTTGCTCAGTCCGATAACGGCTCACGCATTGTGTTGTCCCCAGCGGCTACCAATCCTGATGACGGCATTCGTTGAGACTCCTGTACTATGACTAGGTGGTAACAGTGGAGCGAGTGACAAAAGCAACATCACCCAGGTACAACCTTCTGTGAACATTGCTGATCCAGCCTTTGATGACAGCAATCATTCTCACACCTGCCAAGTTACAGCACTATCGAATTTGGTCGAACTGTCACCTGATTTTGTAGACCAATTCTTTGAGAGCCTGTCTGATATGATGTTCTCACCCGAACAGAAACAATAACTTTAGAGAAGCATTCCGATACACAGCGTTCCCATGAACTCTAAATTCGGCCTTCAGTTTTGAACAACAAAAACTGCTAAAAGCGTTGGAACTCTATTTTCCCCGTTCAAGAAAAAATTCTTTTGAATTGAACACTTTTTAATTTTCACCTTTTTTCTGGCACGAGAAATTCTTTGCTTAAAGTAGAACTATTCATAGAGAACAGAAGCTTCTACTTCTATTTTTAGATACATCTAGAGACATAATAACTTTAAACCAGCCTCTAGCACATTTTACTGAAATGCATTTATATGTGATGAAATTATCTCGCCTTTTTTTTCTGTATTCAGAGATATTTCATGTGTAATTCTTTTTGCAAAATCGTTCATTGATTGCATATGCTATAATTTGAATGATTTCTCTGCTTCAAAGACGTACAGAACCTACATTTTCACGTATTTCAAATACGCCTATTTCAAATGCATATATGTATTTTGGGTTGGGCAATGTTACACATGCATCTTATTGCTCTAGTTTTAGTAATTTGATGGACATAAATTCGTGGAGTGGGTATCGCGTTCTAATCTAGGACCCTGATCGATACTGTGACCTTATGCCCCTATACGGCTATAATCCCCTTATTCCCCTATATTGGCATAACCGATCAAATGCAATATTCAGAAACTCGTCTCTGGCCTTACACGAACAGAGCCACATTTCAGAATCGCTTCCTCTGCAACTTCCTTTGCAGCTAATTAGTGCAATGACATAGCAGAAGTTACTATCTAAGATTCCTAGATTAACACTCCGAGTTCTTCAACAAGATAAAAACTCAGCAACCTGGGAAAGCCCCGCTTGCTATGTTTTGATTAGTAATAGAACTCTAATGAGCACTGATAGACGATCACTTCCTAGTGACATCTTTATTGACGTCTTATGTCCAAAAACTTACGTCAAACAAGGCACCTTTCAGGTATAAATATTACCAACGTTGCCTTAAGCAAATGCTGAAGCTGTCTCGCTGAAGTTGCTGCTGTTATGCTGATGATAGAATCGCTGCTATCACTACTGCTATCGCTGCTAACGAGCGAACGATGGTGTGGTGAACTTAGGAGCTGAACAGCCGTCCCCTGCAAGAGCCCAGCAGATGGAAGCTGCCCACGGACGCTGCCCCTCCTCTTCCTCGACGCGCTGAGAGAGACGCTGTCTTTTCTCCTGCAGAGAAATCCAGCTCCAGCGTTTCCAGCCTACTTTTGCGAGTGACTGGGATATCGAGTCCCCTGAAGGAGATACCAGACCTCCATCATTCTATTCCAGAGGTATAGTGTTGACTAATCCCTTAGAGAGAATTCTTGAAGCAAACCTTGGCAAAGCCAACTTAACTTAAAGTTACTTACTTACTCCCCTCCCAAGTATTAGGCTTAGGTCAGGTACACTGGGGTAGGCGTAGTTAGAAGCACCAGTTGAGTATTTTAACCTAATGTATATATGAATGTATATATGTTTTATTCATTTTAAACCATTGTATGGCTAAGAAACCATATCAATGCTTTTACAGTATTATTTCGCAATACTCCTTTTACTGTACGTACTTTTCATAATAACAAGTCTTGCAATTGTGGCAATTCATTTCTCTTGTACGAGAAGAAAGACTGTTCAATAAATGTTACCTTTTATTGAAAACGCCCGTCTCTCTATTCTCTACATATTGTGAAAGTAATCTGCACAACAAATGACTGAGTAAAATAACTGTCCATTGTTTCACACGACCCTAGAGATTGACTCTTATCTGAGGAGCAAAGTTGTCATGTTGCACGGTTGTTGGAAAACTGAATCCCTTCTTGTCTGTACCAAGGAAGCTGATCACTTCCTATTCAGAGAAGAAAGTTTCCAGTGACCTCTGAGCTAGTTGGTAACAAACCCAATTAAGTTTAGCATAGTCAGTGGAGGCCTGGAAGATCCGCACTTCTATGTCGATACTACTGTTTATGTTATTCCAATGCGCAGGGCCTATTGGGATAATAGGAACTACACTACACAGGTAGAGGTGATGGGTGCAGGCAGCTGTTGGTGGACTGCTCATCAGCAGCAGATAGAGGTGATGGGTGCAGGCAGCAGTTGGTGGATTGCTCAGCAGCAGCAGGTAGAGGTGATGGGTGCAGGTAGCAGTTGGTGGATTGCTCAGCAGCAGCAGCTAGAGGTGATGGGTGCAGGCAGCAGTGGCTGGAAGCAGTGGATGTGTGCTGCAGAGATTCACACATATATAGGGCCCTGAGCTGATATCAGTGGCACCCGTCTGCAGCAATTGGTTTTCCCGGGCTGCCTCTTTCAAAAAGAGCCAATGACTGGCCCTGCTACGGCGGTGCACGGCTTCCCCTATTTTTTTAATTCGCTTACGCACCCCGCGTTACCTGTTTCCATTGGCTACATGTGCAAGGACCGTCACGGTCACACACCGGCAACCGCATGTGCGCGCTACTGTGATGGTGCATCATTTGAAATTCAACACTCACTGGCGTTGCAATGGCGGAGCACGCTTTCCGCGGGGGAGGGGCATGCTAACACACACATTTGAATGAGCAAGTGGGAATGGCAGTTGGTACCCCCCCCCCCCTTTCAGTCACATTGCAGCACCCACCGCAGACCGCCGGGCCTTGCCCCTCTCATGTGCTGCTACTGATGTCCCTGCTGTATGCCATGGACTGTTGATGCACTTGACCCCTCTCATGTGCTGCCTCTGATGTACCTGCTCTGTTACGAACACTGCCCTGTTGCTGTTAGGATGCTGCATTGTTCCCTCTCATGTGCTGCCTCTGATGTACCTGCTCTGTGCCTTGCCATGGACTGTTGTTGCACTTGGCCCCTCTCATGTGCTGCCTCTGATGTACCTGCTCTGTTATGAACACTGCCCTGTTGTTGTTACGATGCTGCATTGTGCCCTCTCATGTGCTGCCTCTGATGTACCTTCTCTGTTATGGACACTGCCCTGTTGCTGTTAGGATGCTGCTTGTGCCCTCTCATGTGCTGTCCCTGATGTACCTTCTCTGTTATGAACACTGCCCTGTTGCTGTTAGGATGCTGCATTGTGCCCTCTCATGTGCTGCCTCTGATGTACCTGCTCTGTGCCTTGCCATGGACTGTTGATGCACTTGGCCCCTCTCATGTGCTGCCTCTGATGTACCTGATCTGTTATGAACACTGCCCTGTTGCTGTTAGGATGCTGAATTATGCCCTCTCATGTGCTGCCTCTGATGTACCTGCTCTGTGCCTTGCCATGGACTGTTAATGCACTTAGCACCTCTCATGTGCTGCCCCTGATGTCCCTGCTGTGTGCCATGGACTGTTGATGCACTTGAACCCTCTCATGTGCTGCCTCTGATGTACCTGCTCTGTTACGAACACTGCCCTGTTGCTGTTAGGATGCTGCATTGTGCCCTCTAATGTGCTGCCTCTGATGTACCTTCTCTGTGCCTTGCCATGAACTGTTGATGCACTTAGCCCCTCTCATGTGCTGCCACTGATGTCCCTGCTGTGTGCCATGGACTGTTGATGCACTTGGCCCCTCTCATGTGCTGCCACTGATGTCCCTGCTGTGGGCCATGGACTGTTGATGCACGTGGCCTCTCTCATGTGCTGCCACTGTTGCCCCTGCTGTGTGCCATGGACTGTTGATGCACTTGACCCCTCTCATGTGCTGCCTCTGATGTACCTGCTCTGTTACAAACACTGCCCTGTTGCTGTTAGGATGCTGCATTGTGCCCTCTCATGTGCCGCCTCTGATGTACCTGCTCTGTGCCTTGCCATGGACTGTTGATGCACTTGGCCTCTCTCATGTGCTGCCACTGATGTCCCTGCTGTGTGCCATGGACTGTTGATGCACTGGACCCCTCTCATGTGCTGCCTCTGATGTACCTGCTCTGTTACGAACACTGCCCTGTTGCTGTTAGGATGCTGCATTGTGCCCTCTCATGTGCTGGCTCTGATGTACCTGCTCCGTGCCTTGCCATGGACTGTTGATGCACTGGGCCCCTCTCATGTGCTGCCTCTGATGTACCTGCTCTGTTATGAACACTGCCCTGTTGCTGTAAGGATGCTGCATTGTGCCCTCTCATGTGCTGCCTCTGATGTACCTGCTCTGTTATGAACACTGCCCTGTTTCTGTTAGGATGCTGCATTGTGCCCTCTCATGTGCTGCCTCTGATGTACCTGCTCTGTTACGAACACTGCCCTGTTGCTGTTAGGTGCATTGTGACCTCTCATGTGCTACCTCAGATGTACCTTTTCTGTTATATCCATTGGCCATGCTCCTGCCTACTCTAGGAGTAATTTACTAATATGTGCAATAAAACAATTTATTCATGTGTAGTGGTTTCTGTGTGTCATTCCTGGTTGTCTCCTTGCATTGTTGATATATTGGTGCTATTGTAAATGCTGTTTCCACAACATGCACCTCCCCCTCCCCACGTCACAGCCCTGGCAGGTACTCCCCTTCCGGCAGAGATTGTTGTGTTTGCGTACCTGCGTTGTCGTGGGCGACGGTCCATGACTTGCTGGTGGTGGAGCACGAAGAGGATCGGAAATGCATTCAGAGCTGGGTCCATGACAAAGATCTGCCTGTGGTGGGTATCTCTCTGCAATGTTTTGCCTCTCCGCTGTGGTGAATCCGCCATGTTCAGTCTGGTGGTTTTTCCGCTGCGATTTGCTGTGTCTTATCCGCTATCGTAATTACGTCGACAGTCGGAGAAGTCATTCCGTACGGCGGTGTCTCTGGTTGGTTAGGTCCGCCGCCGGGTCGGGTGTATTTCCGTGGTGGTGCTTGTTCTTCCGCGACGTACGTAAATTTGACAGTGCTTCCCATCCTAATATGGCAGATGGACTGGCCGCGGTTGGCGGACTGAAAAAAGGCATTTTCCACCTACTTCATGCCGGCGGATGTCCTTCCGTCCGCCATCCTAATGACCCCCTAAGTATGCGTGTCACTGTACTTTTACACATAAGCAACACGCAAACAAACATGTAAATTAAAGTGTGCGTATCACTGTGTTTTGAAACACATGAGAAACCTTTGAAAATAGAGTGTCACTGTACTTCAACATTGTCCCTTTTTTTTGTGCTCCAAAACTTTTCTTCACCTCGTTTGCATAACTATCATAATAAAAGTATGCACAAGTATAATTTTAATATTCAAAATGTGTGTGTCGCTGTAACACGCTGGTAAAAACTCCTTGAATGAAAGTGTGCATGTCACTGTAATTCGCCATGCAAAAAAAAAATGTTTGCATCAATGTATTGTGAAATGACCACTTGACCTGCAACAGTGTAGCACCGATGAATGCACAATGCCAATTTGTCAATAAGCGACGGACAATAACGTTGAAAACAAAACGGTTGCTGCGTCCTACTTAGACAAACACTTGCTCCAACCACAAAATGGCCGCTAACACGTTCCTCTTCTTTCTCAATCTGCAAGTTTGTAAAACGTGCCACAACCAAAATGGCGTTTACGTTAGCATAATAAACAACTGGTACGCTGACATTTCCTTAGATACGTTCAACCATTCGTCATGTGCATGTCAGTGACGATATCCTCTATTCCACCGTAGCCGCTTAACGAAAAGATGTCATTATTTTACTTGACACAGAAATACCACAATCGTATTTTCTCGTCTCCGACTGTGAAGAGCAAATTCACTGCTCCTTGAAGATACCGGCAATCTCAATGACGATGAACGAAGATAGCCGGCAACCTCTATGACGATGAACGAAGATAGCTGTGGGTTCTGTGGACACTTGCACCCCGTCGCCACAAATTCTGTAGTAAGTAGGCACTTCACAACATAGTTACTTGAAGAAGAAGATTTATTTCTTACAGGTGCCACACAGCAACCGGCAGAGGGAAACATCTGACAGCAACTGACACGACAATTACAAGTCACTATAAACATTTCAGAATAGAACCACTTTGCTCCCTAGCACGAGCGTGCTACCACGTAAAGGGTATGAAGAGGAGACCACTTCAATATCATGTTCTAATTGTATATGTCATATATTGTATGAATAATTGTTGGTAATTTTAAATTATAGTTTTTAAATGTAAGTTCTTTATCATTTTTTATTTAATTGTTAATAGTAATTTATAGTGTCATAGCAGGTTGTGAGGCTTGCTGGGGTACAGGTTGGAAAGTTAGTTATGTATACTTAACTAATAATGAATCTTTTAATTAATATTAATTAGTTAACTGATAAGTTGTATTTTTGGTGTGGTTGTTTTGTTTGTATGAGTATAGGGTGGAAAGTTAATTTAGTAATAATTTATTAATTATCAATTCAGTGTTTGTTATCAATTAGGTAATTCATGATTAATTAGGTAAATTGTGTAAATATAAATGTGTTTGTTGTTTTTTAAGTGTAGGTTGTTGGATTTGTAGGGGTATAGAGTGGGAAGTTAGTTACGTAATAATTAGTAATCAATTAATTATATATTTTTTATTAACTATTTAGTTTGTTAATAGGCATGTAAATTATATATTGTCTTGTGTTTGTAGAGGAAACTGGTGGGAAGTTATTGAATAATTAATCATGTATTAATAATTCATTTATATATTACTTAATATGTTCATTATGTTATTTTTTATTTTAATTAAATTCAATTGTGTGTTGCTATATTTGTGGGAATATAATGTATTTGAATAATTTCATCAATTAATACCACATTTTCAAATCTCAAATTAATAATTACAATGGAAAATAATTAGTCAAATTATTTAATTATATATATATATATATATATATATATATATATATATATATATATATATATATATGTATCCTTATGAAGCCTTAGCGAGCACTTGGGCGTCATTTATACAGAACCACAGTCCACGTACAGTCCAACAAAGTGATCATCTTCCATCTGACACGAAAGTAATCTATTTTATAATGTCTACACTAACTTACATGGTTGCAAATGTCACCTACTTACAAACTGTCATTGGCCAAATTACTTTCCTTAGTTACATGAAAAGACTAGTACTAGAATATTTATACCTGAGCAATAAATGAGATGGAATGTAATTGGTTATATATACAGTGTAGCTTGCACAATATGATGGCCTAAACACCAAACTATATATGGGATAAAACCAGCTAATTCATAGAACCTCTATTCCACTAACCAGGAATTAATTTGAACCCCCCCCATAGCAAGGTAAGCCATTGCCATATATTTGTAAACAATCCATTCACAATCAAGATGGCTCATGGTTACCATGACAACCGCCGGTTACACTCGGCTCCACTCTATCCGTTTCTCGGGACTCGAGGGGCAGCTCTGACTCACTCCGTCAGAACATCTAAACCGCATAGTTTTATCCCTATAGTTTGGTTAAATAAAATCGGTTTAATGTCAAATGATGTAATTTGAATGAATTGAAAAGTACACAGAAACAATAATTTACAGAAATGTCTAATCTAATAATGACAACCAGTATAATTGATATAAACAAATAATGAACTATAACGAAAGCACACTAGCACGAAAATGTAAAGTTTCTAATACGTGTACTTTTTAACTGTTCCAACATGGCGGCACCAAAACACCCAGTCTACTTTCCATGTTGATGACCGAGTAAACTTAAATTGTTTGTTATGGTGACAGCAACTTGTGTGATCAAGCGCTCCTTGGAGTGCGAAACGCGTCACGTGGATTTATGAAGCAATAAACTCAACTTTGTTGGACTTGTACGTGGACTGTGGTTCTGTATAAACGACGCCCGAGTGCTCACTAAGGAACTCCGTTTTCATAAGGATATTGTAAGCCGGTGGCTCCGCCGGAACGAGCCACCTCAGCGGAAGGCGAGGGGTTGTCAGAAAGAGCAATTCGTTCCAAGAAAAAAAAAGTATTATATATATATATATATATATATATATATATATATATATATATATATATATTTTAATATTAATTGTTTTATATTTTTGGACACTTAATAGAGTTATTAAAATATGGTATGTGTTTGAGGTGAATTACATTTTTTTTTACTGTTGTACAGACTGGAGTGGGAATAGTAAATTGTAGACCTCCAGTGTCCAATGCTTTCCCAGCTGTTGCATATATTGGAGTGGGAATAGTAATTTTTACCCCTTTGGCGTCCAACACTTTCTCTACTGTTGCACAAACTGGAGTGGGAATAGTAAATGTTACCACTCCGGCATCCAATGCTTTTCCTACTGATGCGCAAACTGGAGTGGGAATAGTACATTTTACCCCTCCGGTGTCCACCACTTTCCCTACCGTTGCACAGACTGGATTGGGAACAGTACAATTTACTCAACCGGTTTCCCACACTTTAACTACTGTTGTGCAGACTGTAGTGGGAATGGTAAATTTCACCCCTTCAGTGTCCAGTGCTTTCCCTATTGTTGCACCGGCTGGGGTGGGAATAGTACATTTTACCCGTCCGGCATTCAACGCTTTCCCTACTGTTGCAAAGGCTGGAGTGGGAATAGTATATTTGACCCCTCTGGCATCCAACACTTTTCCAGCTGTTGCATAGACTGGAGTGGAAACAGTAAATGTTACACTTCAACATCCAATGCTTTCCCCACTGTTGCACAGACTGGAGTGAGAATAGTAAATTTGACCCATCCGCTGTCCAACACTTTTCCTACTGTTGCACAGACTGCTTTGGTAATACTGGAGCCGGGAAACAACACTTACAAAGCAACTTTTACAACGCACTACCTTTACAACAAAACTTTTACAACGCAACATCCATTGCAACGCATGCCATTACAACGCAACCATTACAACGCATGTCACTACAATGCATACCACTACAACGCATGTCATTACAACGCAGTCATTACAACGCTTACCATTACAACGCATACCTACACTATCCAACACTTACCCTACTGTTGCACCCCCTGGAGTTAGAATAGTAATTTTTACCTCTACACTATCCAATACTTACCCTACTGTTGCACCCCCTGGAGTGAGGATAGTCATTTTTACCCCTACACTATCTAACACTTACCCTACTGTTGCACTCCCCTGGAGTTAGAATAGTAATTTTTACCCCTACACTATCCAATACTTACCATACATGCAATGTAATGGTATGCGTTGTAATGGTATGGGTTGTAAATGTAGTATGCGTTGTAGTGAAATGCGTTGTAAAGGTAGTTTCAAAGAATTTGTTGTAATGGCATGCGTTGTAATAGAATGTGTTGTAATGGATGTTGCGGTGTAAAAAATGTGTTGTAAAGGTATGCGTTGTAAAAGTATGCGTTGTAACGACATACATCCACTGGGGCCCATTAGGATGGCAGGCGGGTAGCCCCTGCTGGCCCGGGAGGGAGGGTGATCTGCCCGCCATCCATACCTCAAAGACCCCCGCCATATTAGGATGGCTGGGGGGGGTCCAGGGCGGACGGAAAGACCGTCCGATGCTTTTCTGCCGGTCGACTCGTCAACCGGGCGGAAAACATGATTAATATGGATGCAGTGTCTGCAAGACACCGCCATCCATATTAGGATTACGGCGGAGATCAGCCTTTCCATGGCAGCATTGCTGCCATGAAAAGGCATGTGGTCTTTGCTTTTGGGGGCCCGTAGCGGGCCTACTGGGTGTTGGGGGGTGTGGAGTGCACATGGGGGGTATCTATGGTACCTCCCTGCATTGTCATGGACAAGGTGGCTCGCACCGCACTGTGTCTGTCACCTTGTGCATGCCAATGCACAAGGTGCATTCCCAGCATTGTGGCAAGCAATGTGTGTGTCAATATCAAGTTGGCAAGCACGAGCACGAGCGCGAGCGCGGAAAATAAACATCCCGGCGAAATTTCTCAATGTGGGGGGGGTCAGGTTTTTCATTGCAAGTCGCGAGTAGCGTATCCTCGCGACCGCTTGTGATGAGAAACTGCTTGTTTGCGTTGAGAAAGCTGCTGCTCGCATCTACTTGATCATCAGAAAAGGGAAAGAATGGACTGCTTGCGCTCTGCAAGGTGCCGTTCACCATGATTGCACAGTGCAGACAAGCATCCGCACTGTGCAATCACCGTGAACAGCTTTTTTATACGGGACTCCACTGCTTGCCGAGCTCCGCGTAGCGCAGCGGAGTATTTTTGCCACTTTGCGGAACTCGGCAAACCCCGCCCAGGGTTACTAACAAGCAACACCTTGCCGTATCAGAGCTATCTGTTGATCTCATTCCTATGTCGTAGTGTGAACTTGTAGATTCTTGCAGAACATTCAGCCAATTAGTAATTAAAACAAAATAGTATTTGTTTCTGCTTGTGGCCATTAAGGATAGAACACAGAAGGATCTCCTAGAGACAGGCCTGTGTGGGAAATGGAAAAGGTCTGACGTCTTGGAATACAGGTGCACATAAGGTGAAGAAACAGTATTCCTATGATGAGGGGACTCTAGTTTAGGGCCAAAGAGCATCAGTTCGATTTTGGAATATGCTCCCTGTTTTCATCATGGGTCGAGTCATAATTGCAAACATGGTGATGCTTCCTCAATGGCTGTATACTTTACAAAATTCTATGTACTGAATTTGCAGTGGCAACCTTTACGTAGTCTTTTGGACTCATTAGTACGGGCAGGCAAATTAAGTATGGTTCGGCTGGAAACTGTTAAGGGGGACAGAGAAGAGGGAAGCCTGAAACTGCCTGATCTAGAGTTTTATTGTGTAGCAGCAAGATTCCAACATGCTGTGCAATGGTGTACCAACGAAGTGAACTAGGAGAAGAGACTCCTTGTAGGGACCTTAGGAGAGGCAACACTGTCTGAAATAACTCAAATTGTTCACCAGGTGTAGCTTGCATAGGAGAAGGAAGTTAAGACAGTTTTGAAGTGACCCTCATTTTCAAGTTCTCTGCAGACCTAGTGGTTACAGTAATTTCGTAGGATGAACCTGGTTATGTCAATGGCCAATGGAGCAAGGGAGGGTGCCTTTCACTGGGTGACTTGTGTCCCTTCGAAATATTCAATACCTTCAAAAAGATGTTAGAAATGTTTGAGGTAGGCATTGGACAGTTCATGCGAACTATAGGGCTGTTGACTATAGGGCCATAGGAGCTTGCTTCCCTCTGCACATTGTTCCTATGTGACAGATGAAGTAATACACAAGACAAAAGCCCTGTATTATAGGGCCTAGACAACAAAGATGAGAAGCTCACCCTTTACAGAATTTGGTGAATTTAAATTTCATAGACATACACTATGAAATACTGTAGAGCATTACAATTACTTCAAAATTATTGTCACTCTCTGAACAAGACTAAGGTCCTTATTACAAGTTTGATGGTCTATAGGACCGCTGAACCTGTGGTGGTGGTTCGACCACCGCAACACTGTGGGCCCGCTCGCAGCATTATGAGTGTGGTAGTCAAACCGCCATGAGACCCCCGGCACAGCCAGGATCAAGTATCCCACCGGACAGGCTGTCTTTCCCTAGCAGGAATATGCTGGCTGTGCTAAAGCCAGTACCGCGGAGCATATTGCGAGTTGCCATTTCACCACCCTTCCCTTGGTGGTGAAACTGCCATGAAAAGGGTAGCCAAATGGCAATAAAGGGGACATTAACATGGCTTGCTGCCAAACTTGAGCCTGGGGGTGCATGCCGAGGGGCACATGTAGTGCCCCCCTGTATTTGCACCCCCATCCCCTGCGCGGTGTGGCATGTATGCCACACAGTGCAGGAAGGTGCAGTCGGTGTTCTGGCTGCGGTGGTCTGCATGTGAGGTTCTTCTATGAGCATCACAGACCGCAGCTGTCAGACCACCACACGGCCCCCCGCCAGACCTGGACTGAAGTCTTAATCTGGGGGTCGGCAGCACCATGAATTTGGCTATCCTACAGCGCATGGCATGTTGCACCGTCCGCTGTAGGACTGCCAAAGTCGTAATAAGGCCCTTAGATTTTAAAGACTTTATTTGGTTTCAAACAAACCATAGAATCACATCATAAATTACGAAAAATAAAATTTCCTTTAAAAGATAATAAGGGGGGCGTGGCCAAGATGGCGGGCTGAGAGGACGCACCATCCGTGAGCTCCCGTAAGCCTGGGCCCTTGAACCGCTGGAATTCGCTGATCTCCCCCCAAATTGCACAGGGATCGGCGCCAGAAGCGAGGGGCACACGGCGGATCCGGTAGTTGTGGCGGCGGAGGCCCCGGAGTGGGCCCGGGCGGAGCGCCATCCGAGCGCTGAGGACACCGGAGTTGCGAAAGCCGTGCCCGCGAAGGGGTGAATTCGGAGGCGCACGGTCCATCTGGTGGTGACGAGAGAATCCTGCCCGACACCCCACTGAGACCCAGAGAGGAGTGCGGACGCTCCTGAGTCCCGGAGCTGCTTCCGACGCATGGGGATCCGTGTGGGGTTGCCGCGCGGAGCCGGAGGCCAGGCCTGTTAGTCGAAGCTGTGCGACTTCCCCCGCTCCCCTGGAGACCAGCACAGGAGAGAGGTGGGTGGGTGGACGGCCGCCTTAGGGTGCCTCCGTACGCCGCAAGCTGGGCCGGTGCCCGCGGCGGCCGGGCGCACGGAGGCTGAGGTGACGGGAATGCAAACAGCCCGGGAATGCAACCGGAAATAGGCCTCTGAATGCGCATCCTCCCAACGGCCTGCAGACGCTCGGCGCCGGGGGTGGGGGAATCATCGATAACCCCCCGGCGCTGCGAGGAAGCCGGTGGACTACCATAGCAGGCACCAGAAAGAGCAAGACTTGCGGGGGGCCCGAGGAAGGGCCGCGATAGCAGGCACCAGAAGGAGCGAGACTTGGGAGGGCCCGGGGAAAGGCCGCAACATTGCGGCGGCAGAGCCACATAACCTGGGATATCCCCTGCTCCTTGGACAGGGGGGTCGTGGTTCCGCAGCAGTACCGGCTCACTGACAAGAGCCTAACATCCCGGTGGGGGGGAGGCAGTCGGATTGGCGGAAGGTGCCCCACGGCCAAGCTCAGGAGTCTCTTGACACACTATTGTGGTGGTGGGCGCGAGGGATCGATTCCGACCGCCCCCTCGGACTGAGTCCCTAGGTATATCCCGGGGGCCGGCACGCAGAGGCAGAGCTAGCTGCGACACTCGCTGGAATGGGACCGAGTCCTACGGGGAGCTTCGCCAGTCGATCAGTGGACACCTTGACCTGATGCAGGGTCGCACAGTTCCCGCCCGACAGCCACGCCATTGGGCGTGCCTCTCCATACTTATGATGTCCGGTAACAGAGGGAGCAGGAAGGGAGACCGCACGTTGCCCGAGATACTGAGCAGGGGTACCCCAAGACAAGACAGACAGCAGCAGACCCCAGGCCCCTCAAATGGCTCCCGGGGGGCGGAAGGAGGAGAACCCCCGGTGACCAGATCCTTCCTTGAGTCGCTATTTAGTTCCCTCAGGGAGGATTTTCAAACGCTAAAGCAAGAGGTGGCCGGAGAGGTCCGAGAGGTACGGAGAGAAGTAGACTCCCTTGGCGAACGAGAGGCTACTGTGGAGGACGCCGGCCACTCTCGTGACGAAGAGATAGCGCAGTTACAACAGGATGTGTTGAGGCTACAGGACCAGGAAATTGACCTCCAAGCGCACAATGAGGATCTCGAGAATAGGTCTCGGCGCAATAACATCAGGATCCGGGGGATTCCATCTAAAGAAGAGGGCAGTGATGTCGCTGGATACCTGCGGGACTTGTTCAGAGAGGTACTGGGCGAATCGGCAGACTTCCCTATAAGAATTGACAGAGCGCACAGAGTGGGCCTGCCGCGCCAGACCTCGACGCCGCTCCCTGATATCTTGGCCTTCCTACCGGACTTTCCATTGAAGGAACGGATTCTTCGTGAGGCACGGAAGCGAGAATCCCTACGCTTCAGGGGGCATCAGGTGGCCCTTTTTCAGGACTTGTCAGCAAGCACGTTGCAAATAGCCACGTTGCAAATAGCCACAGATTTTCTGAGGGAACATGACACGCAGTACTCCTGGGGCCATCCCTTCAGACTCATCTTTCGGTGGAACGGGACATTGCACCAACTTCGGTCCCTGCAGGACACCTGTGGAGTGCTGGGGATCACAGCGTCGGACGAGGATGCACCTACTCCCCGCCGCCGACGGAGCACTAGAGACGGTTGGCAGACGCTCCAGGGACGGCGATCCCCTTCTGCGCCCATACGACCAGACTCACCCACCATCAGAGCGGAGATGGACAATGCAGTGCAGGAGGTGACCAGAGAAACGGCGTCTGGTGATGTGGCCTTGACGGCCTGAGTGTACTCCGGGGGGAGATCAATATGGCTTCTTCTCTAATGCAGGTTCGAGGGTTCCGGGGAGGGAGGAGGAGAGCGGTGCGGGGGTGTTGTGTGGCTGGACGTCCACTTGAATAACTTACCAGGGACCTGTCCACTGGGGACCGGACTTGGACAATGGGGTTTCTTGAACAGTTGACCGAGGTGGAGGGAATGGAGGGGGGAAGTTGGGGAAGTTTTGGGTTGGGAGGGGGTGATGAGAGGCGGGTTGTTTGCAAGTGGGGACAGTTGGGAAGGGAGTGGGGCGGAGTTGGGAAGGGGGGGAGGGTCATCCAGTGCACTGTGTGGTTACTAGATATTTTGGCGATATTTACACATCTTAGTTTGCCCGGACAGGGTAGCTGTGCGAACACCTAAATTTTCTCCTTAGCCTTGCTGCCTATGGTTACGTTCTGGGCGTTCATGCACTCCGGTGTATCCGAGCGGAGACTTCATGCCTTTTTTCACATCTTTTTCTATGCCTCCTGACACTTTTAAGGTTGTGACCCTGAATGTCAGGGGTCTGAATAACCCTGTCAAGCGGCGGGCAGTGCTTTCTCTCCTGGAGAATACTCGTGCGGACATATCTCTTCTCCAGGAGACGCACCTGCTGCCACAAGACACACATAGACTGCGTTCCCATAAATTCTCGTCACAATTCTTCTCTTCCTGCACCACTAAGACAGCGGGGGTAGCAATACTGGTAGCCAGAAACTTTAAGGGGGAAATCCTCCACAAGCTTACCGAGCAGAAAGGCAGATTGTTGGCATACCGGTTTAGGATTGGGGGTCTAACTTTTACGATCGGGTCCCTGTATAGCCCTAATGAACAGCAGGAACGCTTCCTGCAATTGGCGGTTGAGGATATTACTGTCTCCCAAGATAGGCATATTATTCTAGGGGGAGATTTTAACATGGTTTTCGATTCGGCTACGGACAGGTCGGCGCAGCGCTTCCCGCAGGTCGGGGAGTTCTCCGCCAGCTGTAAGGCGAGGTTAGCGGAGGTAGACCTCCTTGATCTTTGGCGACACATGCACCCTACGGACAGAGATTATTCATATTATTTCCACGCACATAAGACGTATGCGAGGCTTGACCACCTTCTGGTCACGTCTACGGTGCGAGCGCTGGTCTTAGGGTCAGACATCGGAGTGTTGTCTCTATCGGATCACACCCCGGTCGATGCTACGTTGTGTCTGCCTCCGGCAGCTCATCCCCCCAGAACATGGTGCCTCCGCGACACTCTGCTGCATAGGAAGGTGGACCGCATTGAGGATGCGATCCGGGAATATCTGACCCACAACGACAACTCTGACACTGCTCGGGCCACACAGTAGGCGGCCTTGAAAGCAGTCCTCTGAGGGGAATTTTTGGCGATCTCCTCAGCTGAAAATAAAGAGCGGCAGGCCAAAAGGGGTGAACTCACCAATAGAGTCCTCAAGTTAGAACAGATACACCGCAGGACAGGGGCCCCCAGAATTTGGCGGCAGCTCAGGGAAGCGAGAAAGCTTCTGGCGGCCCTGGACTTGGACCGAGCGGAGTACGCTGCACTCCGGCTGCGCCATACCTTCTACACAGGGGGGGACCGTTGTGGCAAGCTGCTGGCCAACAGGCTTCGGGTGACGCGTCAGAGTCAGCTGGTGAAGGAGATCGCTGGCCCTGCGGGGACGGTAGAGACGGAAGATGCCCACATCGCGGCTCTATTTCGCGGATTTTACGCGGATCTCTATACTAGTGAGCCTCCGGATGAGACGGCCATGGCCTCCTATCTGGACTCGGTTTCCTTGCCCTCTCAGGATCCCCTGCAGGCAGAGCACTTAAATCGGGATATCAGGGTAGAGGAGGTGATTTCTGCTATTGCCAGGCTTAAACATGGCAAAGCGCCAGGCCCGGATGGATACACCACGTTCTTTTACAAAACGTTTTGCACGTCGCTGGCCCCTATCCTTACTCGTCTTTTCAACTCGTTTGCCGAACCGGGGGCCATTCCACCTGATCTTTTACGGGCCTCCATTACGGTTATCCCCAAGCCGGGGAAGGACCCGAAGCACTGCGGATCTTACAGACCGATATCTCTCCTGAATGTCGATTTGAAATTATACACGGGGATCCTAGCCGCCCGACTAGAACCTCTCTTACCCGGTCTTATTGACCCTGATGAGGCTGGTTTTGTCCCGGGGAGGCAGACGGTTGACAACACGAAACGGATCGTCCACCTGCTGGAAAAGGCCTCCCGGATTCCGGGGGAAAGAATGTTGCTGGCGGTGGACGCAGAGAAAGCGTTCGACCGCGTGCATTGGCCTTACCTGGAGCGAGTTCTGGTGAAGGCGGGCATAGGTGATAAGTTCCGCTCCATGGTCCTTAACTGCTACAAACAGCCAACTGCTGTGGTTCGTGTGAACGGGTATAACTCTAGGGACTTTATCAACGAAAGAGGCACTAGGCAGGGATGCCCGCTCTCGCCTTTGCTCTTGGCTCTTTATATGGAGCCGTTCGCCCAGCGGATCCGCGACAATCCGCCGGTGGCGGGGGTGCGGATGGGAAGTTTCACGCACGCGATAAGCCTCTACGCTAATGACGTCATCTTATCGCTTGACGAGCCCCAGACGGCCCTGCCGGCCTGCATCGAGGAGATGGCCTCCATTGGCGCGGTCGCGGGGTTTAAAATGAATATGGGGAAATCAGTGGCGCTAGATATTTCCCTTGAGCCGGCTACCAGGACCCACCTACAGAACCAATTCCCCATGCTCTGGTCATCAGAGGCGGTACCCTATCTGGGAATCCAGATAGCCCCTACTTTACCGACCATGGTAATGGCCAACTACACGGCCCTGGGTGCGAAAATCAGGGAGGAACTGGGCTGCTGGAGCCGTGGCACTTTCTCCTGGTTGGGCAGGATAGCCGCCATCAAAATGACGGTCCTCCCTCAGGTGCTTTACTTGTTCCGGGCCCTACCGTTCCAGCCACCGGTCGGATAGATCCCGCAACTACAGGCGGACGTCTCGCAGTTTGTCTGGCAGGGGAAAAAGCCTAGAATGCGCAGAGCCCTCTCATTGTTGGCCCCTGAAGCGGGAGGTTTTGGGAATACCTGATTTCCGTAAATACTTCCAGGCAGCGCAGTTACGTTATCTCGTGGAATGGAGTAGGTGGGAGTCTGATAAACACTGGCTCTTCCAGGATCAGGTGGTAGTGGGCAGACCCCTGCAGGAAATCCCATTTCTGCGCCGGATCCACCGGCCCAAAAATTTGTACGCCTCCTTTGTCATGAGAGTGCCCCTGTGGGTCTGGAATGCCACGAGCATTACGCATGGCCTCACCTCCTTCCCATCGCCGCTCACACCGTTGGTGGACAACCCGGACTTTAGCCCGGGAATGGAAAAAGGAGCATTTACACACTGGAGGCAGGCGGGGTGTAGAGCCCTGTGTCACATGTATAGCCCGGAGGGGGTTGTTCCCTTCCCGCAGTTTCGCCAGGAGTTTTCACTCCCTGAGACCGAGAGGCACCGCTATATGCAGGCTCGCCACTGGGCTCTTCAACCACAGGTGAGAGAGACGGCCGACAGGCACTTTCTACCATACGAACGGTGGCTATTGTCGCGCACGTCGGACGCGAAACTGATCTCGGATCTATATAGGTTCCTACAACCGCCTTCAACACACCTATACAACCCGGGGAGAGAACGGTGGGAGCGGGAGTTGGGACAGACTCTGAGCCCCAAAGAATGGGAACACATATCCTATAGAGCAAGGCATTCAGCATACCACATGGGTCTTACTGACACACTGACCAAGGTTTCTACCTATTGGTACTACACACCAGAGCGGGTTCACGAATTTGACCGCAGCAAGGAGGACACATGTTGGCGAGGGTGCGGGCACCGTGGTACACTTCTACACATTCTATGGGATTGCGCACATCTGGAAACCTATTGGAAGCAAGTGCTGGATGAAATTGATTCTCATTTTGGCATTGAACTACCGCGCTTCCCCGCATACACCTTGCTGGGGCTCCCGAACGGACTGATGTACCCCCTCAGATCCCGTACGGGAAAGGCAGATAGCCATTGCACTGGGTTCAGCAGTCCAAAACATCCTGATACATTGACGCACTACCACGATACCCTCTATCACGGGCTGGCTCCATAGATTATGGCACGTGTTGGGCATAGAGAAATTGTCGCTCACGATGGCAGGGGATGTAGCGCAATTTAATGAGCTTTGGCAACCATTTCATTCTTTATTGCTCACAGAATTTAGGGAACTTACCTGCCCCAAATACCTCCGCCTCAAATACCTCCGCCTCATGCGGCTTACGAGCCCAGCAGCACCGGCTCCATGACTTGAAGGGAGACTCACTTCCCCTGTGGGAGGTAGCTTTGGTATACACTTTGGATAGGGTCTGTGCACTGGACGAGGGGTGGGGGGGCGGGAAGGGGGGGTCGGGACAGGGGAGTTGGGAAGTTGGGGTTCTGGGGGCGTGTTTACAATGAGAAAAGTCATCTCATGCGGGGACATGCATGCTAAGTACTGCTGTGATGGACTTACGCACACGAATTGCACCTGATAGTTTTTCGCCAGGGATGAGCTCCGGCCACCCTCACAATACGCTTCATGATGATGTATGTTTGTGCTTGGATGTTGTGCTGAATAAAATACTTTAAACCTAAAAGATAATAAATCATGCAAGCCAGTTACCAAACAATCAATGATTAAATTGCCTTAGTGCATAAAAGTTTAAGATTAGTTAATACAATTTTCTTTAAACCAGGTCATTAAAAGATTAAAATAGGCAGGAGCCGACCACTAATTAATCTCTATTTGCCAGCTAGTTTCCTACATTCAACTACAGAGGCAATAAATGCATCTATAAATAGTTAAGCACTACTCACAGGTTTGGAGCAGTTGTAAATATTCCAAGCCTCTTTGCATTTCCTAGTGTTTAAGTCCCTCAAAAGAGGTTTTAGTGTCCGGATTCTTTGATATTTATACAGCTTACAAAACATCATCATGTGTACCTCAGCTTGAATTGCATAGGCATAGTATCAGGTCTTTTCAGTATATACATTAGAGGGATAGGGCACTGGAAAGTGTACCAAGCAAAGCTGAAAGCTCAATATATAACATCTTTGGTGATGTGACACCATGAACAAGTATGGCTCAATACCAGGTGATGAAACATGGGAAGCATGACACTACCAATCTCTTCCTCGGTTTACACTTCTGTCTCTCTAGATCTAAAAAGTTCACTCTTCACCAAGGGTTTGGCAAATTTGGTAATAAACAGGGGATTTTCATACACATCAGTTCTATTGATTGCTCACAGTTCATTATTCACTAATGTCAGACATTTAAATTTATGGGCCCCTGCACGTCCCAGTAGAACCAGCAGGAGCTGCTCTGTGAATGACTACATGTTGGCGAATACTGTGGATTCCGGTAGGCCTAGTATGCACACATTGTTACACCTAGAACGTACTTCCAAGTCCTCGTCGTGCAATGTCGCCAGTATTTTGCCCATTTGCAGCTGTGCTGTTCTAGTTTCGAACTGCGCTTCCTCCGCCTCAGACACCCTGCACTCTACCATGTCCATCCTCTCAGCATGTTTATCCACACGTTCAGACATGCGGTCCATTCTGTACGATAAAGTGCCAACCTTACCATCTATTGAAGGCAGATTTTGTTGCATAGCCATTAATATACTGTTGCATGTCCTCACCAACTTTGGCGGCAGTGTCCCCTTGTTCTGGTGTAGAGGATTCAATATCGTCTTCCGGGGCCCCAGTAGTTTTGTCCCCTTCAAAAGTGATCTTGGGTTGGGCTCTATCTGTTTACCCCAGTGCTGGGCCTACACAGTTCTGCAACAGGGGGGTGGCCAGCTTGCAGAAGGGTCACCTGGTCACTTGCAAGCACCCCCACCTTGTCGCTCTGTTAAAAGTATCTTGCACTGTGGGGTCGCGCCGGTGGGATACGGGCCATGAAACGCTGTTCAGTTGCTGGATGCCGGGGGTGGGGGGAGAGGTGGTATAGTGCCTCAGAGCAATCACTCACCGATACTGGAGCTAGGTGTACAGGCCACACCCAAGCGGCGCGTGGCCCCGCAGCTGGGGGGCCTCCCGGCTTCGTTAGCTTCTTGTCTCCTGCTGTCACTGTGGCGCCCCCTGAGCCTTCACTAATTATGATCACAGGATCCTGTATGCCAGTCTCCACTGTCCAGGCCCTCTGCAGTCGGGCAGTGCTGCTCTGCCTTCCCCTCTGGCTTCAGTCCCCACACCTGAAGTCGGTATCTCCCAGTGCGCTAATCTTTGTCCTCCGAGATGGGCGTGCACAGGTTACGCCAAGGTCCCCAAGCACTGCACGCAACTGCCCTGGTCTCTGCACCGTGCTAGGCCGCATCACACGGTTTCCGTTGTAATAGTTTGATCTGGACTAGCGACACAACATCTGCTTAGTACCAGACGATATTTGTCCTGGATGCAGGCAGATTCCTTCAGTATAGTACGTGGGCTCCCGGAGCTCGTTCAAACTGTGGCCATTTTGTTGCTCCGCAGGCTCCACTTCCCTTGTCACTCATATTTGAGCACTCATTTACAACCACTGTCAACCCCATGTTCTCTTAAACGCCGGTGAGACTCTCCAAGCAAATTAACAATTGCTCTCTACTCCCCATATCCAATCTTACATATGCAAACTCACTATAATGCTGACACATCTTCACCACTATCAAAGTCTCTTGTGGATGGTCACTCAGCATTTGGCTTTTCTGCATATCATAATTTGTACTTCTATTCTGGCTCTTTCACATGTACTCACTCACCTTCAGACTCACTCAAAGTGTCACTCAGGCTCGATTCCACATCCAAACTTACTCAAAGTTCTCTTACATAAGGTTGTCACACAAAGACTTTTACACACATGTTCACTCATCAAACACCCTCCTAGACATGTTCATTCACTCTAATACTCTATTACACTGCACAGCCCCTCACATACTCTGTACTTACTTATACTTCTATAAGACCGTAAAATTCTCTGCTACATATCTCATTAGTTATAGAGTCTCACCTACAGGCTCTCATATGCTCATTCACTCAGACTCTCTTGGAGCTCAGCCCCTGCCTTGGACTCCTTTTCAGATGCTCACTCTCAGTCTCTCTTACAGCTTCTGACTCACCCTCAGGTTCACTTAATGATGCGGACGCCCACTAGGGGCCTTGAATATGCTCATTTACACCTTTGACTGCCGTGCATAAGTTTACCCACCATGATGCATCATTACACATACATACTCATCCTTAGACTCTCTATCACAAACTCTTCCTCAAGCTCTCTTACAAATCTTCACTCTTCCTCTGGCTCTCTTACACATACTAATCCTCATGCCCTATTTCACATTCTAGTTCATCCTGCATCTCTCTTCTGCATACTCATTACTTACACTTATTCTCCTTCAGACTTTTTTTTACATACTCTTCAACCGATCGATTATGATCGATTTGCAATTTCAGTCAGAGGCAAAAGGCTGCAGTATCTATAGTTGTTAGCAGTAATACTCACCTGGATATTATTTTATTTGGAGGGCGGACAGAGGCCATTCGTAAGTATAGGTAAGTGGGCAACCACCACCTGAAGTGTAATACACACGGAAAATAAGTTCAATATGGTTCTTTTTTTGTTATTGGGTAGGGTGGACTGTTCAAGTCAAGCCATGCTGCAACAAAGGACTATCAAAAAACAATGGTTCCAGTGGAACAGGTAAAATAATATATAATAAATACTGAACAATGTCAAATAATAGTGTGAAGGTTACTGAGGATGTAGGAAGGAGAAACAAAACTCATGACACCTATTGAATTACCATCAATTGTTATTTTTGCAAGAATACAAAGAGTATGCAGTAAAATACACTTAGTGTACAAGTAACAATGTGAAGACTTTAGAAAAAGGAGGGCGTCCCAAGTGTAAAGTGTGAACCAAAGGAGTGGTTAAAGCACACAGAGGAGACAACAAGTGACAATATGTGCACGGTTTCAACAGGGGTATATTTACAAGGGAATGGGAAAACGACCAAATACACAATATTCAATGATTTAAACAATGACTATTGAATTCATAGACATTGATTGAAAGGTTTATTCCCAATGGGCGTCGACGGCATTTCGACCCTTTATAGGATGGAGGGTCTCATCAGGACAGGGACAATGTGGGACATCTTTAATAAGACAATCAAGAGCTCGTGGTGGAAAGGTGCCAACCATGCGTGAAAGGAAAGAATAAACGTACTTACAGTGAACCCTGCTGGGTACTCACTGTAAGTAGTTGGATAGAGCACAATGGAGTTAATCTTTGGTGGAACCAACACGCAATGCGTCTGTTTGTTAGATCATACCCCGAGTGCTGCAATGAGCACGAGTTCGGCGCTGGCCAGGAAGATGCCTGTTAGTCACCGCAATTAGCTTCCGTCCGATTGAATCCAATCGGACGGAAGCTAATTGCGGTGACTAATCCAATCGGACGGAAGCTAATTGCGGTGACTAACAGGCATCTTGTACAACACTATGTTGAGGCTGGGCACGATGAGAACGATATCAATTGGTCCGTACTAATGGGAGTGAAGGCGCAGAGTAAAATGATGGTACAAACGACCCTCAATAAATTGGAGGCAAGGATGATTGAGAAATATGAAACTGCCAGGGGAGGGCTCAATGACCGTGATGAAATTTGGGCACTGATAAGACCTTAGGCTCTTGATGAGTTGTCTTTGGAAACTCGAGCACCGCCACTGTTCTGAATGTATGTATAAGCTATTGTGTATATATTGTATATAAAATATCCTTATGTTTGTATTGGTTTTGTTAATGAAAATGTCATTTTTTCCATGGTATGAACACTTGAAATGCTGTGCCATATTGTCACTATGTATATACTTCAGTGTAATTGCTTGGAGATGACCATTCACTCTATGACCACCCCGCGCCCTGTCCCTCCCGTTCCACCACGGGCCACCACCACTAGTTGGCATTTATTGTGGTTAAGTTGTACGGGGGAAGTAGTGTACAATGTAGATGCCTTGTGTACTTTACACCAGAAGTCTTACCCCACCTCCTTATAATTCCGCGTTAGTTCTACCCTGAGTATAGTTTTTAACGTTTGATTAGGCAGTTTACTTATTGTGTTATATTTAGCTGCATGTACTTTGCACGTTGATTTGGGCAGTTGCTGTCCCGAGTAAGGAGGGAGAAGGGAGCTTAGTAGGGACAGAGTGTAGTCCCCTTTCTATGCTTATTGCGTGCACTCGGTACGTCCCGGTCACGTGGGGGCCCTTGGCGAGGACTGTGGATTTATGCCGCGAAAGCTGAGTCAGTGAATGATCCGACCTTGATGGCGACTTGTTGCTGCGGTTCTTTGGACTGCTGACTTTTTCGGTGAGTCTTGGAGCGCGCTTGATACAGGGATTTCGGCCTCTGACACAACGTGGGTGTGGTTTTGATCTGGTTGGTCTCCACAGTAACGCGGTTCCTTTCTTCCCCTTCGTCCATTCCAGTTCTCTCAAGATGATGTTAGAACCCTGCGATTGACCCCTTGAACAAAAGATAGGACAACGAAAGGTAGGACAGTCGGGTTTGGGGTGTCTTTGTACTTGTAAGTGGTTTTGCCATCTTAGCCCGCGTTATACCCCTGGGGTTGTTCCCGACTACCATGTGCCTTCATTTTGACCCTCTTTTAGAAATAGTTGGTGTTTGTCGACATAGCAGGTGGCTTGCCACCGTGAAGTTCAAGTAAGTAGGCTGGTGCAGTTTTGTGGTTTCGGGAGCATTTGCTAATAGTTTTAGACATGCGGTGTTCACTGATTATGCGCACCTTTTCTTACTTTGAGCACAGATATACCACCTTGATGGTTCTTTGCACTATGTGGACCTGGTGCACAGACTTCCCCGACCCTTACTTTATTGATTATTCTTTTAGGGGTTGTTACGGTTTCACAGGTTGGCCGTGGGGTTATTCTCTACTCTTCTCTCCCTTTCGAGCTTGCTGCTTGGATTTAATCTTGAATGGTAGAGACACGTGACCTTAGTTGAAGTAGGATGGTGACGGTTGTGGACCAGGGTGCGGTGGCACGTGGAGTGTTGATCATCTACCTGCAAGTTAATGTATTGTATTGTATGTATTCTAGGTTTTGTTTCCCCCTACTTTTGTCGCCCTGTCCTGAGGAGGCCTAATTCTTTGGAAGGCCGAAACGCGACAGGCGTCGACATTTCCCAATTGGAGGAGTCCTGTTGTTTTCAATTTATTTGTGAGATATACTTCACTGGACACATGTGAAGAGTGGGGTTCCACAAAGTTTTTTGTTTGGAACTGGTGTGTCTGACTACCTCCCAGTGTACTACCTAGATTCAATAGGAGGACACTTCTGTAGTACTGATCCATAGGGTGAAAGATAGGAAGTACTTAACAGAGATATATATATATATATATATATATATATATAAATTATACCCCCTTTATTTTGTTATATATTGTTTTTGACATATGTTTTTGCTGTATAAAGTGTACATGTTGTTCTATTGTGTATAGTTGTTGTATATAGGTATGTACATAGATAGGCTTATTTGTTGTATATATGTATACATTTTTTGTTTATGTTTCGTGATATATATAAAAGAAATGAAAAAAGTATAATTTGAACAGATTACAAGAAATAAAATATGTAATCTACTCCTCCTGTGGGTGTGATGATATTAGAAAACATTTGAATAATTTTGCAGTGGAAGTTAGCCACAGGACCAATAGGAGAATTTACGGTCATCTATTGTGAAAATGTGTCCATATCTGTTCCTCCTTTTGCCATTTTTTCCTCTTCTATATACTCCTCCTATCTTTAGGCGTTAAAAATACTGGTAATAAAAATGTGCATCCACGCACGCCAGAGCATGCGCATTTCTTACGAGAAAAGCGCATGCGCTGGCGTGCACGCATGCGCAGTTTTATCATCAGTATTTTTAATGCCGAAGAAGACGAGAATTGCAGCCCGGGGACCCTGATGTTTAAAGGGTGTAGGTGGGCGGCGGGCCAGCTCCACTCCGCTGCGGCGCTGCCGAGTTTTGCCTACTCCGCGTTCTCTGCATAACACTGCAATCAGATTTGGCTTATTGCTCCACGCAGTCAGACAATTACAATACCCTAATTCCAGATAAATGCGGACCCAAACACATATGGGGACCATACCAGACTTATATGTGTTACTGGTGAAGCGGAGCACGAGGGACCCAGCCAAACAGGTGTAGGATAAGAGACAGGGTAGGCTGTGGGGGGGTGCTAAAGGTCACATAAATATACATAGTATGCATGTGGGGAAAAGGAATAACTAGTTTACAGATGCAGGCACCCGTCGATGGAGGGCACACATAGATCAGCAGTGTAAACAAGTGGTGGCGAGTAGTGTTACTATCGAACTGACGACAACGTATTATTATGTGATGTTTGCGACGGTACGTGATATTTTGTTTATATATAATGTGCTGCTTGCCTGACTGTAAGTAATGAAAAACCTAAATAAATAAATTTAAAAAAATATATGAGTGAATAAATGTGGGTCAGAGGGTGAGTAGAAACGCGTGAGAGACCGTTAAGTGTATAAGGAAGCGTGAGGTTCAGTGACCAATCATACAAGTTCCTAATGGGGATAATATGTAGGACAGCCTGTAAATTAGCTTGTGTGAGTGAGACTGTAAAAGAGAACCTGAGAGTAAGTGAGCATTATGACGGAGACTAAGAGTTAATGTTGAAGAGTGGGTGAGCATGAAGAAAACAACTGATGATGAGTACCAACATGAAACATGTTCTTTCTATAAGAAAGTGAATTAATAATTGTTATGGACGATTGGCCACCACAAGTAATAAAGATACTAACCTTTTAGGTCCAGTCAAATGTTTCTGTAATTTAAACCTGAATAAATAAAGCATTTAGAAGTACCAAAACAGCTACAAAATCAAAGATACAACTGTGATGGAGCCAAGGACAGATATACTAAGTGGATTGGTCCTGGTGAATATCTGAAAGTCAAAAAGTCAAAGAAGTTTTCAAATCCCAATGCAAAAAAGGGACTTTGTCATTTTTCAAAAAGAAAAATCCTCCCAGAGTGGGTCCTCCCTGAAACTAGCCACCAACTGTGGAACCCAAGGCCGGATACTTAAAACTGATTGATCCCGCAAGAGATCCACTAGAGCCTTTGAGATCCCTTGATGAAAATGTTCTAAGTCTTAATGCAGAATGGGACTTAGTGTTTTTTACCTATGGTGAGGGGGCCTGTGAGCAGGAAATCCAATCCAATGCCGTGGAACTGTTGGTCGGATACTGTTTCTTGTAGATCACGTTGAAGCTCTCGAGCTCTGGAGGAAACGTGTTTAAAAGTTTCCAACCTTTCTTCTTGTGTCCAAACAACCACATGAGTACACTTCTAAGTCACAAGTTCAGTGCCTAGCTCCATAGAGAGTGCATGTCTGTGTGAATTGCTGGAAAAAATATTTTTAATTTGCCTATTGTTCTAAGCCCATGGAGGTGTGTACACTGAACAGAGTTGAGTAGAACTGACCAACGCCAAATGGCTTTAAGAGGTGCATGGCATTGCAAGAGTAGCCCTGCTGCTGCAAAAGACAGATCGGATCTCAAGTAGGTCAGTCAACCACTGTGTGCTTTGCTTTTAAAAGCAATGTAGAGCAACTGTTGTGGGGGGACCTTAGATTGGTAAATCCACAACATACCTAGTGGTGACACGAATAGTTAAGCATTTTTATATGACAATGGACCACTGTGAAAACAAAAACTGGCAGACATACACAGTAGGTAATTTGGGTCAGATATATTCAGCATTTTAAGGAGAAATGTTTTATTAGAATGAGTTGATAATACCAATATCTATAGGTTACAGTGCTTACAAACTGCAGAAGTCCTGATCGAAGTGTTGTATAAAAAACAAGTTACAATATTAATAATGATAATAAAAATAATAACAACTTGTTTTTATACAGTGTTTCCTACCTGAAAACAGAAATATGCTCCTAGAAATAGTCTATCCACACTTGTCCAAAAATCACTGAAAATACAAAGTGGTCCCGAAAACATTTATACCGAGTGAACAGACTTTGGTATATTATTATTATTATCACAATAATACATGTAATATTGGTGTTAGTATTTTTATGTTGAGTAACAATAATAACACTAATGCTAATAACAATAATAATAACAAGAACAAGCACAATAATGGTATCCATGGAGTGGATCCATGCAGCCTGTGTGCATACTGATTGTGAGACAGAGATGAGTCTGCACATATGTTTTTATGAGGCTGCACCAGGGCATGTCAGCCACACCTGTTTGAGTCTGGGAAAAAGAGGGCTCTGGCTGAACTTATGCAGATTTCGGGGGGGGGTGTGGGTGGGGGGAATCCTTGGGCAGAACTCTCTACCTGTCTGTCTCTCTCTGTCTCTGTATCTTTCTTTCTCTCTCTCTCTGGTGTTCTGTTTGTCTCAATGTATCTCACTTTCTCTCTCTGTTGTCTGTATCTCTTTCGCTCTCCTTTTCTCTCTGTCTCTCTATCTCTCTCTGCCTGTTTCTCTTTCTTTCTCTCTCTCCATATTTCTCTTTCTCTGTATCTTTCTCTCTCTGTATCTTTCTCTTTCTCTCTCTCTGTATCTTTCTCTCTCTGTATCTTTCTTCCTCTCTCTCTCTTTCTGTTTATGGCCCTATCTCGCTCTCTTCCCTATGTTGACCTCTCTCTCCTCTGTTACTTTCTCTATCTCCACCTTCTCTACCTACCCCCTTCTCTACCTCTCGCTACCTGTCCCCAAAGCTCCACTCTCTACCTTTCTACTGACCTCGCTTTCTGTTCCACACTCATTGCTGGATGTTTCCTCTCTCTCTCCATACATTACTGTCTATCTCCCTTCAAGTTACTTTTATGTCCTGATGTCTTCTGTCTGTTTCTTCTCTTTCAACCTCACCTTTGTCCACTTCGTCTCTCTCTATCTCCACATTGTAGAATGACGTCTCTCTCTCTGCCTCATGCCCAGCTTCCGCCCCTCGTTACCTCAACTCACCAATCACAAGGGCTTGGATAAGTTAAAGATAAGTAACACATGTAATGATGTTTTGAACGGGGAACCATATGCCCTGCCCAGGGCTTCATAAAACCTAAAGACACCGGCAAACAAAACACAGGCAGTGCGTGAGCGATGATGACAGGGAACACCGCCCACCCCCAAACCTCTGCTTGTGTCGGACGCATAGCTATAGCAATAGTACAGCAGGTGCAGGGGGCATCGGGTCCGTGGATCTCAGGGGCCAACTTCAGTTCAATTAGAGATTTTTTAACTACTAATTAATGTGATTGAGGTACGTTTTTCATGCTTGCACAAGGTCCTTGGCACCCTTTCTATGCCTTCTATACAGTGTGAAGTGAGATTTCTTGGAGCTGTTATGTGCCATATTACATTTTGATGTCAGAATTCACAGATCGTAATTTAGAAGAGGGACTTTTTTTGTCGCACTTCACTTATAACAGATGATTGGCGTTATAAAAACTAATGCGCAGTAGGAACATTAAAGACAGTGCGAGATTCATATAGTCCATTTTTTTTCTGTCCCATTACCATCATTTTCTATGATATCCCATATGTTTAATGATAAAATAAAGTACACGCACAGATATCACATGTACCGCCAGTCGTGGCCGGCATTACGCGCGGGTGGGAGGGGGGGGTGGCAATGGGGTCGTCGTGCCGCAGAGGGGATGGGGGGGGGACGGGATAAATAAAATAAAAGTTAAACTTACCTTTCCGCTTTTCTTAAGACCCGAGACTCCAGACTCCCGACTCCCGCCGTCCTGCGTTTCAAATTCCTAGGGTGCTTGTCATCAGGAAAGCAGCAGGCAGCCTCCCTCCCCTCCACTGCTGCATTGTGATTGGTGAGGCTGTGCCCCACCCGGGTCATTTTCTCTATGTATGCTGCAGCATACATAGAGCACAGGGAGAGTGGGCGGTGTTGCTCGAGGGCAGGGGGGAGTGGCTTGCCCACTGTTGTTCATAATGACTGTTTGGGCGGCCTTAGGCTGCCCAAACAGTCAGTATGAACTACAGTGGGAAAGCCACTCCCCCCTGCACTCGAGCAGGACCGCCCAACCCGAACCAGGAACTTCTGCTTGCTCGCCGTGCGAGAAGGCAGAAACAAATGGTACTTATTACCATTTATGTTTCTGCCTTCTCGCACTGCGAGAAAGCAGGGTGGCGTCGCCCAAACGCCCCTATAGAGGAGCCGCCACTGATCATTAGATGATTGCACCTGTGATGACATGCCCTTGTGCAAATCACTGTTGTATCTCAGACATACAATGCAGCCTCCTGCTTTAGATATGGATGAAAACGTACATGGTGTTATCTATTTTAGTGTATTTCCTATTATTATGGTAACTTGCTTTTATTGTAAGCCTTTCAAGTTCAATGATTTACATTCTGGAAAGTTAACCAGTGTCAAGGGTCATGAGATCACTTCCTGTGATGTCATAAAGGGCATGTCAAAGTGTGTGATACCTCTTTCACTACCTGGCATTTTAGTGAATTGACATCCATGTAGCTCTGCTGTCTGAGGTGAAAGAGTGTAAAATGTGTGAGCTTGTAGAATAGCTCTGGTGTCTGAGGGATGGATTATGGTGAGATGTACACCAGCCTGACAACTTGTCTTGTCACTAAGCCTCACCCTAGTGACAAGGGCCAGTGTGTGGGGGGGTGGGAGCAGGTAGGTGAGTTTGAGAATCGTTGTTTTGATGGCCTTGTGACCCACTCTGAGACTGACTGTGTATTGTAGTAGTGGGTGGCCCATTTGTAGCTCAGCTACAGGTCAATTTTCAAGTCTGTTGCTCTGCAGCGGTCTGAGCAGCAATGACAGGTAGGTGCACTGGCGATGCTTCATCCTTAACACAAGTGTGACTATAAAGCATCACCAGGCAGCAGACACACATGACCTTTGAACATCCCAAAAACAGGTACCCTCAACTGACAGAATACTGGTTTATGTGAGAGCCTTAGACCTCATGTATGTGCATGGAATGCATGCGTAGCTAGACAGGGATACGTAATTTAGCCCAGAAAAAGGCTGCAGACCTGGCTGGGCTCTGGGTGTAGGCCGAAACACGTTGGCATAGACAAACTAGGGTTAATTGAGAGATTAAAGCTCAATGGAAAGCCTATAACACTTTTTTATTCATATCCCCAGTACCCCACAAATAAAGAATTAGTTTGGGTATAATGTGAGCTATTTTTAACTCTCTTTCCTTATCTGGATCCCTGCTCGTCCAGCAAGACATTATCTAAGAACTCCCATCTTTTTGGTTGAGTTCGCCCTGATGGTATTGAAGGGGTGGTGGGTGGGAATGGGCGCCAATGATGAAGCATGTCATGATAAAGTGAGTGAGGTGTGTCTGTTCCAATATCTTTGGATACCTTGGCAGGACTATGAAGAAGTTTATTTCTCAGACTCTGTCTATCTTCTCTTTCACCCAGTTGCTTGATTGTGAGAAAAGTGATTATTTGGGACAATGAAAATGGGTATGTAGTATCTCGTTCTCAGTGTGTGACATTTTACAAATCTCCCTTTGAACTTCCTGGTCCTACTAGGGAGGAAACATGGATTAAAGCTCTGGGTATCTTTTACTGTAGGGAACCAAAGGAATTTCTGGCTTGGTGATTAAAAACAACAACAACAAACCTCTATTGAGGCTCAAGAATGGACCCCAGTAACTGATCCACAGAAGTCTTCCCCCATATCAAGTCAAGACATTTGGGCACAAAGAGGGCATGAAGCACCCAGAAAGGGCATCTGCCCTCTTTCACATCTGGCATAGGCAAAACTCTGCTCCTAAGTTAATTAACAGAGACAACGAGGAGAGCAAGCTGAAAACAATTCACAGAGACATTTTAGGCCTTTATTACAAGTTTGGCAGGGTATTGGGCCGTCGAACCCGTGGTGGCAGTCCACCCACGCAATTACAGGTATAGCAGTGGGACCTCCACAGGACCTCTGCTACCGCCGGAACCCTTGATTCCATGATGGTGGTGCAGCTGCTAAATCAAGAACGTACTCAGATGCTTTGAAATAGCAATTTTACATGCTTAATAACATGTTAACAATTCACAAAAATGAACTTAAACAATGAAAACATTAGGCAATGAGAGAGCTGATGATTTTGGGGTCCCCCATAACCTAAGGGGAGGACCAAGCAGATGCCTTGAACACATAGAGCATAAACAAAAAGCACATTTTGTTGAACTTCAGTGGTGGTCCCATCCTCTTAGGGCCACCCCCAGCACAGTTATTGGCAAAAAAACAATCCCAACCAAAGCCCTGTAAAGCCTTATGGGACGAGATTAGCAGTGGACAGTGAATATTATAGTATCCAATACCAAAATAATTCTACAAAGAGCTCCAGTTCACCTAGTCGTTACTAGATGTCCCTCACGAGTCAAATGCAAAGCATTGAAATTATTCTTACATCAAGCTGCAGTTCCACTAGTCGTTACTAGATGTCCCTCACGAGTCAAATGCAAAACCATTGAACCTATTTCATCAAGCATTCGCATTTGACTCGTGAGGCACATCTAGTAACCACCAGTTGAACTGCAGCTCTTTGTAGAAATATTTTGATATTGGATACTATATAATATTCCCTGCCCACTGCTAATCTCATCCCATAATGCTTTGCAGGGCCTTTGGTTGGGAATGTTCTTTTGCCAATAACTGTGCTTGAGGTGGTTCTCAGAGGATGGGACCACCACCAAATAGTTCAATAAGATGTGCTTTTTTGTTTTCAAGGCATCTGTTTAGTACTCCCCCTAGGTTAGGGAGGATCCCAAAATCTTCACCTCTCTCACTGCTTGCTAATTTTTCAGTTTCACTTTTGTGACTATATGCACTTTAGCATATAAAGATAGAGATACTTATTTCATCATAACTGACACTGCGCAGGATGCCAATTGCAGTTATTTTGCCATTTTATTCACAGTGCAAACAAGTACACAGTGTAGCAGACTATACAGTACTACTGCTGAGTTTCCTGATTCCACAGTTTTCATGGTGGTGAGCCCCATGAAAGCTGTGGTGGTGAGGAAAGTAAGGGGGGCCTACAAGGCCATGGGGCTGCCTGCAGAGGGGCACATAGCATGCCAACCTGTCTGCAATAATACCCAGTTCCGGCATGACTTGGACTTAATAGTCCATGCCATGCAGGAACTTGCTTTGGCGTTCCCATTGCGTGCCTTTCTAAGGCTCACTGCCTGGGAACACCTCCTGCCAGACCAGGCAAAAACTCCTAATCTGGCGGGTGGTGTCAGTACGTTTTTGGCAGTGTACCAGCGGTCCGCAATCCGCTGCTACACCACCAAATTCATAATTAGGCCCTGAGCCCGTGGCCTCAAGCTTTGCCCACGTCTTGACAAGAAGGCAAGTGTTGTGCAGAGATGTTGATGGTTGCACATTTGGCTTTATAAACCTTTCAGGTGCCTATCCCCAGGTGTTATGTTATGTTATGTTATGTTATTGGTTCTTGTAACGCGCACAGCTGCCCCAGCAAAGGGGCGTCCTGGCGCCAGGAGAGATAAACACAACATCACAGAACGCAGCAAAGTCAGGAAAAATTAGTTAAAAAGAAAAGTTTTGATGGCACGTCTGAATAGCAGTAAATCCTCCATAGCTCGGATTTCACTGGGAAGAGAGTTCCACAATTTGGCCGCTAATACCCGGAAGGAGCGGCCACCCATCCTGCTCAGCAGAAAGCGTGGAACAACAGCCAAATTCTGGCCCATCGATCTCAAGGATCGAGAAGGAACATATGGGGTCAGTAAATTCCTCAAAATAGGTGGAGCCATACCTTTCAAAATTTTAAAAGCTAGGCAGAGCACCTTGAACTCGATCCGGCGAGCGACAGGCAGCCAGTGGAGCGATTGCAATGCTCTAGACGCCGAGCAACGACGAGGCAATCCTAGTACCGCTCTTGCGGCGGCATTCTGTACTCGTTGTAGCCGCATGAGTTCTGCCTTGTTCGTACCTGCTAGTAAGACACTGGCATAATCTATCCTGGATAGGATCGAGGCCTGGACTACAAGCTGTCTAGTGGGGGCGTCGAAAAATGTAAGCACCGGCCTGATACCCCTGATTATGCCGAAACAGGAGGCAGCCACCCTCTTAGTTTGGCAGATGAAGCTCAATGTAGGGTCCAGCCATACCCCGAGATCTTTTATCTCGATGGCAGGAGAAGGAATCGTTCCTAGCTCGGGGGGCCACCAGTTGTCATTCCACCATCCAGGTTGCTTACCCACCACCATCACCTCGGTCTTCTTTGTGTTCAATTGGAGGCAGTTTAGGTTCATCCAATTGGCCACGGCACGTAGCCCCTCACAGAAGTTGTGGGCGTCCACAGCTGAGTCCCCACTTAGTGTGACCGCCAGCTGCGTGTCGTCCGCATAGGACACCATTGTCAGGCCCCAGCGTTTGACTACCGCAGCCAGCGGGCTCACATAAAGGTTAAAAAGCATGGGGCTCAAAGATGAACCCTGTGGGACTCCCAGGGTGAGCGGGTGAGAGGTGGATTTGCCAGGTGGTATCGCAACCTGAAAGGATCTGTTGGTGAGGAAAGAGCGGAACCATCCTAGAGCCGAACCTCTAACCCCAGCTTCAGCTAATCTCCGCAATAGGAGCTCGTGGGACACCGTATCGAAGGCGGCACTCAGGTCTAACAACAAGAGTGCCGCTGTTCGTCCGGTGTCCAGCACGGAGCGCAGATGTTCAACCATGTATAACAAGGCAGTCTCCGTGCTGTGGCCTGCACGGAATCCATTTTGCGTGGGATCCAAGATGTTAGCTTTGGCAAGATGGTCGGCCAGGATCCTATTCACGTGGGCTTCGGTGATTTTAGCAGGCCACGGCAGCAGTGAGATGGGGCGATATTTCTCGGGTTTTACCGGATCTAGGGTAGGCTTTTTTAGGATGGGGGTAACTACCGCTTGCTTCCACTTGGTGGGCACCATCCCTGAGGTCAGAGACGTGTTGATAAGGGCCAACAAAGGAGAACGACATGTTGCCTGCATGTTTTTGAACTGAGTCGGTATGAGGGGATCTGCTGGGGAGCCAGATTTAATTTTTTGGCTCAATAGATCGAAACCCTCCTCAGAAAGGGGGGCCAGCATATCCAAAGTTGGAGCATTGCCCTTTGGACCGACATCTAAGTCCAAGTGGTGCACGGCAGTTGGGAAGGTGCGATAGATTGTATGCACCTTTTGGACAAAGAAAGAGGCCAGACTCTCACAATGAGAGTCTGTACAAATTTCTGCAGCAGAGGCCCTCTTTGTCGTCAGGTCTTTTAGGACCTTGAAGATAAGTTTAGAGGGGTTAGGGCTGTTCCGGAACTCCTGCGCATAATATGCAGCCCGCGTTCGGCAGACCGCTCTATGATATGCCTTGGATACGGTAAGGTAGCAGGATTTGCGCACGGGATCATAGGCTTTCCTCCATTGCCTTTCCGCTTGCCTGCACTCTCTCTTGAGAGACGCCAAGGTCTCATCATACCACGGGCTATGAGCCTTAGTACGGCACTTGGAACGTACCAAGGGGATAAGGGAATCCAGGGCCGTTTCAATCCAATTGCAGAAAGAGTCATACCCTCCGTCGACATCCGAAAAGGTAGGTAAGGGAGTCTTTCCAAGTAGGGAATGAAAATCTTCTAGTTTTAGTTTGCTCCACTGGCGAGAGAAAGAGGTTTTGTTCTGTGCCACAAAGATAGGGTCTGTCACAGGAATAGCTGCCTTCACATGGCACATGGCATATGCTTTAGCTGTCATGCCAGAGGTGTTTCTACTTTGCAGGTGTGGGCCCCTTTGATTTGTGCTTTTCCCTGCATGCAATGCTTATTTTTTCAGTGATTCAGCTATTTCCACTTCTCTAAACAGCAACTACATTTTGACATGTACTTTTTGTAATTCATACTAGGTTTGATTTTTGGTGGGTATGTGCACCAGAGGTGCTTTTGGAGTGATCTTTATTTTTTGCATGTCATGCAGTGGAGCCATTCATTATGAGTGTCGGGCTACACCCATCTCTCTATTTTCCAGAGCAAGATGAGTCAAAGGTGTACTTGACAGACATTAGGTATGTCAGGCAACCAGGTGCTTATCATCGAGGCGTTTTGGGGCCAAGGTTTGCGGTGCGGAAGATCTTACAGTCCTGATGGCAGTGGCATATTCTGCCTGGCAACGCTTTGTGAAGATCCCCATCTTGATCACCAGGTGGAGTGTCACTGATAGAGTCAGATCTGGGCACATTAGGTTTCAACCGTGAAGAGCTCAGGGCTGACTGTCAATCAGCGAAACATCACACCAACCTTCCTCATCTCGGCACAGAATGGGGTGGGATCAGCATGTCTTTACAATGGTTCATTCTTGTTCTCTGAAATGCAACAGATCAATCATCAGCAGTTGAAATAACTTTGAACCCGAGGATGACCCTGGATCATCAGCCAAAAATCCCATAAACACCTAGGGCCGGATTTGGAGTTTGATGGGCAGGGTACTCTGTCACAAACTTGGCAGAGTATTTTGTCCGCCAAACTGACCGACTGCCATGTAGAAATTCAACAACCATGGCTTGACAGAGGGGGGGGGGGGCATTGGTTTAGGTGCAATAGATAATCTATCCTATTTTGAGTGGACCTTAGGTTGTTTTCCTATCTGTTCAGGACCATCAGGACCACTTAGGGGTCCCAAACTGAAAACTTAGAAAAATGAGCGCCACACTCTGGGAGGCAAATCCAAGGGCAATTCATGGCCATTTATTCCCATTTATTCTTTGTTGTTCAAGAAGGAAAAGTTTAATGGGCAGGTACCTGAAACATGGCGGCTAATCACCAAAGCTGCAGTGCCTTCAGAGGAGCCACTGTGACAGCAGCTCCTCTGAAGGTACAGAGATCTATGCAGGGCTACTGGTCATCGTTAAGCATAAGGGCAGTAGTCCAGCCATGGTGGCAGAGGAAATTACCTCTGCCAGCGTGACATGCAGCCAATAATTTACACAAAAGAAGGGTTTTTCTATGATAGTTTCCCCATGTAAATCAACTCTTGCTAGTTATTTTCCTCACAATTTAAATTGGGAAACCTTTGTAAGCTTGTAAAATATTGAAAAACACTATGAAGTATTTTAAGGAATAATATTTAGAATTGGTGCAGCCCTTGTGATTATAATAGAGTAACAGCTGCCAATCTAGAGTTGGGTGAATGCAATGTCATTGCATGCTTCAACACCCAGAAAGTGTGAAGTTTGGAAAAGTAAAAGGTTGCACCTCTTTGATAGTTATATTATATCTTGAGGACATTGCACACAATGCCATCTTACCCTTTTGTACCAAAAGCTGTGTCCCATTTCCACGCCCTTTGTGATTGTTCATGAAGAGCTCCACCTCACAGATGTATGTTCCTGCATCGTTGTGTTTCAAGTCATGAATGTCTATGTTGGCCTTCTGCTGCGAGGTGAAGATGGTGTGGTCTGGCATGAAGACCCTTCCACTGAACTTTTCACTGCTATTGGTCACCTCAGTCATAGAAGAGGAGGAGGGATTGATGAAAAGCCATTTGTAGCCACCAATGGTAGTCTTCTCACTGCTATTGAAGGAACACTGTAAGGTCACTGCATCACCCGCTGTCACGCTTGTATACTCCGGCTGAGATACAATAATATCCTGTAGTGAAATTCCTGCAAAAAATCATGAAAAAATATTTTAAGTTCATTTTTAAGGACAAAGTGGCCATATTTTACCCTATTCTCATGTCTTCAAATTCAGCCTTCACCATAAGCCATCAAAAGCCACTGGTCTGGATTTTCCTGATGTAGTTAACTTCGTCCAGCCAGTTCCACCCGGATGCGATCTTTATCAGTGAAGACTAGCATAGAGGCTGGTCGGATCAACAGGCTTAAAAATTAGAGGAACAAATATCCTTGTGCATGGATATAGAACTCTTGTTTCAGCCATTATAGATGAACCTTCCAGTGTAGACCACACATTTGACAGGGTCCAGATACTCATTTTGCCCCGCAATAGATCATTGCACCAGTGGTCAGGCCTGCAGAGGATGCAACAGACCATTAGACTACAACCCAAAAATTGCCACACCAATGGTGTGATTTATATGGTTTAAATCCAGCTCTAATGCTCGAGTGTTCTCCTTTTCTACCAGAATTCCTCGTGGCTTCCAAAGAACACCATGCAATGAGGCACCAGACACATAGTGCGTTTTGGTACAATGTCTATTCTGACTGGCTCAGTGGCAGGGGATATCTGCTCTCCTGTGGACATCAGAAATGATGTGTGCTTTGTAATGGAATAGTCTCTCTCTTTGGCAGCCAGGAGTTGAAGATGTGGCCTAGTCCCAACTTCCATGTCTGCTCTCTTCATCTTAGGATAAGTACTCGGTCCTTGTGCCTTAGTTTCCATCTCTACCTACAGTGGATATTCTTCAAATGGGTTAAATTCTAGTAAGAGACCCTTTTAAAAAGTGTGATATTTCCCATTGGTAGAAAGACTCCTTTGCCATAAATTATTGATGTTTCCTTCTGTAGCTGACAGTCCCTGCTTCTACCGGTGATCTGCCCAGCATAGGCAGACCTACTGTGAAATAGCATTCATTCTGTTTCCACTACTGTAGGTGTTTGCAGACGTACCCTGAGATAAGTTAAAGCTTGCTCCTTGGTATTATTTCCTGTTTCTGGATAGAACATAGGAAGATTCCTGCAGATTATGTACCTAGACTGATCTAAGTGGATGCAATATATTTGTTCATACGTTGGAGAGAAATTAAATTGATCTGAACATGCTACAATGAGAATGTAACATGTTATAAGAGGTTTTCATCAAAAACGTGTAGGAAACAAAAACAAAAAGATCAATAAATGTAAATGTCTCATTTCTATACCTATGTGGCACATTTACCTAATATCACGCAATATTGTCAAAGAGAATCTGGGACCATAATCTTGAGGAAAGATTGTCAAAGCCATGTGTTTGATCCACACTCATGCTGATGGGAAAAAGGCATATTTCGTATACAAATTCATAAAGAAAATATACACAGGTGCAAAATTAGATGTATGTGTGGGCACACATCTTTTCCTCATAAAGGTTCAGGTATTCCATTTACATATTGATTGCAAATACTTTCTGATCAAATTATTCTGTTAAAAATATTGTGACTTCAAAAGTTTTGTGGAAAAAAATATCAAAGGTGAGTATATCTAAATGTTTACTTTTTTACACTATTAAAACTAAAAATATGAACTTTCATGTCAATTTCCACTATGTTGTTCTGTTGTATTGTGTTATGTGTTTATTTTATTGTATATGTTACTGTGAAATTTATTTTCATTGTTTTACAAAAGTATTGTATTTTTTATTGGTTGTTGAATTTATTGGGGAATTGAGTTACCAATAGTTTTGCATTATAAATTATTGTTAATTATTTAAAAATGTAAATTATTTGTGTTGTAATTGCTATTTATTTGTTTACATGTTCAATATATTTTTAAAGCATTTTAAATTGGAGTTGTGTGGGTTTATTGGCAAATTGAGTTGGTAATGTTGTAAATACAATTTACATAAATTGATATTAATTGAATACTGTGTAAATTAAGCAAATGTTTTATTTGGAATTTATTATGTTTAATAATTCTGAATTATACAATCAATTATATTTATTTTTTATTATTTTGTTAATTGTCATATGGGCTGTACTAGTGTTTAGAGTCTTTATAGTGTAAATTCATTAATTGCTTACTATGTTAAAGTGGTAATATCCAACACTGTCTTTTATTTGTTTACATGTTTAAAAATGTTATAATCATGTATTTTGGAAGGTTGAGTTTATCGGAGATTAGTGGATCATCTCTTAATTAGAATATTTCTTAATTTATTTTGATCAATCAGTTAATGAATATGTTAAGTTTTCACTTAAAATGTATCTTTCCTTCAACATTGTTTTTTTAATGAATTATGTGAATATATGTGTAATTTAAAATGGTTCATTGTATATTGGGGCAATGAGCCTGTAGTGTTTTAAAAAATATATATAATAATTAATTAAAGAGTAAAATATGTAAAATGGAAAGAGCCCCCGCAACAGAAGGCGGGGACAACTACCACCCAATGGGAGTTGCCATCACTAAGACAAAAAAAATGGAAAGACCATCAGCATTGTCGTGATCAGTCCCAGTGCAATGTTCCACCATGAAGTGCATACTCTGTAGGGAAATGGACCTCCTCAGCAGTATAGAATTTTCACACTGCATTTGCCATCTGAGGGGTCTGTTGTCTGTCTGACCCCAGAAATAGGTTCCTAACTGTTGTGGATTTAGGGGCCGATTAGGATGGCAGGAGGACTTTGCCCGCCCGCCACCCTCGCGGAAAACGGGACCGTCCGCAAGCTGAGCGGCGGTCCCGCAATGCATATTAGGATGCGCCCACCACAGTGGTGAGCGCATCATGCATTTTTAACATTGTGGTGGGCGGTGTTCTCAGCACCGCCAGCCACATTGCTAAAAATGCATGTATGCATTTGCACAGACAAAGCGTCAGGCACCGCGTTGTGCCTGCCGCATTGTGTATGCAAATTCAGGGGGGTACCACAGGTACCCCCCTTGTGCACCCCCCATCGCCCCTTCACCATGGAGGCCCGCAGGGGGCCCCTGAAGTGAAGACTGCATGCCTAAAGGTATCTGTTCAAGCCCATCCTAATATGGCTGGCGGTGTCTGATAGACACCACCACCATATTAAACCTTTTCCGACCCGGTCGCCTTCGACTGGGCGGAAAGCGGCGGACGGTCTTTCCGTACACCACGGTCCCCCCGCCATGCTAATATGGCAGGGGGGAAATGGGTGGCGGTCGGACCTGAATATCGGGCGGATCGCCACTGCCCGCATGGCGGTGGCGATCCGCCCGACATCCTAATGGGCCCACTAGTTTTTCCAGTGTCCAGACCACTGCAAATGCCTCCCTTTCAATTGCACTTCACCTTTGGTCCCTGGGAGGTAACCCCCTGCTGATGAAGGCTACAGGTTGGTCCAGACCCTTAACATTCCACTGTGAGAGAACATTCCCTATCCCATGCTCTGAATCATTTGTCTGCAGAAGGACTTTTTTGACAAGTTGAGCCTTGAGTACGGGTACTGTATATATGGCTTTCTTTGGAGTGTCAAAGGCTTTTTTGCCATGCCTCCGTCCAGATCACCTTTTTGGGCTTCTTTTTAGAAGTCAGCTCGGTCAAGAGGGCAACAGTGGTGTCATATTCCTTGAAAATCTCATGTAGGATCCAATGAGACCTAAGAAGGCCATCACTTCAGTTTCAATCTTGGGGGGCACGATAGTTTGTAGCTTGAGCTGGACAGGTTGTACAGGGTCCCACCCACTTGATGGCCCAGATACACCAATGTGGCCTGCCCTCTCTGGCAATTACTGGCCTTGATGGTGATAACTGCCTGGAAAGGGCCGAAAGAATGTCCCTGAGTGATACATGGTTGTCCTCTCAACTGGAGATTAAGACAGCAGTGCTTTCCAGGGAAGCTGCACTGAAGTCTTTCTGTTCAGCTAGGACCTGGCTGGTCAAACTCCGGAAGGTAGCAAGGGTATCATTTAACCAAAAAGGCATCACTTTAAACTGACAGTGCCCTTCAGATGTGGAGAATACTGACCTCTCATCGGCTCCACTGTCAGGTCAATCTGCCAGTGCGTGGATGTCACATGAAAGGTACACAGAAACTTGGCAGCTCCTAACCTACAATGACATTATCGGCTCTGGAAGATGGGGTGAGCATCAGTCCTGGTGACTGAATTGAGCCTCTATAGTCCACACAGAATGGGAGCTTGACAACTCCAGCATCTTGGAAACCTCATTCTTGATACAAGTCTAACTTCCTACGACCGCTTGTAAATTTCCGGCCGGCAAACTACTGTATTAATTACAGTCTTAAGACTCTGACTCTCCCTCCACTGTTGTAAGGGTATGCGTAGCCAGATAGGTTTGGTATGGAGCCCGAATATCCAGAAATCTGAATTTGATGGGCAGTGAGAAGCTGTGAGTGATGAATGCATCTTACTGTACGCTAGATCTCTATGCCATTCTATGATGGTGGTTAGCAGGCCTCGTCCCCAGTGCATAGCCATACTATGTTTGACTAGTAAGTAGACCAAAGTGGTGAACATTCAGATTGCTGGTAGTATCTCTTTCACATAGCCTAGAAGTGATATCAGTGGGTCTGGTCATTTTGGTATTTCTATTATTTTGTTGAAATCTTCAAAGATGTCATCCCAGTTTGCGCTGACACCTGGGACAGCCCATGCAAGATTTAGGAAATCTGCACCTGATGAGTGACAACTCATACGTTCAGAGCTGTCCTTAAGTCCAGATTTGTGTAGTTGGTCTCATGTGTGGGAGTAGTTTTGGGTATATTTAAAGTGTAGAAGTATGTCTATTACCGAACGAGATGCTTCTACTGAATGACCAGCAGTCCTTCTGCAGCACATTGGCCCACTCCATCCAGCACCTCAGGTGCAGGCGCCCCTCCTCTGGTAGGTGAATATATGTGTGATATGATGCCTTTGGAATTAAGGGATTGTATAACATATGTGAGAGTGCTGAACGGCATGGTCTCAAGGAGCGCCTCTCCTAAGGCTTCCCAAAAGGCATGTCACAATCTAAAGTACAGGAAGAAGTCTAAGGCGTGTGATTTGGTTCTAAGCCTTTGAAATGATTGAGGAAGATAAATATAGTGGGCCTGATTCACAAAGGTAAACTGCACATTTGTGAAAGTTTACTCTTTTACAGTATTCACAAAACTGCAACTTAATAGTAGGTTTGGGGGTGCGAGACTCCACAGTCAGGACAGAGAACTTTGCACATAAAAGGATGGGCCTGTCCTATCTTTTTATTTACAGTTCTGTGACTACTGAAAAAGAGTAAACTTACACAAATATGTAAGTTTACCTTTGTGAATCAGGCCTAGTCTCTACTAACAGGTTGCTGATGGGAATTATCTGCAGTCGATGTATTCTCTCGGGGATGCCCTTGTCCACACAGACCGCAAGCCACATGGCCCACCCAATTCGCATTGCCGGGAAGTACAGTTGGTCATGGCAGGTCCCTCGCAGGCATCGCCAGACATGCGCAGTGCCGCTCATTGGACCTGTAGTATTCTATCTTTTGGGGGCAGGGAGCTAACTAGTGCCACCACTTCTCTCCCTTACCACAGATGCAGTAGGTTCTTGGAGATGTGTATCCCATAGTGGGCAATTTGACCTTGAGCAACATTTTAATATAATTTAATATCTGGGATAGCCCCTCCCCCCTTTTCATATGGCAATGTGAGTGGAGTCCACTGCTGCTTGCCAGCCAGGCCTGCCTCAGTGTGTCTTCGGAAGCAATACTGGGATGTTCTGGAATAGGTAAAGCAGGCAGGGCAGCTCCATCATTTTCATTAGTGATATTCACCCTACAAGTGGTAAATACAGTTTAAATACAGTTTAATCCACCTTTTCATCTGAGGCGGAGGCCTGGTGAAACACTACTCTACTGTCTCTGCCTACTGCGTCTAACTAATCTTGTGCACCTGAGGCGGAAGCCGGGTGTTAGCCTGCATGTAATTTTAAAATAGTGTGTTATTTTACCCCCTTTCATTTGCGGGATAATTTTTGTATTTTAAACTGCCCACTGCCTAAATCCACATACCGCATTGTTTGTGCGAGCCCCTCCGAGCTCACAGACGATTAGGTGCTGTGGCCGGAGACGCGTGATCAGCCCCCTCACGATTTCGGTGAGAAACTACAAGTCCCAGCGCCCTTGAGCTACAGAAGGGACTACAAAGGAAGATGGCCACCGCTTCGCGCAGCGAACGCGAGCAGCGGGCGCGCCATAGTCACGCCGGAGTCGAGCCTGAGTCCAGCCCATCTGCGCTCGTCCGCGCCGAGGACGGGCTAAGGGCCAACCGCTATGCACAGGTGATGAACCTATCTAGAGGGGACATTCTAGCCCTGAATAAAAATGTACATATCAACTGCAACCATGCACTCAATGTAGATAAATGGGTGGGTCCTATCAGTTGTCCTGCCTGTAGATACACCTTGGAACCCCACCACTTTAATATTAAGATAGAGAAACCCAAGTATATGAAGTGTGGTCTGATAAATGCGCGATCAATGTGCAAAAACTCCCTCCACATATTTGATCCAATCAATGAAAATGAGCTTGATTACCTATTTATTACAGAAACCTGGCTTTGTGAGTGGTCTAACCCAGACATAGTGCATGCCCTACCCCCTGGTTTTTCTATTTGCAGACAAGATCGCGTAGAACAGCGTGGGGGCGGCTTGGCTTTCATATATAGGGACACTATTAAATGCTCAGTTAGGGAGCTTCCAGACATTAGAGGAGCTGAGAGCCTGAATTTCTGCATACAAGTGCACAACACTTTCACCTTTTCGGGGGCATTGCTATACCGCCCTCCCGCCAACCCACGCAGTTTCTTGCCAGCGTAGGGGAAGTGCTGGGTGATCTGACCCTCAGGTACGCCAATTTTACCCTTCTAGGAGATTTGAACCTCCATTTAGACGACCCTAATGACCAGTACGCCTCTAGTCTCAAAGAAACGTTGCAGGTTCTAGGACTAATGCTAAGGACTCTAGAAGCTACTCATGAGGCGGGGCACACCCTTGATTGCGTTTGCTCCAATCTAGATGAAATGACGGTAAAAGGCCCCGTACCACAAGTCTGGACGGACCACTACTTTATTTAATTCAATATTGAATTAAAGGTGAATGAGATGATGGCAAAGGAGGTAGCAAAAAAGGGGAAAACTCTACCTTGTTGGGGAAAAATCATGGAGCACCCTGACCTTGGCAGATGGGCCAAGGAGAGTAAACCAACTCTCTCAGGGAACACCACGATAGACTATCAGAGGTTTGAGAGATGGATGACAGAGATTGGGAATAAGATCAGAAATCCAGAAAGAACTGGTACCATGGGGAAAAGGAGACTATCCGCCCCCTGGTTCTCAGACAAACTTAAAGTACAATTAGTGGAAGTCAGACTTTTAGAGCGAAAATGGCGACGGAGCTATGTGAATGAAGCAAAGGAGATATATAAGAGTGCAAGGAGATTATATCATGCCTCTATTAAAACTGCAAAAATCAAGTATTTTACCTCCTGCATCGAAGCATCTAACAACAAACAAAAAGAAATGTTTAAAATCGTTAATAGCTTCACTAAGCCCAAAGTTCTTACCCAAGAGATTCCACCTTCCCAGACACTGCAATGACATAGCCAACTATTTCACCCAAAAAATAGACACCCTCACAAAAGACTTTCCCCAATTTGAGAAAGAAGAGCCTGGGAATGAAACGGATATAAACTTGCATCAACCCAGATGAGAAAGCTTTAGCCACATTAGCCTGGAAGACTCCCATCAGGGAATATCTGCCCTAAAATCAGGATCCCCTTTTGACCCCTGCCCCCCTATGCTGCTTAAGTCCATAATACATGAGGTCAATCCATGTATTAACTCCATCATCAACTCATCCCTCCAATCAGGGGAGATACCCCCACAATGGAAGGTGGCGGCAGTGAGACCGCTGCAGAAAAAGGCTCTACAGGACCCTACAACCTTGTCCAATTTACGTCCCATCTCCCACCTCCCTGCTATTTGTAAAATTACAGAATCTTATGTCAATAAACAATTGATGGCATTTCTGGAAGGAAATGACATCCTGCATCCCTGTCAAGCAGGTTTCAGGACTCACCACTCCACCGAATCTGCACTTCTGTCATCTACCGAAACCATTCGTGCTGCATTGGATCAGGGAAAGATGGTTGTCCTGATCCTATTAGATCTCTCTGCAGCATTCAACACGGTTTCCCATGCTATCCTTCTACATCGCCTTGCTAATGCAGGCATAGCAGGAACCGTGCGCGAATGGTTTAAAAACTATCTGGCGCACAGGCGTCAGATCGTTATGCTGGGCAATCTCTGCTCCAAAGAAAAAACTATGAAAACAGGGGTTCCGCAGGGCTCAAGCTTGAGCCCCACTTTGTTTAACCTATATATGGTCCCCCTACTTAAATTAATTTCCTCCAACATTAGTACAATTGCCTACGCCGATGACACCCAGCTGGTTTTGACTCTTGATAAGAATCAATCTAATGCTGAACTGACATTGAGAGAATGCCTGTCAGCAACCTTTAAGTGGATGACACACAACCACTTAAAATGTAATTCGGCTAAAACAGAGATTGTGCCTTTTGGTCCTAACAACTGTTTCTCTCCACAGGATTGGTGGCCCGAAAAGGTAGAAGCCCCCCTAAGACTATCAATGCAGCATGCAACTTGGGCATTACATTTGACAATACCCTGTCATTTAATCAACAAGCCAAAGAAGTAGCAGGGGTATGCTTTAGTATCATTAGGGGTCTCAGAAAATTCTTTCACCTTCTCCCTCTGAGTGCCAGACGAACGGTTGCTGTAGCACTAATAACATCCAGGCTGGAATATTGTAACAGTCTGTATGCAGGGCTAAATAAATCAGCCCTGCACAGACTTCAAATGGTCCAGCACGCAGCCGCTAGGTTGGTCCTCAGACTGCCCAGAAAGTCCTCGGCCTCTGCAGCATTGGATGCCTTACATTGGCTCCCGGTACATAAGCGCATCCTGTTTAAGGTTCTCACCATCACATACAGAGCCTTCTATCATCAAGGCCCACTGTATTTGCGCAAGTACTTTAGACAATACCATCCGTCACGGGCACTCAGGTCCTCCACAGCAAATTTGCTCCATGTTCCCAGGTTTAGGCTGATGACTAGAGGAGGGAAATCCATAGCAGTTATTGGCGCCAGGGCATGGAACAAACTACCCCTTTCCCTGCGTCAAACTGCAACAGAGCATAAATTCAGAAAACTATTAAAAACATGGATCTACTCTCTATCAGACTCCGGATGCATAGCGTTACTCTGATCCTCCCCGCAGACAGGTAATTTCACCATTGACACTCTGCTGTTAACTGATAACTAGGAGTCTAAGCGCCAAGATGCTCCTTGGAGTGGTAGCGCGCTATACAAGTGCCAATTCACATCACATCACAATTCACATCACATCAATGTCTGCCTCTGATGTGTACATTACCCCACCATAGTGCGTTAAAAGAAGTTGCCCATGGGCAGGGTCAGTGTTGTCGGCGGGCGGCCCCAGTAAGGGGAAACATCAATGATTTGCCCCAGTTCACCCCAAGGCCAGCCAGCTTGCCATAGCAATTGCTCTCTGATGGTATCGGTGAGAAATGTTGCCCAGGATCTCAGACATAAAGAAACATGTTGGCCGCATAAGTAGACAGCATGAGTCTGCAACTGGGGAATTTGAGGCCTCATTCTGCATGTAGTTCTGACATGGATCAGGAATCAGGAATGACTCCTCTTCCCCAATCTTGGCCAGATCACTAAACTTGGAGACCCACTCTACTGAATCAAATGCCTTTTCTGCATCTAGGAAGTCTGCAGCAGAGCTGATATCTGGGTTGAGTTGCTCCCAAAAAAAGTTCCAAAGTTGAATTGAGTGGACCATCCCAGTATGAATCCTCATCGGGGTACTTAGGTGGTAGTCAAGGATCTTTCAATTATTTTGGTGTCCACGTTTAGCATTGACAGAGGATGGTATGAGGAGCATAGGTCTGCAGGCTTGTCCGGTTTCAGTATCATGAATTTTAATGCATCACAAATTGTGGGGTAGGAGTCCCCTGGCTTGACCATGTTTAAGAGAGCCTGGGGTTCGGGCGGATATGAGTGAGTGACAGTGATTAAATGGGAGCCAGAGGATGGGCGGAAATGTGTGAGTGACAGTCAAGTTGAGTGTCATTATGTAAGAAAGTGGGATTTTTAGTGTAAATGTGTAACAGAGAGTATTGTAAGTGTGTAAGGGATCATGTGGCTCAGTGACCAAGCATATGAGGGCCTATTGAAGAGAATGTAGAAGAGAGCCTGAAAGAGAACATGTGTGAGTATCAGACTAACTGAGAAGGGAAAAGAGAGCCTGACAGTAAGTGAGCACTATGAGAGAGCTTGAAGAAGAGAAGAACTGAGGATTATCAACATGGAACACTGTCTTTTTGCCGCCTCTCTAATTCAACTCCTGCCCTGCTTTCCTTTCCCTTTGTACTCCATCCCTTTCTTATCTTCAAACTCCCTCTCTGCTTCTCTCCTTTTCATACTTCTTTTCTCTTTGAGAAATGATTGTGATAGAGAATAACGAGTCCTGATTCTCGACGGGGCAGAATATTGTTACAACAATATTGTGGGGCACAATATCGAAAGGTAAGTCCAGAGAGGAAGGTAAGGTTTACTACTTTTACTCCGATATATGTGGAATTACGTATAGAAATTGTAGGGAAGCTTACGGTTCAATATTTTTCTTTCAATAATGATATTCTGTCCCATCGAGATTTGGAACTTGATATTCCAAGTTTATACTTTGACAAACTAATTTCTATTCCCTCTTTTGATTGTACTCATTCCCTCTCTCGTACCCATCTTGCCTCTATACTGTCTACTAACTACCTTATACTTTCCCTTTTCAACAATCCTCTTCTTCTCTTTGCATTCCATCTTTCTCTCCTTTTTCTATTCCCTCCGTCTCACCATGCCAAACATCTTCTCAATCTCCCCACTATTTATGTTGACCTCTTGCCTGTTCATACACTTGCCCTTTACTTGCCTTACTCTGCTCTCCTAAGACTCATCTATCTCTCTCTTTATACTCATGCATTTTCCTCCCTGTGTATGTTCCTTCCATTTGCCTCTCTCATCTCCTTACAATGCTCTCCTTTATTCCGCCTCTCCTCTCTTTTTACACTCAATCCTTCAAACTCTGACATGGAGCTGCTTATAGTGTGTGTCCATGTATCTCCAGCTCCTTGCCTTGTCTTTTCGTGTGACTACATCTCTGACCATTCCTGTGAGCTACTCATTCTATCTGCCCATATCTCCTTCTTTGACTCTCCCACAGCATATCCGTTTGCCCCCAGCTCCTCACACTGACTTTCCATGTGTCGTCCATTCTTTTCACTGCATCTGTGTGTGTTCTCAGCTACTCACACTGTCCTGTAATGTGTGCTGGCTTGTTTCAGCTCCTCACAGTGCCTTCCTCCTATGTGTGCCCAGCTCCTGACAGTGCCTTCTTTCCATGTGTCCTCAGATCCTCATAGTGCCTTCTTTCCATGTGTCCCAGTTCCTCACAGTGCTTTATGCTTCCCTAGCTCCTCACAGTGCCTTATTCTTCCCCAGCTCCTCACTGTGCCTTTTTTTACATGTGTCCTCAGCTCCTCACAGGGCCTTCTTCCATGTCTTCCCAGCACCTCACAGTGCCTTCCTTTGGTGTGTCCAAGCTTCTCACAATGCCTTCTTTCCATGTGTCCCCAGCTCCTCACACTGCCTTTTCATGTGTTGCCCGCTCCTCAAATTGCCTTTTAATGTGTCCTCAGTCTTGGTTCAATGTGCCCCCAGCTGCTCACAGTGCCTTCTTTCCATGTGTTTCCTATCCTGACAATGCCTCTCTTTATGTTCCTCCCCTCATACTGTCTTTCCATGTACCCCCAGTTGATCACAATGTCTTGCCATGTATCCTTAGACCCTTGTGCTATCTGTCTATTTCTCCACTTCTCCACAACCCCTCAAATTGCCTCGCTGTGTGCCTCTAGCTCACTACAGTATTTGTGTTCCCAGCTCAACCGGTTGTGCATAGACCCCAGATCTCTCCTCTCTTCCCTGAGAAGAGTAGGGGGCGATGACTGTTCTTCCTTTATCTAAGCTGATCATCTACCCATCACCTTATGGAGCGAAGAAAAAAACACATTTCTGATTTTCAATGGTTTTCCCGGGCGAGGCAACAAGTAGGTTATTACAGTTTCCGGCTGATGCTGAATTAACCTGGGGAAAAAGTTTGCTTAAGATTCATAGCTTGCGCTATTTCTGCTTGTTTATGTTGCATCTATTACTGTTATTCAATATATATATATTGTAATTTGCATTTGCAACTATTCATTTTATATTGTTATGTTTTATCTCTATTTCCATTCTGATTTCTCGTAAATCTGAGGCAGTATCAAAAAGCCATGGATGTTGCGGGAAACAACTCCAGAAACACTCATTTGTGCAGCCCCTTTAATGCAGAAAACTGCTTAAATGGGAAAAATATTTCTGAGGCAGCATTAAGCCAAAAAAAGTGGCTTAGTGCTGCCTAATAAATATGGAGCAGGCTCCTGCGCCACAGAACGTCACAAAACCTGACGTTCTGGCTGCACAAGAGGCCTCATAAATGAGGCCCTCATGCTTTACCTTGCCTGCATAAGCGGCACTACCATCCTAGGAAGAGCTGTGACACACTTGCTCGGCCGACGATCATCCTTTCAAGTTCCTGAATTTGGGTGTTGGAGCAGTTTCCCTGCTCAAGGTGAGGATTGGTTGAGTTGCTCCTAGTGGAGTAAATCTACTGCCATCAATGTTTCTGATACTTTCGGTCACGACACCTGATGTGATTTTGACAAGCCCATCTCCCTTCCTCTGAGGACCTTTCTCGTGACCAACTGCTCCCACCCTGAGGAGAGGCTGCACCGTCCCCTGCTTCCATAGGGTATATTATCCATTTGATATCACTCGGGTTGATCTTTGTTGTCCTCGGTCACCAATTGGACTGGATTTTTTCTATAACCGTTGTCGTTCATGCCTCTCAATGCAACTAGCTATTGAGAGTCTGAGAGTGCCTAATCCGCATCCCATGTTCTCCAATGGAACTAGATGAGTTAGCATGACTATTATATTAAATCAATCAATCAAACAGTATTTGTATAGTGCTACTAATAACCCATAACAGTATCCAGGTTCAGGCTCAGTCGAAAAACCAGGTCTTGAGTCTCTTCCTGAATTCCACGAGTGAGGGTGATGTCTAGAAGTGGAGGGCAAGGTTGTTCCAGGACTTGGTTGTCAGTTAGGAGAAGGAACAGCCTCTGCTGTAGCTTCGGCTGCCGTGCGGTGTTTGTGCGAGGGCGGTGGAGCGAAGGTCTCTGGATGGCTTGTGGAAATTCAGGCGGTGGTTGATGTAAGCTGGTCCTAGCTCATAGAGGGATTTGTAGGGCTTTGTATTCATGTGACAATATCTTAAAGATTCTCTTTTGTTCACATCACCATTGAGTTGAGAGTTGGAGTGTTGGCATCCACTGCGACATCCGAAAAGATAGTGTGTGATCCTACACACCTTTTAAGTGTCAGCTTGCTGTTTGATCCACCACAAATATTTCTGAAAAATAAAGGGGAGCCCTCAATTGCCTGGAAAAGGGTGGATAGTGGACTTCTAGACATATTTGGTTGCTTCTGATGCAGTAGAATTACAGTTGAGTGGAAAAAATGAATCTTGTTATATTGTTAAGGATCCTATTTTCCGCACAGTACCAAAAGTCGAAGGACGTGATGGAGAGGAGGAGTATGATGATTTTGAGATGGCACCGATGAGAATACAAAGAAGGTTTAAGCCCACAATAAGTTTTATGGTTGGGCGTTATCATTTTTATTCCAGGAGACAATAGGAGTGAGATTTGTTAGATGAATTCCTAAGAGCATTGAGTGGATTATTCATGACATGTAGCTTTGGGAAGTCTACTGATGAAATGATTCATGACCAGTGAATGCCCAACACTAACAGCAAACAAATCAAGGAGAAGTTGTGGGTTATTGGCGAATAGAGGAGGAAGTCATCAAGTCCTCCAAGGCCAGTGAACCATCGGTTTCCTGGGTGCGAGAAGTTAATGATGAAAAATTCATTAAGCAAGCCTAGATAAGTAGAGGCAAGTAAACCTAGTAATAGTGATGGAAAACTGTCATGCTTTAGCTCCTCACATCTGGCTTCATTTAAAAAATTGCCCTGCCCTGTGTAATGATTTTAATGTTTGCAGGCACACCGGACAACTTGTAGAGTGTGACAGTGGGCAGATGTTTAGAGAGACTAAGAGTTTCCCAAATTTCAAATGACGCACACCATGGCGATCTGGAATCAATAGAATATGAAGAGAAGCCTGTTCGAGGAATGGCTAAGTCGTCAGAGGAGTAGAAAGTTTGACTGAAAAGGAAAAGGATACACCTCCAATGTCTACCTTACAGGCCTTGAACAATGAATTAGAAATACGGATTGCTATATACCATAATTACTAAAGAAATACAAAGGTTGCCCCTTTGGTTGGCTCACTGTTAAACCCGGGTGTAATGGCTGTGGCCTTTCGTAGAATGTCAATTGATTTTCTTGGTTATTTTTGTACTGATGCTGAGGAAAAAGAGCATGCATCAAAATGTATGTGACCACAGGAGATGTGTGAGTTTTGAGATGGCAAGACCAGAGACTTTTGTGTACAATCCTAATGCCTCAGAATTAGTTTTAGTGATACAGTAGGATGAACTGAGTCACACGTTGATTTAAGTTTTTCCTAAAACCACATTTTGCATCAAATTAAAGAATTGATATGTGCCAGTTACGCGGAGGCTAAGGCGTGTACCTTTTTGCATAAGAAAGGACTTGCAAAAAGGATTGCAGGATCTCCTTTTAAGAAAGATTATTGAAGAAGCAAAATCTTCAGAATGGGTGTCTTCCATTGTTTAGACATCAAACAATCAATGGTAACCTTTTCTTATGTGTGAACATCAGGGCTAATGTGAACATCATAATTGATGAGTATCTCTTACCAAGGTGAACAAACTCATATCTATTCTAGACAGAACTGCAGTGTTCTCAACATTGGATTTGTGAAAGGCATATCACCAGGTTGAATTGATGGCTGACTTAAAACCGCTAACTGTCTTCATCAATTCATTTGGTCATATTCCAATACAAGAATATCCAATTTGGCCTGTTGTCTGCATCTATTGTCTTCCAGCGAGCAATGTATCACTGTAACCGGGTCGGGACGGGTGGCCGGGAAGACTGGTGGACACCTGATGACGCCTCCCCTTCTGCCCCACAGTCGGAACCACCGAGGGATGACTGGAAACCACGACAGGAATTATACGAGGAAACAGCCGAAGGCTCCTTTAACTGGGCGTACGACAACGGAGAAGAAGCCACACCTACCTCTGACGTGGACGCATCGGGATGGCTGAAAACGGGGGAAGCCCTGGACGCGGCGTGTGACGTCACCGACGGTTCGAGAGGAGAGCGCGAGGAGAATCTTACGGAGGAGATCGAGGAGGACGGACGGACCGGATTACCAGAGTACAGAGGAGAGCCAGGAGGCCAACGACCCTGTGTTCCGCCGTGCCACACTCCCGAGGGAGGAGTGTGGCTTGCTCAGGTACGGCGGCGTTGGGCGGCTTGGGTGGGGAGAAAGAGTGCTCCCAGTAAATAATTAAAAGCACCCCGTACGTACCTTTCCTTGGTGTTATTTCCCGCTACCCGTTCCCGCAACCCCTCCCTCTACCTTCCTTCCTCACCTCGCTCCTACTTCCCTGAAGCACTAGACACGAGTGTGCCTGTTCGACTGCACGTTTGCACCGGTGTCCCATCACTACCACTTGGTTCCCCTGGGGGTTGGACTGTATCAGACTTACGAATAACGGCCTCCCTCTTGTCCGTTTTCTTTCCCATTTGTGACTCCTCCATCGCTAACCCGAGGAAGGCGGTCCCGAGGGAACATCACGTGCCCAGAACCCTGGAGAAAGACGGCCCCACCACGGACAACCGGGAGTTCGCGAAAGAAAGGCTAACTTACAGGACAAGACGAACTCTCAAAATAAAGCCAAGCCTAATCCGATATTCTAGTCAGCCTCTTACTGTTGCGGCGCCTCACCCCCGCTTACAATCACATTTTAAGGAAATGGATGAACTATTAAAATGTTACCAGGATTATATTCTTGTCTTTTCCAAAAAGAGTCAGCAAAATTTTGAGGTTTTACATAAGGCTTGCTCTAGATTAGAAGCCAGATTAGAAGCCAATGGCCTAACTCTTTCTCTAGATTAGTGTAAGCTTTTCGAGCAGTAAGTTAAGTATCTTGCTCACAGTTTATCAGCAGGGAGCGTAGTTCCCAATAAGTCCCTGATCAATGCAATTAACATGGCTGCATGACTAAGTAATAAGGGACAATGTTTTTGTTTTGTCTATATAAATATTATTCTTGGTTTATTAAAAACTTTGTAACAACCATCAAACCCCTTTGACTTCTGCTCTGCAAGGACCAAAAGGACAAATAGGGAGAATGGCAAGAAGAAGCATTTAAGTTGATAAAATTAAATATTACAAATGCTCTCACATTGAGACCCCTCATGAGCAGCAAGAACTGCACCATTACCATTCATTTTAGTGCATTTGGTTTGGGGCCTGCGCTGTTACAGCAGCAGGGCCATGACGAATGGGTGGTGGGTCATGCATCCAAGACTCTTAATGACACTGAAAGACTGTATGCAGTAATCAAAAGAGAACTGATCGCCTCTGTCTTGGTAATTAATCACTTCCAACATCTCATATGGGGTACCAAATTCAATTTCCAAAGACCACAACTCTCCGGTCAATAATTTGTCACTAGATGGTAGGTTAAATTCTATGGCCCGCATTGCCAGGTTATGCTCAAAATGACAAGAATATACCGCCGCCACCGCCGAGAGTCACACGTGGGCAGAGAGCAGACCATTGGACTTACCACCGACACCGCCGACACCGCCAAGAGTCAAAGGCCACCGGACTCCGCGCCGCCGCTCCGGGAGACTACAACTCCCGGCAGGCCTCGCGGTGGCGCGTGCTGAGTGACGCGGGTCGCGCCTTGAGAGCGCACACGGAGGCATAAATCAACCAGAAGCCCGGCAGAGCGGGGGAGACATTCAAAATACCGCCGCCACCGCCGAGAGTCACACGTGGGCAGAGAGCAGACCATTGGACTTACCACCGACACCGCCGACACCGCCAAGAGTCAAAGGCCACCGGACTCCGCGCCGCCGCTCCGGGAGACTACAACTCCCGGCAGGCCTCGGGGCGGCGCGTGCTGAGTGACGCGGGTCGCGCCTTGAGAGCGCACACGGAGGCATAAATCAACCAGAAGCCCGGCAGAGCGGGGGAGACATTCAAAATACCGCCGCCACCGCCGAGAGTCACACGTGGGCAGAGAGCAGACCATTGGACTTACCACCGACACCGCCGACACCGCCAAGAGTCAAAGGCCACCGGACTCCGCGCCGCCGCTCCGGGAGACTACAACTCCCGGCAGGCCTCGCGGCGGCGCGTGCTGAGTGACGCGGGTCGCGCCTTGAGAGCCCACACGGAGGCTTAAATCAACCAGAAGCCCGGCAGAGCGGGGGAGACATTCAAAATACCGCCGCCACCGCCGAGAGTCACACGTGGGCAGAGAGCAGACCATTGGACTTACCACCGACACCGCCGACACCGCCAAGAGTCAAAGGCCACCGGACTCCGCGCCGCCGCTCCGGGAGACTACAACTCCCGGCAGGCCTCGCGGCGGCGCGTGCTGAGTGACGCGGGTCGTGCCTTGAGAGCGCACACGGAGGCATAAATCAAACAGAAGCCCGGCAGAGCGGGGGAGACATTCAAAATACCGCCGCCACCGCCGAGAGTCACACGTGGGCAGAGAGCAGACCATTGGACTTACCACCGACACCGCCGACACCGCCAAGAGTCAAAGGCCACCGGACTCCGCGCCGCCGCTCCGAGAGACTACAACACCCGGCAGGCCTCGCGGCGGCGCGTGCTGAGTGACGCGGGTCGCGCCTTGAGAGCGCACACGGAGGCATAAATCAACCAGAAGCCCGGCAGAGCGGGGGAGACATTCAAAATACCGCCGCCACCGCCGAGAGTCACACGTGGGCAGAGAGCAGACCATTGGACTTACCACCGACACCGCCGACACCGCCAAGAGTCAAAGGCCACCGGACTCCGCGCCGCCGCTCCGGGAGACTACAACTCCCGGCAGGCCTCGCGGCGGCGCGTGCTGAGTGACGCGGGTCGCACCTTGAGAGCGCACACGGAGCCATAAATCAGCCAGAAGCCCGGCAGAGCGGGGGAGACATTCAAAATACCGCCGCCACCGCCGAGAGTCACACGTGGGCAGAGAGCAGACCATTGGACTTACCACCGACACCGCCGACACCGCCAAGAGTCAAAGGCCACCGGACTCCGCGCCGCCGCTCCGGGAGACTACAACTCCCGGCAGGCCTCGCGGCGGCGCGTGCTGAGTGAAGCGGGTCGCGCCTTGAGAGCGCACACGGAGGCATAAATCAACCAGAAGCCCGGCAGAGCGGGGGAGACATTCAAAATACCGCCGCCACCGCCGAGAGTCACACGTGGGCAGAGAGCAGACCATTGGACTTACCACCGACACCGCCAAGAGTCAAAGGCCACCGGACTCCGCGCCGCCGCTTCGGGAGACTACAACTCCCGGCAGGCCTCGCGGCGGCGCGTGCTGAGTGACGCGGGTCGCGCCTTGAGAGCGCACACGGAGGCATAAATCAACCAGAAGCCCCGCGTCGCGGGACGCGAGCGGGACGCCCGGGCGAAGCCCGGGCAAAGGGCGGGCCCTCTTAGGCCCTCATAGGCCCGAGGAGCCTGGCCTGTGCCAGACACCCTGCCCGATTGCTAGTTGCCCAAGGACAGCAAGACATCATAACTGTAAGTTGGCTAAATATTGAAGCTACCCAACATCGTGAGTCTGTAAGATATTGACAGTCTGAGATTGGTATTTGTAACTGGCCAAAACTTTCACCTGCTTTACTGTTGGATATTACTTGGGTCTGTCATGAACTGCCCAGAGACCAGAAGCATGGCAGCTGCTGGAGTAAAGAAGCTGACCGGTACCCTAGATGAGTTTATCGTCCGTACCCATGCCCTTATTGATGAAGGGATTATATTGATGGACAGAAGGGTGTCCCAAGATTTAGCTATGGCTAAGCGTTCCTCTTTAGGCCATATTGCACAAGCTTGTACTCCTAATAGTGTATCTGCTCTGAACACTCTTGTAATGGTACACAAGGATGAGGGCTGTAATGTGCTAGGCTCCCAGGAAGGCCTGGAGGCAACCCCTAATCTCTCCTTATTAGTGGATAGCGGCCCGGCTGCTAATGAGACTGAAAACATAACTACCGCTAGTACTTTAAATGAAAGGGGTAGGAAAGAGGGGGCAATCCCTAAACAAAAGAGTAATAAACAAAAGTCCATTAAATCCACCTCTCGAAAAGGGAAAAAAGCCCATATTTGTAAGAATCAAGACCCAATTCATTTGGATCCGATGCCCTTGAATGTGAGCACCAATTTAGCTGTTCATACTCATACTAATGACATCATGGGAGGGCCTCGGGCAAATGTGGGCTTACCATTAAGTCTACCAGATGAAACTGTCTTAGATAGTAGCTTGGAGGGAATCATGGAACTAAGCGGTGAAGTTGACAATCAAGCTAGAGGTAGTGAGGACAGTAGTAGCCTAAGCATGGTTAATAATAACATCTTTGAAATGCTAAAAATCCTCCTAGAACCGATTGAGGTTAGGTTACGCTGTTTGGAAACTATACTGAATAATATTCATAAAGACATTAGTGCCCCTAGCTTTAATATGAACAACAAAGTTCCACAAAAAAAACCACTACGAATAGGCCACCCGCAGCTGCTAAGAATGTCCCCACCATTAATCTACCTCCAAAACCCACCACTAATCCACCTCCAAAACCCATACCAACACCTATAATTCCCACCACAATTGACAAAGTAGCGCCACTCACACAAACTCCCAAATTACAACAGGACAAAGATAATTTAGAAAAAAGGGAGGTGCGTAGAAACATACACCTACCCCCAAAAGCTGCACCATATGTCGTGGTCCTCACCGGAGTCCCTCAACCGGATTCCAAATCAAACGAAAATAATGGGGGACTTGTAAATAAAACAATACACTGGCTGAATGATAACTATCCTCTTCCCCCAGCCATCAGAAGTAACATTCTGATGGTTGAAAGGGCTCCATGGGTTGGGTATAATAATAAAAAAAGGACACACGGTGACTGCGTGGTGATAACATTTGAGAACCCACGCACTGCCGAATATATCACAACTAGGCCCCCAAGAAACCATGGTCTGTCCATTGTGGCTAGGGCACTATCTTACTTCTACCCTGAGGGTGAACACCCGGATAATAGGTGGAGTTGGACCAGGGATAATCGACACCAAGGTGGTAATAACGGTCAGGCTTTTGAAAATAACTACTATATCACACAGTGGGATGGGAGGTATGAGGATGGTTGGAATGTAGTGAAACATAGAGGGAGGCCTCCTTACTTTCGCCCACAAAGTTATGATCCAGGATGGCCAGGCAATCTGCAATTTCCTCCGATCTTTCCGTGTTATAACCGGTTCGATTGCTTGGAAGCGGTGGATTGACTCCCCAAGACCAAGGAAGAAGCTCTGAAGGCAACTAAATCTGTGGCCTTGGGTTTGATAAACCTTTCGGGGCGTGAAGAGACACTAGAAACACGAGTGGGGGATGAGACTACACAAGGGAGCCAGGTCAGACAAGCTGGTGTTACTGTAGACACTCTACCCACAGAAGAAGACTATTGTAAGGTGGTCTTTTGGAACGTGGCGGGGTTAAAGCAGAAGATTTCCAATCCATCCTGGGATGATGCCATTACTGACGTGGGTATATTAGCCCTTCAAGAAACTTGGGCCACCGCGCCAATACATCTCAATGGCTATAAAACTTACTTCACCCCTGCGGTGGGAGGAGTACACGGAAGACCCAAGGGAGGGTTGACTGTGTATATATCCAATCTGCTAGTTTATGATAAAATCTCCTTTTCCCCTGGATCCAGCTACTATCAAAAAATAGTGATAGATACAAGGAAGGGTCCAAAGATGGTTCTTTTTAACTTTTACAATAACTGCTTAGGTAGCATGATTAAGGATGTACTTGCTGCTCTAACCTTAGATATGCAGTATGAACTTGATATGAGTAAAAGGGGCGAAGTTATGTTATTATGGGGGGGTGATTTTAATTGTACTCTTTGTAAAAAGGGTCAGAAGGGTATTTGCGGTTTAATGTTGGAACAGGATATCAACCTGACGCATTTTGAACATACCCTATTAGGTGATCTATTAAATGAGATGATTTTTAATTTTGATTTTGGGTTCTCAAATGAATTAGCCCATCACACAATGTCATTCGTTCCAACTTTTGTTGGGCGGGGGGCCTCATCTACTATTGATTTTAGTTTGTGTACGCACAGCTCTGCGGGCAGATTGATTAGCTCGAGTATCATGGACCTACCACTGAGTGACCACCTTCCACAGGTATTAAAAATGGAGAACATATTTACTGTACCCGATAATAGAGTATGTCCCAACCAAATGGTCCAGGATGTGAAGTTGGGTACCCAAAATGGCTATAACCTTAAATGGAGTAGAGTGGTCCCGGATGATTTTCTGTTTAAATTACTGAATACGTGCATGAGTAGTTTTTTGATCTGTTTAGATGAATATGCCGAGAGCAGCGAAATAATAACCCATTTTAATATCATCTCTACCACAATTAAGGAAGCACTGTGGGTTGCAAGGAAAAATTCCCTAAAGTCCAATAGAAAATGGTTTGATAAAAAGTGCACTAAAGCCTTAACAAAGCTTAGATACGCGATTCATAAAAGACCACGGTATGTAATCCTAATTAGAAATTCAAGGAGGGATTATAATATAGCATTGAAGGACAGGAAGGCCACGATAAAAAGGGAAGCATGGGACAACTTATGTGCGGCGTCACAATCAAAGGATCCGGCTGCTTTTTGGAAGGTCATTAACACCCCCCTCCTATACGAACAAAAATCACGCATGGAAATCGCCGTGTCAGAAGATGATTGGGTGGTTCACTTTTCCTCCCTTTATAGGGCTGTGGAACCAATCCCTGAAACAGGCCAGGACGCGGTGCTGTTAAATTTAGATACATCTAAAGCCCTGGTTGGAACCCTTCCTGAAGTTCTTGCGAGCTTGAAGGCGACTAAGGGGGGTAAGGCGGCTGGACCAGACGGTATACCAGCTGACCTCTATAAGGCTAACATCGAATTATGGGGGCCACTGCTAGTCCAGCTTTTCAATGTTGCTTTGGCAAATAGTCCAATTCCTACTTGGTTTACATCGGTCATAGTCCCAATCTTTAAGAAAGGGGACATGCTAAATTGTACTTGTTATAGGCCAATTTCTTTTTTGGACTCTTCCATAAAAATTTTGGGGAGAGTGGTTTTAGCTAAATTGCAAAGCTGGGCTGAAGATAATGGGGTGTTAAGTGATTTTCAATTTGGGTTCCAAAAGGGTTTAGGGACCATAGAGCAAGGATTGAATTTGTTCACCTTGCAACAGAAGTATATAAAGGTTAAAAAACAACGTCTATACCTCTCATTTGTTGATTTATCATCAGCTTTTGACTGTGTGTCTCATAATAAACTGTGGTCAATTATGGCTGAATTGGGGGTAGACAATGCTATCATATGCTTTCTGAGAGATCTATATTCCGGGGCCACCGCAAGTGTCCGATATGGGAAAAATGGTGAATGCAGTAGACAATTTGGGATTGGTCGGGGTGTCCGCCAAGGGTGCGTTTTAGCCCCCTTTTTATTTTTGTTATATATAAATGGAATGGAGAAGCACCTCGTGCAGGAGGGTAGGGACATGCCTATGGTGGGTGGAAGGCCTGTCCCTGCCCTGATGTACGCTGATGATGCTGTTTTGATGGCACGCACCCCAATGGCTTTACAAACTTTGGTCACATCTTTTAACAGTTTCATGCTTGGTTTAGATCTGAAAATCAATTGTTCTAAAACTTTGTCTATGTATTGTGGGACAAGAACAAGCAAGCACTTGAAGCCAATTTTTATAAATTCCAATCCCCTAGAAAGGACCCCCACCTTCCCATATCTGGGGATACTGTTTCATGAAAGTGGCTCATGGACTACTGCAATTCATGCTAGATCTTTGTTATTTTCTAAAACTATTATGGCCCTAAAATGCTTTATGAAAAAATTAGGAAAAAAACCCATAAAGGAGATTTTAACTGTTTACAATGCGACTTGTTTATCAGTAGTTACCTACGGATCAGGATTGTGGGGTTACTCAAATATTAGTTCAATTCAAACTATGGAAAATAAGTTTCTATGTCACATTCTGTCCGTGCCCGTAAGTACTGCTACGATGATATGCCACGCTGAATTGGGAGTACCTTATGTTACTGAAACTATCAAAATTCAGCCAATCCTTCTCTGGCATAGGGTCTGGACAAATGATGAATGTGTGGTTAACCGGGCTATTTTAAAGGATATTCTAGCATTGGACAATATTAATGACTTTAAATGGATATGCTATGTCAGAAACTTTCTCGAAGAATTAAGTTGCCCCCAATACTTTGAGGATCCACTATCAATGGCATACATATCTAGAAGAGACTTGAAAAACTTGTGTATGTCGTACCTCAGGGAAAAAAGACAAATAGAGGAGGCGAGAAAAAAGACTGTTTCTGCCAATCAGGATATTTTATGTGGTGAGAAATTACAGCCATATTTATCATTGTATATGTCCAACCATGAACGCTTCCTTTTGACCCGGTTTAGACTTAATATTGTTTTTAGGACATTTTCTTTCCCTGCGATGAATTGTTGGTCGAAGGACTTATGTTTTTGTCCATGTGATGATGTATCCCCACAATCTGACATACATATATTATTTTTTTTGTAAATTTTATACTTTTTTCCGAAGGAAATTCATCATCCCTATTCTTAAAGATTTAAACGTATACAGATGTCGCCTAGCGTTTTTAGAGTGCCAGAAAATGGAAACTGTTTTTATGGTAGCCTCACTTGCCGAATTTTTAAAATCAGTTTTTAAGTGTCGTAAATCAATTCAAATGGATTAATTTTTTATGTTGTACACATGTACTTAATTCTGGTGTTTTCTTTTTCTCTGTGATTTTAAAAATGTTTACTTGACCCCTTGTAAATTGTACCTTTCATGCTACTTTTATGGTTATTCTTCTTTTATAACCGAATAAAGTATTTTTGAATCTTGACAAGAATATTGCATCCGTTTTTTCCATGTTCCTGGAAAAGGTAACATATGTGCAGTTTTTTTTTTCTAGAGCACCTTGTTCGGATCAGGTTGGGGATGAGGATGATCAGGACATGAAATTTGTGCTTTTCAAAATGTACCTTTGATGGGAGAGGTATGGTTCATTGACGATGCAACTGATGAAGACACTCTGGTGGCTGATGAACAAAGTGTGGCAAACAACATTGTGTTTAGGAACGCACAAATGTGAGGGTCCGGAAGCAGTAAGAGGAATCATTTATTAGGATAGTGACTAAGTTAACACGGGCATGGCGGCCTTAAAAAATTAGTTAAGAGGACAATTTTGGTGGCCAAGAATGAACAGTGAAGCAGATCACTATATGAGGAACTATGAAGTGTGTCAATTGTGATAAGACCCCAAAGTGTGTCACACCTGATGCATCCAGTTACCTTGCTGTGTGTTGTTTCCTCCTGAGGCGGAAAGCCGGGAGGTTGTGCTTTGCGTGTGTGGACCTCCTTGTTGTGCTATTCTCCCACCATTATTTTTAAAATCGTTGTATTTTACATTCCTTTTACAAACCTACCCAAATATTAATTTGGAACATACTTGGACCCCTGCTGACCACTCGGCAGTCGTTGGCCCCCTTTCCCCACATTTGATGCTGATCATCCGGTGTTCAGCCGACTGAGGCGCTGAGACATACGGGCCTAGGACCTCGGAATCTAGCAGCGGCCATCTTGGGGGTAGGCTACACCTGCAGCGCTCTAGTCTCCAGCGCATAAAAGAGACGGGCATGGCTCCGCGCAGCAGACGCGATCTGCGGACGCGCCGCATCAGCGCCGGAGTCACGCCTGAGTCCAGCCCGTCTGCGCCCATCAGAAGAAAGCGCCAGAAGCCAGGATGGCTGGCCATTTAAACACCCAAGTCCCAGTCAGCGCCCTGTATTCTTTACGGACATTACATACACTCAAACCCCTGTGGAAGCCTTGTCACCATACGCTTCTACCTGAGGGGCTACTTGACGCTCCCGAGTGCCAATGCTTCGGGAGAGGGACTAGCTCTACCCTCCCAGACCTATGTCATAAACGGCCCAGATCAGGGAACCACGACGTCCCCCCGCCGATTAGAGAGACCGGGTTCCTTATCAACGCTCGATCCCTAATCAAAAATAACATTGCTTTCAGAGACTTTGGGCCCGATGTAGGTAAATCCCATTTACCGATTTTGAAATACCGAATGCTACCGATTCGGTATTTCAAAATCGGTAAATGGGATGTAGGTCCCAACATCTGGAATCGTTACTGATTCCTTACAAATTCGGTATTTACCGATTCGGTAAATACCGAATCGGTATTTGCTATTGAATCCTATGGGCCTTTGAAGCCCATAGGATTCAATTCAAATACCGAATCGGTATTTAATGAATCGGTAAATACCGATTTTGTCAAGGGTGCAGGGGGTGTCACTTTGACACCCTCTAGCACCCCCAAAACGGGCATGTGTGCAATGTGGCACACAGACATGCCCTAAGGGCACGTCTGTCTGTCACATGGCACATGTGTACATGCACAGATGTGCATGTACACAGGAATCGGTATTTTACCATGGATTTGTATTCCATGGTAAAATACCGATTCTGTCAGCCATGTGCCAAAGGTAAATAGCCTACCTACATTGCATTTTCGGTAATTTTACCGAATCGGTAAATATTACCGAATCGGTAATTATTTTACCGAATCGGTAAATATTACCGAATCGGTAATTATTTTACCGATTCGGTACATATTACCGAATCGGTAAATTTACCGATTCGGTAATGATACCGATTCGGTAAAATTACCGAAAATGTGCCCCTACATCTCGATAGCCCTTTACCGATCGGAAACGGCCAAAAATCGGTATTTTCGGCCGATTCCGATCGGTAAAGGGCTACCTACATCTGGCCCTTTATCTCAGACAGAAAACCATCCTGGGCATTTATTACTGAGACCTAGGCTTCAGAGTACACAGGGCCTGAGCTCCTAAATGCCATTCCCGAGGGGTACTCCCTGGTAAGAATGGACAGAGAGGGGTGCTGGGGGGGCTGGGAATACTTCATAAAACTTCTATAAGATGTCGGACCGAGCCTCTCTCCTCACCGCGGGACTCCTTTCAGGCCTTGTATTTTGCTCTCAATCCCTCCCCTACGGTCTCCTTTTCCGGTATCCTGATATACAGGCCCCCGGGCCCTAGGTACGCTTTCAGTCATGACTTGTTAAAATTGCTGGAACCCTACATTGATAGACCTAACCTGTCCATACTTGGAGATTTTAATTTCCATTTAGAGAATGACAGCTCTGCTGATACTGCCCTTCTGCTGGATTCTATGGCCCTTTCTGGCCGCAGTGGCAGAATCAGTGGCAATAGAGGTGTCGCAAATAATGGGTCTATCCTTTAAAACATCTAAGGTTCCCGAGGAATGAAAACAGGCAAAGCTTCTTCCCTTGCTGAAGAAGACGGGTGCTGATCCTGCTGTGCCGGGCAATTATAGACCTATTTCCCTGCTTCCAGCCATGGCGAAAATTGGAGAGAAACTTGCTTTTCGTCAGCTTAATGCCTTTGTGGAATCTTCTGAGGCTCTCCACCCTGCTCAGTCCGGCTTTCGTGCAGCACATAGCACGGAGTCAGCGCTGGTGGAGATCACAGAGGCTATTAGGGAGTGTTTGGACAGTGGCGGCAGAGCGGTTCTAATTTTATTGGACCTCTCTGCCCCGTTTGACACTGTCCCGCACTCTCTCCTCCTGACTCGATTGGCTGAGATTGGTGTGCTGGGCTCAGCACTAGAATGGGTGAAATCTTTTTTGTCCGATAGGTCCCAGCAGGTTTGGATCCCACCTTTTTCTTCCTCGGCCAAGCCTCTTACTACCGGGGTACCCCAGGGGTCTACATTGAGCTCCTTGCTTTTTAATGTGTATCTTACCCCGCTCATAGTGATGACTGAACAAATGGGGGCCAAAATTATAGTGTACGCAGATGATACGCAACTTTTATTTACATGGCCTGATACAGCACTCAACACTGAGGTCATTTGTTCCTGTCTTTCTTCGGTTTTTAACTGGTTAGCAGCGGCACAGCTGAAATGCAACGAAGACAAAACAGAAATTTTGTTGTATGGCCAATTTCCGCCTAATTTCAGAGAACTCTTGTGGCCTCCGGATTTTCCCCAGCCAAGCTCAGTTACCATCCCTGCAAAGAACTTGGGAGTATGGTTTGGGGAGGATCTGAGGTTTGAGGCACACATAGAAAAACTTACAGGGGTGTGCTTCGGATCTCTCAAGGCTATGAGAAAGTTATTTCCATATCTCCCATCTTCGGCAAGAGAGTCGGTCGCGAGGGCTTTAATACTATCACGGCTCGACTATACCAACTCTCTTCTTAGTGGAACCCCAGCCTTCCTAGTCGCCAGATTACAGATCATCCAAAATGCGACGGCGAGCCTTCTCTGCAATGTGCCCAGTAGAGAGAGTGTGCGAATCCATCTGAAAGAACTACACTGGCTACCAGTAACTCAAAGGATTACTTTTAAAATCCTAACACTAGCATTTAAAGCAGTCAATGACCTTGGGCCTTTGTATCTGAAGAAAAGATTCAGCCGCTACACCCCCACTCGATCTCTACGCTCAGCTGATTGTAATTTACTGAGCGTACCCCGCTTTCGGCGAGTGCGCCTTGGGGGCCAGTCAATTGCTGTCCTTGCGTCTTCGGCCTGGAACACTCTGCCTTTGTTCTTAAGATCAATTCAGAATTTTGTACCTTTTAAGAAGGCACTGAAAACGCATCTTTTTAGGTTTCCTTATTAGACTATTTTTAAATTTCTTCTGTTTCCTTTGGCCACCTGCTTGTTTTTTTTTTTTTTCTTTTCGCGCCAGGATACTCTGGTAGTAACAGTGCGCGTTATAAAACAGCTAAAAATAAAATAAATAAAATAAATTGTGGGCTGACTCAAGGAGTAGTAGGCTCCACCCACTCAGCCGGACACACCCTGGACGGGGTCTTTACCAACGACCCCAGGGTAGGGTTAGGACCTCCCCTCCCCCTGTCCTGGTCAGATCATCTGGCCGTCCCACTTAATTTTACACCCCCCCATCCTGTTATATCCTTAGCAGATCCCAGTAAGTGGGAATTAAAAAGGAATTTTAGGGGTCTAAACAACGAGACTTTAGCCCCTCTGATGGCTAGTCTTATGCCCACCTTAGCGAGAGATACTGATACTGCTGCTCTTGACCTCTTTAACTCTATCTCGAGGGCCGTGGATATCCTGGCCCCGATCAAGCAGCACTATTCTGCTAGAAAGCGACCCTCAGCACCCTGGTACTCAGACACCCTTAGGCTGCTACGGGAGGGTTGCAGGAAGCAAGAGAGGCTCTGGAGATCACACTTTGACCCACACGAAAAAGATAAAAATAAAAGCTTACTTAGGGACTATAAAGCCGCGGTGTTGGCGGAAAAGAAAATACACTTCACCAAATTGACTGCCTCCCCCAGTTCCCCCAGGGAACTGTTTAAAATTGTTGATTCCCTGGCAGTCCTTCAATCACCCGACCCCATAATAGCAACACAGGAACTCTGCGATCAGATTTCAACCTTCTTCCATGTTAAGATAACTGACATTTATTCAGGCCTAGAAGCCCTTAACCTAGACCCAGGGGCCCCTCCTGCTTCAGTAGCACGCCCCTTGGAAGAAGTTTCGGTGAGGGCTCTGGGTTGCGATCTCACTAACTTCCCTCCGCTTACACTGGTGCAACTGAATCTGCACCTGGACAAACTTAAATCCGGATCTCCTCTTGATCCCTGTCCTTTGAAAACTCTTAAAGAGTGCAGTTTTACCTCCTCCACTCTTGGAGGTAATCAATCTGGCAATCCATGAAGGCGTCTTCCGACAGCGCGGAAAATGGCCATAGTTAAGCCCCTCCTTAAGAAGGCCTCTTTGGACCCGGCGATTTTAAAGAACTTTCGCTCAATTTCCTTACTCCCAGCCCCCTCATAAATGCTAGAGGCCCATCTAAACAACCACCTGAGTGCCTTCCTGGACAATTCCAGCCTATTGGACTCCTCTCAGCACGGTTTTCGGAGGGCACATAGCACTGAGTCCGCCCTGACAGTAGTCACAAACAACATCCGCACTAAGGTCGACAGTGGCCAGACCACCCTTCTGGTCCTGCTCGACCTTACAGCTGCTTCCCTTCCATCTTGGCCAAGCGCCTTAGGGGGATAGGAGTGGACGGACCAGCGCTTAGCCTCCTGACATCCTTCCTTGACCACCGTGAAGAGAGGGTCAAGCTGGGTGATTTTCTCTCCCCAGTCAAGCCTGTGCAGTGTGGGGTGCCTCAGGGTTCGTCCCTGAGCCCCACGCTCTTTAATATCTATGTGGCACCCCTTGCCAGGCTTGTGAGATCATTTGGGCTGGAAGTCCTATCTTATGCTGACGACACCCAGATTAAGGTCTCCCTCTCGCAATCTGTAGACATCACGGCCAGAAACTTCAGGAACTGTATGGTAGCAGTGGCGGGCTGGGTGATAAGGAACTTCCTCAAATTAAATGGGGAGAAAACGGAGGTCCTTATCTTCGGATGCAAGGATGAGATCTGGTCGATGGAGTGGTGGCCTTCTGCTCTTGGAGCATGCCCCACGCCCTCACAGTTTGTCCGCAACCTGGGTGTAATTTTTGACACCAAGCTCTCCTTCAACAAACAAGTCAGCAGGACTGCCTCAACCTGTTGTGGGGTCTTAAGAATCCTGAGGAAAATTGTACACTATATTTCCATCGAGGCCCGAAAACAGGTCACTGTGGCCCTCATATCCTTAAAGCTAGATTACTGCAATGCACTATACCTAGGAATCAGCAAACAACTAGTCCACCGCCTTCAAATAGTGCAGAATGTAGCAGCTAGGTTCGTTGCTGATGCCCCGAGGCTCTCATCAGGCTCCTCCATTAGAAAAAATCTGCATTGGCTCCCCATGCAGGCCAGGATAGAGTTTAAGGTCCTGTGTCTCACCCACAGGGCCCTGTATGGATCCAGTGCTGAAGACATCAGACCCCTTGTGTCCCTCTATAACCCCGGCAGGGCACTTCGCTCAGCATTTAAAAATCTTCTTTCTGTGCCACGAGTCACCAAAGCCAGGTGGGGCGGGAGGGCCTTTTTCTCCCTCGCCCCCAGGATCTGGAACATACTTCGGGCTGAGCTTAAAGGACAAACCTCCTTTCCTCTCTTCCGAAAGGCATTGAAGACCTGGCTCTTCAGGGAGGACTACCCATAGCCGGCTCACTCCTTTCTCCCTCCATACTGCTAGTACCATCCTCAGCGCCTTGATGCCCATGGGCAAAGTTGCGCTTTATAAATTCTTACTCACTGACTCACTCACTCACTCACATGGCCCCAAGTCCCATGGCCAAAGGCATCCTTTGATGTGTCCGGTCACTTTAAAGGACTACCAGCTCATATGCATATGCCGTTGTGATAGTTGATTATTTCTCAAAATGGGCTGGAGAACTTCTGTTGAAAGAGTATCAACTTAGGAAGTTTTGAATATCATGAGGTAAATATTTAGCAGAGCGCAGTACCCTGAGTTTAGTGTCACTGACAATGGTATGCCTCCTCAGTCTATAATGCAAGGAGTTGGGGAAGTAGGAGAGATAAGAAATGCTTAAGAAATTTGGTTGGGAATTTATCTGGATCCAAGGTCTTTCCCAGGGTCAGAGAGGAGAGTGCCTTGTTGATCTCCTCAACTGTAAGCAGTAGGTCGAGGTCATGGGCCATCGACTGGGCATCCAAGGACAGCTGGATTTCGCATAGTAGCGGAGACGCAACTTCCCATGGGGGTGTGGGCGTTGTTGCGTAGAGCATTTGGCAATAATCCGCAAAGAGCTGTGCCTCGTCTGTGGTATGCTCATGGAGGCAGACTGCGGCATCGCGGATAAATTAATTTGTCCCCACGTTCGACGTGGGGTCTAAACACTCCAACACTGCCTGGCTTCCTCCACGGAACCCAGCCTCAGCTTAGTTTGCGGTCCAGATCAGCCGATATCTGTGACAGTTTGCATGCCTCTTTGCCCAGGGAGATAGAAAATTGTACTGTCTGCTCTTGAGTGTGCTCTCAATCCCACATAATACCCTTGGGGTTATCATGGAAAGCAGAAACCACTAGTGGAAACCCCTATGTAGTAAAACCACCACCCTTCGGGAACCTCGGGAAAAACCAGCATGGAACTACTGGTCTAAGCAACCAAAAAAAGGAACATTGCATACCCAACAGGTGAGTCTCTTGAAGCTACTACTTCTGGCTGGAAACATTTCTCATACTGTGAAACGGCTGATCATTAGATACAATCCAGGAGGTCATTAACATTCCATAATAAAACCTTAAGCATCATTGACAGAAGGGAGGACCAAAGGGTTGGCTTTCTCCAAGTGGAGAGACCAGGAAATCAAGTGAAAGACCGTCAGAGTGTGACTTTGGAATATGGTATGCCATAACACATGTGTGTAACATGTAAGAAATATATCAACCATGTGTGTGGTCAAACCTAAACAAACAAACAAAATAACCCATCCCGCAACCGCTCTCCTCCCCACACTTCAAACCCTGAAGTATATGTCACCCCAACCCCAAACATAGCAAGAGTCAAATAGGGCCAAGGGCCATCTGAATACTCCCAGTGGCCCCCACAGAATGATTACAGGGCCTGACAGCAATCTCGGTATACCCTGCTACAATATAACAAGCAGTCAAACAAAACCTGCAACCCCAAACAGTGTGTCAAAAAGTATGCCTAGCAGGGAAGCAGTGTCTCCTCAATGTACAGCCTTGTCTGGTTACCAGAACAGTTCCACTCAAAGTGTAGATACAGATTTCATGAAAATGTCTCATTATCATCATCCTGGGATTGGAAAGGGTCCGAGGTGTCAGAGAGCAGGGCTTCTGGATCAAGGGTGTCAGGACCAACAGCGATGTGAGCTTGACGAGGGCTGCCTCCTCTGCAGGTCATAGTGAGAATTCTGGGAGTGGGGTCATTTACACCAAGGAGGTTTAGGATAGGGAATGCACCCACCTCCCCGATCAATGACTCGACCCCTTCCGGTCTGTCAAGATGTAGGAGTAGGAGATGTAGGACGACATTCTGATACTATGGAAGGGGGACCGAGAGAGCTGCAATCAGTTCTGCACTTGGATTAACCTACAGAATCCCTACCTTAAATTCACTGGGACTATGTCAGAGACAGCTTTGCCCTTCCTTGACCTCACGATACGGCTGGGACCAGCCGGTCTGAGTACTACTCTGTTCCGTAAAGAGACGGACAGAAACAGCCTCCTTCTGTTCAACAGTCATCACCCCAGAGCACTACGCGAAAATCTTCCCTTCGGTCAATTCTTGAGGATACGTAGGAATTGCTCCTCTAGGGATGATTACAGACAGGAAGCTAATACCTTACAGAGTAAACTGCTTGACAGAGGGTATCCCACCAAATTGATACGAGACTCTAGTAAGAGAGCCCTTAACAACCATAGGGAGGCCCTTCTGGAAGTACACCAGAAAGAAAGCGACAATATTATGACATGCGTCACTAGTTTCACCAGAAATTCAAACTTCATTAAGAAAACAGTGAACAAGCACTGGGGCATTCTCAATTCAGGGGGCACTGATTTACCCAAGCCTAGGTTTGCATTCAAACGGACAACGAACCTCAAAGACTCCTTGATACACACACGTCCTAAGAAATCACCTGTTGCTGGACAACGTACATTATGGGACCTCCCACCCGTGGTTGGACACTACCCTTGTGGGGGCTGTGCCGTATGCCCCCAATCTAGACAGTGCAAAGAAATCACGTTAACAGACTCTTTCACCTGGAGACTGAATAGACATACTAACTGTAATAGCTCCAAGTGTGTCTATCTCCTTATCTGCCCTTGTGGCAAATTCTACGTCGGGATGACCATGAGACAGGTCAAATTGAGAATAACGGAGCATAAGAGCAACATACGATGCTCCAAGACTCATACGAGACTGTATGAACATTACCAACAACATAATCACCCGGCCGACAGCATCCAATGGTTAGTGCTCGAGTCCCAACCAGCTATGACTAGACAAGCTCTGTTCAGGCTTGAACAGAGATGGGTGCATCGCCTCCAGCTAGACACAATAGGACTGAATGACGCTATTCCCTGGGCGAGTGTCTCGAGGTAGACACCTTATTCTCTAACACTTGTTTACCCCTACTGTAATGGTATCACTTCCCAGAGATTCCTCTCCCGCCTTATATATCTCTGACCAGCGGTGCAACATTAACCCCTGCCCAACCCCTTACCACTTACTGTTACCGTCTCTGCCATCCCAGTCCACCTTGATCCCTCCTAACAGTACACCTGTAGGACATTACTTCACGGACTGACTGGGTCTAGCCATACAGTCCCGGCAGCTAACAATCATTGCAGACAGTGTCTGGACATTATGCGTAGACTATGACACAATAGGCGCCTACATCCGCACCTTTACACCCCTTATGGCTACTTTCGTTAAAATACTCAATCAGGCACTTCCTGTTACGTTTCCCCCTCTGGTCTAATGACACTTGCCTTCCTGAGATATTGAGTTTGAAGCCTTTCGCGATCTGTTCAAACATGATTGCCACCTCCAAGATGGCCCCTTTACTTAGTCATTCGAGCATCTAGCTCTGCCCATTGCATCAGACCGGTTACTGCGCATGCGCGTGACGCATTCCAAATGCGCCCTCACTCCCTTCAAAACGGCGAACACCGGCAGAAACCTCCACCAGCTGCTCCGCACCCTGACCAGGTGCCGTGAGCGTGAGGGGTAGGTGTTCCGCCGATCCAGTGTCTTCAGCAAGGTAAGCTTCACCTCGAGACCGTAAAAGCCCCATCGTCTCCATGGAGCGTTGATGCCGAGACAATATCGGGCGGAGTTATGCGATTACCGCGTTGGCCCCGCCATAGATCCCGCCACAGATCACCCTGCTGTTCGGAAGCCTGCCCTGAGGCCCCGCTATGCAGAGTCTAAATGATTCAATTATGCCTCGCCTGGCCACTGTTCTGACCCGCCCCTAGCCCGCCGGGTCTCCATCTACATAGAAACAGGGCAGGCTGTTGCTTCACATAAGCCTCCCTGGGGTCCATCTGAGCGTATGTCTAAGTACAACATTTTAGAGCATACTATTATGGCTCTTTTTGACCATGTACCCGCCCCCACCCCCCACCCCGCCCGTCCTATTTCTGAAAGGGGCTGAGGGTTGTACTTCTCCTGCCTCCCTGTCCCCTATCACAATGGATAGGAGTGGTGTGAGTGATACGTTTCCAGTGCTGTTAACTAGGGAGTCAGAGTAAATGGGGAATATCCCGCCCAGCCCTTCTCCACACCTGACACGACTATGAACTGCTGCTGGGTGAATGTTTTACACGCTATCTGGGGCCGCTATTTGCTACTACTAAGTGTACCACCATTCATATCTACCTTACCTGTCTAGGTTATCAGCTACCAATTTTTACATCCAATAGGTTTATCCAAACCCTATAACGCTGGCCTCACGGGAGCAAGCTGCGGGGCCCAGTCTTTATCCCCTTAGGGTAAGAACTTGATTAATGCTGCATGCCAACTGTTGTTTCCGGAGGAACGGGTTGTTATCTTGAAAGCTTCGGTTATATACCAAAATAAATTTTCTTTTAAATAAACACACAATGGTAATTCCCCTAGTGTGACATCTGGGTGGTGTTTGCCAGAGAAGGGACATTGCACCCAAAATTCCCCGGTTCAATTGATTCTCCCTTCCACACCACCCCCCTTCACCTTTCACAGTGTGGAGCCTGTGTCACAAGAGTCACGCTGCACGATTTGAGCATTGAGTCACTATGTTTCATTTGACCTGAGCTGTTCTTTCTTTCTTTATATTTTGTTTTCCTACCTCTAGGTCGCCTAAATAGAGCAGGACCCCTTGGCCCTCTTGTCCTCCGACCCAGCGAGGTTGTATGTGCTTTCTTTATATAGATAGAGCATTGAGTCCACTTTTGTTTCTTTGTGTAGTACTTTACTTTAGGTCCTGACGAATCGCCTTCTGGCGAGAAACATGTTGACCACACTAGGGGGTAGAGTTATTGCTCTGTACACCTTTACGGTCTCTAAACTCCCCTCCCACCCCTTTTAACTAAGGAATCAGCCACGTTATTAAAGTTGCAAGTGGACTGACTACCTTTTTTATCGCCTTCACTCACCATTGCACTGACTACACCTTCTCCCATCCTCACCCACATCCACCATCGGCTAGGAACTAAAAGAACCCCGTCAAAAGAGTACCTTTGGGCACTCCGTCGGACATTGCAGCGCCGGTCTGACGAGGGGCAGTGAGCCGATGATGACACCGGACACCCTCCAGTAAGGGTGTGTTTCACGCTTATTACTTTGGGTGTGTGAGGCTCTCTAAGTTCCGACTAGGGAACCCTTTCTTCGCAGCCACGGTATTGATTATACCAACTCCCTGCTCCACATTGTCTTAAACACCCCCCCGGGGAACTTTGTACTCTGCTGCTAGCTTTACTTTAGGACATGTACACTGGACCCCATTAAATATCGTCCGCGTCTGTTCCCCTTTTGTTAAAAATCTTTGCGTGGGCCAACCCACGGAACCGTTTAGGCTACCTCCAGCGACAGTTCGCTGTGAGGCCCACTGGGTACCTCGAATGACTTGCTGCATTTGATCGTTCCCCACATACCTTTTACCTTACCCTTCACTCCCCACGACTCTTTTCCCCCGGGTGACCGTCCCACCATGGAGGACGTCCCGGGTCTTAGTTTCGATGAGGAAACTATAGCCGAAGCCCTGAGGGATACACCCTCACTCCTGGGAACATCAGAGGCTGCCGCCACTGGCTCCTCTACTGACGACTGGACAACACTTTCCACCTTGAAAAAAGAGTGGTTACGTATTACCATGCATGGACTTATGATGGCTGAATACCTGAGGGCCAATATCGCCCCCCAGGGACTCATAGTCAACCTTTTCCCCAGGATCTTCCTAGAAGACAACCAGTTCAAAGGGGACTGGTGCCAGGTCTCCTGGAAGTGTACGAAAGACCTACTTTTCTTGATTGTCAAAACAGCCAAAAGATTGGCAGATGCTCTGCTGGACAAAATTACAGCTATAGAAACAACGATGAAGACAGCCGTTAGTAAAAATTCTAAAACGGCTTTCTCAGCTAAACTCGCGGAGATTAATCAGGAGATTGCCGATAATCAGGAATATCTCCTTAAACAGAAACTGTCCAAACTTGAAAAAGACGTAGCAAGGTTTGAGAAAGAAAAAGTTTACCCTTACCTTAAGGAAGGATACACCAATAAGAAAACTGGGTATTCCTCCGATGAGAATTCTGGCCCTGGAAGCCGAAGAGGGTCCTCAAGCAGTGACTCGAGCACCGGCACCACCCATAGCAACAACCGCCAGCAACGGCGCCCCAACTGGAACCGGGGTTTCCATCAAGGACCCTTGTTCCACGGACCCCCACAAATGCTGCCTCCATGGCAATACCCCTTTTACCCGCAAGGCCCCCCACAATTCTACCCCCAGAACCCTTTTCACGACAGAGGTTGGGGCAGAGGAAAAGGGCGCAAACGGAACGGCACAAGAGGGGTGCAGTGGCAAGACCAGCCATCGACATCAGCCCCGATGGAAACCAGGAGTGCAGCGAGGGGGAGAAGAGCTTAGTGGTCAATCTCTCAAACAGAGTTCTCTCTCCTATAGAAATGACTACTCTTGAAAAGGGCTTAGGGTTTGTTCCCACGCCCATCCCGGACAGGTTTACAGAAATATGCGAGATTAAACAATTTTTCCGCAAAGTACGCCTTAGGACCTACTTCCAGGACCAGCCTTCCAGTGAAAAAACAGATACGGGTCTACATAACCCCTCCACCTTTACCCCAACGGACGGGATGGTCCCCGCTGAGGTATTGACCTTTGAGAAGGCTGTACTTAAGTCCTTGGAGAATAAACCAAACTCCAGTAGTTATAATAATCTGAGCAAAGCTGAAAGACAAGCAGTCCTATCCCTTGGCAATGACACCGCCATCGTGATAAAACAAGCTGATAAAGGGGGAGCTACTGTCATACAAGACGCCATCGATTATGACACAGAGTGTAAGCGCCAACTGGCCAACACTACCCATTACAGACCCCTCCCAGCAGATCCAACCAACAGACTAATCACAGACATCTCCAGTCTGATCATTGAAGGTGAAGCTAACGGCTGGATCTCTAAGAAAGAGGCAGAGTTTCTCCTGACGAAGCACCCTGTGGTCCCATATTTCTATACTCTGCCCAAAATTCATAAAGGGACCAGTCCAGTCCCAGGGAGACCCATTGTCTCTGGGATTGGCTCATTACTGGAACCCTTATCTAAGTTTTGTGATGTGTTTCTTCAACCCATTGTAAAGGAAATACCCTCCTACCTCCAGGATACAAGAGATGTCTTACGTCTCATTGAGTCCATTGAAGGGCGAGAAGATGTAGACCTACTTCTCACGCTTGATGTAGAAGCGTTATATACGAACATTCCCCAAGCAGCCACACTAGAAGCCGTGGAATCCGCCCTGATGCAGCAGGAGTGGTCCTCGCCTACCCCCATATCTTTCATCATGGCATGTGCAAGTATTGCGCTGACGGAAAACTTTTTCCAATATGGTTCACAGCTGTACCACCAGGTCAGAGGTACCTCTATGGGTTCGACCTTTGCTCCTAGCATTGCCTGCATTTACATGGCGGCCTTTGAGAACCAGATCATCTATCCCGACTCCAACCCCTTCCGAGAACATCTCACGCTATGGCGTCGGTACATCGACGACATTCTGATACTATGGAAGGGGGACCGAGAGAGCTGCAATCAGTTCTGCACTTGGATTAACCTACAGAATCCCTACCTTAAATTCACTGGGACTATGTCAGAGACAGCTTTGCCCTTCCTTGACCTCACGATACGGCTGGGACCAGCCGGTCTGAGTACTACTCTGTTCCGTAAAGAGACGGACAGAAACAGCCTCCTTCTGTTCAACAGTCATCACCCCAGAGCACTACGCGAAAATCTTCCCTTCGGTCAATTCTTGAGGATACGTAGGAATTGCTCCTCTAGGGATGATTACAGACAGGAAGCTAATACCTTACAGAGTAAACTGCTTGACAGAGGGTATCCCACCAAATTGATACGAGACTCTAGTAAGAGAGCCCTTAACAACCATAGGGAGGCCCTTCTGGAAGTACACCAGAAAGAAAGCGACAATATTATGACATGCGTCACTAGTTTCACCAGAAATTCAAACTTCATTAAGAAAACAGTGAACAAGCACTGGGGCATTCTCAATTCAGGGGGCACTGATTTACCCAAGCCTAGGTTTGCATTCAAACGGACAACGAACCTCAAAGACTCCTTGATACACACACGTCCTAAGAAATCACCTGTTGCTGGACAACGTACATTATGGGACCTCCCACCCGTGGTTGGACACTACCCTTGTGGGGGCTGTGCCGTATGCCCCCAATCTAGACAGTGCAAAGAAATCACGTTAACAGACTCTTTCACCTGGAGACTGAATAGACATACTAACTGTAATAGCTCCAAGTGTGTCTATCTCCTTATCTGCCCTTGTGGCAAATTCTACGTCGGGATGACCATGAGACAGGTCAAATTGAGAATAACGGAGCATAAGAGCAACATACGATGCTCCAAGACTCATACGAGACTGTATGAACATTACCAACAACATAATCACCCGGCCGACAGCATCCAATGGTTAGTGCTCGAGTCCCAACCAGCTATGACTAGACAAGCTCTGTTCAGGCTTGAACAGAGATGGGTGCATCGCCTCCAGCTAGACACAATAGGACTGAATGACGCTATTCCCTGGGCGAGTGTCTCGAGGTAGACACCTTATTCTCTAACACTTGTTTACCCCTACTGTAATGGTATCACTTCCCAGAGATTCCTCTCCCGCCTTATATATCTCTGACCAGCGGTGCAACATTAACCCCTGCCCAACCCCTTACCACTTACTGTTACCGTCTCTGCCATCCCAGTCCACCTTGATCCCTCCTAACAGTACACCTGTAGGACATTACTTCACGGACTGACTGGGTCTAGCCATACAGTCCCGGCAGCTAACAATCATTGCAGACAGTGTCTGGACATTATGCGTAGACTATGACACAATAGGCGCCTACATCCGCACCTTTACACCCCTTATGGCTACTTTCGTTAAAATACTCAATCAGGCACTTCCTGTTACGTTTCCCCCTCTGGTCTAATGACACTTGCCTTCCTGAGATATTGAGTTTGAAGCCTTTCGCGATCTGTTCAAACATGATTGCCACCTCCAAGATGGCCCCTTTACTTAGTCATTCGAGCATCTAGCTCTGCCCATTGCATCAGACCGGTTACTGCGCATGCGCGTGACGCATTCCAAATGCGCCCTCACTCCCTTCAAAACGGCGAACACCGGCTGAAACCTCCACCAGCTGCTCCGCACCCTGACCAGGTGCCGTGAGCGTGAGGGGTAGGTGTTCCGCCGATCCAGTGTCTTCAGCAAGGTAAGCTTCACCTCGAGACCGTAAAAGCCCCATCGTCTCCATGGAGCGTTGATGCGAGACAATATCGGGCGGAGTTATGCGATTACCGCGTTGGCCCCGCCATAGATCCCGCCACAGATCACCCTGCTGTTCGGAAGCCTGCCCTGAGGCCCCGCTATGCAGAGTCTAAATGATTCAATTATGCCTCGCCTGGCCACTGTTCTGACCCGCCCCTAGCCCGCCGGGTCTCCATCTACATAGAAACAGGGCAGGCTGTTGCTTCACATAAGCCTCCCTGGGGTCCATCTGAGCGTATGTCTAAGTACAACATTTTAGAGCATAATATTATGGCCCTTTTTGACCATGTACCCGCCCCCACCCCCCACCCCGCCCGTCCTATTTCTGAAAGGGGCTGAGGGTTGTACTTCTCCTGCCTCCCTGTCCCCTATCACAATGGATAGGAGTGGTGTGAGTGATACGTTTCCAGTGCTGTTAACTAGGGAGTCAGAGTAAATGGGGAATATCCCGCCCAGCCCTTCTCCACACCTGACACGACTATGAACTGCTGCTGGGTGAATGTTTTACACGCTATCTGGGGCCGCTATTTGCTACTACTAAGTGTACCACCATTCATATCTACCTTACCTGTCTAGGTTATCAGCTACCAATTTTTACATCCAATAGGTTTATCCAAACCCTATAACGCTGGCCTCACGGGAGCAAGCTGCGGGGCCCAGTCTTTATCCCCTTAGGGTAAGAACTTGATTAATGCTGCATGCCAACTGTTGTTTCCGGAGGAACGGGTTGTTATCTTGAAAGCTTCGGTTATATACCAAAATAAATTTTCTTTTAAATAAACACACAATGGTAATTCCCCTAGTGTGACATCTGGGTGGTGTTTGCCAGAGAAGGGACATTGCACCCAAAATTCCCCGGTTCAATTGATTCTCCCTTCCACACCACCCCCCTTCACCTTTCACAGTGTGGAGCCTGTGTCACAAGAGTCACGCTGCACGATTTGAGCATTGAGTCACTATGTTTCATTTGACCTGAGCTGTTCTTTCTTTCTTTATATTTTGTTTTCCTACCTCTAGGTCGCCTAAATAGAGCAGGACCCCTTGGCCCTCTTGTCCTCCGACCCAGCGAGGTTGTATGTGCTTTCTTTATATAGATAGAGCATTGAGTCCACTTTTGTTTCTTTGTGTAGTACTTTACTTTAGGTCCTGACGAATCGCCTTCTGGCGAGAAACATGTTGACCACACTAGGGGGTAGAGTTATTGCTCTGTACACCTTTACGGTCTCTAAACTCCCCTCCCACCCCTTTTAACTAAGGAATCAGCCACGTTATTAAAGTTGCAAGTGGACTGACTACCTTTTTTATCGCCTTCACTCACCATTGCACTGACTACACCTTCTCCCATCCTCACCCACATCCACCATCGGCTAGGAACTAAAAGAACCCCGTCAAAAGAGTACCTTTGGGCACTCCGTCGGACATTGCAGCGCCGGTCTGACGAGGGGCAGTGAGCCGATGATGACACCCGACACCCTCCAGTAAGGGTGTGTTTCACGCTTATTACTTTGGGTGTGTGAGGCTCTCTAAGTTCCGACTAGGGAACCCTTTCTTCGCAGCCACGGTATTGATTATACCAACTCCCTGCTCCACATTGTCTTAAACACCCCCCCGGGGAACTTTGTACTCTGCTGCTAGCTTTACTTTAGGACATGTACACTGGACCCCATTAAATATCGTCCGCTTCTGTTCCCCTTTTGTTAAAAATCTTTGCGTGGGCCAACCCACGGAACCGTTTAGGCTACCTCCAGCGACAGTTCGCTGTGAGGCCCACTGGGTACCTCGAATGACTTGCTGCATTTGATCGTTCCCCACATACCTTTTACCTTACCCTTCACTCCCCACGACTCTTTTCCCCCGGGTGACCATCCCACCATGGAGGACGTCCCGGGTCTTAGTTTCGATGAGGAAACTATAGCCGAAGCCCTGAGGGATACACCCTCACTCCTGGGAACATCAGAGGCTGCCGCCACTGGCTCCTCTACTGACGACTGGACAACACTTTCCACCTTGAAAAAAGAGTGGTTACGTATTACCATGCATGGACTTATGATGGCTGAATACCTGAGGGCCAATATCGCCCCCCAGGGACTCATAGTCAACCTTTTCCCCAGGATCTTCCTAGAAGACAACCAGTTCAAAGGGGACTGGTGCCAGGTCTCCTGGAAGTGTACGAAAGACCTACTTTTCTTGATTGTCAAAACAGCCAAAAGATTGGCAGATGCTCTGCTGGACAAAATTACAGCTATAGAAACAACGATGAAGACAGCCGTTAGTAAAAATTCTAAAACGGCTTTCTCAGCTAAACTCGCGGAGATTAATCAGGAGATTGCCGATAATCAGGAATATCTCCTTAAACAGAAACTGTCCAAACTTGAAAAAGACGTAGCAAGGTTTGAGAAAGAAAAAGTTTACCCTTACCTTAAGGAAGGATACACCAATAAGAAAACTGGGTATTCCTCCGATGAGAATTCTGGCCCTGGAAGCCGAAGAGGGTCCTCAAGCAGTGACTCGAGCACCGGCACCACCCATAGCAACAACCGCCAGCAACGGCGCCCCAACTGGAACCGGGGTTTCCATCAAGGACCCTTGTTCCACGGACCCCCACAAATGCTGCCTCCATGGCAATACCCCTTTTACCCGCAAGGCCCCCCACAATTCTACCCCCAGAACCCTTTTCACGACAGAGGTTGGGGCAGAGGAAAAGGGCGCAAACGGAACGGCACAAGAGGGGTGCAGTGGCAAGACCAGCCATCGACATCAGCCCCGATGGAAACCAGGAGTGCAGCGAGGGGGAGAAGAGCTTAGTGGTCAATCTCTCAAACAGAGTTCTCTCTCCTATAGAAATGACTACTCTTGAAAAGGGCTTAGGGTTTGTTCCCACGCCCATCCCGGACAGGTTTACAGAAATATGCGAGATTAAACAATTTTTCCGCAAAGTACGCCTTAGGACCTACTTCCAGGACCAGCCTTCCAGTGAAAAAACAGATACGGGTCTACATAACCCCTCCACCTTTACCCCAACGGACGGGATGGTCCCCGCTGAGGTATTGACCTTTGAGAAGGCTGTACTTAAGTCCTTGGAGAATAAACCAAACTCCAGTAGTTATAATAATCTGAGCAAAGCTGAAAGACAAGCAGTCCTATCCCTTGGCAATGACACCGCCATCGTGATAAAACAAGCTGATAAAGGGGGAGCTACTGTCATACAAGACGCCATCGATTATGACACAGAGTGTAAGCGCCAACTGGCCAACACTACCCATTACAGACCCCTCCCAGCAGATCCAACCAACAGACTAATCACAGACATCTCCAGTCTGATCATTGAAGGTGAAGCTAACGGCTGGATCTCTAAGAAAGAGGCAGAGTTTCTCCTGACGAAGCACCCTGTGGTCCCATATTTCTATACTCTGCCCAAAATTCATAAAGGGACCAGTCCAGTCCCAGGGAGACCCATTGTCTCTGGGATTGGCTCATTACTGGAACCCTTATCTAAGTTTTGTGATGTGTTCCTTCAACCCATTGTAAAGGAAATACCCTCCTACCTCCAGGATACAAGAGATGTCTTACGTCTCATTGAGTCCATTGAAGGGCGAGAAGATGTAGACCTACTTCTCACGCTTGATGTAGAAGCGTTATATACGAACATTCCCCAAGCAGCCACACTAGAAGCCGTGGAATCCGCCCTGATGCAGCAGGAGTGGTCCTCGCCTACCCCCATATCTTTCATCATGGCATGTGCAAGTATTGCGCTGACGGAAAACTTTTTCCAATATGGTTCACAGCTGTACCACCAGGTCAGAGGTACCTCTATGGGTTCGACCTTTGCTCCTAGCATTGCCTGCATTTACATGGCGGCCTTTGAGAACCAGATCATCTATCCCGACTCCAACCCCTTCCGAGAACATCTCACGCTATGGCGTCGGTACATCGACGACATTCTGATACTATGGAAGGGGGACCGAGAGAGCTGCAATCAGTTCTGCACTTGGATTAACCTACAGAATCCCTACCTTAAATTCACTGGGACTATGTCAGAGACAGCTTTGCCCTTCCTTGACCTCACGATACGGCTGGGACCAGCCGGTCTGAGTACTACTTTGTTCCGTAAAGAGACGGACAGAAACAGCCTCCTTCTGTTCAACAGTCATCACCCCAGAGCACTACGCGAAAATCTTCCCTTCGGTCAATTCTTGAGGATACGTAGGAATTGCTCCTCTAGGGATGATTACAGACAGGAAGCTAATACCTTACAGAGTAAACTGCTTGACAGAGGGTATCCCACCAAATTGATACGAGACTCTAGTAAGAGAGCCCTTAACAACCATAGGGAGGCCCTTCTGGAAGTACACCAGAAAGAAAGCGACAATATTATGACATGCGTCACTAGTTTCACCAGAAATTCAAACTTCATTAAGAAAACAGTGAACAAGCACTGGGGCATTCTCAATTCAGGGGGCACTGATTTACCCAAGCCTAGGTTTGCATTCAAACGGACAACGAACCTCAAAGACTCCTTGATACACACACGTCCTAAGAAATCACCTGTTGCTGGACAACGTACATTATGGGACCTCCCACCCGTGGTTGGACACTACCCTTGTGGGGGCTGTGCCGTATGCCCCCAATCTAGACAGTGCAAAGAAATCACGTTAACAGACTCTTTCACCTGGAGACTGAATAGACATACTAACTGTAATAGCTCCAAGTGTGTCTATCTCCTTATCTGCCCTTGTGGCAAATTCTACGTCGGGATGACCATGAGACAGGTCAAATTGAGAATAACGGAGCATAAGAGCAACATACGATGCTCCAAGACTCATTCGAGACTGTATGAACATTACCAACAACATAATCACCCGGCCGACAGCATCCAATGGTTAGTGCTCGAGTCCCAACCAGCTATGACTAGACAAGCTCTGTTCAGGCTTGAACAGAGATGGGTGCATCGCCTCCAGCTAGACACAATAGGACTGAATGACGCTATTCCCTGGGCGAGTGTCTCGAGGTAGACACCTTATTCTCTAACACTTGTTTACCCCTACTGTAATGGTATCACTTCCCAGAGATTCCTCTCCCGCCTTATATATCTCTGACCAGCGGTGCAACATTAACCCCTGCCCAACCCCTTACCACTTACTGTTACCGTCTCTGCCATCCCAGTCCACCTTGATCCCTCCTAACAGTACACCTGTAGGACATTACTTCACGGACTGACTGGGTCTAGCCATACAGTCCCGGCAGCTAGCAATCATTGCAGACAGTGTCTGGACATTATGCGTAGACTATGACACAATAGGCGCCTACATCCGCACCTTTACACCCCTTATGGCTACTTTCGTTAAAATACTCAATCAGGCACTTCCTGTTACGTTTCCCCCTCTGGTCTAATGACACTTGCCTTCCTGAGATATTGAGTTTGAAGCCTTTCGCGATCTGTTCAAACATGATTGCCACCTCCAAGATGGCCCCTTTACTTAGTCATTCGAGCATCTAGCTCTGCCCATTGCATCAGACCGGTTACTGCGCATGCGCGTGACGCATTCCAAATGCGCCCTCACTCCCTTCAAAACGGCGAACACCGGCAGAAACCTCCACCAGCTGCTCCGCACCCTGACCAGGTGCCGTGAGCGTGAGGGGTAGGTGTTCCGCCGATCCAGTGTCTTCAGCAAGGTAAGCTTCACCTCGAGACCGTAAAAGCCCCATCGTCTCCATGGAGCGTTGATGCCGAGACAATATCGGGCGGAGTTATGCGATTACCGCGTTGGCCCCGCCATAGATCCCGCCACAGATCACCCTGCTGTTCGGAAGCCTGCCCTGAGGCCCCGCTATGCAGAGTCTAAATGATTCAATTATGCCTCGCCTGGCCACTGTTCTGACCCGCCCCTAGCCCGCCGGGTCTCCATCTACATAGAAACAGGGCAGGCTGTTGCTTCACATAAGCCTCCCTGGGGTCCATCTGAGCGTATGTCTAAGTACAACATTTTAGAGCATAATATTATGGCCCTTTTTGACCATGTACCCGCCCCCACCCCCCACCCCGCCCGTCCTATTTCTGAAAGGGGCTGAGGGTTGTACTTCTCCTGCCTCCCTGTCCCCTATCACAATGGATAGGAGTGGTGTGAGTGATACGTTTCCAGTGCTGTTAACTAGGGAGTCAGAGTAAATGGGGAATATCCCGCCCAGCCCTTCTCCACACCTGACACGACTATGAACTGCTGCTGGGTGAATGTTTTACACGCTATCTGGGGCCGCTATTTGCTACTACTAAGTGTACCACCATTCATATCTACCTTACCTGTCTAGGTTATCAGCTACCAATTTTTACATCCAATAGGTTTATCCAAACCCTATAACGCTGGCCTCACGGGAGCAAGCTGCGGGGCCCAGTCTTTATCCCCTTAGGGTAAGAACTTGATTAATGCTGCATGCCAACTGTTGTTTCCGGAGGAACGGGTTGTTATCTTGAAAGCTTCGGTTATATACCAAAATAAATTTTCTTTTAAATAAACACACAATGGTAATTCCCCTAGTGTGACATCTGGGTGGTGTTTGCCAGAGAAGGGACATTGCACCCAAAATTCCCCGGTTCAATTGATTCTCCCTTCCACACCACCCCCCTTCACCTTTCACAGTGTGGAGCCTGTGTCACAAGAGTCACGCTGCACGATTTGAGCATTGAGTCACTATGTTTCATTTGACCTGAGCTGTTCTTTCTTTCTTTATATTTTGTTTTCCTACCTCTAGGTCGCCTAAATAGAGCAGGACCCCTTGGCCCTCTTGTCCTCCGACCCAGCGAGGTTGTATGTGCTTTCTTTATATAGATAGAGCATTGAGTCCACTTTTGTTTCTTTGTGTAGTACTTTACTTTAGGTCCTGACGAATCGCCTTCTGGCGAGAAACATGTTGACCACACTAGGGGGTAGAGTTATTGCTCTGTACACCTTTACGGTCTCTAAACTCCCCTCCCACCCCTTTTAACTAAGGAATCAGCCACGTTATTAAAGTTGCAAGTGGACTGACTACCTTTTTTATCGCCTTCACTCACCATTGCACTGACTACACCTTCTCCCATCCTCACCCACATCCACCATCGGCTAGGAACTAAAAGAACCCCGTCAAAAGAGTACCTTTGGGCACTCCGTCGGACATTGCAGCGCCGGTCTGACGAGGGGCAGTGAGCCGATGATGACACCGGACACCCTCCAGTAAGGGTGTGTTTCACGCTTATTACTTTGGGTGTGTGAGGCTCTCTAAGTTCCGACTAGGGAACCCTTTCTTCGCAGCCACGGTATTGATTATACCAACTCCCTGCTCCACATTGTCTTAAACACCCCCCCGGGGAACTTTGTACTCTGCTGCTAGCAAGATGTAGGAGTTCACATTCTTTCATCGCCCAGGCCCAGGCCTGCTCTGGAGTGTCAAAGAAATAGGTTGAGGAGTTAAATTTCACTTTTAATCTGGCTGGAAAAAGAAGAATATACTGTAGGGTTGAGAGCCTGAAGTTTCTACTTGACATCCCTGAAGGAACATCTGTGCTGCTGGACTGTACGGGTGTAATCAGGGAATACCATCATATTAGTATTCTGAAACTGCAGGTCTTAGTGTTGTCTGGCTTCAAGGAGAATGACATCTTGGTTTCGGTGATTGTGGATGCATGCTATGAGGGAATGAAGGTGGAGCCCTGGGGGAGCTGATGAGCCAGGGACTGATGCCCTCTCTCCACAACAAAGCTCTGGGACAGTTTGTCAGAGGGGATCCAGATTGCAACCAGTTTTCCAGCAGTTGATTGGTGCCCTCCATCTGAGAGAGCGCAAAACTGAGTTAGAAATTGTAGGGGTGCACCATATTCATGAATAATCAGCACCCAAATATATAAAGGACTATAATCATGTTTAATTGTGATGTAGAGCTATGAAATAATGTGCCAGAAGTTACATAGAGTAACGTAGACTGTTTTGAAAGCACTAATGCCATGTTAATCTAGAAATATTGTTTGCAGTGAAGTATTTACCCAATTCATTAATGTATTAAGATGTTCGACTAGAAACTCAATATTGTATTCATATAACGAGATAGAAGTGCTTAAGTTAGTAAATGTGTTTAGAAAATGTATTTTTGCTATAATGATGAAGGCCTAATGAACGAAAATGTATTGCTCATGTTAGGATGTGATACCTAGAAACGTGCAGAGGCCCAGGTGGGAAGAAAGATTGTGTAGGCCGGACTGAGAATGTTTCACTCGACATTAAATCATGGAAATGTCTTTCCTAGAAGGTTGCTTTAGAAAATTAATTGCAAGTAGCATAGAACTGTGAGCCGATTTATGTGCGTTCTTTTGCAGGTGCAAGGTTAACTAGAGATTGTAGAAAAAGGGCCCATTGTGTATGAGCGTTAGGATGGTAGTCCCAGACATGGAGGAGTGGCTGCGGAATTTAGGGAAGCAACTTCAAGAGAAGAAGACTCTGGGACCCAAGGACGTTTTTCAACGGACAAGGATGAAGATGTCGTAATGGAAATTACTGAAAGTTAATACCTTTGAGAGGGGCATACCTTAGGGCGTGTCGTCCATATTGTGGGGTTTTGTATTAGGGACAGCACCCCGAAGGAGAGGCAGAGCAGATGCGCATGAGGGCGAAGGAAGATGTTGGTCAGGCAGAGAGCTTTGCTATGCGAGATGGGTTCTTAGGCTAAGTCTGAACAAAGTGAGTGTGCTTCTTTGGAAGTCACTACGGCTGACACCTTTGATAGGAGGGAACTTTGTTAAGTAGGGATGTCACTTCGTATGGTGTAGGGACAGATTAATCTGGATTTATTCCTTTCTTTTCCGATGCCTACTAAAACCCAGGTTATAGCAATTCTTGTTAGCTTGATGATTTTGGAACTGATAATTGTATTGCTTCTTAGTCGATTAAGACTTTTCCGTAGAATTATGTTTGTATTAGTGCCTGTTTATCTTCTGAATCTTTTACTGAGGTGTTTATATACACAACTGTTTTTGGCTTTATAATAAATCTTTAAACTCGATCTTATGTCAGTGGTTCTTTGGACAAAGCAATGGGGATCGTTCAAGTTGATATTACACTGTTAAGACAAATTGCCTTCTACACTCTATGACAGGTAAAAAGGTCTAGTCGACCTGTGACGGGATTCTAGAAAATGCTATTCTGGTTCTAGAGTAGAAATCCCGCCTTTCCAGTTGGTATCAGAGGATGGTTTATCTTCTGGAGTGAGGGTAATCTAGGTTAGGTTAAGATTTCCCCAAGGCCCATAGAGATCTGGAGATGTGCGTCCGCAAAACCGCGGACGGAGGATGGCGTTCCACGGACAATGACGGAGAGTGACGGTGCGGCAGAAAGTAGCAGGTCGTAAGAGAGTGAGTATGAAAAGGGTCATGCGTGTTAGATTGCGGTGTGCATTGTGTCGTTGAATTGTGTTGTCTAGCAAAGTTGAGTGCCTGTAGTGTGAAAGGAGATCAGGTTGTGAGCGCGCGCAACCGGTGAAAATCTTAGACTCAAGGAGAGTTTAAGTGGTTCGGGTGTATCGAACACTCACAGTAATTGTCGACCATTGTAAGGGGGTCATGAGGTACCATTGATCGCCCGCAGGACCGTGATAGGGGGAACGAATGTGTGAATGCGTGGGTAACAGACGCTGGTCGGAAGTTGCCGTGTGTATGTAACCTATCAGAGAGGCGATTGTCTGGTCGTTAAGTGGACAGAAATTTGCCAGTTCGGTGACAATTACAGTCAGACTGTGGACGTACAGTCAAGGAAGTGGTTGCTTGGTCGGAAGTGATCATTTCAAGTGTATGATTGGGACGCATGCATGACCGAGAGACGAGCGGAGAAAGGAGGCGAACTGCTGCGAAGCGGAGGCGAGAGACGTCTGAAAGAGCCGCGCTGGGATAGGACGGTTAGTGTGAAGCCGCGCTGAGATTGGGCGGTTAGCGAGAAGCGAGTGATGTCAGAAGAGAGCCGCGCTGGCATAGGGCGGTTAGAGTAAAGCTGGGCTGGGATTGGTGGATTGTCATCAGGAAGTAAACGAGCACCGTAAACAAGGAAACGTTGTGGGTTTCATCATGAAATGTCTAAAAGGATTGCGAAGCTGTTTTAAGGGAGAAAAGAGGCTAGAACCTTGGGGTGGGGAAGAAGCTCCACCCGAGGATACGCCAGCTCATTACATGGCTACGAATGTGGGGTTGCATACCATATTGTGGCTTGAGAACTGGTGTAAGATGACTGACGGAAATGAGGAATTGACTTTTCCTAGGGATGGAACGTTTAGATTGGAGGTGTTGTACCAGTTAAAAGCGACTATGGCTTCTTTGCGACCTTTGCCTAGACCAACACAGTTTGAAGCATTGAATGCATGGATCAGGGCAGCCTACGAAAAGAACAGAGATAGGCGACAGGAGAGAGTGAAGAGATCAGTTAGGGCGGTACAAGATGCGAGATGGGATGCACTGGCCAAGAGGTGGAGAGTGCAGACCATCGAAGGAGACAGGTTATACCAATTGCTGGAGAATGTAGGAGAAGCTCAGAAAAAGAGTCCAGAAGATGATGACAGTGAAACAGACGACAGCCTGATAGAAAGACTGTTGTCGGAGAGACCACCTCCATACAATCCTGAGATAGAAGGGAGGCCAGCACCACCAATGGGAAGAGAGACATCTGTAGTAGACGGTGGAGTTCTAAGAGAGAGCGACTTGGGCCCAATAGGGGACAGGTCCGGCTCAGTGGAAGGAGAGGGGTTATCTCAGCAATCCCCAGAAGCGAGAGTAGTGGGAAGATTTACAGTACAGAAAATACACTGCGAAGAGGGGACCCGTGCTCAGAGGCTACCAGATGCTCTTACGGTACCTGTCACCATAGGTCCCATAGTATCAGTGTACAACCCAGAACAGACACAAAACGAGAGTCTGCCACAAATAAACAGAGAAAGGAACACCAGCGAAGGTAGAAGTAATGTTGCGGACGAGTGGAACCAATGGTCCAGACCCATAGAAAGGAGCACCCCTTTGGCAGCATCAGCAGACTCATCCAGAGAACAGGGAGGTTTGAGAGGACCGATGGATCTGAGGGGACCACGACCAAGACGGATTAGGGAATTGAGGCCAGATTTGAGAACCTGGGAGACGGTCGTAGATACCCAGCGCGACAGGTCAAGGGATGGCTATGGAAATGGAGGTCAGGACAATAGGGGGGTGTCTCACTGTACGTCTAATGGAAGCAGACAAGAATGGGACTGTGGGGGGGAGGAAAATAGAGCCCCCCCCTGCATCTACAGATAGAAAACAAGACTGGGACCGTGAAAGATGGGAGTGAGGAAGTGTCCCCATAACACACCCGAGGAGGACAGATGAGTGAGTCAGGAATGTAAGGGAAGGGACTCTAGTGAAACCTCTAGTCAAGGCACATTGAGGGCAGCGATAAAGGCAAGGAGAATCGATGTGCTGAGACTTAAATCAGAGGTGGAGGAAATAATAGAAGGTACAATACCCCTGGAAAGAATAGAACTCTATGAACCGGATGAACTATTGTTCGTAGTGAAAGATGTGACCCGCAAGGCTAGGACAGCTCACGAGAAGCTAACTGAACTAGCGGACAAATATTCTGTGGATTTGACGAAGACCAAAGCATTTCAGAGTGGCCATAGGTTGCAGTATTCGGATCAAGATCTAGACGAGAAGAGAGTGATCGGATTAAAAACCCACATCAGAGAATTAATTGTGGGAATCCGAACATGGGTCCAACTGGACAAATGGGAGGAAAGATGGTCAAGGAAGAAGAGCGTTAGGCGAAGCACTATAGAGACAGCACCGGGAGCGGGGCTGATGCATGCAGAAGCATACCCCTTGAGGGAGGTGGCTCATGGGGGATATGTGCATGTACCTTGGAGTAGGGGAGATTTGGCTGCCTTTAGGAACACATTTCCTAAATTGAGGCAGAGTCCAGTAGAATGGTACAAGCAGGTAGAGAGGTTCGTAAAAATATCAAAGGTACTGTGGGTTGATTTGAACACGTTGTTTGACATCGTGGTTCCGGGGGACCTGTGGGTAGCATGTAAAGTCAGCGTTGAATGGCCCACAGAGGAACCAGAACGAGATGCAGCCACGAATGGTCCCTCACCTAGGGTGATGATAAAGTACGAGCAGGCGATTACGTGGTTAAAGACTAAGGTACCACCACAGGACATAGATTGGGTGAAAATAGATCGAACTAGACAAGAACCGAAGGAGACAGTTCATGAGTACTATGAGAGATTATTGCAGATATTCAAGCAGTGCAGTGGATTGGATGTGATGGATCCAAAGGGACAGTTTGTGTCCAAGTTTGTTCTGGGACTGAGACCCGATATCTGTCTCATGATACAACAACATTTGATTTGTTGGCAGAACAAACCTCTAGACGAGATCCTGAGGTATGCCAGGTACTGCAGTGATGAGATAGACTCTAAGACTAAGAAGCTCAAGGATAAGCTGATGCTAGTCCAGATGCAACCGGGAGGACAGGGCCAGTCTGGAAATGGAACATTAGGGAGGAAATCGGGCGGTCAGAAAAGAGACAGTGAGGATGGTCTGAGGCCAAGGGTAGACCTGGCGACTCTGAAAAAGACAACTAAGTGTCATCAATGTCATGAGATCGGACATTGGAGACGCGAGTGTCCCCATAACCCGGAAAATCAGGTACAGGAAGAGGAAGAGGAGAGTCAGGCTCCTCAAGTACCAAGGGCAACAGTAGCTAAGTTCAAGGCGGCAAAAGGGAGGACTCCTGCTCCTAGAGCTCCGGTTCCCCAGCCACCGAAGATTACGGCAAGAAACAAGGTTTACCAGCAGATGCCTCTCATGGTAGACGGAGATGAGTACTATCACTTTGACCCAGTGACAGGACGGTGCCTAAGTGAAGAGGAGGACTGTACCCTAGGAGCAGTGTTGGAGATAGACCAGAGGGGACCCTTTGTAGAAGCTGATGTAGCTGGACACCCCACCACCTTTCTGGTGGATACGGGTGCTACTCGTTCTACGGTACGGTCTGAGGTAGTTCCTAACTTGCCCCTTTCCGGACAAACTATCCAAGTTGTAGGGGTCACAAATAGGAGGATGACAAACCCACTGACTGAGCCAGTCCCAGTAAAAATAGGGAATTTCAGGGACAACCACCAATTCGTGGTATGCGATTCTAGTCCTGTGTGGCTGCTAGGAAGGGATCTGTTGTGTAAACTTAACTGCACCATCTACTGTACACCTAAGGGAGTAGAGTTAGAGACAAATGATTATTTATTTATTTAATATTTATTTAAAACATTTGTATAGCGCAGCTGTCACCTAGCAGGTATCCTGGCGCTGAGAGATTACTCCTAAAATGGTAAGTATCAGGGGGCTGGGAGCGGGTTGTCGGAGAGGGAATTAGGGAAAAAGCCAGGTTTTAATCCGCTTTCTGAATGGAAGAAGTTGCGATGTTTGGCGAATGTCGACAGGCAAACTGTTCCAGAGTTTAGCGGCTGCCACTCTGAAAGATCTTCCCCCCGTCCTGACCTTGTTGAATCTAGGTACCATGAGAAGGCAGGCTGAGGCGGATCGGAGAGTTCTGGTAGGGGTGTACCAGGTAAACATTTTTTGCAGGGATCTGGGTCCAGCTCCGTGCAGTGCTTTGAAAACAAGGCAGAGTGCTTTAAAAGCTACGCGTTGCTTCAGAGGGAGCCAATGTAACTCTGCTAAGGCTGCTGTGGCCGAGGATCTCCTGGTCCAGCCGAGGGCTAGTTTGGCGGCGGATGTCTGGACTCTTTGGAGTCTGTCCAGCAGAACAGCTGGGGACTCGAGCAGAAGTGCATTGCAATAGTCAAGGTGACTAAGGATAGTACACCTGACTATTAGTGCTCGTGCCTGTGCGGGAAGAAGTGGCATGATCTTGCGTAGAGAACGCAGTAGGGCCGAGCAGGTGGAAACTGTTTTTGCGACCTGCGTTTCCATGCTGAGCTTATTGTCCATCATGACACCTAGATTGCGGACAGTGGTGACCGGCTGAGGTTTTTCTGGGACTTCCGGGGGCCAGAATTCTGCGGGAAACAGGCAAGGAATCCGGCTTCCAGCGCCGAACAGAACCTCGGTTTTGGAGGAGTTGAATTGCAGGGAATTTTTGTGCAGCCAGCCAGCTGTGTCTCTCAGGCAGTCGTGGAACGATTCCATGGGGATAGAATCTTCCCCCTCCCAAGAGAGGATAAGCTGGGTGTCATCCGCGTAATTTATAGCTTTTAGCCTGTGGAATTTGATCAGAGTGACTAAATGTTATGGCTGTCTTTTTGCCAGCTCTCTGGAGAAGGAGAATGATGGAGAGTGACTCCAGCCTATCACCCTCATAGCATAGGGATTAGGCCGATAGACAGGGATCCTGTCTTACAGATATAAGGGCATTTTCGTGCCATTTCCCTTAGAGTAAGGCTTATGAATTTAAGTGAGGGGTTAGATATATAAGTATTAGTCATGATTTACTCATTTGCTAACATGCCGATCTGTTTCTCATGGAGCTATGTATATTATGGGCTCCGTAGGCCTTAAGCGAGACAGACTCCATTTTGCTTTCTGCCTGGTAGCTCGAGAAGGCTTTCTAGGTTAAGAGTGATGTTTTAGTTTCAAGCTGTTGTTTGCTTGGAGAGAACCGGTTCAGGCTGACCCTTATCGAAGGAATGTATTTTTCTCCACTCCGAAGACACAACTTCAGGCCGGCCGGCTGGGAAAGTGTCCTTGGTACGGGGAGGTACAAGAATTTGGTGGGCGGCAGGTTACTGGCCGTGAATTTCCATGAAGGAACGGGCTTTGATATTAGCGAAGGTGTTGGTCTTTCAGTCAGTTAGTCCGTAGGCGGCATCTAGCCGTTAGCATCTCTACCATTATTCATTTTCATGGTGGACAAGTCGCCATCTTTGAAGTCGGAGAAAGATTTAAGACCGAAACTCTCTGAAAATAGACTGAACGAGAAGTGGCGCGGAGCGCACTAATGCAGAGAGAGAGAGACGGTAGCTAATTAACAGCAAGGTTCCGAGGTCCTGAGGGAGAGCAGACGAGTTTGAGCCTAGCGGTGCAGACGTGTACTTGTGACGGCTGAGGGTGACTGCAAGGCGAGCCAGGACCCAGAGACGAGACAGGAGCCTAGATGACTGCCGAGTCCCGATTTCCCATTAACCAGGTGAAGTCCGACCGATTCTTATAGTGCGTGCACTCTAATCTTTATCTTTTATTCCCTTTGCAAATGTAATGCTGCATAGTAATGTGATTTATGTTTATTGTCAATAAATACCCTAATTCATATAGAATTATCGTGTACCTGGTGCTTGTGTTCGATCTTGGTAAATGGCACTCCTAGTTGAGCATTGTTTAGACGAACGGATGAGAAATCCCGATCAGACGAATGGTAGCCAAATAAAGAGGGAGTGAGTGGACCTTTGATGTTATGAGCACGGAGTACATTATACAATCTGAATCCATATCCAAAGTTATTATTTTAGTTTTATCCTAAGTAGACTGTTGAGATATCATCCCAATAATGTTTCATAGGAATGTGGTCGTCGTTGATATGCGGCGTTAATGAGAGCGGCGGGAGGGACACCGCCGTGTAAAGCCACCGGATTGTGGTATAAGACTAAATGAGAGCGTCAGGGGGGATACTGACGTGTATGTTTCGCAGGATCGCGAACGCTTTGGAAAAGGGAGCATTGGGTTCTGCAGGCCCGTGTGTAGACACGCCGGATTGTGTGTCAGATCTGCCCTGGGGTAGAACGGTCTGGGTCAGAGTGACCGCGAGACCAACCGATGTGAATAAGACATTGTAGAAAATCCATATATGTATATTGTTATTCCCCATTCTTAGGTGCAACCTGTATATTTATCTGTATAGCTACTTATTGTGGATACGATCTAAGAAGGGAAGGTGAGTACGTTTTGGCTGGGTCACAGGGGCCCCTGGGGGCTGATCCCATCTAAACAGAAAATCCAGCCATTACATCAACGGTTTGAGATAAACTTTAAAAAGGATCGGGCTGATGGACGAGCCCTGGGGCAACCCGTGAGGTACTGGGAAGAAAGCGGATTGAAAAGGGGGAAGGGACACAGCCTGCTTCCTATCTCGCAGGTATGAGTGGAACCAAAGCAGGGCGGTGCCGTCGACCCCTGCCTCTCTGAGTCTCTTTAGCAGAATCACATGGTTGACCGTATCGAATGCGGCAGACAGGTCCAATAAGATCAAGGCCACTGCATGGCCCCTGTCTGCGTGCATACGAACTTCCTCCATGGCTGTAAGCACAGCTGTTTCGGTGCCATGGGCTGGGCGAAAACCAAATTGGAAGTCGTCCAGGATGTGATTCTGCTCCAGATGTGTCGATAGACAGGAGCTGATGATGATGATGCTGCCTTTAAAGTGGCAAACACACACGTGTGCATAGAGCTGTATCCTGCACTAACGGTGGAAGAACTCCCCTGGGATTTGAGAGAGGCAGTCAGACAAGAAGTTTGGGACTTTACAGGAGAGGAGATTGGGTTGATCAAAGGAGTGGAGCCAGTTAAGATTCAAGTGAGACCTAATGCAGAGTTTCCAAGAACACCCCAGTACAAGTTGACTCCAGAAACAATTGCGGGAATAAAACCTGTGATTGAATCCATGATTAGACAGGGAATTCTGAAGGAAGTAATGGGCAGTCCATGTAACTCTCCGATCATGGGCTTGCCGAAGCCTAGTGGGAAGTTCAGGATTGTGCAGGATTTACGAAAAGTGAACGACATAGTTGTTCCATGCTGTCCAGTGGTACCGAATCCATCAGTGATATTGTTTCAGATTCCAGCACAGGCTGACAGGCTGAGTGGTTCACAGTGATTGACTTGTGTCAGGCATTCTTCTCAATACCATTACATGAGGAGAGCCAATTTCTTTTTGCATTTAAGCTGGAAGATCGCGTGTTAACATGGTGTCGTATCCCTCAAGGGTGTACAGAGAGCCCATCGATCTTTAACCAATTGTTAAAAAGGAATCTCGAGAGTCTAGTACTGCCCCAGAACTCGGTTCTCGTACAGTACATAGACGACCTTCTTGTTGCGTCAGAGACAGAAGATGCCTGTAGAATAGACACCATCGCTTTGTTGAACCATCTGGCAGAAAATGGTCACAAGGTATCTCCCAGCAAGCTACAGTACTGTCTGTCTGAAGTCCAGTATCTGGGACACAGAATAGAAAAAGGCAAACAAAAGGTATCCCCAGATAGGATAGAGGCCATAATGAAAATGATGGTGCCCTCGACACAGAGAGAGGTTAGAATGTTCTTGGATATGGTTGGCTACTGTCGCCAGTGGATTGCTAACTTTTCCCTGAAGGCGAAACCCTTGCAGAAACTGACGCTCAAAGACGTAAGTGATCCGGTACCATGGGACACAGACTGCATGATGGCTTTCCTTGAGTTGAGAGAGGACTTATGTCGTGCTCCGGCTCTGGGAATGCCTGATTACAACAAATTGTTTTCATTGTTCTGCTGCGAGCGAGAGGGTTGCGCGTTGGCAGTTTTAACCCAAGATCATGGAGGTGTCCGTAGACCAGTTGCTTATTTCTCGGCTACCTTAGACCCAGTAGCCGCAGCGTTGCCCGGATGTCTCAAATCCATTGCTGCAACAGGTGTCAGCATTGAGAGATGTGAAAGCATTGTGATGGGACATCCATTGGTGGTACATGTTCCACACTCAGTAGAACTGCTAATGACCAGGACCAAAATGCAGCACTTGACCAACAATAGGCTCACACGCTACGAGCAGGTTATACTTGCCGCGGAGAATGTGACCCTTAAGAGGTGCTCGGTTTTGAACCCTGCTACGTTAATGCCATTGCCAAATGTCTTAGATGATGATTGTAAAGATCACGACTGCCTTGAGGTGACTGAACTGTGCACCAAACCTAGACCAGACATTGTCGATGAGCCATTGGAAGACCCTGATGAAATTTACTTTGTTGATGGCTCATGTATAAGAGACAGTGCTGGACAGTTAAGAGTGGCTTTTGCTGTTTGCACGATTCATGGGATAGTCGAAGCTGCCTGCCTAGAAGGAGTACACTCCGCTCAGGTAGCTGAGATAATTGCGTTGACGCGTGCCTGTTTGGCAGCCAAAAAAATTTGAGTCACCATATACACCGACAGCCGATATGGGTTTGGTGTGGTTCATGACTTCGGTCAGTTGTGGTCTCAAAGGGGTTACATGACATTGTCAGGTTCCCCTATCAGGAATGGAGAATTTGTCAGGTTACTGCTGGAGGCTCTGCAGGGTCCAGCAGAAATCGCTGTGGTGAACTGTACAGCACACAGCAAAGGTGCTGATTTTGTGTCCTTGGGTAATCGTTATGCTGATGTAGTTGCACGCTATTGTGCAGAACAAGGTTACTCATTTACTAATCAAGTTATCGAGGGAATGCAGGGAGGGACCGAGCTAAACATGATACTTGAAGTGGCTGATACCTGGGATGAATTGAGAAAGATGCAGGAACAAGCGTCAGACTTCGAGAAAAGAGTGTGGGTGACCTCTGGGTGTATCAAAGGGGAATTGGACTTGTGGATTTCAGCTGATGGGAGAGCTGTGTTGCCGAATGAGCTGGTGAGCCCAATGGCTCGACAGATACATGGTCCTGTGCATTTGGGAAGGGATGCAATGATGCAAGTGTTAAGGCAGACTTGGTACAATCCCAAGTTTCGAACGGCTGCGGAAGCAGTATGTCAGAGGTATGTTACGTGTCAACAAATGAATGTTGGGAAAAGGACACCAGTCACACTGAGTCACGTTGGAAGGTCTGGTGGGCCTTTCAATAGGATGCAACTGGATTTCATTGAAATGCCGAAGTGTAATCGCCTCAGATATGTCTTGGTGATTGTATGTGTATTTTCCAGGTGGGTTGAGGCATACCCAACTCGTAGGTGCGACACACTCACAGTAGCAAAATTATTGTTGAGAGAGTTAGTGCCAAGATTCGGGGTCCCGACCTCTTTGGAATCAGACAGAGGGACGCATTTTAACAGTGAAGTTGTGAAAATGCTCTGCTCTGCACTGAACATTGACCAGAGACTGCATTGTAGCTATCGACCAGAGGCTTCTGGCATAGTAGAGCAAATAAATGGAACACTCAAGGCTCGAATGGCGAAAGTGTGCTCATCCACGTCCCTGAAATGGCCAGATGCTTTACCGTTGGTGCTAATGAGCTTACGTAGTACACCAGACAGGAGGACAGGACTCTCACCCCATGAGGTGTTGATGGGGAGAGCTATGAGATTGCTGTCCGTCCCTTCAGCAGCCCTGTTAAATATCACAGATGATCTGATTCTTGATTACTGCAAGGGACTATCTGATGTCATCCATTCTGTGTCTCTTCAGGTGCAGACTGCTGAAATTCCGGCTTCTAGAGACCTTTGTCACGACCTGTGTCCAGGTGACTGGGTCCTGGTGCAGAAGCACGTGAGGAAAAGCTGCCTGGATGAGCGCTGGCGAGACCTGTTTCAGGTTATCCTGGTGACGAACACTGCCGTGAAGTGTGGTGGGTTGCCGAACTGGATACATGCTTCTCACACCCGAAGAGTTCCAGCACCCCTGGAAGAAACAGCTCCTCTCGTGGATGGAAATCCAGCTGTGGAGGAAGATCCACTAGAGGGGACAAGTCAAGCTGTGGGGGTGTCTGAAGAGGCTGGTAATCTATCTGACCGAGCTGAAGAAGATCACAGTGACAGTGACACGGAATCTGCCTCTGAAGGGGGAAGTTGCTGTGAAGGTGATCTCAACCCAAAGCAAGCTGAAGGCAGTGATGAGCAGGTTGTGCCAACGAGAAGCAGAGGAGTGAACAGCACAGAGGCAAGTTGGCCTGAGAGGCGAAGAAGGCTGAACGTGAGGCTGACCTCTGAAATAGATCTTGCACCTGTATCTGAAGAATCAGACCCGGAAGGGGGAAACCAAGAGTCAGAGGAAAAAGGTCCGAGGAGATCAAGGAGGGTGAGAGTACCGTGTCGAAGATACGCCACCCCGGAGTGGACCTACCCTTTGACAAATGCCAGGTGTACTGAGGTCCGGGAGGGTGAGGTCAGTGACTGTGACCAGTACGATCCCCAACGTTAAGCTGGAAGTGATACTGTTGGTACCTGGACTGGAAATTGAAGGCATACTGATGATCACAATTCCTAATCCCCCTTACCTAAGCAAGATACATGATTTAATCCTGAATAGACTGATCTTTCCTACATTTGGTCCTGAGATACCTGCCTATGAATCAGTAGTCCTTCGAATGGAACTCTTGGATTACTTGCTATGTGCAGTTGGAGCAAATATCATCATTGATCAGTAAAGACTTTGTAAATAGCTGCAGAATTTACTTAGAGCCGAGTGGAAGAAGAAGAAATTTAGGGACATCCCTTAGAGGACGGAGAAGGGTCAGGGTTGCCTGGAGGCGGATGGAAACCAAGAAATGAAAGGGGATTTCTGCTTCTAGGTGTGGTTCGATTCATAAAGCCAAGAGAAAAGACTTTGTGTTGCTGCTGAAAACGAATCGCACTGTTTGAGACCATGGAGGCTGGGAACCCGACTCGTAGGGCAAAGTGTATTATAGGCACACTTATAGGGGTAGTGATATTCTTTATATTTTTAGTAGTTTTAGTTTCTTATTTAGCACCACAAGAGCAGGAAGTGGAGGTCAAGGGAACGCCTACACCTACCACTCCTAGCCAGAAAGAGGTTAACATAGGAGCCGAGAAAGCTTTGTTAGTAGAAGAAAGCCGTAGATTACATGTAGATTTGTCTAAAGGAAACTTTGGAAAGAATGCGTATGCAAAGTTGTTGTATGAGTATATTGATGCGATGGATGCGAAAGATTGTTATGTGTGTATGCAATTGCCGGCTTCAGTAGACGAGGGTATTAGATACCGTTACCTGCCATTGACATATGGAATTTCATGTAATTTGCTGCTTAGCATATATTCTATGGGCGAAATCATTTTGAATATTTATTTTCGAATTATGATGCTGTGCTTCCAGAAGTCCCTAATTATAAACACTTGAACAAGTGGGATTATTATAAGTCAGAGGATAGACTTAGATACTTTTTCATTCCAACACGAGAATTAGACACCTCATATGCTCATCGACACAATTTGACCTGCTCATTGGCAGAGGTGGAGAAGAAGTTCATAGAACAGGTAGAGGATAGGTATCAAAAACAAAAGCAGTTGCAGGCGTCAGGGCAAGGCAAAGTAGATTGGACGGATGAGGAGAAGTTGCATAAGACAAGGGGAAGCTATGGTCCGATAGCATTGGACGAGGTACAGAAAGGGAAGTTGTGCCTGCACAGGCCAAAGACATCTTATGAAAATGTGTATGTGGGTCAGACAACTTGTGAACACACTTTCACATTGGAGTATTACACCAAGGATTTCCTGAAGAGTGTGGTACAAGTGATCCCTACTGTGTACTTTGTCTGTGGGAAAAATGCTTACGTGAGGTTGCCGGATAAGTGGTATGGGACATGCTACCTGGCGATTATTTTTCCTAAGATATATCACACCGAGAACTTTGCTCTTTTGGAAGGTGGACACTTGACGAGGGTAAAGCGAGGAGAGAGTGCTGGTGTGATAGTGGGGGATGTGTTTGGAGCTGCAATACCAATGTTGGGAGTGATCTTGAATGACGTGAAGATACGGCGGTTGGCAAATGTGGTTAATGAATTGTCAATGAGTACAGCTAAGTCATTGGTGTTGATTGAGGGTAAGATGTTGTCGATAAGGACAATGGTTTTGCAGAACCGTCTTGCTCTAGACGTCCTTCTGGCGAAAGAGGGCGGAGTCTGTAAACTTTTAAAGGTTCAGGAATGTTGCACGTATATTCCAGATAATTCCAAGGATCTGAAGAAATATATACGTAACATTACTGCAATTCATTATGAGATTGAGGATCTGACGCAAGAGAATGCATGGGAAATGGTCGGCAAGGGATTTGGAAAGGTTGGGAACTGGTTTGCAAGCCTGGGAAGGAGTTTCCTTGGATACATACTGAAACCCCTTATCATCGTAGTGGCATGTGTGATTGAATTATGGGGCTTGCTGAGACTGTATAAATGGTATAGGTCAAACAGGTTGTCAAGATCGATGAGAGTACAAGAGCAGAGAATGGAGAACTTGCAAGACAATCAATATCGAAGTTTAAGAGCATTGGAGATGCTCAAGCGAGGGAACCTTGCGACAAGTTCTGTGTAGCTCGGTCCTTACCCTAAGAGATGTTGGGTTGGTGGTGATGACACAGGTCATCAAAGGGGGGACTGAGAGAGCTCAAAACTGAGTTAGAAATTGTAGGGGTGTATCATATTCATGAATAATCAGCACCCACATATATAAAGGACTATAATCATGTTTAATTGTGACGTAGAGCTATGAAATAATGTGCCAGAAGTTACATAGAGTGACGTAGACTGTTTTGAAAGCACTAATGCCATGTTAATCTACAAATATTGTTTGCAGTGAAGTATTTACCCAATTCCTTAATGTATTAAGATGTTCGACTAGAAACTCAATATTGTATTCATATAACGAGATAGAAGTGCTTAAGTTAGTAAATGTGTTTAGAAAATGTATTTTTGCTATAATGATGAAGGCCTAATGAACGAAAATGTATTGCTCATGTTAGGATGTGAGACCTAGAAACCTGCAGAGGCCCAGGTGGGAAGAAAGATTGTGTAGGCCGAACTGAGAATGTTTCACTCGACATTAAATCATGGAAATGTCTTTCCTAGAAGGTTGCTTTGGAAAATTAATTGCAAGTAGCATGGAACTGTGAGCCGATTTATGTGCGTTCTTTTGCAGGTGCAAGGTTAACTAGAGATTGTAGAAAAAGGGCCCATTGTGTATGAGCGTTAGGATGGTAGTCCCAGACATGGAGGAGTGGCTGCGGAATTTAGGGAAGCAACTTCAAGAGAAGAAGACTCTGGGACCCAAGGACGTTTTTCAACGGACAAGGATGAATATGTCGTAATGGAAATTACTGAAAGTTAATACCTTTGAAAGGGGCGTACCTTAGGGCGTGTCGCCCATATTGTGGGGTTTTGTATTAGGGACAGCACCCCGAAGGAGAGGCAGAGCAGATGCTCATGAGGACGAAGGAAGATGTTGGTCAGGCAGAGAGCTTTGCTATGCGAGATGGGTTCTTAGGCTAAGTCTGAACAAAGAGAGTGTGCTTCTTTGGAAGTCACCACGGCTGACACCTTTGATAGGAGGGAACTTTGTTAAGTAGGGATGTCACTTAGTATAGTGTAGGGACAGAATAATCTGGATTTATTCCTTTCTTTTCCGATGCCTACTAAAACCCAGGTTATAGCAATTCTTGTTAGCTTGATGATTTTGGAACTGATACTTGTATTGTTTCTTAGTCGATTAAGACTTTTCCGTAGAATTATGTTTGTATTAGTGCCTGTTTATCTTCTGAATCTTTTACTGAGGTGTTTGTATACACAACTGTTTTTGGCTTTATAATAAATCTTTAAACTCGATCTTATGTCAGTGGTTCTTTGGGCAAAGCAATGGGGATCGTTCAAGTTGATATTACAGTGTTAAGACAGATTGCCTTCTACACTCTATGACAGGTAAAAAGGTCTAATCGACCTGTGACGGGATTCTAGAAAATGCTATTCTGGTTCTAGAGTAGAAATCCCGCCTTTCCACATCTCAACATCTCAACCCCATCCGGGAAGCCAATGAATCTGAGATTGTTCCTCTGCAACTGGTTTTCTGCGTCCTCAGCACATTCTTCCAGGGATACCATAGTAGAGAGCAATTTTGAGACCCAATCCTTGCGGGTGGCAACTCGTCTTTCATCGAGGAGACTCTGGTCTCGGCCTCCATCACCCAGCCAGCAATATTGTGGAGGTCTTGCCGAATGAAGGACATGTCCATGCAGACTTCACCCCCCTTAATTTTGACCTCTTCCCTGGACTCTTGAATCACCTTAAGAATAATCTCAAGTTTGGCCTGCAAGGGGAGGCTCATGGGGAGAACAGCAGTTTCATGTGCACCAGAGGCAGGCCTGGTATATTGATCAATTTTTTTCTGTGTCGTCACTGGGGGGGGGGGGGGGGGGGGTTGCCTGTCTCACCCCATCTCCAAGTGTGTGTCAGTCAATGTCATCAGAAATGGGTGACTGTACCTCCTGTTGCCTGCTTACCCCAGTAGGGCAGCACCAGCAGACAGCAGAGTCGGGAGGTCGCAGGTATCCCCACTCCAGTGTGTCAAGTCAGAGCATGGTGCACTTCTGGCATATTCTCTCTCACCTCCGCAATCCCCTCTAAAAAACAATCGAGGTCTCCCCAATGTGTGCGAGTCACCCAGACGGGTCCAGCAGAGTCCAGTACAGTGCATCAGTACTGCAACACAGTCCCAAGAGTGGGGGGGTGATGGCGTGGTCATCTCTTAAGAACTGGTGCCCCCACTCCAAAGCTCATGCTGCTATACTCAGAACCCCCCACGTCATCAAGGGAAGCGGGTGGGGTGCAGCATCTCAACCTCCAGGGCAGCCTCTCCTCGCCACTCTAAAATGGGCCCATGGCAGATAGGCACACATGTTTCCTAGGCGGTCACACAGAAGCAAATGGGAAGGGTGCCCGTGGCCACGAATCTCAAAGAAGTTGAGCTCTCCACCACCATCTAGGGACTAGGGAGACAGTAGTTGCTGTGGCATGCGTCCAAGGGGGCCCGCCAGTTATGGTGAAGGTCTCATGTGGTACACTAACATGGGGGAGAGAAAATCCAGCCCGAGGCAAAAAGACAGCCACTCTCTGCTCACCACCGTCTGCCAGGAAGAGCAGGGTCCCAGTTTCGCCTTCAGACTATATGCGGTTGTGGTTGTAAAGACTGTGGCCTTTCGGGTTCTGCGGCATGCTCAGTTTCCTGGCCACAGTCTTGAGGCGCATGGAGTCAGTGAGGGTCAGCGCCGCCGTGCCCAGCAGCGTCACCTACCCCTGACAGCTCGGTCAAGTCATCTGTGTAGCTATCCGCTGAGATTCACGGGTGCATGACCTGCAGAGCACCAGGCCTCCCAGTACCTGTGGTTCATCTCGGCTCTGGCTCAAAAGGAGGCCGCCATCTTGCTTTAGCCTCATGGTGAGTGTATAATCTCTGGCTGAAAGCACGCCCCCTTCCACCCAGCATGTTGATCTCCAAGCGTCTACCCGCTGCAATGTTGGTGAAGGATGCGATGATGTTTGCTATCGGGCAAGGAAGTCAGAGGATGTTCCTGGGAGCCAGCCTAAAATACTGCTCAAGCCACGCCCCAGTGTTAAACATATGTTAACTGCAGTGTATGACCCACAAACCAACGGTCTTGTAGAACAGGTCAACCGTTACCTCAAGGATAGTTCAAACCAGAGGGGGACCCCACATCAATATAAGGCAGGTTGACGGGGAAAGTAAAGATCAAACAAGAGAGGAGAACCTGCCCTGTAAGGTCTAATATATGGCCTCGAAGAGGTCCACTATATTATGAGACGTACCCAGAACCCACGAAGAACACTTCAAAAATACATTGACTCTGATTTATCAAAATTATTTTTTATTTTAAAGTTCATTTTTCTTATAGATGGGTTGACCTTACAGGGCAGGTTCTCCTCTCTTGTTTGACCTCAAGGATAGTGCCCACATGGACTTGCAAAATGCAATGCCTGTTTGTAATTAAATCAGGTAAAGGTTGCGGGGATACCACATAAGTCCTCATTCTACCTGACTAAAGAATACAACACAGGGGTTCATGCACTACACTTTCCATCCATAAAAGGAGGGAGGATGTGGGTTAACGGCCTGAGATGCCCACTTTGGAACTGGGTAAGTAGGTTCTAGTCTCGCGAGGGCTCAACATCCTGTGATTCTTGACAAATCACTTAGGGGCAGATTTATGTTGGGGATGCGCCACGTTTGCGTCACGCAACTGCGGCGTAAACGTGGCACATCCCTACGACCCATTTACAACGTGACGCATCTAGGCAGATGCGCCACGTTGTAAAGCCCTGCGCCACTTGGCGCAGGGTGGGCGTTCCGGGGCAGGTGCGCCTCGCAAAAGTGGCTGAGTGAAATCTATAAGATTTCACTCAGTCACTTTCAGGCCAATGCTGCGTCAAAACCCTGCGCCTGCTTGAAGCAGGCGTAGGTCTTGACGCAGCATTGTAAAGATGGGGCACCCCCGAGCCTTGCTGGAGCTGCGTCGCGCTTGCGACGCAACTCCAGCAATGCGGCACTTTTACGGCACAGATGCGTCACGCATCTGTGCCGTTTTTGCCCCATGGTGCGCCGCATTGTAAATGCGGCGCACCATGGGTGGCGGAGCAGCGGCGCAAGATAACTGGCGCATCCCTGGGGATGCGCCAGTTATCATAAATCTGCCCCTTAAACTCACCGTGCCCAATAAAAAAAAAAAAAATGTGTGTCCTTGTTTAATGTAACTGGTGCTCACCTAAAGCGCTCAAATTCCTTCGGGTCGAGTTCAGGCGACATGAAACTACAACATCAGAAGGCGGTGTTGTACCGTTGATCGGGTGCAGTTTCCGCACCCACTTTCTCAGGAAAATAAACATTAATGACCCGCATGGTCTGATTTCCACTTTTGATGCCTGGTCCTGCATAGTTTTATCTCCTTTCCTTTACAACTAATTTGCAACGGTGTGTTTTACTCGGTGACTTTTTAAATTGTTTTTCTGGGGCGGAGTTGTCTTTAAGTTAAAACGCGGCTTAGCTTTTCTTGGTCCAAGATCAACTGACATCACTCCCTAAAACTGACATCAGATATGGCAACAACAAAAAAAACCTGAGGTCACATTATGGCATCGCTCAAGGAATGTCTAACTGTGCTATCACTCCAAGGAACTGACACAATACTGTAATATCGCTGTCGGAAGCTGATATCCCTCTGACTGACGTCACTTGCAGGGTCACGAGAGCAGGCGATGACGTCATTGTAGGAATATGAGGTCGGACTACGAAGGCACTACAGGGACAATGTGTGCCCCCCGTCACCTCTCCCTCCAAATCCCCCCCCCCCCTTTGATATCAACATCCTATGCAAGTCCATGTGGAGTGAGTCCAGAGTGATGTCATACTTTCCCAGATAGCGCGGAGACCACCGGAAGACTCCGTCCAAACGCTATAGACACGAAGACTGACTCGAACACATCCGAACACGTATTTACAAACAACCAATTATCAACAGACATTCTAGATTTTAGAATGAGCTTTTGATGATGTCTGTGGCTTTCATGACTGACTCTGACGTCATTCACTGGATGGCCACTTAAAAACTGCAGAAAGGTCACATTGTAAAACGATGATTGGTGAGGCCCTTAACTGGAAGCAGGGGAAACAAATGAGGGGCAAAAACGAGTGAGGTCTGCACCCCAAGACCCCTAGAAAAACTATCTGAAGGACTCACCTGACATCGCCATAAGCATCGCTAAAAGACACAGAAAACTCATCTCCAGGGCTTCATGTGAGGTCTGGCCAGGCAACGAGGACCATCGGTGGCTGGGCAGGGGCAGGAAGCGACGCCACAGCAGACGTGGGGTGGGCTCGTCTGCTCTGACTGGAAATGAGGCAGGAAGTGATGTCGTGGAACTTGTTTTTACCTACCTAGTGAAGAGATCATATCTATTCAACAAAAATAAGTTTAAAAAGGTCAGCTGTGGTCAACGCGAGGCCAGGCTTCAGTGACAACGTCAAACGATAGCAGCGCAGAGTGACCACAGCCACAAAGCGTCTTCGAGAGGAAGTTCTCAACTTTGCACATTAAATGTGGTTTCATCATTTCATAACTCTTAGAACTTCGCTTCCCTTTATGAGGACACCCAGATACCGAAGGACTCCAAACAAAGCTTTACCGACCTTGGTTGAGGGAGTCTTCCTCAATTGCCATTAGTTTTAAAAATGTAAAGATTATCGCAGATAGTCAAGCCTATGTTGCAACCTGTCCTTATAAGGTGAAGAGCTGTTCATCTCTGAATCCTGATTGGCTGGTGCAGTGATAACACTGCCTCAGAAGTTTTTGAAGCCCTTCCGATGGTCTTTTCATTCTTCAGGGACCGACCTTTGTCGTGTCCCTAATATAATGAGGACAGACACAAGGATGTATATTCAAGAGCTTTATTCTACACGTCTTATTCTATCCCTGTCCCTACTCTAACTGCCCCTATCCTGTCCAGTCCCCTCCTCTTCCTTTCCACCCCACTAACTCCGCCCACCCAGCTACTAGAATGCTGATCACATAACATCTCCCCCTTTCTTAACAAAATAACAAAATGACATGTTAATCCATTTCTTCAATGAGTCTCTTTGGTGGCTGTATGTCTCAACGGGGTCGCGTAGACATGGTTCTAGTAACAGTACCACTCAAGGGTTCACTTGGCTGACCCCTCTGCTCTCGATCACCTTGGTCAAACTCTTCCAGAGTGAGCATGTCAGTCCTGTTCACCAAAGGTCCTTTCACATCTCGTGGACATTTCTTGAAATGCGAGATGTTTCTAGTGACTCGCCGTTGCTCAGATTCTGCGGTTAGCATGGTGCCCTTCTGGTGAGTGACCAATAAAGGTTCATCTCTGAATCGACAGTCAGTCTTTCTTTGCTGATCCTGTTTGACAAGAACATAATCTCCCTCGTGCAAGGACGATGACCGCGCTTTCCGGCATGTATTGTGGTAATGAGGCGTAGCATAGGCTTTTATAAGTCTTGTAATTCTTGTCAAAGTCTTTTTGTCGTGTTTTGTTGGTGATTATCGATAAGGAGATCCAAGCGGGTTCACAGGGGAGTCAGTGGTTGCCTATTTGTTTCCTTTTAAGTACACCTCGTTGCCAGAAATGGAAGCCATAAATGCGGGGAGTCTCAAGAAGATGGCTTTATTCAAAGCAACCACCAACAGAGTAAAGATGTGCACAGCAGCGCGTCCAAAGCCAGAATGTCCCTCAACAATCCATTAAGGCAGGAGCGTTCCACATTCTACAGCTCAATATGAGATGTTAATTACAACACATATCTCTAATACACTGACATTATCTGTTTACAGGAAACTTGGGCACTAATCCCCACAGTACTATACGGTTTTTATGAGATCGTTAAGCCCGCCACTCCTACAGTCTTATTCAAAAGCCCATCAGGTAGCCTCTCAATTTTCATAAAGAAATCGGACAAAATTGAAGCAACTCCATTCAACCAAAATTAGCAGGGGCTGCAAGTAGTATCAATAAAAGGGCTAACGTTCGGACAGAAGGTCCTTCCTCTGCTCCTTAATAATTTCTATTTTAACCCTCAAAAAACCCTGAAATCTCACACAACCTCACACGGGGCGGAATCCACCAGGACAAGACCAGCATATTGACCTCCCGCCGGAGGTAGAACCTTATGTTATTGTACTTACCGGCGTACCAGAGCTGCCAGCGGGAAAGTATGAAGGTCATCAGGACCTTAAAAACAAGGTAATACACTGGCTAAGCAAAAACAGGCATCTTCCACCCGAAATCGATGGTGAGATATTGCTTGTCAGAAGATTAGGGTGGATAGGAAGGAGGCCAAAGGACATTCAGAGGGACACCATCGTCATTAATTTCAGAGACCGTAGGGCAACAAATTACAACAGAGACTGGTTCCCTGATGGTTATGGGGGCGGCATATGTAAATGTAAATGTATTTGTACTTGTATAGCGCACACCTACCCGCAGTGGGTTTCCCGGCGCTTGTACGAATACCGCAAGGGAACCCTTCCTGGCTTTCCCTGTGAAGTGTCCACTCCTGGGCACCCCCATGGTGCAGACCAGGCATCCCTCGCGTTGTGAGGGCCGTTGTGGAGACTAAGCAAGCTATTGCCCAGAGCTGCAGCGTGGGACCCATGATCAGAATAGGCACTGAGGCAAGAATATCCAGTAAGGGGAATTAATGAGCCCGAGACCCGCCGGGGCAGGAATCGAACCTTGGTCCCTGGCCAGAGCTCTGCATCGAGGTCTGCCTGCTCTAACCATTGAGCCACACTTCTCCACCAGGGACTTAAGTTACTTTTACCCACGTGCCCTAATAGGGACAAATTCTAGAGCCCACTATCAGTCCAGCCGGAGTATGCAAGGTACTGCCGTCAATGTTACCACCCTTAATAGGTTTGCCCCACTTGAGGGAATGGAGGGAGTAGACTAACGCCCAAGTGGGATAAAGGACTTGCGGGAGGATCATGTCTAATCCTTATCTGGTATCAGTTTACCTGTAATACAGGAAGCAGGTGTATCCCATGTCTTGTTGGACATGGGGGGATTCCTATTAGTAATAACAAAACCCACGTAGGTCATCGGTATCTGTCCTGGAATTTAGCAGGGTTAAAGGACAAAATGGACCTTCCTGATTGGCTAGATCTGGTAAAACATCACAAAATCTTGTGTTTTCAAGAAACCTGGACGGTGAAAGAGTTTAATTTATTGGGCTACAAAACTTTTAACACTCCGGCCATTGCTACCCACCACAGAAGAAACAAAGGGGGCTTATGTACCTACACTGCAACCACCTCAGACATAATAGTCCACAACTTTATAACAGAAGACTGTTACCAGATTTTGGCATTTAGTTGGCCTGGTCAGTATAGAGGGGCAATTATACATTTTTATAACAATGCTCACCCTTCTATTTGGGAGGAAATCATCACAAGTCTTAGAAATTAACTTAGAGGGCTAGAAAATTCAAGAGATGGGGACTTACTAATATTATGGATGAGAGATTTCAACTGCTCCCTCTGTACTACATACTCCACAGGCCCGCGCCCTTTGATGGGTAAAAGGGTGGATTCTTTGACTCACTTTGCCCACTCTAAGTTAGGGGATTTGCTCAATGCACTAATATATGAGTTTGATTTGTGCTTTATTAATGAAAGCTGCTCACCAGAGGAGAGTTTTAAGCCGACCTTTATTGGTAGAGGGGCCAACACCCTAATCGACTTTACTCTCCTATCTTCCAGATATCAATCACTCGTTACATCCTGGGAGACACTCAATGTCGCCATGAGTGACCACTATCCTATCTCCTTTTGTTTGAAAACAGAGGGTGGGATAGCAATTACTAAAGCCTCATATCCCACTCCAATTAGTTTAGCAAGCACAAATGGTTACACCATTAGATGGGCTAAGGTAGATCCCAAACTGTTCGTTCAAAAACTAGTTACGAAAATGTATGACCAACTACTTATCTGCCTTTCTACAACAGCAGGAAATTGCCAGGTTCTAGATGCATTTGGTCAGATTACAAATGAGATTAAAAAAACAGCTGACAATATAAAACCCAGATTAAGAAACGCAAGAGCTGGTTTGATAAAAACTGCCCTAGGGCACATCAAAATCTGAAATCTGCCTTACAGGAAGTCCCTAGATCTATGGAACTAGTAAGACGTAACAGGAGAGCTTACCTGGTAGCTATGGATAGAAGGAAAAAAGAGTTAAAAATAGCAGTGTGGCAAAATCTCCACGACGCATGCCTAGTAAACGATAACATAGCGTTTTAGAGAGCAGTGAATGCCCCGTTTTTAAAGGACAAAGAAATGGATTCTATTGATATGCACATTTCTGGTGACTCCTGGGTTGAGTACTTTACTAACTTATATAATAATCAACCCGCGCCCGGGCTAACTATTTCTAGCGTTAATCAATTGATCCCACAGTTAGAGCCAGAAGGAGCAGAAATCTTCCCCTTGGAGATTATATTTGAGCATGCAGAGGTTGTAAAGGCAATCGAGGACAGTTCTGCAGGGGAAGCACAGGGACCAGATGGGGTCCCAATTGATTTGTATAAATCGGAGCTACCTCTCTGGTCCCCGTTGATCACTAACGTCTTAAACCATGCAAATGGTGTTGGCTTCATTTCAACTTGGTCAGAGGCAGTGGTAATACCCATCTTCAAAAAGGGTGATAGAAATAACCCCGCCTGCTATCGCCCTATCTCCCTACTGGATGCCTTAATGAAGGGGGCGGGAAGGATAATCCTCAATAGGCTCCAGGAATGGGCAGAGGAAAGGGATATCATCACTGATCTGCAAAACGGCTTCCATACTGGGAAGGGCACAATCGAACAAGGCTTAAACCTAGCACTGTTAACTGCAAAATACACGGAGGCTAAAAAGGAAAGCCTGTATATAACATTCGTGGATTTGAGCTCCGCGTTCAATTGTGTGGACCATGCGATGCTGTGGAACATCTTATATGATATGGGCGTGGATCAACGGATTCTGATATTTATAAGCTGTATAGAGATGCAGGTGCTAGAGTACGCTATGGGGCGGGGGGTGTGCTCGGACAAAGTTAACATCAGAAGAGGTGTGAGGCAAGAGTGCATCCTTGCACCCTTCCTCTTTACACTATACATTAACTCAGTGGGGTATCGCCTCATGGAGTTTCAGTTCAACTATCCAGCTGTGGGGGGGGGAAGCCCATTCCCATCCTCCTGTATGCCGCCGACGCCGCCTTAATGTCACGCACCGTTGTCGGTCTACAGAGGGCAGTCACTGAATTTTCTGAATACATGGGCGCCCGCGGCTTAATAGTAAATGTTGCAAAAACGTATTCTATGACTTGTAGTACCCTGAAGAAAATAAGTAGAGCCATCTACTTGGGAACCAAAAGGATTGAAAATACCAGTAGTTTCTCCTACTTAGGAGTTACATTTGATAGCAGAGGGAGCTGGAAAGAGGCAGTGTGTACAAGAAGATTGGCCCTTAGTAGGGCTAACGGTGCTTTGATTAACTTTTCAAGAAAACTAGGTGGGAGACCAGTGCGGGAGCTCACCCAGATTTACAAAGCTAAGTGTAAACCCATTGGTACATATGGGGCTGGTCTATGGGGAATGGCCAAAGCAAATCAGATACAATATATCGAAAATAAATTTATTCGCTATTTACTGGCGGCACCAAACTCAATGCCTACCTATTTTTGCCATGGGGAAGTGGGGTTACCATACATAGAAGATATTATTAAATCGTCCCCACTTCTTCTATGGCATAACATTTGGGTGACCACAGAAACATCGCTAAACAGAGATGTGGTGCGAGACTGCCTATCTCTAGACGGAGCAATAAAAATCAAATGGCTCAACTACATCAAGGATATGACAGCGGAGTTAGGGCATAAAGAATATTTTGACAATCAGTCCTGTTTAGAAAATAATTTCGAGAAGAACTCTTAAAAAATCTTTTATGGAACACCTAGATAAAAAAGGTGGCACAAAGAAAAGCAGATGCAATCTGTCATGGCGAATTAGTTGCTGATCTCTCATGTTGGGATACAACCCAACTTACTGCTAGATCCCAGCCCCTATTCAAGAATGTTGTTGACCAGGATGCAGGCGCACATTTTCTTTTGCCTAGTGTCTTTTCCCAAATGTAATGATTGGTCTCTTCACCTAGAGAAGTGCCCCGGTGATGAACTTTCATGCCAGACTAAGATTCACTGTATCTTCTTTTGTAAATGTTATGTTATCCCCAGGAACAAGTTTTTGATACCAATTCTAAGGAACTGGGGCATTAGAGGGTGCAGTGCCGCTTTCTCTAGATTGAAAAAACTGGAAACAATTTTTTTGATGAAATCGGTTTCTTTTTATTTAAAGATTGTCATTGCCTTGAGGAAAACTTTGTGACATGGGCACTCCTTGAACATGGTTTACATCTTTCTGGCCTCTTCCTTTTTGTTGTGGTATATGATTTATTCTCCCTATACATGTTATGAATCATGAACTTTGATGGAAATGTTTTGCTGATTTTAATATTTTAAATGAATATTTTTAGATGTGCTTTTATGATTTTATATAAAAATCGAATAAAGCTGAATTTTGACCTTTTGACCACACAACCAATCTTCTTTGCACTAGCTTAGAAGAAATGATTTTGTCACATCCCTCCTACGAAGTAGTGATTGTGGGGAATTTTAACACTAAGGGCCATATGTATGAACCAAATTCGCATTCGCAAAGGCCGAAATTCGCATGGGCTGTATGGATGAAAATTCTGTGCAAAATAAGGAATCGCAAAATTTGCGATTCCTTAAATGCAATGTATGAAGCTAAAGAAAAATTGCTAATTGTCACTAAGGAATCGCAAATTACCACAAACTTCAAGTTGGTGGTAATGTGCGAATTTCTTGACAAATGCCAATTTTTGCATTTTTCTAAGTGCCATTTGACGCACATACATACCCTTAGGGCATGTATGTGCACCACATGTGCACCCATACTTATTTCAGGGGTGCAACAGGGTGTCCTTTGGACACCCCTGCACCCTTGAAATTATTCTCAATTTGCGATTAGCAAATTGCGCATCGCAAATTGAGAATAAATTCCCATTCCTTCCTATGGGCCAGGAGGCCCATAGAAATGAATGGGAAAGTATTCCTTAATTGCGATTAAGGAATTTCAGGAAATTGCAAAAAAATTGCGATTTTCTTAATATATACCAATTAGCGATTCTGAAATAGCAATTTCTTAAAAATCGCTATTACAGAATCGCTAATTGGTATCTTGATACATATGGCCCTTAGTCCCCTGGCAAAGATCCCAAGAAGGTACAAATGAACAAGGAACAGGGACAACTCAATGGACTACTTGCCTCTTTCATCGTATTGTCAGCGGATCAAGTTACGTCACACCCCAACGTAGAAATCATGTCCTGTCCCACATTTAAAGATATTTCAACAATCGATTATATTTTAATGACCTTGCCCCTGGCAGGTCACCCGCACAATTCTGAAATAGCAAATCGAGACGAAAGTGATCACAAAGCCCCTAGCCTTAACATTGGATCTAGGACTTCGGCTGCAGACAAATTTCACGTAGTGGGTACTTCATCAGGAGCAAAATCAAAGACCCTAGTCAGGAGAATCGAATGGTGCCTGTCCCATTCTGCACAGGTGCTCACATGGCATAGCAGCCTAATCAGCAAGCACAGCAACTTAACTGGGGAGGTGATTTTAAATCAATAGGACAAAATAAGCAAAGGGTCTGGAAAGCACAATACAAACACTGGTACAATAAAGCACAGTACCCCTGGCTGGAGCTGTGAAGAGGCTCTGATGACATCACTCTTCCGGCAATGATGGCTTTTTAAATAATTTGACACTTTAATTGTAAAGATGCTCAACCACAAAGTCTGAACACACATGGCTCAGGGTTTTACTGTTCACAGTATTAGAGTGGTGAAGAGCATTGTTACCTAATGGAATGGTGCTAACATTTGTTACCTTAGAAGCATTAAGTGTTGAGCTGGGCCTGCGAAGATTCAACCATTGACTTTTATCATGCACAAGTGGCTACAGATGCAGCCATACTTCAGCCTTGCCACTACCTTTATTTAGGTTTTAATTTATAAATTTCATCCTCTTTAGCGTTAAAATAAAGAATTTTAATTCAAAAAAAGCACCAATATGTATCAACAATTCCGAAACCACGTACAGAGCATCCAACTCTAAAAATAAGACAGTGCTAATCTACACAGGATGTAGTTTTCAAACTTACACCTCACTTCACTATGAATAAACTCCACTGCAGCTTTTTAGAAACTCTCAGTCAATCCCAACAACTGTAATCAAATGATGTTTAGCTTGTAACAGATCCCTGCTGTAGGGCCTCAACCATGCACTTACAGCCTTGTACCTCCTACCAGCTCAATGCATTGGGTGCCATTTTGGAAATCCACAGCTCACAGAGAGATCTTTTGGTCTCTCAGCTATCCTCCATCATGTTTACCTGATCATCTGAGACTGCCATTTTTGCTGATCTTCAGACATTGGCTTTGGTGGACACCGCCCATCGTCTTACCACCGCTGCAGCCTGTGAATTATCTGGCTAGTGGGCTGCTGGCCTGTGCTGCACTAATAGGTACCTGGAACCAATATAAATACCAAACTGGCCCTTCCATTTGTGGCACCCCAAGCAGTCCCTGTCTCTTCAGCAGTAGGTCATTGCACTTGTAGTTTTCATTTGATCAACTATCTGCTTGGCACACAAAGTGCTGTTGATTGAAAATTAGGACTGGCTAAATTGTCTCAGATTAAATTAGGTCACTTAGCAGTTATGAAAGAACACATTACTCACCATATGTCAGGCCTCTGTTTTAGAGGTGGATGAGGAGAGTATTATTAGTTTTTCAGATGTTTGATTTCAATTCCTTTCAGATTGATCATGTTGTATAGCATTCTCGTGTCCTTCCTTACTCATCTGTTGAAGCCAGTCATGTACAGATGCATCGCAGATCTTTCATCTCTATGACACTTTTGCAGTTTGTTTGTATAGTGCTTCAACATAAATCACTGAACACGTTTGTATTTTCTGTTGTGTCTGTATTGCAGTCAGAAGGGCTGTCATTAAAAAATGTACATTGATTTATGCAAAAGTGGATGTTCTGCAGTAGTACATGAATATATGAATGCTCATTATTTGCCAGTAAAAGGATTCCATTCTCTTTTCCTGTGCCTAGGCCCAGCCCCCACCCACTTACCTGGGACCTGTTCTCCGATCAGGTTAGGCCCCACCCTGTTCAACATCTATATGACCCGCTAGCCAACATCATCCAATCCCAAGGCATCTCCATCATCTCATATGATGACAAAAGGCATCTCATCCTTTCCCTGACAGACAAGGCTACCACCTCCAGAACCAACATCCCTTACTGCATGACTATAATAATAATAATAATAATAATAATAATAATAATAATAATAATAATACTTTATTGTATAGTTAATAAAAACCATTACAAAGTATAGATACGACAATATACTAAAACACAAAAAATTAACACTGCTGTGTAAATGATAAAAAGTTATTAAAATAAGAATGTCTTTCAAGTTTGAAGATAAACATGTTACTGATTCAAGACTTTGCCAGTGTTCTTTGCTTTTTCTCAAAATTGTCAATGAATTTGGCTGCCCTGCAAATGAGTTGCGGATCTACTGAGCATAGAATTTGTATGATCGCAGACCGGCAGGTACGTATTCCGTATTCCTTAAACTTGGTTTTTAACCAAATTCGACGTTCCTGAATCAGAGCCGGACAAATACAAATCAGATGAATGAAGTCTTCTCTTCCTGCCCCACATAAACCGCATCCGTCACATTCTTGGGGCTTCCACTTTGGTAAATCAGCATTTGTTGGGAAGCTACCCAACCTTAAATTGAGGTGTTTACGTTTGATGAATGGCGAGAAAGCAAGGTCTAGGAAGGCTGCCGGTACTAGTTTTTTATAAGATTGAATTGCCATCCAGGCATGGGACCGATGACTGAAAGTGAATTTATCGTCGAGCAACGAATGCCTGTTGGCAGCCTTCTTTACCAACTGTTTAAAGGAAAGTACTGGAAGCTTAGTTTCCCAGAGTGCAGCCAACTCAGTTGATTCTAATGACAATTTAAGGTACTTGGCGTAGTGAGAGTTGGGACTCTTGCTAATTGTTTCCCACATGGCACGATAGACCGCTATTTCTTGGTTCATGCAGACATCGTACCAACATTTTATGGTCCTATACTTTTTCAACAGCACTTGGGATTGCAAACCAAATTCAAGTCTAACTTGTGCGGGCGATGCATTGCTTGGTAACGCAAACACACGCTTGTAGATTTTCATTTGGACTTTGTCCAGGAGTTGTGCTCTCTTGCCATGATGTAATACGCTCCCATAAGCTATTGTTGGGAGTAACTTAGCTTTCATTATTGTTAGCAGGGGGGAGACCAGAGGACCTTTGAGTTTGGTCGCTAGGCTACTAAAAGCGTACAATAAGACCGTGCCCTTCTTTTCAATGCTATTGAAATGCGTAATGAAATTAAGGCGCTTGTCCAGTAGTATCCCGAGATACTTGTAACTTTCAACCGCTTCCAGTTTAACATTGGCGATTGTGAAGGTTGGTGGTACTTTGTGGCGCCGAGTTATAACCATGGTTTTTGATTTTGCGCTGTTTATTTCTAGAAAGTTCTGTTTTGTATAACAGGTCAATTCCTGTAGTAGACGTTGCAAGCCTATTCTCGTCTGGCTTAGTAGGACCACATCGTCGGCATAGGATAGGTGTGTTACACAGAGATTACTTAGCCACGGTGGATGAGCATTGATCTGATCAAGTCTTACTGTTAGGTCGGCCATGAATAAATTAAAGAGGTGGGGGGCCAACACACAGCCTTGCTGTAGTCCATGAAAGGTATTGATCTTCCGGGTTAACCTCTGTCCATTGTCGATCTTTACCTGCATCCAGGTGTTACTGTACAAGTCGATGATCGGTGTTAGGATTGAGTCTGGCAGGCCCTGCTGCTTCAATTTGGCCCATAGTAATTTCCTGTTGACACAGTCGAAGGCCGCCTTAAAGTCAACAAAACAAATGTAAAGTTCCTGATGGCTTTGTAGACTTTTCTGAGCAATCAAGCATAACGCCATTGCATTTGCCATAGTTCCTGTTCCACGACGAAACCCTGTCTGATTTAGCGGGATTTTTCTGTTCATATCCGACCATTGTGCTAGATCGGCTAGCACCAGGGATGCGTAGTATTTTGCTTCCGCATCGATCAGGGCTATTAAGCAGTAGTTAGTTGGATTTTTGCGGTCTCCACCTTTATAGTTGGGATTAATGATAGCACTCCTCCAGCTTTCCGGGATCCGACCTGAGGTGCTACTTAACCGAAACAGGAGATTGAATTTGCATGCCTAAAACTTGGGGTCCGCTTTGTAGATTGCCTGCGGTATGCAATTCGGCCCCGGCGCACTATCTTGCTTGCTTTTCTTGATTATTTGAAATATTCGGCAATCGTCATCTGTCCACATTGATTGGCTCATGTCTTCCTGGCGATTGGTCATGCCATTGGTGTTAGAAACAGCCATGCTTTCCTGGTCCATAACTCTTAGTGTTTCACATGCAGTTATTGACGTTGTAATCTGGTGTGCCAATGACTTTATCGAGAATGTATCGAGTATGTGTTGGGCCCAATTGTTTTCAGTGATGCATGTCATGCTTATAGGTTGTGCTGCTCTATTAATGGAGTTGACTTGCATCCAGAATGCCCTGGAGTCAGATTTTTTATATTATGCAACAACTTAGCCCAGAAGTCATTGGCTTTGTTCCTTTTTTCCATCCAAACGAGCTTCTTGTATTGTCTCCTTGTTGATCGGACTTCTTGCCAGATACTTGGATTTTTTCTTAGACCTTGTGCTCGTCTTGTGAGCTTCTAAAGATGTTACTTCATAGAGAGTGTAGTTTTTGTAAGTTTGGTATCGGTCTTAGGATAGGTCTTCCTTTTAGCGTTGATACTGGACCTTGGTAACATTTCCAAGAAGTCAGACCAAGTTTCTGAGCATATGTCCTTCTCTGCAGTGGATGTTTTTGAATAGTTTCTTAGCGTCCAACGCTATTTGAGGTAGTGTGTTGCTCGTCCACCTTAATCGCTTCGGGTTAATTGTTGAAGTTATGCCTGGTATGGTTGGTGCCTTTACGTACCTAGAAGATCTCAGTTTCATCTCGATGTGTTGCATTGAGTGAACGCTATCTAGTGAGCAGATTATTTGGAATTGTTTTATTAGACTCAGCAGGGGTAGTGTTACTATTGTGTAATCCAAGATGGAACTTGCATTGTGGCCTATATAGGTGGCGGCAGGGGGTTTATCGTGAATGGCTATTCCATTTATAACCCGTAGGCCAAGGCGTTCAAAGTCCCACATCCACTGCCTACCCACTTTGTCTGTCTTCATGACCGATACAATCTCCTGGGGTTCAACATCCCACAGTTCGTTTGCTACAGAGATGTTGTCCTCATCTTCCGGATGGTGTAAAAGGTTAGTGTTGAAATCACCCGTGACAATAATCTCCCAACTTGGTTGTTCCATGAGGATGTTGGTTACAACATTAACAACACGTTGGTAGAGAACTGTTTTGGCTATTTTTTTCGGGTGGGCGTATAAATTAATTAGAATGATTGTTCTCATCTTGCCTTTTATTGAGCTCTCCAGTTTAATGATTTGCATATCTGGTGCTGATATAGCCATTTGCGAGGCATTGATCTTCAGTGCAATGGATATATATATTGAATGTCCCCCCCCTTGCGCGCCCATAGCGCTGAGGACTCGTTGCACTTTCATGGAAACATAATCTTCCTGGTACATCAATTGGCTCAGTTGACCACGTTTCCTGCAGTGCTATGATGTCATATTGGTCCCAGGTAGCTGTCTTTCTGCTATTGTTTAAGATGTTTTTCGCTCCTGTGATGTTCCAGGAGAGCAACTTTATTAGGTTTCCTTTGATCTCGCCTGCCTCGCAGTGGGTTCAATTAACATTAATGCCCAGTATCTCTCTCAAGTGATTGTTAATGGGAGTTTCAGCCCCCCTGGCACCTTGAAGTACTGAGTGAGTGGTTCGGCTTTTGTAGTCATCTCTTTTCCCACATCTTCTTAGCAGGGGTGACGGATAACCCTTTTTTTTTCTTCTTTCAGCGTGATTCCCCGCTCTTCAAATTTAAGTATTTCAGTGAGAATGCTTTCTACTATTTTTGCGTTCCTCCAGGTAGCAAGCGTGCCTTCCTTAGCCACGTTGTCCCCTAACGTGATAAATACAATTGATAATAAATCGGCGGATGTTAGGTGGCTTAGGCTTGGGATTGTAGATGTCTGATGGAGAATATTCCCTCGATTTAAAAGGTCTTGTGTGCCTTGGGGCTCGTAATTGGGAATAAAAAGTATCTTTCCTGCTGTTACTTTTTGCATCTCCGTAGCTCGGCCGCTGCTAATCTGTGCTTTTTCATTTGATGAGGGTCTAGTTGACTTGTGATCATCGTAATCCTTTGCATTAAGATGGAGATATTGCGCTATTTGATTATACGCATCGTTCTGAGTTTGCTTGAGTGGCATACTGGCCATGGCCTTTACTTCCCGGCCTGTTCGTGTAAGGCCGACCTGTTCTGGGTGGTGCCCACTAACTGCGGCGGCAGCCCAGGGGCATGGTCCTATCCTTTCCACGTTTGTAATTTCTGTAGTTTGTTGCATACCATTGTTACCTGTAAATATCGTTAATTGTAATTAATCATGCATATTTCTGTCCGCCTTAGTTATTACTTGTCTATTGATCATGGGGCATGGTCCTATCCTTTCCACGTTTGTAATTTCTGTAGTCTGTTGCATACCACTGTTACCTGTAAATATCGTTAATTGTAATTGATCGTGCATATTTCTGTTCCCCTCAGTTATTACTTGTCTATTGATCTTTTGGTCACTTTTCCCTGCAGTTGGATTATCGCTTGGTATAGTGACACTTTTCCCTGCAGTTGGATTATCGCTTGGTATAATGACACGAATAGGGGGAGCTTTTTGATTTTTGTCCGTACCTTTAACAACAACCCAATGGGGTCCCTGATTACTTGGTTCATGTTTGTTGTGTGGCTCGATCCCATTTATGAGGTGCCTTTTATCCTCATGAGAAGTGCGCCCTTTTTGAAAAGAGATAGACTCGTTTTTTGGTGGCTCACACTGCAGTCTATCTGAGGTTTTATTTAGTTGTGTAATGTTGCTGGGCCCTTAATGCGTGCTCCAGTCAGTGCCATTTGCGGCGGTCGTTGAACTCGAAAGATCAGTGTTACTGGAGTTCCCGGCTCCAGGGGTTTTAGCAAGAATGACCCCCTCTGTATGCGTAGATTTGTTTGATGTCGTCAGTTGGGTCATGTCCTTAGGACTTTTAGTTAATGGTATTTGACCCTCTTCTAGGCTTTTCCGATTATTGTATTCTTTTTCTATCCCGATTGATGACTGGTGTGTCCCCTCTTTAATATTAGGTTCATGCTTTGGTTTGATTTTTGCCTGATTAAAGATAGGAAAAGTAACCAGCGTCTGCTTATTTGCAGGTGGACAATTTGGCAGCTGATTTCTGTTTTTTCTTGCCCGTTTTTTCTGCCGCTTGGTTAGACCTTTTGGGTCGTTTTGATTTCTTGCCCCATCCTGGTTTGAATGCTCTATTCCTAATAGATTGGAACCGTTGTTTTGTATTATTAGGGGTATTACACCTGTTATTTTGTGTTCCTCTATTATATTGTCAGATATCGTTGTCAGTTTGTTTTGTTTATTTTTTTCCACTGCTATTTGCCGTGCTGATTCGTCTGCTTGGTCTGCATTAAGTTTAACCGGATATTCCTTTTGTGTGGTCTTACAATTTTCAAAATAGATAAGGTCGCATCCGATTGATGTGCTGTTGTTACTCTGGTTAGCTTGCTTGCATTCCAGTAATATGTCTTTAAGTATTGAAGGCAAATCCTTCAATTTTTCCAATATTGGATGGCAGGTACATGACTGGGATGCTGCCCAGGGTCGGATCTGATCCTTAATGGTGTCGGAAATGCTAGCCATAGTATCTAACTTTATGTTTATATTAGATATGTATTCCGCCATTGTACTCATAAGATGTATATAAATGTCGAGTTTATCTGACTGCATATTGAGAGTTTTTATAGAGGTTTCCAATATGCACCCCTGTGCACTGTGCAATGTGATTATAGATTCCAAGTTTTTGTTGATGTCGTGCCCTATTTCATGCTGGTGCTGATCTCCTGTGTTGCAGTTGGAGAATAATTCCTGTGAAACTTGCTTTTTAGACATTGCGTCATTCTGCCGCCCTTTAAATTTTTGCCGTATTTCTGGGCGCGATTCGGGGCTATTTATTGTTGCAATAGCTGAGACACTTGAGATCTCTATTATTGAAATTTCCTTTTGAGCACCAACGTCAGACACTTTTGAGGAATCTATTAGTGCATTAATGTCCACCTCCTGATTGGTTACACTGGATATCTCGACTATTTTATTACTTAACGGCTCCTTGATTGGAGAGTTTTTTGTACGCCAGCCGATTGGTGATGCTCCCTGGTCCTCCTTTACGGTGATGATTGATTTGTTGGGGATTTGTAACCCCTCAAAGTTGCTTTCATTTGCTTCCTGGCCCTCCTTTACGGTGATGATTGATTTGTTAAGGATTTTTGATCCCTCCAGGTTACCTTCGGTTGCATGGATGTACGAGTTCCTTTGTTAAGAGTTGGCACTTGAGGCGCCCAACAGGGGTTAAACTCCTTTGTCTTTTCTACGGATTTATTCATTACTGGGGTCATGCGTGTGTCCAGTCTTGTGGTTGATTGGCTGTATGGTGGTACCTTGTATGCTAATTCATACGTGCTAGTTGTAGGAAGGTACATCCTGACTATGGTTGCCCCCAACTTTTTGCCCTGTGTTTTAGCTGGTTTTGGACATAGTCGACCTGGGACCCTGCCAATCAGGACCCCAGGCCTACTGCTCTCTCTTTAAAATGGATTCCATGTACCCTAGGTACATTTCCAATTGGTACTGGGCCACCCTATCAGACCCTGTAACTCAGGGCATAGGTGTACCCAGGGCTGCCAGGGGCTGCAGCATGTATTGTGCCACCCCTGGCTGGCCTCCTAAATTTGACACAACTGGCTGCATGACAGCTGGGGCAAAGTCGTGTAATCACCCTTTGCTGTAGGTGTAGTATACCTATACCTAACCCTAAAATGGACACACAGATTCCTATCAGTCACTCCTATGGCAGGCCTTGACAATCCTGAAGGCAGAGTGCTTGGAATCGTGTGAGATGGTGCTCTGGCATGAGCTGAGCCTGTCTGCAGCTTGCGGAATCAAGTCCTAATAGCTGTTCCATGATATCGCATACCATATACTCTTAAGTGCATTATAATCCTCGCGGTTAAATGCTATCTTTGGTATTGCTTTATCAAAACATGTCGAGTAAGGTGTCATACGAATTGGAATACTAACCCCTCGCCAATTCTGGCGACGGGGTTAGCATTCCACCCTTCTAGAGGGACACGACATGTATGTAACTGTGAACCCCGGTTAAAGTTAACTGAAGCCTCAGCTCCACAAAATGGATGCTGCCACCACAGACACGAGTCTGACCCCCTGCAGCTGGGAGTCCTTCCAGCGAGGGGAGCCTGGACAAAGGGTTTCCTGTCAGGGGCGGTGCTAGCACCGTCCCAGACATGGTTTTGTGTATCCTGGGTAGGCAGGGCTTTACAGGAAGGTGACTGCTGAGTGGCACCCCGGTGCTCACTACGCATAGGCCGGTCTGAACCAGTTCCAGGGGCACACCAGCCCCTGGCCTGGGGAAGTCCGGCATGGCTGAGGGGTGTAACCACCCCCCACCTAGTCCCACCCATAGGCAGGACCTAGTCACCGGGTCAGCCCCCTTTTTTAGTATAAAGATGGGAGCGGGCCCCCTGTTAAAATTAGATCATCTTTGGAATCAAGATACCACTTTCTTCGAAAGGACTTCACGATTTCTTCTTCAAGATTCTCCCTTGTGGCTAAGGAGTAGTCACCCTGCATCCGCAGGCACCATCCTAAAGAACACTGCGGTCTGCTGCAAGTCCTTCATCACGAATCCGACGACCCAGCTCGACGAGACCCGGCTTCCCTGGCCCCTCTGACCTCTACTCACCTCTACAGCCCAGCTGAGAACCGTGAGTGCGACGAGACCTCAAGGGACCGACGATCGCCAAGACTGCACGACATCTTTACTGCAAGCCCACCGTGTCCTCCACTGGTGAGTGCTTTGGGGTCCGAGAAGCCCCGACCCTGCGCAGCTCCAGCACCCAAGATCAGCCCCCCTGCATCTCCACGATCTGCGTGGGGCCCTTCTGCTGTTTGCTGTGCACCGCGTTGTTTGGCTACTAGCCGGCTGGCTTGTGGCCCTCTGAACGACGCCCAACGACTTCACGACTGCTGGTCTGGTTGCTCCAGGCTGGCCTTTGCTTCCTTCTTCAAGAGAGGCACCCCGGACCCTCCTGGTCCACTCCAGACGCCATTTTAGGTCCACCGCGTGGGCTTGAATTTGCCAAGGCTTTGTTGCCCAATCCTGGGTCCAGCGACGCCGACAGCTTCTATCTTCGTGGGACAGCTCGATCCTCCATCCTGGTCGCCGACAACGCCTCCTGGTCCGTGAGATCTTCGAGTCAAGCGTCACCCACTCACCTAGTCGAGGTGGCTACCATCCGGTGCCCTCCTGGTGCCCACTGACTACTGGCTAGTAGTCTCGAACTTGGTCCCCTCTGCTTTCAGGTGTCATCTATCTTCAAGATCCAGGCTTGGATCCGACTGAACTTTCTTCACTGGTCACCGGCCAGCATCTTTTCTTCCGGCTCCTGGTCCGTCTACGAGGATTCCCGACGTCTTTTCAGACCTATGCAGCTGCAGCCCCTGGGCTAGGTAACTTCGGCATTTCGGTGCCCCAGCATAGCCTCACTATCCAAGGGTCAGAATCTACTTTCGTTTTCTCCCTACCAGGTCGGGTTCGCCCGAGAACACTAACTTTCTAATTCCTAGCTACCATAGACTTTTGTCCCGCATCTCGCGTGAGAGTGCACACACTGCACCCGAGTCCCCTAGGCCTCCTAGACATAATCTAACGATTCCCTAGTCAAGTCCTAGCGATTCCAAAAGCTATTAGTACTGTACTTACCTGCTAGGAATTTCGCATTCCACTTTCAGAGTATATGGTTTTCCGTGCCCCTCGGGCATTTGTATATACTGTGCTAACTTAAGTATTTTTGTAAGAGTTTTGGTTTGTGCTTAGTACCCTGTCCTCATAAAGAGTACAGGGCTGTTGTGATCTTTAAATAAATAACTGTTTATTTTCATAACACTTGTGTGGTGTCCTTTCACTTGGTATTCAAGGGGTATATGTGTGGTAAACAGCTGGCTTAACGCGCCCTCTCGAGTCTTTAGCCTTAGACTGCTCGTATCCACGCTACTAGGATAGCTGGTCTATAAGGTTGACTTACAACCAATCATCAATAAGGGTTGCTGGACTGATACATAGTGTTCACTAGAATAGTGAGCACTGCATATCAGGCCACCTTCTCACATTGGTGAGCAGCGGTTGGGATTTGAGCTTGCTGTTGTTTTACCACACGTATCCTAAGAATATCTTGTTGAAAGATCACATAAGTACTGTTAGGTACACATAACTAAAGCTTAGAATACTCTGAGTTCTACTGAACCAGCTGTTGTAGCTCCTCAAGGCTTAGCACACCTTGGCTGCAACTCTTAGCAAGGGATCAGTAGGTAAACACATAGTGTAGGTAGGTGCATCACTTACACCACACTAGAAACAGTATGTCGGACAAAGGAGGAAACACTGAGGTTCCCCTTGTGTCAGTTGACCCTCCACAGGTCATCCCTTCAAGATATACTGCGCTTAGCTTCCATGAGTTACGACAAGTGTGTACCTCTAGGAAGATTAAGCAGGGGTCTAACCCCACAACTGCCTTTCTGATTGGTCTCTTAGAGACTCATGATGCAAGGAGGGCTGGTAACCCAGACCCTTCTAATCCAGATGGAAGTTTGCCCTCCTTACAGGGTCCCTTTGATATCCATCCCCTCCTTGAGGCAGATGTTGCTGAGGATGAGGATGAGTTATCAGGGGATGAGGCAGATAAGGGACAGGTAGAAGTCAGCAGACTAAGCAGGTCCAACTTAAGCAGACATGAGCTTGGTACTGGGGAACTCCTGGGCCCACTCTCAGGTCAGCTTAACATTGGGAATGGACGAGTTAGGTCTCTATCAAGAGGCTCTAGCAGATCCTTTCGAACCAATGGCTCTCTCAACTCTTCTCACAGAGGAATGTCTTCCCCTAAGAGGAGAGTGTATGAAGCTGAAGAAAGGGCAGTCAAACTGAGGATTGAAAGGGAAGAACTTGCCCTGGCCAAAGAGAGACTTGCCCTTGCTAGAGAGCAAGAATTATGTGGGCTAGTTCCCACTGGTGGCAGCAATAAACCTAGCAATAGGGAAAGGAGTTTTGATACAAAGCACCTGAATAAGATAGTGCCCCCCTTTAAAGAAGGGGATGACATCCACAAATGGATTACTGCTTTGGAGAGAGCCTGCACTGTGCAGGGTGTTCCCCAAAGTAAGTGGGCAGCTATCTTGTGGCTCTCCTTTGATGGTAAAGGTAGAGATAAGCTCCTCACCACAAGGGTGGAGGATGCTAACAATTACCAAGTCTTGAAAAATGCACTGGTTGATGGGTTTGGTTTAACCACTGAACAATACAGGATGCTGTTCAGAGACACCCAGAAAACTCAGTCTCAAGATTGGACTGACTTTGTTGATTGTGCCACTAAGGCTTTTGAAGGCTGGCTACTGGGTAGTAAGGTTACTGATTTTAAAGGATTGTATAATCTAATTATGAGGGAGCAAATCTTAAATAATTGTCAGAACCAGTTATTACATCAGCACCTGGTAGACTCTGAGTTGACCTCTCCACAGGAATTGGGTAAGAGGGCAGACAAATGGGTCAGAACCAGGGTTAGGCCTAAAAACCAGGGTGGTGACCAGAAAAAGGAATCAACCAAGCCTCAAGAGAAGGGTGGGGATAAATCCACAGAGAAGACTTCCCTAGGGCCCCAAAACTCCAACAAGGGTGGTGGGTCCCAGAACACTCCTTCAGAACAGAAGAAACCTTATTGCCATACCTGTAAACAGGTGGGCCATTACAAAAGTGATGCCAGTTGCCCTAAAAATGGTAATAAGGGAAATACACCCCCAGGTAATACTCCTAAACCTCCTGTTACCACTAGTGGTAATCCCCCAGGTGGTGGGAGTGCCCCCAAGAATGTGGTGGGCATTACTTTGGGCAATCAGGAGGACTATGGCTTAGCCAGGTTCCCTGGCCACACTCTTGTCTGTGAGACTGGCATGGGGTTTGCCAACTTCACTACTGGACCCCACATTTTGGGAAAGTATAGACAAGAAGTGTTAGTGAATGGTCAGAAAGTTGAGGCATTCAGAGACACAGGGGCCAGCCTCACCATGGTGAGTGACCATCTGGTCCCCTCTGCTCAACTGACCCCTGGTTTTACTTATCAGGTGACAGACATTCATGGAATGAAGAGAAGGCATCCCATGGCAGTAGTCAAGCTCAGCTGGGGTAATGTCACAGGGCCCATGAGAGTGGCAGTGACAGATAACCTACCTGTAGATTGCTTACTGGGGAATGACCTGGAACTCTCAGCATGGGCTGAAGTGGAACAAGAAACTCATTCCAGAATGATAGGCCTATCCAGACAGGTTAGTGGGGCAGTAATAGCTACAGCCCCAGTCCAAGCACCAGTCCTCCCTGAAAAGGTTGGCAAGGTTGAAATGGTCTCAGCCTCTACTCAGACAGATAGTGAGGTTGTGAAGCCTGAAACAATGGATCACTCCACTCAAACAGAGAGCCTTGAGGAGGAAGAAGAGTCTCCCCCCTCCCAGACACTAGGTGAGAGCCAGCCTCCTCAGGGAACTGACTCTACCCCTGTTGAAGGAACTGCCCCAGAGGTAGTCAGGCCTAGCCTGGCAGAGCCCCTGATGGCAGTGGACCCTTCCCAGGTGGGACCCAGTCTGGAGCAGGTAACCTGCACCTCTCTACCCTGCCTCAGTCAGCCCAGGGCTGAAGAGACCAGGGAGGCCAGTGGTGGACCCCAAAGGGCCCCCTGTCCAAAAGAACCACTTAATCAGCAGATTAGGGTCACTGAAGCTGGTAAACCCAGCCAAGTGAAAATAAGTCAGACTCCTGAGGGATCCCCCTTAAAAGTAGTTAGGGAACTCCCACAGCTGGACACTGTTGGGCACAGCCAAACATGGGGCCTAAAAACCCCAGACCTGACCTGTCCCTCCAGTAAGCCAAACAGAGGGACCCAGCCTCCAGCTTTAGGTAGCCAGAGGCTGACCCTGAGAGCTCAGTGCATCTCAGCTAAAGAAAGAAAGGCACATATGATGGATGGTGATTGGAGGAAGTTGAGCCCAAAGGTAGAGGAGCCTCACTTCAGTACTCCATCCCAGCATCAGCCTTCTTCTTTCCCAAGACACACCAGAGACAGAGATTCCCTATGGTGGAGACCCTCAGATACCCTTAGGGTGAGGGGTTGCCTAGTGGACCATGACACAGGGGGAAACCAAGCCAGAGCTGGTCCTTCCTTATATGGCCACTTAGGTAATAGAGGCTTACCTGGACAAGGATAGCCTTATCTCCTTTCGTTTGGGGGGGGGTTGTGTAGGAAGGTACATCCTGACTATGGTTGCCCCCAACTTTTTGCCCTGTGTTTTAGCTGGTTTTGGACATAGTCGACCTGGGACCCTGCCAATCAGGACCCCAGGCCTACTGCTCTCTCTTTAAAATGGATTCCATGTACCCTAGGTACATTTCCAATTGGTACTGGGCCACCCTATCAGACCCTGTAACTCAGGGCATAGGTGTACCCAGGGCTGCCAGGGGCTGCAGCATGTATTGTGCCACCCCTGGCTGGCCTCCTAAATTTGACACAACTGGCTGCATGACAGCTGGGGCAAAGTCGTGTAATCACCCTTTGCTGTAGGTGTAGTATACCTATACCTAACCCTAAAATGGACACACAGATTCCTATCAGTCACTCCTATGGCAGGCCTTGACAATCCTGAAGGCAGAGTGCTTGGAATCGTGTGAGATGGTGCTCTGGCATGAGCTGAGCCTGTCTGCAGCTTGCGGAATCAAGTCCTAATAGCTGTTCCATGATATCGCATACCATATACTCTTAAGTGCATTATAATCCTCGCGGTTAAATGCTATCTTTGGTATTGCTTTATCAAAACATGTCGAGTAAGGTGTCATACGAATTGGAATACTAACCCCTCGCCAATTCTGGCGACGGGGTTAGCATTCCACCCTTCTAGAGGGACACGACATGTATGTAACTGTGAACCCCGGTTAAAGTTAACTGAAGCCTCAGCTCCACAAAATGGATGCTGCCACCACAGACACGAGTCTGACCCCCTGCAGCTGGGAGTCCTTCCAGCGAGGGGAGCCTGGACAAAGGGTTTCCTGTCAGGGGCGGTGCTAGCACCGTCCCAGACATGGTTTTGTGTATCCTGGGTAGGCAGGGCTTTACAGGAAGGTGACTGCTGAGTGGCACCCCGGTGCTCACTACGCATAGGCCGGTCTGAACCAGTTCCAGGGGCACACCAGCCCCTGGCCTGGGGAAGTCCGGCATGGCTGAGGGGTGTAACCACCCCCCACCTAGTCCCACCCATAGGCAGGACCTAGTCACCGGGTCAGCCCCCTTTTTTAGTATAAAGATGGGAGCGGGCCCCCTGTTAAAATTAGATCATCTTTGGAATCAAGATACCACTTTCTTCGAAAGGACTTCACGATTTCTTCTTCAAGATTCTCCCTTGTGGCTAAGGAGTAGTCACCCTGCATCCGCAGGCACCATCCTAAAGAACACTGCGGTCTGCTGCAAGTCCTTCATCACGAATCCGACGACCCAGCTCGACGAGACCCGGCTTCCCTGGCCCCTCTGACCTCTACTCACCTCTACAGCCCAGCTGAGAACCGTGAGTGCGACGAGACCTCAAGGGACCGACGATCGCCAAGACTGCACGACATCTTTACTGCAAGCCCACCGTGTCCTCCACTGGTGAGTGCTTTGGGGTCCGAGAAGCCCCGACCCTGCGCAGCTCCAGCACCCAAGATCAGCCCCCCTGCATCTCCACGATCTGCGTGGGGCCCTTCTGCTGTTTGCTGTGCACCGCGTTGTTTGGCTACTAGCCGGCTGGCTTGTGGCCCTCTGAACGACGCCCAACGACTTCACGACTGCTGGTCTGGTTGCTCCAGGCTGGCCTTTGCTTCCTTCTTCAAGAGAGGCACCCCGGACCCTCCTGGTCCACTCCAGACGCCATTTTAGGTCCACCGCGTGGGCTTGAATTTGCCAAGGCTTTGTTGCCCAATCCTGGGTCCAGCGACGCCGACAGCTTCTATCTTCGTGGGACAGCTCGATCCTCCATCCTGGTCGCCGACAACGCCTCCTGGTCCGTGAGATCTTCGAGTCAAGCGTCACCCACTCACCTAGTCGAGGTGGCTACCATCCGGTGCCCTCCTGGTGCCCACTGACTACTGGCTAGTAGTCTCGAACTTGGTCCCCTCTGCTTTCAGGTGTCATCTATCTTCAAGATCCAGGCTTGGATCCGACTGAACTTTCTTCACTGGTCACCGGCCAGCATCTTTTCTTCCGGCTCCTGGTCCGTCTACGAGGATTCCCGACGTCTTTTCAGACCTATGCAGCTGCAGCCCCTGGGCTAGGTAACTTCGGCATTTCGGTGCCCCAGCATAGCCTCACTATCCAAGGGTCAGAATCTACTTTCGTTTTCTCCCTACCAGGTCGGGTTCGCCCGAGAACACTAACTTTCTAATTCCTAGCTACCATAGACTTTTGTCCCGCATCTCGCGTGAGAGTGCACACACTGCACCCGAGTCCCCTAGGCCTCCTAGACATAATCTAACGATTCCCTAGTCAAGTCCTAGCGATTCCAAAAGCTATTAGTACTGTACTTACCTGCTAGGAATTTCGCATTCCACTTTCAGAGTATATGGTTTTCCGTGCCCCTCGGGCATTTGTATATACTGTGCTAACTTAAGTATTTTTGTAAGAGTTTTGGTTTGTGCTTAGTACCCTGTCCTCATAAAGAGTACAGGGCTGTTGTGATCTTTAAATAAATAACTGTTTATTTTCATAACACTTGTGTGGTGTCCTTTCACTTGGTATTCAAGGGGTATATGTGTGGTAAACAGCTGGCTTAACGCGCCCTCTCGAGTCTTTAGCCTTAGACTGCTCGTATCCACGCTACTAGGATAGCTGGTCTATAAGGTTGACTTACAACCAATCATCAATAAGGGTTGCTGGACTGATACATAGTGTTCACTAGAATAGTGAGCACTGCATATCAGGCCACCTTCTCACACTAGTGTTATAACAATCCTCGTTATTGGATTGGGCCGGATGGATTCCCTTTATTGTTTGATCTTGAGTTATGGCCTTGGTTGATAGTGACAGTGTTAAGGAAGTTCTTTCACCTGTATTCACTTTTTTGTTAGGTGAACATCTTATTGTATATCCTTCATTGTGGCAATCCGTGGACCTGATTGATCCTGTTTGGGTTGTTAATAGTTTCTCTTGTCCTTGCCTTTGAACTGAGTCGTGCTTTTTATTTTCCTTATGCACTTGTGCTTGAAATTGAAACATATTTTTCTCAGTGGTGGCATCCATACACTTGGGTATTTCCTCTATTCCATTGGCCCTGGCTACATTGGTGTTTAAGACGCTCAAAGGAGTCCTTATGTCTGTTGACCTTATATCTACTTTTTTCGGCGACATTGGTTTTTTGCAATCCATTTGGTGTTACCGGCATTGCATGAATTGCAGTCATTGGGTCTTTCAAGAAAGTAAATTTGCCGGTAGGATTCATGTTGCTGAAAACTGAGTATATAGGAGGTATTAATGCAGTGGTCGCACTCCCCTCAGCGGGGGTAATGGGGGTTTTGGTCTTGGACTTAACTTTTTTCTTTACATTATTGGGTGAGTTTGTTCGTGTTCGCCCAGACCTCATCCCCTGTTTCTTTTTTCTCCACGCCTTGTATTCGGTATGAGGCAGCTTGGGCAACTTAGGCAGTGAGTGGCAGTGTTTGGACAACGTTTGTACAGTATTGGGCTAGTGTTAGGCGGGGCTGGATAGTAAATGGGCGAGGCGAGAAATGGAAGTACGGTGGATCAGGTCTTGCGGCGAGCGGAGCACTCAGGCGGTGTCTTCAGCCAAATCGGACCTAGTCAGATGGGCTTGGGCTGCCCCCGGCTCTTTCTTGGCAGCTGCCTCTAACGGCAGCCGCGCTCGTGCTTTAAACCTGGGCCCTTCCCTGTACTCGGCTATGCTTGACTGGCCAATTTCCCTTGGGCCCCCTTGAATCCTCCTGAATCCCGGGGCAGTGGCAGTGGCAGTGGCAACAAGGATGAACGCCTGTATTGCGCTATTGCAATCTCGTTGCTCGTTACTTGCCTGCCCAAGCTGGATGCCAGACGCCGCGCCTTCCTCTCCTCCTCTCCTTCTCTCGGGAGGCAAAGCCGCTCCTCACCGCTCCTTAGCCCGCTCCTTTGCGGCTCTCAGCGGCTACAAACTAGCAAAACAGAAAAAAACAGACAGGAGGGCGGGTCCGTAGGTCCGTAGGCGGAGCAGGTCGCGCCGGTGCTAGTGTGGACTTTTGCTGTACAGCCGTACTACTCAGCACCTTGACCGATTTCAAGATGTGACTGTAATCACTCGACGGGCGGGCAAGCAGTCCTAAGGGCTCGCTTCACACTTCACCTCCGGTCTCCTTCAGCTTCAGCTCCGATGCAGCCTCTGCTCTGCTGCACTGAGGCTGCTCTGGGGCCGCGCACGCGATCGCCACCTAGCCAACTACTGCATGACTATAGTATCAGACTGAAGGATAATAAACTACTTGAAGCTCAATTCCAGCAAAACAGAAGTTCTGATCTTCGGAAACAAGACCTCCCCATGGGACTCCACGTAGTGGCCGTCAGAGCTAGGGCCAGTACCCACCAGCCATCCCAGAAACCTCTGGATCATCCTAGATGACAAACTCTCAATGGTACAAGTCAACTCAGCAAGCACCTCCTGTTTCCACATCCTAAGCATGCTGTGTAAGATCTTCAAGTGGCTGCTACAGAACACCGGATGGACTATTACCCAAGCACTCATCACAAGCAGGCTTGACTACGACAATGTACTCTACACTGGAATCTCCAAGCAACTCCTACAGACTCCCGGCCATCCAGAACACTGCCGCAACACTCATAGTGGAACCCCCACGCCGCACCCACATCACACCAATCTCAAGAAACTCCATGGGCTACCCATTCACAAATGCAGCCAAATCAAACTACTCATACATACAAAGCCCAAGACTGCATTGGACCAACATACTTTAAAAGTCTCATAACAAAGCAAGAGGTTGCTCATTCTCCTATATAGCACCCAAAACATGGAATGACCTCCCTCTGCACTTCAAGGCCTCCTCACTTCCTAAGTTCTACAAAAAGCTGATGACCTGGCTCTTCGAAAAACTGTGTGGGGATCATACGACAACTCACCTGCTCAAGCGGCTGGGTACCCTCACCGGTGACTAGTGCGCTCTGCAAATAAATATAAAATAAAATACCACAACACATCACTCATTTGTTGAAGCCAATTGTGTGCACATGCACAGCAGATATTTTAGCTATATAAAATGGTTGCACTTTTGTTTGCCTATTGCTTCAACACGTGCCAATCAAGCACTTTTATACTTTGTGTTGTCAGTATTCCAGCCAGAATGGCTGCCATTATCAAATGTGCATTGGTTTATACAAACGTGAATGTTCTGCAGCAGTACATTAAGGTATGCATGCTTGTTATCTGTCTGTAACAGGATTCCTTGGATGAAGAGTAAAATAATACTAACAATATTTCTAAAAAGGATTTTTGACAGTTCTATGCACTTTTGTAAAATATGTATTTTTGAAATAGCAAAGTTGTGGCTTAAAATAAAGATAATGGTTTAAATCTTGGAATGCGCATGTTATGTGATCTTGGAAAATTGCTCACAACTGGTATGCCCTAATTCCCTAATTGCCTAAAATGGAAGCATGTAGAGGTAAGTAATTGTGCAGGATGTGCATAGCTGCCACCCTTCAACATCCCAGGAGGGTCATCTTCACTTTGGCTTATATTATTTTAGACAACTGTTTCTACATACTGCTTGCAGCAAGTCACTGAATCAAAAATGCTTTTTGGATAAAGGTATTTCTCTGTGACATCTGTGTACCTTTTTATTTTTCCTCTCCTGTGTACCTATATACTTGTCCTCCGATGCCTTCCACATTACTTCTCAGCCATAGCGTGACTGATAATTTTCTTGGACAGTACAAAATGTGAAGCTGGTAGGAAGATGAAAGATGAAGTGGAGGGAAGTATTTTATGATTTCTGATAAATGTTAGGGCATTGTCAAGCTGCAGTCTATATTTTGAGGTCTCACAGTGGCTTGGCTGATACACATGTGCTGGGATATTTCCCGCATCCCCAGATGTTAGTTTGGCAATGGTTGATTGGAGGTTGTTATGAGTCAAACACAAGTGTTCCGTGCATGTGGAAACGACAGGCTGACACATCAGTCCAAGACAGGCTGTATCCGATCAACATATCTAGCTGCAATTATGATGGACTTCATACTACTAGCAGCAATAAGTGTTGTTGAGAGAATATTGTTTTGGCATTAGTCAAACACCCAAGAATGTTCAAGGAGCACGTGGGTGTGTATGTGTGTTATTTTGAGGTTTTTGAGTCTCTCCACCATATTATTTGTAAACCTCTAGAGGTTAGCTTATCATAAAATTGTGTACACGGGCCTAGACCATAATATCGGTAAAACTATCATGATCAAGTGTTCCGGGAGGAAGAGATTGCTCATTGTCCTGGGAACAGCTCTGGGTGGGAATACAGGCTCTGCATAAAAGTAAAAGGCTTTCCTCAGTTTGGAATTTAGCAGTCTGTGGATTTTTTGAAGTAGGGCAAATAGGAAGTGCTTCAAAAGAGTAAATGGTAACCCCAGGGATACTTTTACCCCAGTGGTTAGGGAGGATTCAGGAGTCAACCCCACCATCTAGGTGATGCCAGAAATAAATGTGGCACCCAAGGCACTGTCGTCAGAATCCTTTTGAACCTGTAGAAGTCCCAGAAGGACTGGACCTGCTCCGCCTTGTACCACGATAGCGAAGTAAACGTCAAGGGGCAGTTGGCTGACATCCTGAGTGACTAAGGGCTATAAATAGCTCCAAGGGGCCTTTTCCTGATGTTTTCAGCTGACCAGTGCTAACTAGACCTGATCTGGACCAGACTGGTGGCCTCAGCTGGATCGAGTACTGTTAGACCTGGCATCTTTGGCGTGGTTTCCCCTGTCTTTTTGGCTTCTACCTCCTGTATTTTTGATGCTGTGCTGGATTTCATTTTTGTTGGTTTAGATGCTTTGGACACTCTGCCACTGCTGATCAGTGCCAGAGTGTAAGTGCTCCTTGTGTAAATTGTTATTATGATTGGATTACATGATTGGCATAGTTGTATCATCAAGAAGTCCCTAGTAAAGTGCACTGGGTGTGCCAGGGCTGGTGATGACAAATGCTACTAGTGGGCCTGCAGCACCGATTGTGCCACCCACATGAGTAGCCCTAAAATGGTGTCTCAGGCCTGCCACCTCAGTGCCTGTGTGCAGTCTGTGAACTGCCATGTCCTTCTGGTCAGTGTCCCCACTGACCAGGCCTAACCCTTCCCTTTTTGTGCACATTGGTCACCCCTATGGGAGGCCCAAGGTACCCCCATGGGCAGGGTGCAGTGTATGTGAAAGGTAGAGCATGTACTGGTGCAGGTGACATGCTCTGGTAGTGAATTACAGCCATTTTCGTTTTTCACTATTGTAAGGCTACCTTGCTCCATAGATTAACATGGGGGATGCTGGCTACAGTGGCTACCAGCATTTCTTCCCATAGGAACAGGATAGGACATAAGAGTCTAGTATCCCTGAACTCAGAATTTAATAACACATCTTTGAGGAAAGATTGTTTTTAAATCCTGTGTTTGAGAACAGCACTTTTACAAAGTTGCTGTTCTCTTGCCTGACCCTTCTGTGTGCCTTGGCCTGTTTGTGTATTGACTGTCTGGTTTGAGAGTGACAGGGTCGGGGGATACCCCAGGAGGCTGGCTGAGTCAGCCCTAGGCTGAATGACTGCATTTGCAACTTGAGAGGTGTGAGGAGATAGCACCTGGGCCTGAATAGGGCTGTGCCTGCCTTCCACAATGCTTGCTCCACCTCCTGCTGGGCAGCTGACGACCCCGCCCCTCACTCTAAAAGGAAAGGAGAAGCCAGGAAAACAAAGTGCTCAAGAAACACCCAGAACTGGTTCAGACCGGTCTCAGGGCCCACTTGCACAAAGAGAACAACGACTTTTAGGGGTATAAGTACAGGACCCCTGACAACAGAAAATTAGATCATCCTGGAATCAAGAAGGAACCTCTGCCAAGGAGAAAGCTGAAACTGAAGAAGGAAGATTGTCCAGCTGTTGCTCTGCTGGATTGCCCTGCTGTTGCTTTGCTGCCAAGGAGAGGGGAAGGACTTTGCTTTGTGCTGTGTCCCCTTGCTTAAAGGAATCTACAAGGGCCTGTTTTGAAGTCCCAGGAACAAAAGGACTTCACCCCCAGCTTCCCCTGAGCTCTACTGAGAGAGTTCTGTCCTTCCTAGAGTGAATGGCCCGTGTGGTGCACCTGTGCTGGGAAGCTGGAAACCAAGATCTGAGAGACTTTGCTACAGAAAAGTTATCGCATTGCTCCCTGCAGAGCGCATCCCAGACAGTGCAAGGAAATTCCCGCTGCTACGAAGGCCGAGACCGTCGCAGCACCTGTTGCCGCTGCCAGACCCGTTGCATCCTTCATATGCGGGACGCGCCAGACCGGTGCGGGAAGACTAACATCGCTGCGAGTGTCGTCGCTGAGCCTGTCGTCGCTGGGTGAGATCGCCGCACCGCTTGCTTGCGGACCGCATCACGTCGCTGCGAACATCGTCGCAGATCATTGCATCGAGGAGCTGCAAGAGAGAGGATCACCTCTGGATCGCGCATCTCGCATCGCGCCCCGGAGATCGTCGCAGCCCCACGAGATCGTCGCATCGTGCCTTTGCGAGAACAAACTTCCTACGGAACCTACGCACCGGAATCCATACAAGTGGCCTTCCTCCCCATACAGACTGAATTCGTCGCAACTAAGCATGGGCAAAATTTGCGAATTCGCGTTCCGTGAATTCGTGGATTTCCCTGCGAAATCGCAAAAAAATCTGCGAATTCGCGAATATTCCAGCGAAATCGCTGATTTTTTTGCAATTTGCCCTGGAGTACTTTCTACTGGCTAATCCAGTAAGTGCTCCCTCATTGGGTAAATGTATAGTGCTTTTACTACACTGCAGCTGCGTAAAGGGCCAGAAGATGTGTCTCCAGTGACCATGTGTGCCTGTAACACAGGCACAGGCACACATGGTCACTGGAGACACATCTTCTGGCCCTTTACGCAGCTACAGTGTAGTAAAAGCACTATGGGGCAGATTTACAAGCTGCTTGCGCCTCTTTTGCGCCGCAGTTGCTTCACTTTTGTGACTCAGCGGCAGCACAAAAGATGCGCTATGGTGCTGGTTTTTAACAACGTGACGCATCTGAGAGATGCATCACGTTGTAAAGCCCTGCGCCATCAGGAGGTGTTCCGTTACTTTTAGGCCAATGCTGCGTCAAAACCCTGCGCCTGGTTGAAGCAGGCGCAAGGCTTGACGCAGCATTGGGGAGATAGGGCCCCCCAGAGCATTGCTGGAGCTGCGTCGCGCTTTCGACGCAGCTCCAGCAATGCGCTGCTTTGACGGCACAGATGCGTGACCCATCTGTGCCATTTTTGCCACATGGTGCGCCACATTGTAAATGCGGCGCACCATGGGTGGCGGAGCTGCGGCGCACAATAACTGGCGCATCCCTGGGGATGCGCCAGTTATTGTAAATCTGCCCCTTTACATTTAGCCAACAAGGGAGCACTTACTGATTAGACAGTAGAAAGTACTCCAGTTGAGTAGAGGTATTGCACAAAAAGGTGGCATCTTCGAGGACAAACACGCAGGGCGGGATACGTTCTGCCCCCTGTTAGACTCGTTTTTTGTGCCCTTCTGCCCTCTGTTACACTCAGTTTTCCCTTGTTTTTCTGCCCTTCTGCCCTCTGTTAGACTCGTTTTTCCCTTGTTTTTCTGCCCTTCTGCCCCCTGTTAGACTCGTTTTTTGTGCCCTTCTGCCCTCTGTTAGACTCGTTTTTTATGCCCTTCTGCCCTCTGTTATTCCCTTGTTTTTGTGCCCTTCTGCCCTCTGTTAGACTGGTTTTTTGTGCCCTTCTGCCCTCTGTTAGACTGGTTTTTTGTGCCCTTCTGCCCTCTGTTAGACTCGTTTTTCCCTTGTTTTTATGCCCTTCTGCCCTTTGTTAGACTGCTTTTTGTGCCTTTCTGCCCTCTGCATCACCACATCATCACTCAGCGCTACCCCAGCATCACTCAGCACCACCACATTATCACTCAGCACCACCACATTATCACTCAGCACCACCACTCAGCACCACCACAGCACCACTCAGCACCACCACAGCATCACTCAGCACAACCACAGCATCACTAAGCACCACCACTGCACCACTCAGCACCACCACAGCACCACTCAGTACCACCACAGCATCACTCAGCACCACCACAGCATCACTCAGAACCACCACATTATCACTCAGCACCAACACAGCACCACTCAGCACCACCACAGCATCACTCAGCACCACCACAGCACCACTCAGCACCACCACAGCACCACTCAGCGCCACCACAGCATCACTCAGCGCCACCACAGCATCACTCAGCGCCACCAAATTATCACTCAGCACCACCACAGCACCACTCAGCACCACCACAGCATCACTCAGCACCACCACAGCACCAATCAGTACCACCACAGCACAACTCAGCGCAACCACAGCATCACTCAGCACCACCACAGCATCACTCAGCACCACCACATTATCACTCAGCACCACCACAGCACCACTCAGCACCACCATCGCATCACTCAGCACCACCACAGCATCACTCAGGGAAGAGGTGTGGCGCCGCGGCTAGGGCGACTGACTCCGGAATCCGGGGATCACGGTTCGATCCCCGGCCCCGGCGGCAGGTTAGCCCAGCACCATGTGACTCTGGGCAATAGCTCGCTTAATCTTCCCGTCGGCCCCCAGCGCCTAGAGACCCTTACGGGTGATTGTGCGCTTTACAAATGTGGATTATTATTCTTATTATTACTCAGCACCACTCAGCACCACCCCAGCATCACTCAGCACCATCCCAGTATCACTCAGCACCACCACAGAACCACTCAGCATCACCACAGCACCACTCAGCACCACCACAGCACCACTCAGCGCCACCCCAGCATCAATCTGCACAACCATTCAACAGTAACTGGTTCAAATATGTTCTCTCGATGTTTCAAGCTTTATTACAAATGTCACAAAAAGATGTTAATATTTCACTTCTGTTCTTGGATTTTCGTCACAATAAAATACACTGAACATAATCTTCACAAAAATTATTTACAAAAGTTTAAGCTATTGCCATTATAAATTAAAATCACTTTTATTTAAGTATTAATTATTTAAAAAAGTTAAAAGCTATTGTAATGTGTAATATCGATACATCTAAGTCACGTAAATACAAAACATGTTGCATTACAAATGCTATAGGTGTCACATTTGCGAAAGTTATAACTATTGGCATTGTAAATGACAAAGCTATTAATTTAGCTATTTTCAAAACCAACACATAAATAAAAAAAATTGTCATTTACAAGACCAATAGCTCAAACTTTCCTAATGCGAGACCTATTGCATTGCAAATGCTTGTTTTTATATCTGTCAGTGCTTCCTGTTAGGGTTTAATTTTCGTGACAGGCGCCTCATTGCCTACTTGTAACTATTCTCTGACCCTGCTTCAAGGGTCAGAGCAGGGTCAGAGAATAGTTGCAAGTAGGCAACAAGGCGCCAGGAAGCACTTACAGGCTTACAGCAGCAGGTGCCCAAGTTGAAGTAAATTTCTTTGTAACCCTTTTGTAAAAGGTTACAAAAAATTAGCTTCAACTTTTGCACCTGCTGCTGTAACCCTGTAAGTGCTTGGCTGAAAATTCGTCCCCGCTGATTAGCAGATTTTACCGTGATTTCGCGAGATTCGCGGATCGCGAAATTGCAGAAAATCCGCAAATTCCGCGACCGGAACAAATTTTCAGCCCATGCTTAGTCGCAACACGCCCGCTGCTGCAGCGGGGCTGTCGCAAAAGCCTCCCCAGGGTCTCAGGAGCAACGCATCGCTTGTTTCCCACCGCACCAGCTTCTGCTTTTGGAACTTTGTCGCAACTAAAGGTACTGTGAGTTAAACGTGACGCAACTGTGAACTTTTCACGCAACTGTGGATTATTTTATCGCAACCTAAAGAACTTTTATCGCAACCTTAAGAACTCTTTTTGAAACCATATTCTTGAACTGTGTATGTTATATTTTTGTCGTTTTGGTCTTGTGTAGTTTAGATTAAAGGCCTTTATTTTTCTAAACTGTTGTGGAGTCAATTTGTTGTGTTTTCACTGTGTTACTGTGAGTGTTGGTACAAATACTTTACACATTGCCTTCTGATTAGCCTTGACTGCTCGTGCCAAGCTACCTAGAGGGTGAGCAGGGGTTATCTCAGAGGGTTTCCTCCTTGCCCTGACTAGAAGCAAGGGTCCCTATTTGGACAGTGGTACCTACCTCCGCCAACTAGAGACCCCCAGATCTAACATTGTTGGTCAGCGGTGGGGATTTTAACTTGTATTTGTACTAGAACCACAGCGATTGGTGTACATCACTAGTAAGTGCAGACCGCTACGCCACCGCATACTACTGTTTTTGATTTTTTATTCTATTTTTGAGTAACTCTTCAAAGCATCATGTCTACTGAAGGAAAGGCACTCAGTGAGGGGGCAGAAGTAGAATTGGAGTTTGTCTTTGGAGACTTGTATTCCTACAGAGCAAAGGATCTTAGGAGATTCCGCCAAGAGTTTGGATGCCCCGTAAAGAGTACCTACAGGAAGGATGAGCTGCGGGAAATCTTGAAGACCCATTGGGAGGCACAAGAGGGAAATGATGATGTGAATACCGGGAAGGGTTTTCAAGTCACAGATCTGCCCGTGGGCATAGTGGGCTCAGGAGTTGGCAGTAACCATTCCAGTAGGGGGCTGAACCAAGAGGAGTTAGATGAGAATCAAAGAGTGAGAGAATATGACTTGGAAGTCATGAAGATAAAAATGAAGCAATTGGAAATGGATAAAGAGAGAGAAAAGGTGGCGGAGGAGAGCAAAAGTGCCCGCGCCTTGGAAGAAAATAAATTGCTTCTGGCTCATGAGTTGACCATGAGAGAACTGGATCTTAAAGCCAGGGAGCTGGATGCCAGTTCAAATGGTGGTAGCGCGCAGCCAGTGCATGGGGGTAAAGTATATATTCCCATGGACTTGGTACAGAATTACAATAGGAGTGAGGAAATTTATGCCTGGTTTACCTCTGATGAGATTGCATTGAGAATGAATGGTGTGCCTGAACAGCATTGGGGGGGTGGGCCTGTGGAAACATTTTGAGGCTTCTGGGAGGAGTGCTCTAGAGCCCTTAAAATTAGCAGGTGCCATGACCTACCCCAATATGAAGGAGGCCCTATGTCTCAGGTATGGACTTACTCCAGAGCAGTACAGACTGCAGTTTAGAAATTCTAAGAAGAAAGAATCTGAGACTTGGATGGAGTGTGTGAATTTGTGCTCGCTTGCACTGGAAGGTTGGATGAAGGGCAGCAAGGTAACTGATTATAAGGGGTTGTTGCATTTAATTAGTTGGGAGCACTTGAGTAGTCTTTGTGTTCCAGAGTTGTGCCAGCATCTTTTAGTCGGCAAGCTGACAGACCCCATTGAGCTTGCTAAGAAGGCGGACTGCTGGACCAGTACCAGGGTCCACAGAGGAATTGTGGGTACCACAGCCAAAGGTGGGCAGGGCCCCCAGCAGAAGAGTGGGGGGACAATGGTAACCAAAAGGAGTCCTTGCAAGGGCCACAAAATAGTTCCCAGGAGAAGGAATCCCAACCCCCCAGATCTAGACAGCCATGGCCTCCTAGGGGCAGGCGGGACTACAGAGATCCCAGGGGCAACAGAGGTCCACCTACCTACTGTCACTGCAATGAGGTGGGACATGTTATCAGCCGGTGCCTCAAAAGACCCCCAGCACCCACTGGTGCTCCAGCCCCAGGGTTAGCAAGTGTAGCTTTGGGGGGGGTTTGGTTTCTAGTGGGGAGGTGGGGCTAGCAGTTATGTCCCTTGTCTCTTTAGGAGACCAAGAGATGGTCCAGGAAACCTTACTGCCCCCGAACACTAAGAAATATGGGCAGAAGGTGACCGTCAATGGGAGGGAGATAGAGGCTCTGAGAGACACAGGGGCCAGCGTGACATCCGTGAGGTGTCAGTGGGTATCTGAAGAGCAGTGTATCCCTAATGTACTCCACCCTGTGGTAGCAGCTGACAGTTCAGTGCGCCTCTGCAAAGTGGCACGTGTTCCCTTTGAGTGGGGGGGGAGTCTCTGGTCTTTTGGAAGTTGTTGTCAGTGATGCCTTGCCTGTATACTGTCTGCTAGGTAATGACCTGGAGAGTTCTCCATGGAAGGATGTAGAACACCGATCTCATTTGGAGATGTTGGGGTTGCCTGTGTGGATCTGTGTGACCACGCGTGCTATGGCAGCCAGTAGGGGTGATTCAGCAGAACTGGAGCCTGAAACAGTGGCCCAGAGACCTGCCAGGAGAGGACAGGGCAGAGGGCGCGGGAAACCAGCCCCAGCCGTTCCCATGGTCCAGGAGGAAGCAAACCCTGAGGGGGATGCCCTGGAACCTACAGGGGAGCAGGTAGCTGAACTGGGCGACCTACCTGAGCTGACCCATTGGCAGCAAGAAGGTGGGCCCTCCAGGAAGGAATTCTGCCAGGAGCAGAAAGAGTGCCCGTCTCTCGTGGGTCTGCGGCAACAGGCTGCAGACCAGGTAGCAGGTGGAGCAGCCAGAGATCACTTCATTTACTGGGAAGAAGACTTAATATATAGCGAGCCTAAGTTTGCTGAGCCCGGTGCAGCCCGTGTGCTGGTGGTACCCGCGCGCTTCAGGAACTTCCTACTGGGTCGGGCTCATGACGTGCCTCTCGCAGGACATCTGGGGCAAGACAAGACCCTAAACAGGCTTGTCACCCACTTCCACTGGCCCCAGATGAGGAAGCACATTGGTTCCTTTTGTAGGTCTTGCCAAACATGTCAGACCAGTGGCCAGACTGGAGTGAAGTGCAAGGCACCCCTCAAACCCTTCCCTGTGGTGAGCACCCCTTTCGAGCGGGTAGGCATCGACATCATGGGGCCCCTAGACCCCAAGACAGCCTTAGGCAACAGGTTCATCCTGGTCTTGGTGGACCATGCCACCTGGTACCCGGAAGCAGTCCCTCTCAGGACAATGACAGCCCCCGTGGTGGGACGTGCGTTGATGGGGATCTTTTCCCGTGTGGGGCTCCCCAGAGAGGTGGTCTCCGACCGGGGTACCAGCTTCTTCTCTAGGTACATGAAGTCTCTGTGGGAGGAGTGTGGGGTAACTTATAAGTTCCCCACTCCTTACCACCCTCAAGGAAATGGGTTGGTTGAAAGGTTCAACCGCACCCTGAAGGGTATGATTTTTGGCCTTGAAGAGCCCATGAGACACAAGTGGGACGTCTTGTTACCATGTCTGTTGTTTGCCTACAGGGATGTGCCTCAGAAGTCCTTAGGGTTCAGTCCCTTCGAACTCCTGTATAGCCACCCTTTTAGAGGACCTCTCGCGCTGGTGAAGGAGGGGTGGGAGAAATCCCAGGGGAAAACCCCCCAGGATGTGTTCAGCTATGTGTTGGCCATCCGCAACCAGACACAACGCTTCAGGAAGCTCGCTCAGGAGAACCTGGAAGCTAGCCAGGAAGAAATGAAAAGATGGTACGACCAGAATACCACTCTGGTCGAATTTCAACCTGGGCAGAAAGTTTGGGTGATGGCCCCAGTGGACCCTTGTGCGCTCCAAGACAAGTGGACTGGGCCATATGAGGTGGTGGAAAGGAAAAGTGAAGTAACCTACCTGGTTAACCTGAGGACCCCCAGGCAGACCCTGAGGGTCCTGCATGTGAACCGCCTAAAGCCACACTTTGAGAGGTCTGAAGTGACAATGCTCATAGCTACAGATGCTGGAGGGGAAAAGGAAAGTGATCCTCTCCCTGACCTCCTGGCAGCTAAGGAGCAGGACGGGTCAGTGGATGGTGTGGTCCTCTCACCCACCCTGACCCCAGAACAGCAGAGGGACTGTCGCCAAGTGCTGGGTCAGTTCGCCCCCCTGTTCTCCCTGACCCCAGGAATCACCAATTGGTGCGTCCATGATGTGGACACTGGAGATAGTTTTCCTCTGAAACTAAAATTTTACAGGGTAGCTGACAAGGTCAGGGCCAGCATCAAGGAAGAGGTTTCCAAGATGTTGGCGCTAGGGGTGATTGAGACCTCCAGCAGCCCCTGGGATAGCCCAGTGGTGTTAGTGCCAAAAGCTGCTGCGCCCGCTGCCCAGTACTTCAGTACATTTGATTTGACTTCTGGGTACTGGTAGATTGCCTTAACTGATGGGGCCAAAGAGAGGTCTTCATTCTCAACGCCAGAGGGGCACTTCCAGTTCCGAGTCATTCCCTTTGGGTTGAAGAATGCCCCTGCCACCTTCCAGAGACTGGTTAACCAGGTAATGACCGGGCTGGAGGAATTCAGCACCGCATACCTGGATGACATTGCGGTGTTCAGCTCCACGTGGGAGGAACACCTGCACCTCTGTGAAGTGTTGAAGGCTCTGCAAAGGGCAGGCCTCACTATCAAGGCCAGCAAGTGCCAGATAGGGCAGGGATCTGTGGTGTATTTGGAACACCAGGTGGGGAGCGGCCAGGTGGCGCCCCTACAGGCAAAGATTGATACGATTCTGGCTTGGGAGCCCCCCCAAGACCCAGAAAGAGGTGGGAGCCTTTTTAGGTCTCACCGGGTATTACAGACGGTTTGTCAAGTGATATGGCACCATTGTTGCCCCCTTGACAGAACTGACTTCTAAGAAGTTGCCCAAAAGAGTGAACGGGACTGAAGCCTGCCAGACTGCTTTTGATACCCTGAAGACTGCCATGTGCACAGCACCGGTGCTCAAGGCACCTGATTTCTCCAGTGAGTTCATAGTGCAGACAGACGCTTCAGAGCATGGTGTGGGAGCAGTACTCTCACAAATCACTGAGGAGGGTGGGGACCAGCCCGTGGCTTTCATTAGTAGGAGACTACTCCCGCAGGAACAGAAGTGCAGTGCGATTGAAAGGGAAGCTTTTGCTGTGGTCTGGGCCCTGAAGAAGCTGAGGCCCTACCTGTTTGGGACTCACTTCCGTGTTCAGACCGACCACAGGCCCCTCAGGTGGTTGATGCAGATGAGGGGGGAGAACCCAAAACGGTTGAGGTGGTCCATCTCCCTACAGGGAATGGACTTTACGGTGGAACACTGCCCTGGTACAGAACACGCCAACGCTGATGGTCTGTCCAGAATTTTCCGCCTTAGTGAAGAGAACTCCCAAAAGGGTGGGCAGTTCCCCCACTTTCAGCTGGAGGGGTCACGTGTTAGACCTGGCATCTTTGGCGTGGTTTCCCCTGTCTTTTTGGCATCTACCTCCTGTATATTTGTTGCTGTGCTGGATTTAGTTTTTGCTGGTTTAGATGCTTTGGACACTGATCAGTGCCAGAGTGTAAGTGCTCCCTCTGTAAATTGTTATTATGATTGGATATACATGATTGGCATATTTGTATCATCAAGAAGTCCCTAGTAAAGTGCACTGGGTGTGCCAGGGCTGGTGATGACAAATGCTACTAGTGGGCCTGCAGCACTGATTGTGCCACCCACATGAGTAGCCCTAAAATGGTTTCTCAGGCCTGCCACCGCAGTGCCAGTGTGCATCCTGTGAACTGCCATGTCGACCAGGCCTAACCCTTCCCTTTTTGTGCACATTGGTCACCCCTATGGAAGGCCCAAAGTACCCCCTGGGCAGGGCGCAGTGTATGTGAAAGGTAGAGCATGAACTGGTGCAGGTGACATGCTCTGGTAGTGAATTACAGCCATTTTCGTTTTTCACTATTGTAAGGCTATCTTGCTCCATAGGCTAACATGGGGGATGCTGGCTACAGTGGCTACCAGCATTTCTTCCCATAGGAACAAGATAGGACATAAGAGTCTAGTATCCCTGAACTCAGAATTTAATAACACATCTTTTAGGAAAGATTGTTTTTAAATCCTGTGTTTGAGAACAGCACTTTTACAAAGTTGCTGTTCTCTTGTCTGACCTTTCTGTGTGCCTTGGCCTGTTTGTGTATTGACTGTCTGGTTTGAGTGACAGGGGCTGGAGATTCCCCAGGTGGCTGGCTGAGTCAGCCCTAGGCTAAATGACTGCATTTGCAACTTGAGTGGTGGGAGGAGATAGCACCTGGGCTTGAATAGTGCTGTGCCTGCCTTCCACAATGCTGGCTCCACCTCCTGCTGGGCGGCTGACGACCCTGCCCCTCACTCTGAAAGGAAAGGAGAAGCCAGGAAAACAAAGTGCTCAAGAAACACCCAGAACTGGTTTAGACCGGTCTCAGGGCCCACTTGCACAAAGAGAACAACGACTTTTAGGGGTATAAGTACAGGACCCCTGACAACAGAAAATTAGATCATCCTGGAATCAAGAAGGAACCTCTGCCAAGGAGAAAGTTGAAACTGAAGAAGGAAGATTGTCCAGCTGTTGCTCTGCTGGATTGCCCTGCTGTTGCTTTGCTGCCAAGGAGAGGGGAAGGACTTTGCTTTGTGCTGTGTCCCCTTGCTTGAAGGAATCTCCAAGGGCCTGAGAAGAGCTGGCTCCCTGTTATGAAGTCCCAGGAACAAAAGGACTTCACCCCCAGCTTCCCCTGAGCTCTACTGAGAGAGTTCTGTCCTTCCTAGAGTGCGTGGCCCATGTGTGGTGCATCTGGAAGTTGTACCTGTGCTGGGAAGCTGGAAACCAAGATCTGAGAGACTTTGCTACAGAAAAGTTATCGCATTGCTCGCTGCAGAGCGCATCCCTGACAGTGTGAGGAAATTCCTGCCGCTACGAAGGCCGAGACCGTCGCAGCGCCTGTTGCCGCTGCCAGAGCCGTCACATCCTTCGTTTGCGGGACGCACCAGACCGGTGCGGGAAGACTAACATCGCTACGAGTGTCGTCGCAGAGCCTGACGTCGCTGGGTGAGATCGCTGTACCGCTTGCTTGCGGACCGCATCACGTCGCTGCGAACATCGTCACAGATCATCGCATCGAGGAGCTGCGAGAGAGAGGATCACCGCTGGATCGCGCATCGTCGCCCCGGAGATCGTCGCAGCCCCTACGAGATCGTCGCATCATGCCTTTGCAAGAACAAACCTCCTACGGAACCTATGCATGGGAATCCATACAAGTGGCCTTCCTCCCCATACAGACTGGATTCGTCGCAACACGCCCGCTGCTGTAGCGGGGCTGTCGCAAACGCCTCCCCAAGGTCTCAGGAGCAACGCATCGCTTGTTTTCCACTGCACCAGCTTCTGCTTTTGGAACTTTGTCGCAACTAAAGGTACTGTGAGTTAAACGTGACGCAACTGTGAACTTTTCACGCAACTGTGGATTATTTTATCGCAACCTAAAGAACTCTTTTTGAAACCATATTCTTGAACTGTGTATGTTGGATTTTTGTCATTTTGGTCTTGTGCCGTTTAGATTAAATGCCTTTATTTTTCTAAACTGTTGTGTAGTCAGTTTGTGGTGTTTTCACTGTGTTACTGTGAGTGTTGGTACAAATACTTTACATATTGCCTTCTGACTAGCCTTGACTGCTCGTGCCAAGCTACCTAGAGGGTGAGCAGGGTTTATCTCAGAGGGTTTCCTCCTTGCCCTGACTAGAAGCAAGGGTCCCTATTTGGACAGTGGTACCTACCTCTGCCAACTAGAGACCCCCAGATCTAACAAGTACTCACCCCCAATTGATGGTCTTAGACCCTTGGCGGTGTCTAACAGGGAATTTGAAAATATCTGGACATCAAGATCTCTAAAGGACTGGGACAAACTACCTCTGCGTAGCTAACCAAGGGACGACCTCAGTGAGCTAAGAAATCAGATTCTTCCTACTCAGAGCTTCTCCTCAGCAGCAAATTGTGAACATGGACTTCTATAATAATATCACTCATCTTTTTCAGGCAAGTTCACTGCACATCGGGGACATATGCCGCTACTAAAATTTATGTCAACCTCTCCTCTAGAGGTTAGCTTATCATAACATTATGCACATGGTCCTTCACCATAAGATCGATCAACATACAGGCTCTTCATAAAGGTAGAAAGTTTTTTCCATCAGGTATAAGGGACACTGTGGGATGGTTTAATAGTAGAGCAAATACGAATTGTTTCAAAAGTGAGTAGGAAATGTTGCTCAGGGGGCAGCATTCCCCCTTCTGGGTTTTGTACCTACCTGACTGGGGGGACAAAACCTGGAGCCTTTCAAGCTGCCTGTTACCCAGCATTTGGTTGTGACAGAAGAAGCCCCTTTGAAGTAAATTATGTACCTATTGCATCCCAACTGGTCTTCCTGTCATGTGAAGGGAAACACGCATCACACCCAAGCCACTGCCTCTACTCTGGGAGCAGTTTTCACGCATCATCAGGACTAATTGGCCACTGGCCTACTGCTAAAGAGCTAATGCAGATTAGCAAGCAGAAATATTAAACTGGAAAAGATAACTTTTTAAAAGTTATTTTTCCATAATTTTTATTCAAAATTCAACTTCAATAGTATTTGAAAAGAAGGTTTGCTCCTGACAAAGAAGGGTTGTTTTGGCAAGTCATATTGCAGATTTTCCACTGCAGTAGTCAGTCTACACAGGATAGGCCCGAGGTCAATGATTTCCTGGCACTCTAGTGGATGCCGGAATATGTACTGTGCTCCATGAGTGGCCTGTGTGCACTTTCTACAACATGTACAAGGGACTTATTGGTGGGGTAATTGTGCCAATTAAGAATAATCCAATTTATCCATTTTTAAACGAAGAGCAAAGACAGCAAGGCAGATAGAAAAAACAAATTCAGGACGACCAATCAGAAAAGGCAGACTTACTACAGAGTGTATTTGTTTGCAAACATATTCCAGTTTGCAACATTTGATCATCATAAAGTGTGTATCTGTAATTACTATGTTGTAGATTCGGTTTTCAATTTTTAGTAACTTTTATTTTCATTAGTATTTGTTATTTTATTACTGTCATACAGTATTTTATCGTAGTCACTTTCTAATTTATAGAGCATGTGGATATATTTAGGGAACTATTTAGAAATGCATTGTTTACTTTACAGCAATGGGATTTTCATTGTAATATTTACATTTGCTTCTGAAATGTTTCAGTTGGATTTAAACACATTTTCTATTTGCCCACCATGTCACTGGGCATTTGCCTGATTAGTAAAAAGAAACGTCCTAGGAAATTAGTGTCTTGGCAGGATTTAGGTGAGTCCCTTTCTGGTTATATTTGCAATGGTATCACTCTGCAGTCATTTAACAATTACTTGTTATTACAATGTATTATCTGCTATTTATCTCTTATTGTACTGCAGTTACAATACATTTTGTCTGGTATTACTCTTTTACTACAGTACATTTGCATGCACTCTGCTTTAATTGAATAATGCCATTATCATGAAGTTTCATATTCCCACTATGTAATCAGTAAATATTCATTTCTCGCTCCTTATTTATTGAATATATTCCTTTGTAAACGTTTGGTATTTGCCTGTTATCCTGCCTTAACATTTTTCTTATTGTATATTGGAGATTACTTTTTTAGTACAGTTTTTGGCTGTAGTGTATTTTCATTATTTAGTTTTAGTAATAGCAATTATTATTATACAATATTTCTAAATATGTTGTTTCGTAAATAGCCCTTTTTCCACAACTACCCCAAACTTTTTCCTTTCTTCTCCTATTTTTATGACTTCGCTTTTTTGGGCTTTAGGACTCTGGACACTTTATCACTGCTAGCGAGTGCTAAAGTGCATGTTCTCTCTCCCTAAAACATGGTAACATTGGCTCCTACCCAAATGGCATCTTTCATTTACCTATAGTCCCTAGTAAAGTGCACTACATGTTTCCAAGGCCTGTAAATTAAAAGCTACTAGTGGGCCTGCATCGCTCATTGTGTTAGCCACTTAAGTAGCCTTCTAACCTAGTCTCAGGCGTGCCACTGCATGGCTTTTGTGTACAGTTTACTGGGACTTCAACTTCGCATTTAAAACTACTTGCCAAGCCTTAAACTCCCCTTTTATTATACATATGTCACCCCTGAGGATGGTCCTGGGTAGCTCTATGGGGCAGGGTACTGTGTAAGGAAAAGGTAGGGCATGTATGTTTTTGTTTTACATGCCCTGGTGGTGACAAACAGCTAAATTCATTGTTCACTGCTGTGAGGCCTACTCCTCCCATATACTAGTATTTGAGATTCCTTAAAACATCTTTTAAGCTGTAACTCCTGATTGGAAAAGAGTAGATACTTCATGTTTAACATCTTTGGAATGGTGGTGATAAATCCTCTTTAATGGTAACATTGGATTTTATATTACCATTTCAGTAATGAATTCATCTGCACACTGATAGTCTTACTGGGCAGGAAGGGGAGAGGGGGCTCACACTTAAATCTGAATAGGTTGTGTATTGCCCTCACGCAAATGGCTGATTTATCCCCTGCTGGTAGTCTGGACCGAGGGCTGGGCTGAAAGGGATCCTTGTGCACTTCAGAGAGTTCCTTTGAAGTCACCCTCTACTTCAAAAGCACTTTTGGGTGTAATGCCACGGCTCTTACCCTATCAAATCAGTACACTACTAGACCTGAGAAGAACTCTGCTGGAGTAGGCTGCTGTGCTAAAGAATTCATCATCATCATCAAAAATATTTATTTCGGCTAGATTGCCATAAAAGATAAAGCACAACAGCAATACAAATAAAAACAAACAATTGCTTCCCGGACAGATAATCAAAGAAAGTTGTGTTATATAAACAATAGCCGGAATCCTTAATACATGTCGTCATGCAAGAAGCTATAATGAGTCCGTTGAGGCGATAAAATTAATAAAAGATAAATACATGTTGATGATGTTTAAAATTATACAGATAGTCTACAGCCCTGGGTGCAAGAAGCTGTGATAAATCCATTGAAACAGTAAAATTGTTAAGAGGTAATTACATTTAAGGATAGTTAAAATTATAGAGTTAATCTACAGCCCTGGGTAGCAAACGTCTTCTCTTCTGCCAGAAGGTTTCCAAGTATTTGGCTACCGCAAACACTATCATGCTAGAAAGGTCCGATTTGAAAACCCTGTATGCTTGCAGGCAATGAGTAAAGCCTAAGTTTTTGCAGGCCGAAACTATCCACTTCCTTCTCGCCTGCCCATAGATTCGACAGAAAAACAGTATGTGCAACTCGGTTTCCTGATCGTAGTTGCACCCGGGGCAGTGACTAAAGGGGGGGGTCAGACCATTTACTAGTGAAGGCTCGGATTGGTAAACTTCCGTACCTCCACTGTAGGTACAGTTTCCTAGTATTAGATGGAAATATAACATCTAGGATTCCCTCCAACTTATAAGTATCCTTGATCTTTAGGAAGGAGTCGGTCAGGGTACCTGACTGTATGCCCTGTCTCTGTGCCACAATTTTACTTTCTCGGTAAAGTGAGAGTAACTGTTTCCTTGAGACCGTGGAGCAGGCAGTCGCAGGGTCAAGCCACAGATCAAGTAGTCCCATGCGCATAAACTCACTTTTTATGTGCCGGAACCAGGGGATATTCCCTGCACTCGGATAGTTCACGATTTCCAGGAGCTCAGACCTATAGCTTACCAACTCTGGAGAGGTCCAAACTCTGCGCCAGAAGATTAGAGGCCTAACTCCCAGATCTTCGTCAAGTGGCCTTAATCCCAAATCTAGCCTCATTGGCAAAAGGGGGGAACTAGGGGGGAGAGATAAAAGCTGCCTAATAAATTTGTTCTCCGTTACCACTAGCTTGCGATTACAAGTATGGCCCCAGAGTTCACTGCCATACATGACCGCTCCCCTAGCCTGCACTCTGTATATCTCTAGCGGGGGATCAATTGCCTTGATGGAAGATTTGTTTTTGTTTATCAGGGCGATAACTCCTCCCACTATTTGGGCCAGTTTGAGATGTGATTTTGTTTGGTGATGACGCCAAGACATATGCTCATTTAGAGTGACCCCTAGATATTCAAAGGTTCGGACCCTCTCCCACCTATTTCCGCCAATGCATGGGTTAGGGCGTGTTTTTGGTGGGGGATTAAAAATCATATATTTGGTCTTGAGAGCATTAATCTCAAGGCCATGGATTCCACAAAATTCCTCAAAAACCCTTAAGGATTAGTTGAATCCCCATGGGTGTCTTAGACAGAAGCAGGGTGTCGTCAGCGAACATAATCGCCGGCACCCTGCTTCCAGCAAGTTTGGGGACATCACCATCCACTACCCCGTTTAGGTGAGAGATTACCCCGTTGACATAGAGGCAGAACAGGGTCGGTGCTAACACACAACCCTGTCTTACCCCCCTGTCAACGGGGAATCTATGAGATAAAGCACCATCTCAGCCACATCTAACCTGCGCATAATTATTTGTGTGCAGGCGGATGATCATATTTAGGAGATGTTGTGGTACCCCCATGTTGGACTGGACAGACCAAAGTTTTCTGCGGAGTACGAGGTCAAATGCCACCCGTAGATCTACGAAAACGGTATAGAGGCTGCCACCCTCCATTTTTACTGTTTTTCAGTATAAAAGAGCCAAGCGAAAAATTTGGTCTCTTCTTTCTGAACCCCGCTTGGTAAGGGCTCAGAACTGAGTGTTCAAGCATCCACTCCAGTAAACGGTCCAGAATTAGCCTTGCGAAGACCTTTTGGGGGACATCTATGAGGCTAATAGGCCTGTAGTTGGCTGGGAGCAGAGGAGAGCCCTTCTTGAAGATCGGTACAATCTCTGCTCCCAGCCAAGTACTAGGTACCTCCATCCCACCCAAAATTGACTTAAAAAGGACCTGAAGGTATGGAGCCCATACAGTTGGTTCATGCTTGAACAAGTCTCCAGGGAGCCTGTCCAAGCCCGGAGCTTTCTCCACTCTTAGTTTTTCAATTGCAGCACCAACCTCCCCAACAGTGAATTCCTCCTGGGCCAATTCCGAAATAGGGCCCTTCACCAGATTGGATATATCCTCAGGATGATCTATGTTATCCGGGGAATATAGAGTGCGGAAGTGGGCCTCCCAAACACTAGGAGCAATGTTGGCTTCTACTGCTGGTGTTGGGTCCACGGAACCATTTTTAACGATCTGCCAGAATTTCCGGGCATCTTTCAGAATAAGAGCACCCACCATTTCAGACCAATTTTCGTTATCCCACTCAGTCTTGGCAATCTGTATTTGATGTCTGTATTCTGACCTTTTTGCCCTAACCAACACGATGCTAGCCCTTTGCTTCATAGCCTCAAGAAGTTCAGCTTTGGCCTTCCTGCATGCTGTGTTATACCATGAGGCTTTTATTGATTTGCTATGCTTTTTTATTACTCGCGGGTTCAGCACCTCTGCTATTGCATTGGTGAGCTCTAAGTGGAGATCACCAAGTGCATTGTGTTTCTCCGCAGACGGGCTTAATAAAATGAGCTCTTCTACGCTTTGAAGTACCAGTAAGATTGTGACATAAAGCCGGGAAATAGATGCAGGGTTCTCTATGACTTTTCCCCATCTTATTCTGCGTCTATCGCTAGATAGAATCGCACTATGGTCCGGGGGGGTGTTAAGGGTCTGGTTCTCAATGAAAGTGCCAGGAACCTGGAAATTCAAGACCAATGGATTGTGATCGCTTTCATCCCGTGGAGTTACCTGAAAACTCTTTACCATAGCCCAGTTACGGGTTTCTCCAAAAATATAGTTTATACGTGACTCGTACCCTGGTTTGTTATAAGTGGGTTTCGGGGGAATGTGCCCGCTGACCCGCCCATTACAGGCCCTAATAGAGTTGTTAAGAGACAGGGCCATAATTTGGGTAGCAAGCGGTGTCCAGGACTTAACTGGTAAGCCCCCAACAGATGGTATGTCCCATAGATCATCATCCTCCAGTGTGGTACCTTGCAGGAAGGCTGGCAGTGGCTCGAATTGACAATTAAAGTCACCCCATACCAGATATGGGATGCCTTGGGGGATAGACTCAAGGAAAAGAGATAGATCCTCAATTGTTCCTGAGTCACTAGTCACGCCAGTTGGTCTTGAATATACATTGAATAGTATTAATTTAGCCGCATTGGGCCATTCCAATGCCACACTTTGGATATCCGCGGATTTTTTCTCCAATTTCGTTGCAGAGCATCCCAAGTGTGAACCCACCCAAATGAGTAGTCCACCTGATGGGCGTCCCTTCCCACCCCATTTTGCCTCGATAGAAAATGAGGCGAAACCAGTGCGGTGATGGTCTTCCCTTGCCCAAGTTTCCTGAAATAGGCAGACATCTTGTGAGTCAATGAATGACCCCCAGTCTGGCAAGTCGAATTTATTTGATATTCCTGCCAGATTCCAGGAAACAATTGACAGGGAGCCATGTTCCTTGTTTGCTATTATTCTAGGCTTCTTAGCCCCATTTACAGCCAGGGATGGTAATGCCTGCATTGCGAATGGGCTACTTGATCCATTTAGGTGAATCGTATCCTCGCTATTTGTATTAGGGGGGAGACCGGTGAACCCATTTGGCTTTCAATTACAATATTCTCAACGACTAGTTTAGGGAGTCAGTCTACACCCTCCAGATCCTTTAGAGGATCAAACCTATTGTGAAGTGATAAAGGGTGCACTAGCCTATGGAATGGTTTTGCTCCACGAAATCCTCTCTGACGAAAAGTAGAAAAAGATTTTTGGGGAACGTTGTTCATACCCCCTAGGTAAAAGTACTCAAGGCCCAGAGATTGGATATCACCCTCTCTGCCAAATCTGGGTTCTCTCCGTATAGTCTACAGCCCAAGTGTCTCTAAAATTCACTAGGATGCAATCCCCTTCAAGGTCTTTAGGGTTGTTGCCCACCCAGTGTACCCTTCTGACACCCAATAACTCTGTACTCGAGGATGGAGGATGGACCTATTCCTATCTAGCCAAAAGACCACCTTGTTCCAACCCCCAAAGATCGCACTCCCACTAGAACTATTGTATAAGGTGCAGCCTCTGGCGGAAGGTTTACGCTAGGGAGTTGGTCTTTACTAGCTTCCTTATCCTGCTGGAGTTGCCTATTTGGCCTTCTGTCTGAAGGTAAACCGCTAAATAAGGGCTGAGCTGCACGTACCGGGTCCATTACCTTCCCACCCTGCCTTGATGTACCTACTTGATTCTTCAGTGCAGGTTTTGGGATGGGTATATTTAATTTTTTATCTGTTTTTTTTTTAGGTTCCTCAGCTACAGCCCCAGCAGTTGCAGTACTGGGGCCCGGGCCCCTTTTAGTAATCCCCGATGGTCTATTATGGGCATTACCCTTGGCCAAATCAGCTAATAGGAGTGAATTTTCTCCAACCTGCTTTTCAATCTGATCTAACTTAGAGTTGATCATCCTGGTTCTCTCTAGAAGTGGCAACATAAGGGCTTTCATCAGGATCTCAATTTTACCCAGGAGATCACCTTCAGGGACTGTTGGACAGACAAAGGGGATAGTGACGTCTGTGCCGGGCCTAGGAGAGATGGAGGGTTGGGGAACAGCTTTCGGGGACAAATCTAAGGACTTCTTTTGTTGCTGATCAAGATGGCCCATTAGAGAACTGCCCCTTCTTTTCCTGCTATTAATTTTCACCCTATCTGGGGAGCCTTGAGACAAACTCGGAACAGATTGGATAACAGGCCCTGGGGAGTTATGCACCCCAGCGGTGTCACTGCTGGGGGCCGGGCTCAGGGAAGATAGATTTAGGCTCGAACTGTCTGATACATCCCCAACATCCACCAGCCTAATTTAATCTCCTGCGGTGTTAATTGGCGCAGGGGAAACCGTCGTGCCTATGCGCCCTAAAGAGGAGCGTTTCCCCGTTATTAAGTCCAAGGAGAGATGTTTTTCAACATAGGCAATCTCCTTTTCCAGTATGGTGGAGGCTCTCTTAAAGAAGTTATCCAGAGTGCCAGTAGCCATCCCACCGGAAGTGGGGATTGCAACATGACGATTTTTCCCAGACCGTAGAGACATACTACTGATAACCAGGACCAGCCAACAGTTTTAAATAGCAATCACACTCGTACCTGTGGGCCTTCAGAATATATCGAAACTTAATTTACTGCAGTTACCACACAAGAAAAAGTCAATAAAAAGGGGGGGCCCAGCCTGGCCTTGATCGTCCTTGGACGGCCTTAGACGGCCCGCCCTTTGCCTGGACTTAGCCCGGCGATTGCCCGCGCTCATCCCGCGTGCGCGGGAATGAGAGTGGCTAAATAGCGGGAGGTGGGGGCGGGAAGAGGACCAGCTCCGGCAGATGACCAGCCGCACTGCAGGCTGGTCCTCGCAGTCCCACCGGTGGCCTCGGGGTCAGATAATCCTGCAGATGCGCTGTTCAAATGCGCCCCTTGAATCCTTTGACGAGTCCTTTCTCGAGTGGCTCCCGCGAAGCGGGGGCCGCGAGGAGTGGGGGCTTAGGCGGCAGAAGGGATCCTGAAGAAAAGCGGGAATCCGTGAGTCCTGGAGCCCAATGGAGAAACAACAACACCAAGTAAGCGCTGCCCCAAAGAGTCTTTTTAGCAGGCAGGAGGCGGGGCGGGAAGAGGACCAGCTGCAGCAGATGACCAGCCGCACTGCACGCTAGTCCTCGCAGTCCCACCGGTGGCCTCGGGGTCAGTTAATCCCGCAGATGCGCTGTTCAAATGCGCCCCCTTGAATCCATTCACGAGTCCTTTCTCGAGCGGCTCCCGCGAAGCGGGGGCCGCGAGGAGTGGGGGCTTAGGCGGCAGAAGGGATCCTGAAGAAAAGCGGGAATCCGTGAGTCCTGGAGCCCAATGGAGAAACAACAACACCAAGTAAGCGCAGCCCCAAAGAGTCTTTTAAGCAGGCAGAAGGCGGGGGCGGGAAGAGGACCAGCTGCGGCAGATGACCAGCCGCACTGCACGCTGGTCCTCGCAGTCCCACCGGTTGCTTTGGGGTCAGTTAATCCCGCAGATGCGCTGTTCAAATGTGCCCCCTTGAATCCTTTCACGAGTCCTTTCTCGAGCGGCTCCCGCGAAGGGGGGGCTGAGAGGAGTGGGGGCTTAGGCGGCAGAAGGGATCCTGAAGAAAAGCGGGAATCCGTGAGTCCTGGAGCCCAATGGGGAAACAACAACACCATTTCAGTAATGCATTCATCTGCACACTCATAGCCTTCCTGGGCAGGAATGGGAGAGGGGGCTCACACTTAAATCTGAATAGGTTGTGTATTGCCCTCACGCAAATGGCTGATTTATCCCCTACTGGTGGTCTGGACCGAGGGCTGGGCTGAAAGGGATCCTTGTGCACTTCAGAGAGTTCCTTTGAAGTCACCCTCTACTTCAAAGGCACTTTTGGGTGTAATACCATGGCTCTTACCCTATCAAATCAGTACACTACTAGACCTGAGAAGAACTCTGCTGGAGTAGGCTGCTGTGCCGAAGAATTGCCACTTTGCCATGAATGTCTGTTGTAAAACTGCTTCTCTCCCCTGCTGAGGCTAGTGACTGAACCCAGAGTGACTCCGAGGCCTTGCTGGCTTGCCTCCTGTTTCCTGAAGTCTCAGGGACACATATACTTCCTACACCTATTTTGGAGCTCCCTTCTGTTAGTCCTACCCTTGCCTGGGGTGCCCCTGCCACACTCTAGGCGAGCCATCGCAGCATCATCTCTCCGCACAGCGAGCATCACCACCAGTGACCACGAGGTCTTGTCTGACGTCCGTGGCGCCCGGCCGACCCTCTGCACCTCCAGGATCATGGTCAGCGATGTTCACTGTGCTCCTGGCGAACCTCTTCTCCACAAATGGGACTCTTGGCTCAGCTTTAGAAAATAAAATATCAGCCAGACCTGTTTGGAACTATATCCAGCCAGTGCATCACAGTCACCCTGTACTTTCCCCGGGCATAGTGTGACCTAAAGTAATCTTTTAGCGCTATTGACTTCTAAGCATTATTTATGGTTTATTTTTTTTAACATTCAGAACTCTAGTTCTATTTATTGGATATTTGTCGGTTTGGAGTATTTTTGTAGTGTATTGATTGTGTTACTCTGTGTGTGTGTGCACATATACTTTACACATTGCCTCTTAATTTAAGCCTGACCCGCCGAACAGGTGCGCATCCTACCAGCCTTTATCTTTGCTTAATCAGGACTATAAAATCCTAGCTAAGATACGTGCAATCCATATTTATCTTTTAATAGATCAGATTATAACCCTTTTTCAAACTGGTTTTGTTCTGATCCGATCTGCATCTGTTAATCTCCGTACGGTGTTTGGAGTAATTAATCAAATCGAACCAACCCTCCCTGCTGTAGCTATACTTTTAGATTTTTCATTTCTTTGTAATGGCCCTTTCTATATGCTACCCTGGGTGAGCTGGGCTTTCCACAAGCATACTGTGATCTTGTATGCCTCTTATATACGGGCCCGGTGGGCCGGCTTCGGGTGAATGGCGAACTCACAGAGCAATTCGAATTATCGCGGGGCACCAGGTAGGGATGATCGCTTTCACCCCATCTATTTATTGTTGCTATGGATCCTCTTGTGCATCATCTCAAGGAGCGACATCTGCAGCGGGGACTTGGATTTCATTGTAGCCCTTTACTAGCCTCGTTCAAAGTAGATGACAACTTTCTATTTGTTTGTGAGCCTGGCACTAACCTTCCTCCACTACTTCTGGAGGTGGTATGGTTTGGTGTTTTCTCCAGGCTAGTTATTAATTGATTCAAATCTGAGATATTTCCATTGACTAATGGCACACTTCCCCTGCAGCTAGATTTTCCCCTGCGCTGGTACGATGACCCCCCCTTGTTACCTTGGCGTCTTTTTGCACCGTGCTGCCTCAAAAGTTATTTGACTAAACAATGCACTTGCTTTTGACCGGTTATCATCCCAAATAGATAGGTCAATTAAACTTCCATTATCATTTGCTGGCAGAATTGCTAATATTAAAATGATCATACTGCCCCGCTTTTTGTATCTTTTCCTCAATATCCCTATTCCACTCATGGCTAAATTCTTTCAGGTATTGCGGAGCAAGCTCACCAGGTTAATATGGGCCGGCAGGCAGGCACACATTAGCTGGCAGATGCTGATAATGCCTTTTCAATGTGGAGAGTTGCAAGTCCCGGATTTTTACTTGTACTATGTCGTCGCACAGGCACAATATGCATACTCTGGTATCATCCATATGCTAGGCTGCAGTACTTGAAGCCAGAATGTTCACAGGTTCGCCCTATCTCTCTTTCAACAATTATGCCCCACGGACTAATGAGGTCTCTCTCGGAAATACAAATGCCACATACCATGTCCTGGGCCTGGGAGAAGCTGTGTCAATATGTTAATGCTGAATAATAATAATAATAATACTGAAGTTTATATAGCGCAAACAACTACCTCACAAGGAGGTGTCCTGGCGCTTTGTAAGCACCGCAATAAACTAAGTATTAACAGAGTAAAACAAACAGGTTAATGATTGAAAAACCAAGTCTTTAGCTGTTTCCTGAAAACGGGCTCAGAATTTCTATTACCTTTACTCTCGGCACCTGCCACTACTCTGCAATACATGGATTCCCCCAGCGACTGAAACATTGACTAAACAGACACTATCTGTTGGAAATGGCCCTTTTTGCAGAGTTATTCCTAAACCCTTTGCTTTTTCCTGACCTGTTTGTGTTGGTTTTATGACTCTGGGCACTTTACCACTGTTGATCAGTGCTAAAGTGCATATGCTCTCTGTTGTGTAAAATGTGTTATGGATTGGTGTTTCCATGATTGGCCTATTTGATTTATGTGTCAGTACCTAGTAAAGTGCACTGCGAGTGCCAGGGCCTATAAATCAAATGCTGTTGGTGGGCTGCAGCACTGGATTGTGCCACCCACGCAAACAGCCCATAAAGTGTAACTCTGGCCTGCCATTGCAGAGCCTGTGCGCAGTCTGGGGCTGCCATGTCGACTTGGCAAAGTGCACACACTTGCAAGTTCCTAAACCTTCTCTTTTCTACATGTGAGTCGCCCCTAAGTTAGGCCCAAGGTACCCCCTTGGGCAGGGTGCATTGTATGTAAAAAGGTAGGACATGCCCTGGTGTGTGTGGCATGTCCTGATAGTGAATTACAGCCTACTTCGTTTTTCACTATTGCAAGGCTATCTTTTACCCATAGGCCAGAGTGGGCAGTTTGATTATAACATCCTATAATCCTAACTGACTCAGGGAACATGGTAGAAATTCGAGTTTACTATGCCTGAACTCAGAATGATAAATACATATTTTAGTGAAGTTGGTTTTAATATTCTGTGTTTGAAAATACCACTTTTAGAAGGTAGGTATTTTCTGACCTAACCATCCACCCTGCCTCTGCTAGCTTGTGTATTGTCTGTCTGGTTTGTGAGTGACAGGGGCTAGGGGAGGATCCAGGAGACAGGGTGAGTCAGCACAGGGCTAAATAGACATATCTACACCTAGATGGGTGGGAGGAGTAGCACCTGGCTCTGAATGGGAATGTGCCTGCCTTCCACAATGCTGGCTCAACCTCCTGTGGAGCATCTGATGACCCTGGCCTACATTGACAAAGGAAGAAGGTGCACACTTGCAGGATGCACCCAAAACTGGTCTGAACTAACTCCAGGCCCCTCTGCCTTCAGAGGACAAAGAAAGTGCTGGTATAAATATTGGGGCCCAAAACCCCAGAGCTTTAGATTACTTCTGAACTAAGGAACCTGCCAGGAAGAAGAACCGGGATATCTGGGGGAGGAGTACGGCCACTATGCTGGGTGTTGAGGGGTTGGCCTGCAGTGGTTGCTTCTGTCTTGGGTAGGCAAATGACTGGATTGTGCTTTCATGTGATTAATTATCAAGGACCCCCTGAAGGAATTAAAGCACCAGTCCTAGGTCAGGGAAAAATAAATGAAATAAAACAACCTAGGCACGATGGCATTGCATTTGTCAAACTGGAAGATAATAAAGAGGTGGGACTACACAGGATCAGTTTCTAGCATTTAATAATATACGTATTAAAATAAGAAAAAACTTAGAACCATTTAATATAAATAAAAACTTTGAATCAATACATCACAATACATAGGGATCAAAACTTAAAATAAATCAATTAACAAAACATAATATAAACATCACAATTTAAATTATCTCACAAATATCACAATTATAAAAAGTGGCAAGATTAATCTATATTTCTCGACGCGCGTTTCGGCGACCAGCGCCTTCTTCTGGAGGAGCCACAGTATGTTCTAAAAATAAGAAAAATAAATTAAATCATCTATGCTTGAAGTCAAGAAAATGTAAATACATTCGTATAACTTCAACCTGTAACGTCCTCATAACCTCTTAAGTTTGACAATATTACATCACAAAAACAAACCCGAGATGGGTTTTCCATTTCCTTGTACATTTTACAACTGGGGAGGCAACCCAGTTTAAGAGGACGGACGGGCCAGGATAGCGAGGGGGGGGGGGGTGGCCCTAAAGGATAGATAGGGGGTAGACGATTAGGTTAGGGTCCCATAGGGACACAGATATTACTGACATGGGTGGGAATAGAGCAAACATGTCTCTAGGTCAGATTTCATTTTATGAAAGCACAAACAAGTTGTAATGTTCAAGGCATAAGGATAATATTGATATATTTCAAACTTTGGATATCACACCATGAGTTTATAAGGTAAATTGGTTTAAATATAGGGGGTAGATGATTAGGTTAGGGTCTCATAGGGACACAGATATTACTGACATGGGTGGGAATAGAGCAAACATGAGTTTATAAGGTAAATTGGTTTAAATATAGTTCAGTTAAACAAATATATACCTAATTATTCTACACGAAGGTGGCGCTATTCATAATGTAAAGATACTAACTTAAGCATACGGAGCATATATCTCTTTAATTTTCTAATTTAACTCACCTATTTTAATGTGATGTGGGGGTAGTATAATTGCCAATGATTTTGTTTTGACGTGCAGGCCTCAAGCTCTTAGATAAAAATGAGTCGTTCTTGGAACTAGAAATAAACCATCATTCGATGTAAAGATTGGAATAGTTAATAAATTCCTATATAAACAGAACTACATAGCAATACACTCCACGGTTTAAGAAAGATGGCCATTACTGATACACTATGGAGCCCATAGATAGGTAGTCTATTGCTTATGATATCTTATTAATAATTACCTTAATGTCAAAAAATTTCTCAAATACGGCAGTTGGCACAAGGAAATTTCACAGATATTCTATGTAGCATGAATTTCTATAAAAAGAGATATGCACATTAGAAGCATGATACCTCTTCTTGGATCGAATACCTAATTACACTACGATCATAGCTACCTGGTTGGCTGTTGGATTCAGCCTCACTGATATATCGAGGACACTTTATGTGACGTGCAGGCCTCAGGCTCTTAGATAAGAATAAGTCATTCTTGGAACTAGAAATAAATCATCATTCGATGTAAAAATTGGAGTAGCTGATAGATTCATGTATAAGCAGAAATACATAGCAATGCACTCCAAGGTTTAAGAATGATGGCCATTACTAATACACTATGGAGCCTATAGATAGGTCGTCTATTCCTTATGTATTCTTGTTAATATTTACCTTTATGCCAAAAAGGTTTCTTAAACACGGCAGTTGGAACAAGGAAATTTCACGGATGTTCTATGTAGCATGAATTTCTATAAAAAGAGAAATGTACGTTAGAAGAATGATACCTCTTCGTGGATAGAATACCTAATTACACTACGATCATAGCTACCTGATTGGCTGCTGGATTCAGCCTCACTAATATATCAAGGATACTTTGTGTGATTCAAATTCTATAAACAGAAACATATGGATTAGACTAATGAGTGCTCAAACACAGAATATTGAGCCTCTAATAGCGTGTAAGGGTTACGATGGTAGATACCTGATTAACGCTTTCATCATCCTGCTGTTAGAGTTTTCTCCAAGGGCTTGAAGTAGAGCTTGCCTCCTGTTGGAAGTCTCAGGGATAGAAAAGACTTCGAAGAACTCACTGGAATCAAACAACCTGCCAAGAAGAAGAGCTGGAAGAGCTGCCAGGAGGAGTACTGCCCCTTTGCTGTGCTGTTGCTTTGTTGGGTTGGCCTGCAGCTGCTGCTTTTGTCTGCCTTGGGCAGTGAAAGGACTGGACTGAACTTTCTCTACTTGTGCTGAGTATCTCCAAGGGCCTGAAACCAAGCTGGCCTCCTGTTAAGAAGTCTCAGGGACTGCAAAGACTTCACCAACCTCTGGGTACCGCTCCTGGAACCTCTGTTTCAGTTGCCACAGAGAAGAGGGAACCACAACTGACTCTGTCACCAACTCCGTCACTGGCCTTGTGTCCTGAAGGTACTGCAGGCTGCACCGTCTCGCCCTGCACCACACACCTTGGCCTCACCGCCGCCGTCTGCACGATCATCACCGAGCCGCTGCCTGCACAGCATCGAGAAGCAACGCAACCTGCACCGCCTTGCTTCACTTCGTTGGCCTGGTCTCACCGACACGATCGCCGCTGACTCGACACCCGTGACCGCCTTGTCACGCACAGCTGTCCGGCTTGGCCAGCACCAATTCCCGCCAACAGGCTCTGTCGCCTGCATTGCAACCTGCCAGCACCGCATCGAGCACCGTCTCGCCCTGCACCGCACGCCTTGGACTCACCGACGCCGTCAGCACGATCGCCACCGAGCCACTGCCTACACTGCACCGAGAGGCACCGCGCCCTGCACCGCTTCCACTTTGCACCGTAACCGCGACGGACGCCACGACCGGCTGTGTCACCTGCACCGCAAGCCTTGATCTCACCGACGCATCTAGTCAATCGTCAACAAGCCACTGCTCACACCGCATCGAGAGGACACCGCATTGTGCACCGCTTCCACTTTGCATTGCAAACACGAAAGATCCCAAGACTAAGCTTGGGCGAATTTTGCGAATTCGCAATTCGCGAATTTGCGGATTTGCGAATCCGCAAAATTCACGAATTCGTGCGAATTTGCGGATTTTTTTATTTTTGCGAGTTTGCGGGTGTTCGCGGGGCACTTCGGGTGTTCCCGAGGCGCTTTGCGTTTTCGCTGTTTTTTTTTTTGCCTGGTTAATCACTGCCACCCTCTCGTTTTTTATGCCCATCTGCCCTCTGTACCACTCGTTTCTGTGCCCTTCTACCCTCTGCCCCACTCATTTTTTGTCCCCTTCTGCCCTCTCTCCCACTTTTGTGCCTTTCTGCCCTCAGCCCCACTTAGAATGGCGCCGGCAAGCTGCCAGCGCCATTCTAAAATAGCTACAAATAGCTTCAACAGGATAGATAAAGTAAAACAGGTGCTCGAGTTGAAGGTCAAATTAAGTTACACAATCATTAATCACCCCAAGTTTGGGGTGATTAATGATTGTGTAACTGAATTTGAGCAGCACCTGCTTTACTTTATCTATTAGAGCTTCCTGTTGAAGCTGACTTTTGTAACTATTTTAGAATGGCTCTGGCAGCTTGCCGGCGCCATTCTAAAAGAGTTACAAAAGTCAGCTTGAACTTTTGACCCAATCCGTTCTGCTCGCGGATTTTGTGGGAAATTCGCGAATCTCGCGGATTGCGAATTTACCGAAAATCCGCAAAATCCGCGAGCGGGGCGGAGTTTCCGCCCATGCTTACCCAAGACCGACTCGCACCTCCATATGAGCCGCTCAAAGAAAGGTACTGTTAATGAATCTGTTCACACTGTTGCTGGCCCTTACTGACGAGGTCAGCCGGAACTGCGAGACACTGTTGTTTTCAGCATCGCGGTAGACTCAGACCTAGCTACAGACTCGTAAGAACTGTGTTTTCAACTTATTTTTGCCATTTAAAGACATCTGGTGAATTAACTATTTTTAAAGTACTGTATTGTGGATTTTTATCGTATTTGGTCTTGTCTTGAGTATATAAAAATATTGGATATTTTTCCAAACTAGTGTGGTGTCCTTTTGTAGTGCTTACACTGTATTACTGTTGGTTATGTACAAATGCTTTACACACTGCCTCTGAGATAAGCCTTACTGCTCGTGCCAAGCTACCAAGGTGGTGAGCAGGGGTTATTTTAGGAGTGTAACTCCCTTATCCTGACTAGAGTAGTGGTTTCTGACTGGCTTTGGTGCAAACCTTAGCCAACCAGAAATCCCATTTCTAACACTATTTCAATGTGAGCTACACACTATAGGGGATCTATTTCGGGATGCTGCACTGCAATCCGTACCAATTCTTGCAGAAGGGCACAATGAGTCCCGGATGTACCATTTTTATTGCACAGAACACAGGTTTGCACACACGCTGCATTGGGCTCCTCGACCGTGGAGCGGAGGGATTTCCCGCGCTATCTCACATCTGCTAGCAACACCCATCTGGTCTCCCATCTGTATCACTTAGCTCAGACACTCCGGCCCCCTGCGGGGCGAAGGCTTGTGTTGAATGGGAGAACGATCTGGGCCAATCTTAAACAGATAAAATTTGGGCATTTTGTTCTGAGCAGACCCGGCTTATACCTAATAATTACAGACACAAACTTCTCCACTTTAAATATCTTCATAGAGCCTACATCACACCAAAACTCCTTGCCAACATGGACTCCTCTAGATCTCACAGTTGCCCTAGATGCATAGCAGAAAATTACGGTTTTATACACTTAGCATGGAACTCCCCGCCGGGCAAGGCATAGTTGGGGAAGTTTTCTGCCATCTCACATTGATAACTAATTTTGAATTGACACCTTCGCCATTGCTGGCACTGCTGGGATATGTCGAACATCTGGGTGCTGGAATACGACGTTCATTGCTATTGGCCTTCTTCTTGCAAAAAGTCAGGTCTCCAAGCAATGGGGCAGCCCCATGGCCCTAGCAGTTAAGGCCTGAGTGAGAGATTTAATTTATTGCGATATGACTTGTGATACCTATGCAACACTGCTGCCCCTCTCCTCCAGGCCCTAAAATATATGGCAGCCCCTCCGCTCCTACCGTTTGCTCCATCCCAAGGAGACGGACTAAAGATGTACATCTCCAATTGTCCCAGGGACCCTTTAAACAGCAAAGGGGAGGGATTGTGGAGAATGCCACATGAGGACATGTAGCGACCACATGTTAGAATATACTGATGGCATACTATTGTACCTCCTGCTGTAGATTCTATGTACCTGACGTTGCTGTGCTCCCCCACTTTTTATCTCCTTTGTTCTACTTTTGGTGCTTCTGCAGCTGGACATTTCACAATTAGAACAGGCCTCTGCGTTGCTCGCGGAATTTTTCTACGCTAAACTCCGCAAAGTTATTAAAAAAATCTGCAAAGTTCCACAAGTGGCAGAGTGCCGTGCAAACTGCAGTTTGTGCTGGTATTCCTGCTGCTCAGGTAGAAATTCTACCCGAGCGGCAGCTCGTGCTCGCGAACTTACCGTTCACGATCGCGAGCAGGGAAAAAACTCCGCTGCACTACACGGAGCGCGGAGTGCAGAAAACTCTGCAAACGAAGCGGAGTTCACAGCCAAGGCCTAGATTAGAAGTGCTATTGATTCTATCACTGTTACTGACCTCTTAATGATGCTATGGTCAACATTCATACTGTGCTGTGTGCTAGGCCCTTATAGGAAAGTCAGGGTGTGATGTCAGTGGGATATAAGGAGTCTATAGTAGCTTTAGTTGTGCTTTCTGTCTAGGCTTATCACTTACAGAGTATTTTGAGGTGTCATTCATCCATATGGCTACACTGAGCGGGACAGAGTCCTCAATGCCTCTTCCCAGCGCCATGTACCTTTCAGTGGCAGCTCCTCTGCTTTCAGCAGGGGAATAAAGGAAATATAAAATTATAATAATTCATTGTTATTATCATTTTATTTGTTCCTGCTGTGGCGTCTTTGTGGGTTGGGCGGGGCTGCTCTGCTCTCAGAGCAGGGGAGAGGGGTGGTGGGCACACTGTAAGTACACAATGACTAATTAGTCAGCCCTCTTGGGCTGGCTAAACTGTCATGCGTACTTTGCATGTTCTCCACCCTGGCTGCATTACAGCCTGGGTGGAGAACTTGCCGAGGCTTCGATTCCCTGCCTGAGCACTGATCCATGGTGCTCAGACCAATAACAATGCTGCATTGCAGCATTGTGATTGCACAGGGGAGCCTGGATGAGGTTCCAGTGCCTGGCTGGGAGAGGCACGGCAAGAAGACGGTGGAGAGACGCAGCGAGGACAGACTAGAGAAGGAGCTGATGGAGCGGAAATCTCACGGTAATCTCTCTTTAGAAAATTTAGGAAATGCAGCAGCACTATTACCTTTGATCACCATTATCCCTGTTTCCGCTCAAGGAAATAGATCTTGGCTACCATGTTTTGACCAAACACTCCTACATAAACATGGGCAATTAGTCAATTGCAAATAAACAATTTAGTCAATAATGAGTGTTGTGAGTAATTTTAGAGGGATATATTTTCCAATTAAAACTTTAACGTTCTCTGACACTTCAATCATTAGTCAGGTATCAATCAAGTTACGGAATTGAAAGTAGAAAATGTAAGTTAGTACAAAGCATCATAAATTGCATACAAGCGTTCCATAAAGAAACAATCCCTGTCTAAGACAGTGAGGTACAAATGATGTCAGTCACAACTCATGAAGAATAGAAGCAGGAGTGAGCTTAACATAAAGCTAAATCAATCATTAATGATTGCAGAATCTCCTATCAAGAGAAGTAAGGCATAGAGCAAATAAGCCTTAACAAAGCCAGTTAGTCAAAGCATAAAGTTTGGGGATTTTAATAAAAGTCAGAATGGAACTAAACCTACATCTGAACTGCCTTCGTCTGTCTCCATTATTCTATACATCAAGTCTGCCCTCTCTTTCCCTGCATCTGCAAATCACATCTGCTTGCTCCCTTCATTTCTGCATTGGAGTCTGAAACTCCTCTGCAGCCTTCAGCCTCTAAATCTGTCTGCAAGGTTTCTGCCTATCGCAAAGGTCTTTACAAGAGTTCTGAAAAACTCCCAACTATGAATGTTTTTATCAAAGAATAATGTTACAAAGCAGGTGGCGTGACTTCATCTCCATCCTACTTTAATCCAGCAGTCTCTACAAGGACAACTCCACCCCTGGGAGGGCTGCATACGTCATTTTATCAGACAGGCAAAAGTCCCTCCCATGGCACATTCTACATCTTGTTTAATATAATTTCATCTCCTAACCCTCCTTTTTTTAAAAAAAATATTGTATTTCTAACTAAACACATAGCATGAGCTGGAAAAGAACCTTTTAATTAGCAAGAAACTTTAAATAGAACATGGTAAGGCACCTTTTAAAATATGTATGTTTTCTAGTCTCACTAAAGGAAAGAATTAAATGAGTCTTTGTTTAAACATTTGCAGCAACTACAGAGATAAGCTCTGTGGTCGCAGCTGTAAATTATGCCACTATTCGGCCTTCACTGGGAGAGAGAAATTCCTAAAAACTAAATCACGAGCTGTTTCTGTTTTCTACATTATGCCACTATTCTGCCTTCACAGGGAGAGAAAAATTCCTAAAAACTAAATCACGAGCTGTTTCTGTTTTCTACATTATAAAAGGTTGTGCTAATTCGAAAACAAGTTATATTCTACTAATGCACATTTTTAACACTTTTACAAGTTAAAATCACATTTTCATAGGCAGAACAAAATCTAAACTAACTACATTTAAGTCAGGCTATGAAATACTTGCACATGGGTTACATAAACTGCTAAATGAAAAGTGTTTGGCCAAAGCCTGTGAACTTTCAAAACTTAATGTTTTCACTTTGTAGCACTAATGTCTGCGTGTCACTTTTCAAATGCAGTTTAATTCATGAAACAGGTTTTCTACTAGTGATGGTATATTTCAAAGCACATGTTTAGGCTCTTTCAATCCTCCCTCTGATGATTCAAAATCATCACACCTCTGAGGATTTGTAATAATCGCACCAAGTTTATTTCACATGAGCACCATCATCACTAACATAATCAATATATTTTTCCCTACCTAAAATATTGCTACTCGTCTGTGGTGTGTTTGTAGATGTGTTAATTTCATTAATAGACCTAATTTCTACCTGGAATGTAAAAGAACCTTACTAAAACTAGTATCATCAGTATCACTTGTTATTACAAAAATTTAGCAAAATTGAGCACATAACAATTTTACATCTATTTCTAAGGCAACACAAGTGTTTCTCCAATCAGATCATATATAGCCAAGATCAAAGTTCAGTGCAGAGTTCTGTAAGTAGCTTCTTAAATAGATTAGTTCTCAGCAGTTCAAATTTCTAAATAGACATTCCTTAAACCTACTCCATGTTCTTCTCAAATGTTATCCCTCACTCTTCTTGTAGCTTTTTCTCAGACCTAGGTTAGTCTTCTGTAAAATGAGTAACTAAAATAATAAAGATTTAACAGAACACATTTTTTTTTAAATAATTCTTTTATTTTCAGCTCTGATAGTTCTCAGTCATTCTATCAGCTTTTCTTAGTTCTTTTTGTCTCGCACTTGAAATCATGGTGTCTTATACAGTTTAGATCCTCCATCACACAGTTCATCCATTATGACATTCAGTACTTTGTCCACTTTTGTTTCAAATTTGTTCTGATTCAGACGTTTCAGCTATGAGTGCAAATGTTTTTTCAGGGGATAACTGCAGACTTTTGGTATAGCCCTTTAGCCAGCTTTCTTCCAGCCCCACTCGTGGGCCCACAGAACTTGTTCTTTCTTCAGAGGCTCGACAAGGCTCTTACACCACTTCAATATCAATTTCATCCAAGCCAGGTTCCACTTCTTGCTTTTCTAGTCCCACCTCAGTTTGCTTTAGTGCTGCTTCAGACTCAGTGTATTCCCCTACAGGGTGGCTGATCCTCTCCCGTGGCCTTTAGACCACTGCTAGCATCTCTTCTGGAAGAGGAGCTGTTTCATCATGGAAACACGGGACCCTATGAGTATGGAAGACGTGCACCCAGATCGAAAGGCCACCACACTTCACAGCAATCATTGTTACCTGGATTATTCGGAACGGGCATTTCCATCTTGATTTCAACCAAGCCCCTTACAAACGTCGCTCTCAATCACAACATCATCTCTCAGACCGAGGTTGTTGCACAGTTCACTATGCAGATCTTGTATGGCAGCTGCAACTTGGTGAGAAACTGTATACGCCACATCAGCCAATCCTTCTCAGCAATGGCGTATCTTCTCATCTGTGATTGTCACAAGTGCTTTTACAGGTACATCATTAAGTCACTTCAGTGATGTTGAGACACAGACTTTTGCAAAGCGAGACTCTATGGTGACTTTGTGTTGCTTGATTATGCTTGAAACTTCGGGTTGATAGCTACAGTGCAATCCTTGTTCAGTCTATAGTTCTGCACACATCATTTTGAGGACCTCATTGATAGAGTGGGTCTTTTGATCTGATTTCAGAGAAACTGGCAATCTATACCAGGAGATACATTTTTGCAATAACACATATGCTACCATGTGGTTGTCATTCCTCTGGTTGTTTAGGAATCAGGAATTTCAATGATGTTCTTTTGCATTCTATTGAAGGGACCTTCTGATCTCCCTATGTGACTCAATGTAGTGTGTGTTCTTTTCTCTGCATTCATTTGTTGACATGTCACATCTCATAGACACACTGCTTCTTAGGCTTCCTAAACTTTTGCTGGTATCTATTTTTCCTAAAGAGGTGTTTAATTGAAACCCTCTCTAAGTGTGTCCAGATTGAAACAAGGCTGCATGCTTGCCCCAATACTTTTTATCCTCTTTATGGCAGAGTTATCAGCCACTCTCAATGAAAGCAACTCACATGCTCATAAGCTAGGGGGCCTCTAGCTATCTAATCTATTCTATGCAGACAGACACCCATAGGCCTTTAGTGCTTGCTCGACATTACATCTCGATACTCGGAGGGTAACAAACTCAGCATTAACCAAGAAAAAACAAAAGTCATGAGCGTGCACATCCGCAAAATAAAGTCAAACCACCACTGGCATCTGGCAACACACAAGCTGGAAGCTGTACAAGACTATAAAAACCTGGGAGTTATCATCGATAACAATGGGAACTACATAGCACAACGTAAGGCCATAAAGAAAAGGGGGAATATGACAGCAAGTGGCACCAAGAAACCTAAAAAACAAGATCTCTGGCCCAAGTTTCTTCCCCCTAACCAAGGTGATCCAGTCGAAACATATACCGTCTATCAACTACAGAAGCAAAGCCATGAGAGGGAGAGATACTGAAACACTGAATGGCACTATAGCAAGAGCATTGCGATTGATCTATGGGTTACTAGGGTACACATCCCTCACACAAGTGAGGCTAGAGTATGGGATACAAAGACAAGAGACAAGAGCTGGCCCGTAAAGGAGCATTCATCAAAAGCTGGTGCCAAATCAGATGGGGGCAGCCAGAATCACTAGACGTCTGCTTGTGGAAATAACTGCAAACCATGGAGGCATGCTCAGCCAGACGCTACTTGGACAACTCACTTGATCAACTGGGGCTTTGGCACCTTTGGGAGGTATCAGGGACCTATGCAAGCTTGAAAACAAATAGTAAACAACACTGTTAAAAAAGAATCTCTCATACAAGACAAAGCTACTCTGTCAGAGCCCGCAAATGGCTGGTTCACCATACAATCTTACAGCAAAGCCTCACCCCAAGCATACCTTCACACTAGCTTCTCTAAAACCACGAAAGAGAAGTTTCTGAAACTCTGCCTAGGCATATTGCCATCCGCATATCACATGCCACCGTAGCTACGCCCTCCAAAGCCAGCAATCTGTCGACTCTGCGGGGAAGGAGAAGAGGACATAGTACACCCCATCACCATATGTAGGGAACTAATACGGGAGCACCGGACCCTTCTTAAGACAACTCTTCAATAAGACACATTAACAGACTTGTAGGCAAGAGGTGTTAGCAAGCTTCTCCGGCGAGGAAGTCCAACTAAGCTGCAGCTTGGTAAAATTCCTAACCGCAGCAGAATCAAGTATTAAAAGAAAAACTAACCATCTAGCAGGCGGTAATTCAGCTGGGCAGAACCTGGTACCCTAGCCCCCTTTGCACAAGACTCTGACTGCACTGCAACTTTACTGAAAACTCTAGCACAGTCAAGCATTGGCACATCACGCAATTTAAATTGATTAACTGCTTCTGTATGGTCGAAGGGGCAGCCCTCCCATGTTCTAACAGCCCACCAAAATAGCAACCGGGCTTGGAGCTTCATGTTGTGGAATTCTAGCACTGAATTTGTTAAAATTTGTCGTTCTGGATTTTATTGTTTCATAGAATCCATTTCTATTTTGTAGAATCAGTTTCTTCCAGCTCTTCAATGGTTTTAAATTAATGCATTTGTTTTATTTTAGCACAAAGGTTTTAATCAACTATGCACTCAAATAAAGAAAGATAGCTTGATGTACGCTCAGAGCCAACATCCGATGCAACAGTGGGTTAACCTTTGCACTCAGCACTTTATTTACCTGCTGTCTAAAAATGAATGCTATGTGGAAAGCTTATGACAATTATCACAACCTCTGCAGAGGCTAAAATGTCGTTCATGCACTTTGCACTTACCCTTGCACACTTTGGCACTTTGCTTTTTGCTGCTTTATCTACTCTGCTGCTAAGTATCCGACTAATGAGGACAGTTTTTCCTGCTCTGCTGCTAAACTTCTGTCTACAAAAAATTGTCTGTCTGCACGTTTGCCTTTTAAGGTCTTAACTAACTCCCTTGGGAGTATGGGGGTTTATTTTAATGTCTTTTTAATGGTGGTTCACATTCTGTTTTAAACTGGTGTCCTGAAAATATGACATGAAATGCATGTTTGTAAAGGTTTTAATTAACTGTACAATAAAATACTACTACTCTCTAAGTTTGTGTGTCCATGGATGTATCGTGTCATTGAAAACGTCAAACTGTTTGGCAACACTGGTCCCCATCAGCAGATACTTGGATGTCATTTGTGTTTTTCTCAAAATCTGTTCTGATCCACCCTTGTTGTTCTGCCTCTAAAACATTTTCTTGTACCCCTTTCAACTCTTCCCAAGTGTACACTATTGGCATCAACATTGGGTAGACAGCGTCCTTTTAAGATCCACGTGTGAAATTTCTCTTAAATGTGTATGATAGCAGGACACATTACTGGGCAACCAAATTACCATCTCTCGTTCCCATGACAATAGTGAATCCCATTTGAACAGCTAAACTGCATGCTATGTTAAGGGGATTCAATTTTATATCTTGTGCTGAGGAAACTTTTTGAAGCCATGAAGTTTTGTCAACATAGTTCATGGTGTACACGGCATATGCTTCGCCTAATGTGCCATTGTTACCTCTTAGCCTTGGGCCATCTACAAAATGGACATGATTGGGTTCAATCAGGGGTTCATCATTAGGGTCTAACCTTGGCTTCATGCATTGATCCATGACACCCAGACATTCAGGTTCAACTTCATCACAAACAATTTCCGTTACTGGCAGTGGACTCAATACATTTTAAATTTAGAGATGTTTTGATCACAATAATTTTCAGTGGCAACTCCACAAAGTAAGAGACCATTTCAGTTACTGGACATTCCATAATTATATTCTCACTCTTTTTGTGATGGACATCAACCACAGCTACCAAGTTAAGGCAGCTGGGCATTTCTGTGATGATAGGGTCAAGGGACGTTGGGAAACACATCACAGACTTTTAAACATCTTCATGTTTTTGAACAGGCACTGAGAGAGCGCACCCTTCCCTCTCACTGCAAATTGGTGTATATTATTTTAAATAAACTTACATCCCTAGTGTCGGGGCACAACACCCTTTCTCTTTTGACTCTAGGTATGCTTTTGTGCAATTGTTGTCCAATGGAAGCGGATCAGAAACATCCTTGTGTGTCAGCCTCAGTAAAGGCTTAGCCACTAGGAAAAAGTTTGGTGTTGACTGTCTACAGTAGCCAACCATTCCCCAAAACATCCTAACTTTTCTCTGAGTTCGAGGTGGATTGATCTTGTGAAATGCTTCCACTCCCTCTGGTGACACCATTCTAGCTCCTTTTTCAATTATGTTTCTGAAATATTGATCTCCTTTTTGGCAGTACTCCTGACGATCCTCACATAATTGCACTATGATATAAACCTGACAAAAATCAGTAACAGAAAGCCATTCTTCAGTGTCAACTTGCATGATGGTGTTGCTGAATACATGGCATCTGATTTAAATTTGACTAAGACTGGTTTAGCACGTTTTATTAATCCAACATCCCTCCCTGTGACCTCACATACTGGGCTCATTGTTTCTTTCACATCAGAGGGTCATTTTCTAACTGTCACTTCAGAAACCAATCCTACAGCTGTCTCTTGCTGGTCCAATTTTAACTGTACATCCTCATCAGGAGTCTGATATTCAATATCCTCCGGTGTACAGTAAATTGTGCAGTTTAACTTGCACAGCAAATGTCTTCCTAGCAGACCTACTGTGCTTGAGTCACAAACATCAAATTGGAAACTTTCCACAAATAAACCTGAATTTGCTATAACCTTCTCTAAAAATGAATTTGCAATATGTCTGTTGAGAACTCCTACGACTTGGATCTCTTTACCTAAGTAAGGTAGGTCTGAACTTCCACTGTTCTCTCAATGGATCTGGTGATATCAGAAATGTTAGGGCTAAAACTATCACTTTCAAATACAGCAGACTGTTGAAATATGTTCTGATTTTGGACCTGAAAAAAATTCAGATTTGTTTGGACAACTGATTTAAATACATTTTAGGGATTCCCATATATTGTGGTACCATCTGAGCTTGGAGAACTTGTGTCATTGGTACATGACAATTGTTTCTGAATTGACATTTGGTTTTGCTGAACTGGCAGATTTTGCATCTGCATTTCCCCCTGTATTTGCACATTTCCATCTACTGCATCAGGTTTAAATCTATATGGCTGAGATACCCGCCACCCCCTCTCAACACAATCCCCAAAAGGAGGGAAACCGGAAACAGTTCTTAAAGTTTTTGGATGTGGGAGGGAGTGACCCTCCCGGCCGTATTTATTAAAACAAAAAATTAAAACATTAAACGTTTCATATTATGTACAATTTCATTATCACATTGCGATGTTTGGCTAACCTTAACATATTCTCTAATACAGAGGTTCTCCTAGCCGAACTAGCATCCTACAAAAACATTTTCTAGAAACACTGAAATTGTACATCCTAACGTTTAAGGGCCAACGGCAAGGTCATAACCGGTGTCAAGATCCCTAACCAGACTTACCCCTCCCACTTGGGAGGGGCGACAGCACAGAGGCTTACCTCAAGTGCAACTACTAACAATTTCCCTTGACTTGACGGGGGCACTTAAGACTCGACGCCATTTAAAGGTCGTTCGAAGACTTGTGTGTGGTATCTAGAAGGTATCGTGGACCTCCCCCCACCCCACACAACTTACCGCATCTGCCGTCGCAGATGACACTGGCCCCGGGAAATTCCCCAGGAGGGGGCTGTAACCCCTCCTACAAAGGAAGGGGCCTTGACCGCCTTTCCTTTACTTCCGGCGACCCGCCCTTAGACGGGACCGCCTCCCCATTGAGGGGCCAATGGCCACCTCTCCCGAGCGCTCCCATCCGTGTTGGGTGACGCCCACTCATAGGGATCTTCTAATTAGTGCTCACCGATCATGACCTTACCGCCTACCAAAAAATAAATACGACAATTCTTACTCAAACCTATGAAAACATTGGTCGCTACGACCGAAAGAGCATGCTTAAAAATGTAACACTACATCAAATCATTTTAATCGTAACAACCTACACGATATTCACCATTCTTTATTAAGATCAACAACAAACTGATACTTTCACAGCCTGTAAACGAAACGGAAAACATACTTATAAAATTCACTTTATTGCACAACAACTTGCTGTCCTCAGGGGCTGGTGGGTGGGTCAAAATTGGCTCTTCGTTCTGTCCCGAGCTCACGTGTAGCGAGGAGGTGCAGCTTCGGAGCACAAGAACAAGAGGACGTCTTCTGGTCTTGCGTCTCTTTTTATCCGTCTTCAGGGCGGGCGTAAACCCGCCCCTGCCTGCCCCTAGGGCGGGGCTGGTTACGTTGGTGTCTAGGCCAGCCCACTCTAGGGCGGGAAAAAGCGCGCCCCGGCTACGCCGCTTCGGGCATACCAGCCGAGACGCGCCTCCCGCCCAAAAATGGCTTCCCGGGGGGATCGAGGCACTCCGCCATACGTTCGGGGGGACCGAGTGGTCGCCCCTTTCCATATGGCTGAGATACCCGCCACCCCCTCTCAACACAATCCCCAAAAGGAGGGAAACCGGAAACAGTTCTTAAAGTTTTTGGATGTGGGAGGGAGTGACCCTCCCGGCCGTATTTATTAAAACAAAAAATTAAAACATTAAACGTTTCATATTATGTACAATTTCATTATCACATTGCGATGTTTGGCTAACCTTAACATATTCTCTAATACAGAGGTTCTCCTAGCCGAACTAGCATCCTACAAAAACATTTTCTAGAAACACTGAAATTGTACATCCTAACGTTTAAGGGCCAACGGCAAGGTCATAACCGGTGTCAAGATCCCTAACCAGACTTACCCCTCCCACTTGGGAGGGGCGACAGCACAGAGGCTTACCTCAAGTGCAACTACTAACAATTTCCCTTGACTTGACGGGGGCACTTAAGACTCGACGCCATTTAAAGGTCGTTCGAAGACTTGTGTGTGGTATCTAGAAGGTATCGTGGACCTCCCCCCACCCCACACAACTTACTGCATCTGCCGTCGCAGATGACACTGGCCCCGGGAAATTCCCCAGGAGGGGGCTGTAACCCCTCCTACAAAGGAAGGGGCCTTGACCGCCTTTCCTTTACTTCCGGCGACCCGCCCTTAGACGGGACCGCCTCCCCATTGAGGGGCCAATGGCCACCTCTCCCGAGCGCTCCCATCCGTGTTGGGTGACGCCCACTCATAGGGATCTTCTAATTAGTGCTCACCGATCATGACCTTACCGCCACAGGTCCGGATAGTTGACCGGCTATCCGGACCCCCCACAAAACTCCTGCCTAAAGGTCATGTTTTAATGTTTTTAACCAGGCTAAGAAGTCTCCTATGAGTAACTCATGCCCCACCCTTGACAAATGCACACCATCCCCCAAATACATACTGTCATCGTTAATACAACTATGTGAGATCGAATGCAATGTCTTGGAACGGAACAACCTACTCACTTTGTTATTCAATTTTTTAACAGAATGATTCAAAGCAGGGATCGAGATAGCCCCCCGCCACACTTTTCGTGGGATCATATGAGACCACGCAATTATGCACCCCGGAACTCTCCTCGCTAACCAACTTACCGTGGAAAGCATAGCCTCCAGGAGAAGTCGTCTACCGGTGGTGACCAAATCATTGCCCCCCAAATGCACTATGACTATGGACGGCGGTGACCTCATCCGCTCTAACAAACCCTCAAAGAATGCTTGAAACTGGTCAATACAGAGACCGCCTCTTCCGTAGAAGGACACTCTGTACCCGTATTCCCCAGGTACGTGAATCATGTCACCTGCTTTGAATACGTCTGCGGCCCGTCTCACGTATGAGTGGCCCACGACCCACACCTCCTTACTCTCAGCCGGTGATGTCTGACCGCTGGCCTGGTGTTGGGTCGACTGCACAGTCCGCCCTGCCGCGTAGGCTTGCGCAACTGAAAACAAACAAAAGACAAGAAGCGTGAGTACATGATTACAGCTTCACAACATGTGCAATCGCACATACCTCTTATAACAATTGGAGGACCAACGCCCCACTCGTTTCACTTGTTCTACATTAAGACCCCTGGCTGTAGCTTCAGTGGCAGCCCCTATTCGAAAGGAATGGGTCCCAAATTCGCCCGGGTCCAAGCTCGCTGCGGCAATGGTCATTGCAAGCACCCGCTGAAACTGAAACCTCGTCAGCGGGGTGGCGTCTGCATGCCTCAACAATGTCCCCCCCCATGATGCCACCCGTCGTGCTAGGTAATCTTCTAAACACTGTACCGGACACATGGAGGACCCGGAGGTCCTGCGAATGATCGTGCAGTCCCCCCTCCCATCTTGATCGGTCTTGGACCTGAGAAAGGAGACAATCATCGCATCGCCCCTGATCTGAACGTGTTCCCTGCACAAGCCCCCCGCCACATCCTGTTTGCTCCTTGCAACCAGCTCACTTATTCTCATAGCCCCGTGAAATGCCAGCGTAAATGCAGTCCGGAACAAACAGGTCTCGAAAGGAGACGAGCATGTGTTAGGGAGTGTGGCCAGTAACTGGGACAACCTATCTAGACCTATCGGTCGTCTTACGTCTACTCTGCGACCCTCTAGGCGTTGCCACCCACGCAGCGCCTTTTGTACTGTAAAAGACGCTGTCGGGTCCTGGATGCCATGGGCCCTGGCAACAAAGGAAATGGCGGCACGATGCCTTTGGGCCGTAGCCACCGACTTCCCAGCCCTACGTAAGGACATCAGAAAATGTACTACCCACTCTTCCTGACCCCAAAGTCCCCCTCTCTCAGCCCCCAAAAAGGCTAAATAGGCCTGAAACGCCCCTTCATATGCCTTCCTTGTCCTGGGTGCTAGACTCTCTCCCACGAGGTGACGAAGTTCGGGGCACCGAGAGACCAGAGAGCTTCGGGGAAGGGTGCCGGCTCTGGGTCCGCTGAAGGAAGGAAACCCGAGAAAGCCTGCATGTGAAAACGAGACAGTGCATCAGCAGCCTGATTCATCACCCCCGGGACATGTTTTGCTCTGAAAACCACGTTCAGTTGCATACACAGTAAGACAATTTCTTTGAGCAGCCTCAAAATCAATTTACAACGGGCTGCCTGACTATTGATGCATTCTACAACGGTCATATTGTCGGACCAGAACACGACAGAATGATCTCTGAACCCCTCAGGCCAGGTTCTCAGGGCCACCAGAATGGGAAATAGTTCAAGGAAAGCAATATTACTCGTCAGCCCCTTCTCGTGCCACCATGGGGGCCACCTTTGTGCAGACCATTTCGTGCCGAAGATGGCGCCAAAGCCTATGCTTCCTGCTGAATCTGTCCATAGCCCAAGCTCTTCGGAGGACACGGCTGGCTTGTTCCAGACGACTCGACCATTGAAGTCCGCCAAAAATGCTAACCAAATTCGCATGTCCTGGCGGACCTCAGCCGATAACCTCGTACGATGATGACCCTCCTTTAGGCCAACCATCGCTTGGGCAATTGAGCGGGAAAAGGGGCGGGCCATTGGGATCACCCTCAAGGCAAAGTTCAACTTTCCCACCAATTGTTGCAACTGATGCAGTGTAACCTTAGATGCATTTAAACATACTTGGAGGGCTGTCCTGAATTTCAACACTTTGATAGCTGGTAAACGGAAACACCCCTCCCTTGAGTCCAACTCGATCCCCAAAAACTCGAGGCAAGTCGTGGGACCCGTAGTTTTACCCGGTGCCAATGGCACGCCAAAATGACCCATCAACACACAGAATTCAGCTAAGGCCTGGGCACATTCGGAATTTCCGGCGGGGCCAAGGAACAGAAAGTCGTCAAGGTAGTGCATTACATTTCGGAAACCCGTTTTCTTAGTGAACACCCATTGCAGGAAAGTACTGAATTTTTCAAAATAAGCACATGATATAGAGCATCCCATTGGCATACACCTATCCATGTAAAATGACCCCTGAAACCCGAATCCCAGAAGACGCTGGTCGTCTGGGTGTACCGGGAGCAACCGGAACGCTGACTCGATATCTGATTTCGCCATCAACGTTCCGGGCCCCAGGCGATTCAAGATGGCTACTGCCTCATCAAACGATGCGTATCGCACCGAACAAACTTCTGGATCAATTGCATCGTTCACCGAAAGACCATGTGGAGCAGACAAATTATGGATCAAACGAAACTCACCTGGGTCCTTCTTGGGGACCACCCCTAACGGAGAACAGACAAAACCCGGTACCGGGGGTACACTAAACGGGCCGGTGACCCGTCCCCGGCTAACCTCTTTCTGAATCTTCTCTTGCACTACAGATGTATGTTGAAAAACGGAAAGTTGATTTTTGCACGTCCCTACACCCTGAAAGTCCCCCACCGGGATGCGGAAACCATGTGTAAAACCGTTCCGCAGCACCCCGGCAGAAGTACGATCCGGGTATTCGCTGAGCCAGGGAATCATTGCCAAGGTATCAATCGGGGTTGGTAAAGGCGCCCCTCGGACTATCTTAGACCTGTTTGGCGCCTCCCTTTCCCCCATTCTCACTCGTTCTGGCTCTGCACGATGACTCAGGATGGGACGACCCACAAGTACTACATTCGTGTTTGAATTTACACGATCCCGGAGGCCTGGTACATTTCCCTTTGTTGAAATTAAAGCAGAAACCCTTTCTCCCTGTATTGCCTGCGGGTCTCGAATAATCGTCGGTGCTCGTACTTGGTCGAAAGGGCGTCCCCACATTTTGGCGGGAGTAGTCAACAACATTGCTCCCAACCAATGGCATTTTTAACATTCCTGATTCCTTCATTTTATCCCATGTCACAGAATCGTAACAATCCCAAGTCAAACTCTTGTTATGCTCCTTTTCTTTCCTGAACAGATTGTCATAACAGAACCAATGGTTACCTTGATACGCTGTCGAGTAACCCATAATTCGTGATTGATAAATGGGAAATTCGGGAAGCAACTCGGGCCTACGTTCCCCCAAAATCGATGTAAAAATACCCCACGCATTGCCCCAGTTGCCAATATTCTCATTTACCTTAAAGGCGGCCATTTTTGCGCGCCAAACACTTGGATGCATTAAGTCCTTCTGACTTTTGACATGCTCTACCTCATAATGATCGACAAGCAGGGAGAATATATTCACGTATTCCCCCGCCCAAATCCTTTCTTTTATTGCTAAAGGAACATGCTGCCCCAATCTTTCTCTACGAGAGGGTGCTGACTCGTCCCTTGCGATCGGCAATGGCCGCTTACCTGAACCGGATGCTGCTTCTGCCACTTGTGGCTTTTCTATCACTGCTACCGGTGCGGTCACCTTGGCTGCTTCTTTCTCCTTACGCAGCTTTCTTACCAGCGCCTGTGCCTCGGCAGCCGTGGCGCCCTCAGTACTATCGCCCAACCATGCTGCTAGCTGTGCTGCCAGCTCGGGGGGCATATCCTCGTTGGTTGTCGGGGTGATGACAACTGGGATTGGATTCCCCTCCATCGGTAGCGGGGTCGGCACCTCGAGCGGGGCAGAGGGAGCCGGGACATCGCCCCCGGCTGGAACCCTTCTCGGCCTCTTAGGTCTCCCTCCAGCCGGTGGTAGGCCCGATCCCTCCTCACCGTCTCGCTCCGCCAGCCGCTTCTTTATGTCGGACATATCCTTACAAAGGGCCCGAACCATCTGCTCAGTCGTCATTCTCTTTGCGCCTTTCTTGGGCATCTCTCCGACGAAGTATCTAGAAGACAAAGAAAAAGATCAAAACGCTCAAAATTGGCTCTTCGTTCTGTCCCGAGCTCACGTGTAGCGAGGAGGTGCAGCTTCGGAGCACAAGAACAAGAGGACGTCTTCTGGTCTTGCGTCTCTTTTTATCCGTCTTCAGGGCGGGCGTAAACCCGCCCCTGCCTGCCCCTAGGGCGGGGCTGGTTACGTTGGTGTCTAGGCCAGCCCACTCTAGGGCGGGAAAAAGCGCGCCCCGGCTACGCCGCTTCGGGCATACCAGCCGAGACGCGCCTCCCGCCCAAAAATGGCTTCCCGGGGGGATCGAGGCACTCCGCCATACGTTCGGGGGGACCGAGTGGTCGCCCCTTTCCACACTTCCTCTTCCAATGCTCAAATCTGTTACAAAGAAGGCAAAAGGTCACTTTCTTCAGATCATCCCCAGTCCTGCAGTGTTGCAGATATCTAACATGAGCCTGGCAACTGACCCTCAGTGCACCTGTACTCACGCTAAGGTGTATGTTTTGGTCACCAGAGGTGTGTGGGTGGGGATACAGGCGATTCAGAAGCGTTGGTTCTCAGCTGTGAGTACCGGCTGGTTTAACACAGTGATCTTTGACAGAACACTTCAGAAAACCACAAAGGCCTAAATGGTGCTTGTAAACACAACATTAGTAGACCTCTAATGTCTCTAATTTTTAAATCAAAGAACAGTATTGCACAAACTTTTTTTTTTTTTTTTTGTTTTTTTTTTTGGTGTAAGACATTTATTCTTGACCAAGGATAGAGAAGATGTACACTGCGTCACGCCAACAACCCGGAGGCAGGCCGCTATCAGGAAGGTCATACAGAGATTACTGAGAGACAGACTGGAGGCCATCACCCAGCCGGTTGAAACATATAGATGTAATCATGAAATACAATAAAATGTTGAGCGTATGCAGTACAACTTCAGCAAGTAAACGGTCTTACTTTTCGCACAGTGCTGTCGACATTTGAAAGATATTTGAAAGCAATAATGCCGCTCCTAAGTATGTAGCGGTCAATCACCCGCCACAGCGGTCAATGAAAAGGATGTGCCTGTCAGCACCATTTTTCTCCCAACAGACCCCCCCAACAAGCCAAACCAGAAGCAACAAACATTGGTGCAAGTACATGGAAAAAACATCCACACAACATGTCAGTCCACAAAGAGGTCATATGGGCCAGCCTCAGGTCATGTAGAGAAAGGGCTAGCGATATCCAGGGCGAGAGCGTAAAGTTACCTTGTCTGCTCACGTATAGGCGAGGGGTGGGCGGGCGGTGGGGGGGGAGGGGGGCAGGGCGAATGACTAGGTCACAAGACTACCAGTGGGGCGCGGGGGGCCAGGGATTTGATCCGGGTCAGCGTGGGCAGCAGTCGCACAATGTGCGTCCGGGCAGGGTTTGTCAGTGTTAGCGCAGGATTGCGGGATCACCTCAATTTACTTACGCATCGCGCACCTTCAGCCCATGTCGTCTGAAACACTCGTATCACGCGAGGTACCTGGGGTGTCTGAGCTCGTGCGTGCTGTGGTCCACTGTATAAACGGGCCCCATATGTCAGCGGGTCTGGAAGCGGTGGGCATGGTCTCCCAATAATGCGTCAATTGCGTGTGGCCGTAAGTCACGTCTCTGATCCAGCTCTCAAGAGAGGGGGGGGCCGGTCTGCCCCATTGCAGTGCTATCTGTCTCTTGGCATATAAGAGGAGTAATGCATGTAGTTTCCTGTCACAGGGCTCAGTAGCCTTAACATACCCCAGCAGACCCAGCAGTGGGGAAGGTGAATCCTCCCTTCGGGTGAGTATTGCACAAACTTTGAGTTTTGTTTTCGAGTTCTATGCTGTTTTTAGTATCCTTCACAAAGGAAACATAGTTGAAGAAAAGCTGTCTTCAGCACAACCGCACGTGTCAGAAAGGAAGTTTCTTCACTCCTAAATTTGGTCAAACAGAGGGGCAGATTTACAAGAAAGTGACGTATCTATAGAGATGCATCACTTTCCCTGCGCCACCCTAAAAAATGCTAGTGCCACCATGGATGCACCGTATATACAATACGGCGCACCATGGGAGAAGGATTGACAGATGCTTCAGAAATTCTGACGCATCTGTTGGGGCAAAAGTCACACATTGCTGGAGTCCTGACGCAAGCCCAACGCAACTCAAGCAATGCATTTTGTGGCCTATTCCCACTACACTCCTCAGTAAGGTTTTGACGCAGTGGCGTCCTAAAAGTGACACAGTGAAATCTTGTAGATTTCACTGCTTCATTTTTATAAGGCTTTCCTGCGTAGGAATGCCCCCTGCATACATTATATCTGACACAGGGCTTTACAACGTGACACATCTCCCTAGATGCATTGCGTAGTAAATAGGGCGCATTGATTGTGCCGCCGTTGCGTCAAAATAATTGACGCAATGGCGGCGTAAAGAGGTGCAAGGGGATTGTAAATCTGCCCCAGAATGTTTAGCCAAGAGCAAATACGCTAATATGGTCATAAATTTAAGAAGAAAGCATTTTCAGTAAGATGTATCTCTTGGAAATGACGACGGGAGCAGTGACCAGCAGAGGGCGCCAGATCCATCTGCTGACGGTCCGGGCTCCTGCTGTTTATGTGTGTTGTTTACGTCCACTCGTGTTACAATGAGTCACCCCACGCCGGATCCCATCTACACAAGTGTCTCCTAGAGAGGCTGCGTTGCCAGAGCACAGATAGTTGCTCCAGTGATGCCCTATTTTAGAAATATGCCTTTGAATTTTTAGGCATTCAGTGAAGCCAGGAATGTGGCGAATTCTCTCTCAGCCACTAGATGGCAGTGTATAATTGTAAACACTAAAACGATTATCACAGTGGTGCTTGATGACAGCGAACCTTAAAATTAAGGCTCACAGTTTTCTGTTTTTACTGATTTATACAGATAAATACAGACAAAAAAACATCGGGCCATATTACGAAGAACGGTGATAGCATTATCGTTGCTTTAGCGGCAGGAAACTGCATCTAAAGCGGCGATAAGGAATTTGATAATATGTCCTTCTGAAGGGAAACAACAGTTACAACGCAACTTTTACAACGCATTCTGTTACAACGCACACCATTACAACGCAGAATCCTTTACAACGTATGCCTTTACAACGCATGACATTACATAGCAGATGCTATTACAACGCATGCCATTACAACGTAAGTATTGGTAAGTATGTCATTTTATTTAATCATTTATTTTTAAATTTAAATTAAATAAATGTATTTAAGTAATAGTATATTTTTAGTTTTGGGTTTTGGGGTACAGGGGTATTTTTAGGGTTCAGGGCTGTGTATGGGTTATGGGGTACAGGGGTATTTTTAGGGTTCAGGGCTGGGTTTGGGTTATGGGGTACAGGGGTATTTTTAGGGTTCAGGGCTGGGTTTGGGTTATGGGGTACAGGGGTATTTTTAGGGTTCAGGGCTGGGTATGGGTTATGGGGTACAGGGGTATTTTTAGGGGTTCAGGGCTGTATTTGGGTTATGGGGTACAGGGGTATTTTTAGGGTTCAGGGCTGGGTTTGGGTTATTGGGTACAGGGTTTTTTTTAGGGTTCAGGGCTGGGTTTGGGTTATGGGGTACATGGGTATTTTTAGGGTTCAGGGCTGGGTTTGGGTTATGGGGTACAGGGGTATTTTTAGGGTTCAGGGCTGGGTTTGGGTTATGGGGTACAGGGGTATTTTTAGGGTTCAGGGCTGGGTTTGGGTTATGGGGTACAGGGGTATTTTTAGGGTTCAGGGCTGGGTATGGGTTATTTGATATTTGATATTTATGTGCATTTGTAAAGCGCTAGCGTTCGCTCCCAAGGGAGCATCATGGCGCTGGGCAAGCTGCGGAGAATAACTGAAAGAGTGAGGTGTGATAAAGGGAAAAGCTAAATGGCAGCCAGGACGGAGGAGTCTAGTTGTTTGTTGGTAGACCCATGTCTTGAGAAGTTTTCTAAAGTTGTTCTCATTTTCTATGGATCCGAGGTTGACAGGTAAATTGTTCCAGGCTTTGGCGGCCAGAACATTGAAGGATTTCCCACCCTTGGTCTTATATTTGAATCTGGGGATTAGAACCAGATTTGTCCCAGAGGATCTCAAGCAGCGCGGGGGGTTATAGCGCGTGAAACGATTTGCGAAGTAGCGGGGCCCTGTATTTTGCATGGTTTTAAAAACTGTAAGGAGCAGTTTAAAGAGGATTCTTTTATGCAGTGGCATCCAGTGCAGCGAATTTAGGGCTGCAGGCGCTGATGACCTTCTGGGGAGTTGTAAAACCAGTCTAGCTGCAGCATGTTGGATGCTCTGCAGCTTTCTGAGAGTAGATTTTTTCACTCCGGCCATAAGGCCATTGCAGTAGTCAAGTCAGGAGAGTGTGAGGGCTACCGCGACTGACTTTCTGGCTGCAATTGGGAGGAAATTAAAAAATTTCTTCAGAGATTTTATTAGTCCAAAGCAGCGACCGGCAGTAATCTTAACGTGGTCATCGAAAGAAAGAGATGAATCGAATTGCAAGCCTAGGTTTCTGGCTGATGGAACTGCACTTGGGGGGGCCTCTGAACCTGGGGGCCACCAATCTTTCGGGCAGAAAGAAAGATTTTTACCTAATGGGATGATTTCCGTCTTAGCACTGTTGCATCTAAGATGGTTCGTGTTTAACCACTTAAAGACATCAGAAAGGCAGTTTTTAAACCGGAGATCTGCGTCAGTCCGCTGTTTGTCAATGGTGACGACCAATTGAGTGTCGTCAGCGTAAGACGTGACAAGAATCCCATGTGATTCTATCACAGCTAAGAGGGGTGCCATGTAGATGTTAAAAAATAAAGGGCTCAATATAGACCCCTGGGGCACTCCAGATGTGATGAATTTTTCGCAGGATAGGTGGGGTCCAAGGGACACAGTCTGAGACCTATTTGATAGAAACGATGAGATCCAGGCCAAGGCTGTGTCTGTCACGCCAATCTCTCGCATTCGATTAATTAGGATGGAATGCAAGATAGTGTCGAACGCTGCTGTGAGATCCAGCAGGATGAGGACTGCTTGCTTGCCCTCATCCCGCAGGAATTTGATGGAATCAGCAAGCTCGATCAAAGCTGTTTCGGTGGAGTGACCGGAGCGGAAGCCCGATTGCTGAGGGTGTAGGATATGGGGTACAGGGGTATTTTTAGGGTTCAGGGCTGGGTTTAGGTTATGGGGTACAGGGGTATTTTTAGGGTTTAGGGCTGGGTTTGGGTTATGGGGTACAGGGGTATTTTTAGGGTTCAGGGCTGGGTTTGGGTTATGGGGTACAGGGGTATTTTCAGGGTTCAGGGCTGGGTTTGGGTTTATGGGGTACAGGGGTATTTTTAGGGTTCAGGGCTGGGTTTGGGTTATGGGGTACAGGGGAATTTTTAGGGTTCAGGGCTGGGTTTGGGTTTTACACTAACTGGATTTTAAATATTATTTTATACACCTACACTATTTGAAAAAAATATTTAAATATCTTTACAAATATATTAATAGAAAATGTATTTAATAAATAAAATGAAGTCAATATTTATTAATTACATTTGTTAAAAAATAATATACTTACCTAGACGTACGTTGTAATGGCATGCGTTGTAATAGCATCTGCTATGTAATGTCATGCGTTGTAAAGGCTTCCATTGTAAAGGAAACTGCGTTGTAAAAATTGAGTTGTAATGGTGTGCGTTGTAAAAGTTTGCGCTGTAACGTCATGCATCCCCTTCTGAATTCCCATAGAAGCCTAGCTTCAGGTATGGGGCGAGATTCTAGAGTGCAGTGAATATTATAGTATTAGCTTTCAGTTGAGCCTGGAGAGCCTAGCCCTTGAGGAATGTTTTGATATTGGATACTATAATATTCACTGCACTCTAGAATCTCGTCCCATAATGCTTTGCAAGGTCTTTGATTGAGATTGTATTTTTGCCCATAACTGACTGTGCTTGGGGTGGTCCTAGGAGGATGGGACCACCACCAAATCATTCAGCATGATGTGCTCTTGGTGTTCAAGGCATCTGCTTGGTTCTCTCCCTAGGTTAGGGAGGACCCCAAAAACATCACCACTCTCACTGCTTGCTTTCTTTTTATTTTCACTTCTGTGAGATGACTATATGCATTTTAGCATGTAAAGATAGAGTTAGTTGTTGTTTAACTAATGGTACTGTTTGCTATAATTTTATTTACACTTTTGTGAGATGAATATATACGTTTTACCATGTAAAGATAGTTATTTATTGTTTTACTAAATGCATGTGAAATTTCTGTTTTATTGTTGGAAAGTGGGTTATTGGTAGGGGCAAATGTATGTCTGCCAATGTTAATAAGGCAACTAACACATGGTAGGACCCAGCATAGGTCTTAAAAAAGCAGACAGGCTTAACTTCAAAGACAGGTATGTAAAGCATTTAAAAACACAATTTCAGTAAACAATTAAGACACAACACATAATAAAAATCCAACACCAATTTATAAAAATAGGACATATTTTTATCTTTTAAATGACACTAAAACAAAACAAATCCACTGTAAGGAGCCAGAGATATGAATATTTAAAGATTAGTCACTTTCTAGTGCTTAGAAACCAACAGTGTCCCTTTTAGTCATTTTGTTCTCTCTGACAGGGACACCTTTAGAAATTGTTCTGGAGAATCTCACCAAATGTGCTGTGCGGCCTTCTCAAGCAAGCAGGGACCAGTTAGAACTCCTTCCTGAACTTCTGCTTGGGGGTCCCAAAGTATCCAACACACAATCCAAGGTTCTGGAATCTCCAAGAGGGTCCTTAAAAAGTGTGAAACTTCAATTCCGCAATCCACTTGAACAAAACCCTTACAAATCCACTGGTACTCCAGGCTGGGAATTCTTTGGGGGGATGTCCCGATGTACTCTGTTAACCTGTAGCTTGCAGAGAGTCCACTCTTTAGTACTTTTGCAGCAAGGTAATCCACAGGGCTGCAGTTTCAGTTGGTGCAGTCTTCAGAGGTCAGGCCTTAAAAATCTTTGCACAGCAAAACCTCTCAGCAGGGCACTTCTTGCTTCAGTAAGTTTCATACAGTAGATCTGGAGGGCTCTGCCCCTCTCAGATAATTATTCCAAGTTCTCTGGGTCAACAGGAGGTCACTTCTGCCCAATGGGAGCAGGGTAACTCCTCATAGTTATGACCACATCCTGTAGAGTGTGGCAATATTTTGTCCCAGAGTGCATCAAATCTTCCAAATCCATATGGCTGATTTTTCAGCAAGGAGGTAAGAGCTGGCCAAAATCACCCCCTGGGATGGCTTATTTCCATAGACTCTCCCCCTACCATCTGCACATACCTTCCCTAATCCTGGGTCTGGTGGGGGTCAACAGTGCAAAGTGGAAACTGATACTGTGGCCATCTCTCTGCCTTTGCAGACCATGGTTTACGACTCCTCCCCCTGGCCTTGCATTTCTATTGAACAGCACACTGCCCTGCCAGCAGAGCCAGTTAACCCCAGGGGCTCTTTATCACCTCTTCAAAGCATCTTGGCTAATTCACTTAACTCTGAACAATCAGGGCAGACCCCTTGAAGGCTGATTATTGGATCCACAAACAAGAAATTCTAATAACTTCTGGTCTGTACATTTCAGAAGAAATTCAACAATATAATATTGTTGGATTGTTCACTATCATTCTAGGAAGTTTTTGAAAGGTAGCTCTATCTCCTTCCTATCAGAAGTTATTATTTAATAACTTCCTGCAATGTTAACCTATGGGCCATGGGATTTGCAATGGGGAAAACATATTTTATAAGTATTTCCCTAATATTCGACAGGATTCCCACCCCCTGTGCAACCAGGGGAGACTTTAGGGGTACTGAATCTGCAGAAATGTTGCAGATCCTCCTTACCCAGAGCTCCTAGCATGAAGGTCAAATTTGAGCAGCACTTTAACACAATGTGGGGAGTGAAATTTAAAAATCACTTTACCCAGGCATATAACAACTCATTTTATAAGGGTGTACCTTATGCATATCTGACCCCCCCCCCTCCACCCCTGGGATACCTAGGGAAGACCCAGGTGGTCCGTAATATACCAAAACATTGTAGGTTATCCATTTTTAAGTGCCCCTTACACCAAAGTCAAGTTTGGGCACAATGTACTTTTTAAAAGCAGTCCTGGCACCCTGGGCTGTTTTTAAACTGACCTCAGGCTTCAGCAGTGCACACATGCAAGTGCAGAAAAAGCTGCTAGCCTCTAAACCGCCATGTCCCAGGGTACTGGGGACTTCTATATAGTTTTAACCCCCTGCCCTATTATGTACTAGGGGCTTATGGGATAGGTCATGCCAATTACAGGGATAGCCCACCATAGTGTACCCTAGTGTATGTCAGGTGTTTTAACTGTATTCTAATGTGTTCCTTTCAGCTTAGCACTGGCCCTGAGCCTGGTTAGGCAGAGCCCAGGGTCAGACAAAATCAGTTACCTCCAGCATCAGTCAGCAAAAAGTTAGGGGGTGCCCAGGATGAATTTGCAACATTTATTAACTGAAATGAGGTGAGTTTCTCAAAAACGCAATTCATGCAAAAACTCTGGAATAAGCTACTGCACCCACAACCCTATGATAAAGCAATTTTACCTTTACATGCAAAAAGCATATAACCAATTCATAAAAGTGAACTTTGAAAAATATCAGGCAATGACAGAGGTGATGATTTTGAGGACCAAGTAGATGCCTTGAACACAAAGAGCATATGATTGTGCTGACCTCTGAGGCGGAAGCCGGAGGACTTGTTCTTTTAAAACTGTTTAATTGATTCTGTTAAAAAATCTATTTACTCACTTTCACGGGCACTGTGCACCGCGCCGAGCAGTCCCCCGCAGACCCCCTGACACAGCGGATCTTATCGCTGCACCAGGGATTCCCCTCCATCGCGGTTACAAGGCGGAGACACGTCCACACGGGAGGCCACGCCCACCCGCTAGCATACTTAAAACGCCGATTGAAAGCGCGACAGTAGATTGTGCTGACCTCTGAGGCGGAAGCCGGAGGACTTGTTCTTTTAAAATTGTTTAATTGATTCTTTTAAAAAATCTATTTACTCACTTTCACAGGCACTGTGCACCGCGCCGAGCAGTCCCCCGCAGACCCCCTGACACAGCGGATCTTATCGCTGCACCAGGGATTCCCTCCATCGCGGTTACAAGGCAGAGACACGCCCACACGGGAGGCCACGCCCACCCGCTAGCATACTTAAAGTGCCGATTGAAAGCGCGACAGTAGATTGTGCTGACCTCTGAGGCGGAAGCCGGAGGACTTGTTCTTTTAAAATTGTTTAATTGATTCTTTTAAAAAATCTATTTACTCACTTTCACGGGCACTGTGCACCGCGCCGAGCAGTCCCCCGCAGACCCCCTGACACAGCGGATCTTATCGCTGCACCATGAATTCCCTCCATCGCGGTTACAAGGCGGAGACACGCCCACACGGGAGGCCACGCCCCCTTCACCCCCTACAAATGTGCCAGCCACGCAAGCGCAGTGGACGAGCGCAGCGGGAGCGCCGTTTGCGCCCCGAAGGCGCGCCTAAGGCAAGCCCGTCTGCGCCTGTCCGCGCTCGACCGGGCTTAGGGCCAGAACCCATGCCGGAGCCAGCTCCCACAAGGGTAAGCTATTCGCGTTGAGACCTTCTTAGTCTCAGACCCACCAACGATAGCATTTGCAACTATGTGCATGATCTAGACGGACCCTTCACTAGCTGCATCATCTGCAACCCAATCCTGCTACAACTCCCCAAGCCACCAGTCTCCCCCCCGGGCCTTAAACTAGCCGCATTAAACTGCAGGTCTCTACCCATGCATGCTCTGCTCATTAATCACCTCATAGCAGACCACGACCTGGATATTCTGTTCCTCACAGAAATGTGGCTCACTGACCACTCGGATTCGGATGTAGTCATGGCCCTACCCCCGGGCTTCCTTATCCAGTCCCAACCACGTCCCACGGGCAGAGGAGGCGGACTTGCCATCCTCTACCGGGATCACTTCTCTTGTAGATCTAGCGATGCCCAAATCCTGGATTCTGAAAGCTGCCTTTTCACCATCCAGCTAGCCCCGACAAGTACGCTGTCTGGCCTACTGGTATATCGTCCCCCTGGCCATTTTGGCCCTTTTGCGGGCGCTCTCCTTGAATCTATATCATCCTTGGCCCATCTTACCTCCAACTTCTCTATTCTAGGAGACCTAAACATCCACTTCGACGACCCTCTAGACACAGGGGCATCCGACCTGATCACTGACCTGGCGGCCTACGGCCTTCATCTTACCAACTCCGGAGCCACACACAATAAGGGACATCTTCTAGACCCAGTGTTTACTAACATACATTCCCTACAAACCAAAGAGTCCTTTCCCCTCCCGTGGACGGACCACTTCTTGGTCGCTATCCACTTGCCAGGGGCATTCAGGAAACCCCACAAGCCAGCTACCTATACCAGGGACAGGGCATGGGCCAGACTCTCGGCGGAGGACTGGACCAGAGCCCTAAACTTAATAACCCCTGGTTTTCCGGATGACCCGGCCACTGCCGACAGACAGTTCAGGGAGTGGATTTCCACCTCCCTCGACTCCATCCTCCCCATAAAAACTTGTGAGGAGAAAAACGGGAAAATTGGCTCTGCCCCTTGGTACAGCCCTGAACTTAGATCTCTCCGCAAAGAATGCAAAAAAGCAGAGAGACTGTGGGGAAAGGACTGGCTCCATTCCAGTAAGGACACCTACCGTAGGTCGGTGAGAATCTATAAATCCACCCTGAAGCTTGCTAAAGCCTCCTACTATGACGCCAGAATAAAAAATTCCACCAACTCGGCGAGAGAATCTTACCTCATCGCCAAAGAACTGCTTAAAATACCAGTGCCACCTTCTTTGCACCCACCTCCACCGGACAGAAGTAACGAACTGGCAACCTACTTCGGTTCCAAAATTGCCCGGATACTATCCCCCCTCCCACCCCCTAGTCCATCCAACCACACGGACATTGAGGTGGCCACCAATCCTATAGGTAACACCTCACACCCTCAGCTGTCCACATTTAGAGCAATATCTCTGGACGAAGTAGTGTCAACCATGGCCAAGATGAAAAGCGGCTCTCCTCTTGACCCGGCCCCTGTCAGATTCCTGAAAACAGTGTCCCCTACCATAGCTCCCACTATCATGGAACTAATCTACAACTCTCTATTGCAAGGCTCTGTTCCTCCAAGCTGGAAGAGCGCTGTTGTCAAGGCTCTTCTAAAAAAACCTCAACTAGACCCCGCGGATATGGCCAATTACAGACCGATCTCGCTTCTCCCATGCATTAGCAAGATGGCTGAGAAATTGGTTAATGTGCAACTGTCCCAGTACCTCGAAGCCAACAATCTCCTGCGTCGGTCTCAAACTGGATTCCGCCCTGGCCATGGCACGGACACCTCCCTCCTCACTGTCATCGAGGAGGCAAGGTGCATTCTGGATTCAGGAGGGTCAGTGGCTGTGATCCTCCTGGACCTCAGTGCAGCCTTTGATACGGTGGACCACCGTGTCCTTCTCCATCGGCTGGCCGGGGCAGGAATCGCGGGCGCTGCGCTCGCTTGGATAGACTCCTTTCTATCAGGCCGCTCATTCCAGGTTTGGGACGGCAACTCACACTCTGCCCCTCTTCCACTCTCAAGCGGAGTCCCCCAGGGGTCGTCGCTTAGTCCCACCCTGTTTAATGTATACATGGCCCCTCTTGAGGATGTCGTTGCCCCATTCGGGATAAAGATAGTGAGCTACGCGGACGACATGCAACTGGGCGTCTTACTATCTCACCTTGACAACCACCCAGATAACCTATTGAATTGCCTCCAGGATATCCACAACTGGATGTGCGAGTCATCTCTAAAGCTCAACGGAGCAAAAACTGAAATCATGCTCATGGGCAAGAAATGGACAACCATTCCCCCTTCGGTCTGGCCAGACGTTTTCGGTGAGGTGCCCACTCCAAAAAAAGAAATCAAGACACTGGGAGTCTGGCTGGAACCTGAACTGACCATGAAGACCCAGGCAGCCAAAATAGCAGGAACCTGTTTTGGACTCATGTGATCTATCCGCAAGATCCTTCCACTTCTTCCTCCCTTATAAAGGAAACTACTGGATCAAGGTCTGATTCTTGCCCGGCTAGACTACAGCAACGCCGTCTACCTCGGTGCCCCTGAATCCACCCTGGCTAAACTCCAACGCACGCAAAATGCGGCTGCGCGGCTCATTATGAGTCTCCCCCCCAGAGCCTCGGCCAGACCTGCGCTCAAGGACCTACACTGGCTGCCAGTGCGTCAGAGGGTAGAATTCAAGGCTCTGTGCACTGCCCATAAACTCATCAACGGCCTAGGCCCCGCTGTCCTGAAAGACATGGTCACCCCCTACATAGCCCCCAGACTCCTGCACTCGGACAACGAATGCTTAGCCATTGTCCCTAGATTCAGGAAGGTACGCACCGGCGGTCGACGCTTTGCAGTAAAAGCGTCCTCAGGATGGAACTCACTCCCCCGCAGCCTGCGTCTGGAACCCTGTCATTCTTCTCTTTTGTAAAAAACTGAAAACTTTTCTTTTCCCCAAATAGTACCTCCCCAATCTCCCCCCCCCCCCCCCTCCGGTCTCCACTAATTTCACAGCGCGGGGATGCCTCCGGGTCACCAGGCGCTCTATAAATCGCTAAATAATAATAATAATAATAACAATCATGCTCAATGATTGTGGTGGTCCCATCCTCCTAGGACCACCCCGACAAAGTTATTGGCAATAATGCAATGCCAACCAAAGGCCCAGCAAAGCATTATGGGGCGAAATTCTTGAGTGCATTGAATATTATAGTGTTAGCTCTCAGCTGAGCGGGAGAGCCTGCCCCTCGAGGAATGTTTTGATATTGCATACTAGAAAATTCACTGCACTCTAGAATCTCGTCCCATAATGCTTTGCAGGGCCATTGGTCGGGATTGTATTTTTGCCCAGAACTGTGCTTGGGATGGTACTAGGAGGATGGGATCACCTACAAATCGTTCAGCATCAAATTGTGTTTAAGGCAGCTGCTTGGTTCTCTCCCTAGGTTAGGGAGGACCCCAAAATCATCATCTCTCTCACTGTTTGCTGTATTTTCATTTTTACTTTTGTGAGATGACTATATTATGAAAGGTATGTGGGGTTTCTGTTTTATTAATTGGCATGAGACGGAGTTGCGGAGCGGAGTTCACTGAGTTTTTGTTCAACTCTGCAGAATTCCATGTAGTGGTACCCCGCTAACTACGCCCACCCTTCCGTATTATACAACAAATCCTGATAGCTCGTTAAAGCTGCGTTCAAGCTGCGAATGAATGCGACAGATAAATTGCAGAGGTAGGAAGCTGTTTACACTTACTGGAAAATTATGCTTGACCAAATTAACACTTATCTCAACACACACCAACAAAACAATAAAGTTTATGAAAATACTTTTGTTTATATTTAAAGAATGGCTTGTGCGTGTCTTGAGTCAATTTCCCTTCTACGGTTTTAACCAACGCGGAAAACTCTAGAACATTTGCTATAAAGTGATTTTTTTCCTTATTTGCTCCAAATGACACCAAAATAAAATATCCATATTCTTGTGGTTAGGGCAATAACATCTGCTACAGGTGTTAAATTAGAAATATTGCACAAATAAATAAATTGCCACCATTTAAAAAAAAAAAGTGAATTGCTCAGTTTAGTCGACCTTCTCGAAGTTGCTCTGCCAAAAGATAAATATAGCAGTCTCCAATGACCTGATAGCTTCTGTTTAGCTTGCTTTGTTTGCAGTAAATTAAACACGCAGAACCACAAATGCAACTACTTCAAAACAGAGATTATGAATCCTCTTATTAGTAATTCTTTTTCTCTCACTAACTTCGTGTGCTTGTTTCTCAATGAACAAATTGCCTTTCCAACATGGTGTCAGTTTTAATTGGACTGAACTGCCCCTCCACCCTGGTCCGATTTCAAGGTCTTTCAAGAGTATGAGTTTCACTTTCAGAAGAGAGCCTCCTGGTGTGACATCATCAACAGTATTTACATATTCATGATGATCTGCGATTTCAAAAGAATGAAAGGTAAGGCTGTTGTTAAAGTGTGAATAACTCACTAGACATCTTGGACTACATAAGAAACAGTAGCCATAGACAAGCTCACGTTTGAAAAGCACCCTTACTTTGAAATATTATGAAACGTAGGATTTATATATCCGCTTGATCGGCTTCAGGTTTGTTCTTGCTTTTGCAGCACATATACTCAAATTGGAACATGGGGCTTAAATAAACAGTGAGCGGCCATAAGCGCTGACTAGCAAAAGCACCCATTGGAGGCCTAGGGAGAAGACGCTGTTCCTTGACCGCTGCCTCGAACTATGGATCTCTTGACTGGGGGTGAATGTTTGCAGTTGTTTTGCATTACGTCCATCAATTGTGTGTCTTTTGCTTTCTCGCCCTAAGTGCGCCAGGTATGCCCAGACTTGGGTCCTGGGCTCACTGTGCCACTGGAATCAAACTATCCTGGCTGAAGAGGGGTGAAACCCCGAAACCAGTCCTAGGATGCTTGTTTCCGGTCCAGGGTGGACCTGGCTTGGCAGTTCGGGCTGGACTGGTCTCATGAGGCACAGGGCCAAGACTGATTTGCATATGACCATCTCTAAACTGGGGTGGCATGGTGAGCAAAAGAATGATGGATTTAACGCAGATCTCTTGACTGGGGGTGAATGTTTTGATTCGTTCTGCATTCCGTCCCTCAAATGTGTGTCTTTTGCTTTCTCGCCCTAATGAATGAATTTATTCTTGTAAAGCACACTTATACCCCAACTGGGGTTTCCTGGCGCTGTATTCATACTGCTGTGGAACCCTTCCTGGCTTTTCCCTGTGAAATGTCCACTCCTGGGCACCCCTAAGGTGAAGCCAGGCATTCCAGCGCTGTTGGGCCGTTGTGGAGATTAAGCAAGCTATTGCCCAGAGTTGCAGAGTGGGACCCATGATTAGAATGGGCACCAAGGCGAGAATTATCAGGTCTCTGGAAATTGAGCCCAAGACCCACCAAGGCGGAAATTGAACCCTGGTCCCGGGCCAGACCTCTGCATCAGGGTCTGCCGCTCTAACCATTGAGCCACACTTCTCCACAGTGTGCCAGGTATGCCCAGCTGTGGGTCCTGGGCTCACTGTGCCACTGGAATAGAATGGAATTGGATTTTTAAAGCGCGTGGCAACCCGTGGGCGTCCCAGTGCTGAGTGTGTGGAGCTGGCTAAGGAGCAGGGGTAACCTAGGGGAAAAGGCTGGTTTTTAGGAGTTTGCGGAATTTAAGTAGGTTTGCTTCTTTGCGAATGTTAAGGGGGAGAGAGTTCCAGAGCTTTTTGGAGTTATGGGAGAAGAGGCATCCACCTGTTTGTGCCTTCTTAGTTCTATGAGTTTTTGCAAGGAGGCGATGATTGGATCTTAGCTCTCTGTTGGCTTTGTAAGGAGTGATGAAGGCTCTTAGAATGGGGGGGCCTTTGCCCTGGATGATTTTGTGCATTATACATTGGGACTTAAATATAATTATCTCCTCGATTGGGAGCCAGTGGAGGGAACTTAGGGCAGGTTTAGCTGAGAACCGCTTTTTTGTCCCTGTGAGCAGTCTGGCTGCCGAGTTCTGGACGAGTTGGAGTTTGTTTGTGACAGACTCCGGAGAGCCTAAATAAAGGGCGTTTCCGTAATCTACTCTAGACAAGATGAGACCCTGAATGAGGAGTTTTCTAGAGTGGAGTGGTAGTAGAGGGAGGATTTTCCTTGCGGTGCGGTGCGGTTCGAAGCAGGCCAAAGCAGACAGCAGCGGTTTTCCTGGCTTGGGTTTGGAAGGTGAGGTCCTGGTCGAGCCAGACACCAAGGCTTTTTATTTCATTTTTTGGAAGGGGGGCTGGCCCCATGCATGTCGGCCGCATGGAGTTGGGGGTGAATGTGGCTTTGTTGCCCAGCACCAGAAGCTCCGTTTTATCTCCGTTGAGTTTGAGGAGGGAATTGTTCATCCAACTGGAGATTTCTGAGAGGCAGGACCGTATATTTTATGGGGAGTGATCCGACTGGTTTAGTGAGACGACCAGTTGGGTGTCATCTGCGTACATGATCAGTTTGATACCGAAAGGGGAGACGATATCCTCCAGTGGGGACATGTACGCATTAAAGAGTGTATGGCTCAGAGACGAGACTGCGGCACCCCGCATTGGAGAGGGATTGCTCGGGAGCGGACGTTGCCCTCTGATACCTGATAGGTTCTGTTTTCTATGAATGATTTGGGCCATGCTAGAGCTGACCCTGTGACTCCCAGGCTGTTGAGACGGTGAATGAGGATACAGTGATGAATCGTATCGAAGGCTGCGCTTAAGTCCAGGAGGATCACAGCTGCTGAGCCTTCTGAGTCCAGGATCTTCCTTATCTATTCTACAACTGCCACCAGGGCGGTGTCCGTGCCTTGTCAGGAGCGAAAGCCTGTCTGGGAGCAGCGTAGAAGCTCACAGGCCTCCAGGAAGGCAGAGAGTTGTTGGGTAACAACTTTTTCTGCAACCTTGCTGATTCCCGGTAGTAAAGAGATGGGCCGGTAGTTGGCCATCTCCAGGGGGTCTAGAGGAGTTTTTTTTAACAAAGCTCTTACTGTGGCTCTGACAGAAGAGGCAATAGTGGGGGTCAGTAGCTTCAGGATATTAAGGGGTGCGGGGTCTAAAGGAGAGCCACTTTTTATTTACTCTAAGATTGGGGGGAGCAACTCCACTGTTAGGGGGGAGAATGAATCTAGATGGAGTGCGTCATTTGAAGGGACTGGGGGAATGAGTACTGGTAGCTGATCGATGGTTGGGAGGGTTTTTAGGATATTTGGGATTTTAGTTGAGAGGAATTCTGCAAGTTCGTTACATCTACGGCCTGAGATGTCGGGGGTAGGGGGAGGGTCTGGGATTTTAAGAAGTTCTTGAACAATGCGGAATGTCTCCCTAGATGAGTTCGCAGAGGCTTGAATTTTCTCTTCAAAGAAGGCTGCCTGGGTAGTTTTAAGGGAGGTTTTATAAGACCTGATGGCTGCTCTATATTCTGTTTTGTTATTAGTGGCCCAGTTTTTCCTCCAAGAACACTCTAACTTTTTGCATTGTTTTTTCAGGTCGCGGAGTTCTGGGGTGAACCAAGGGGATTTGAAGGGTCCGCTCTTTTTTGGTAGGATTTTTCTGGGCAAAACTAGGTCAAGTGAGTTTTCAATCCAGGTTGTAAATTTCTTGTCTGCTACCAGGGGATCTGAGTCATGTGAGGGGGCAGTCCGCTCTAGTTCGCGTCTCCATTCGTCCAGGGGGAGTTTGGACCAAGGTCGTTCAATCAAGCTATCCTGGCTGAAGAGGGGTGAAACCCCGAAACCAGTTCTAGGATTCCTATTTTTGATCCAGGGAGGACCTGGCTTGGCAGTTCGGGCTGGACTGTTCCCATGAGGCACAGGGTCAAGACTGATTTGCATATGGCCAGGTCTAAACTGGGGTGGCATGGTGAGCAAAAGAATGATGGATTTAACACAGATCTCTTGACTGGGGTGAATGTTTTGATTTGTTCTGCATTCTGTCCATCAATTGTGTGTCTTTTGCTTTCTCACCCTTAAGTGCGCCAGATATGCCCAGACATGGGTTCTGGGCTCACTGTGCCACTGGAATCAAGCTATCCTGGCTGAAGAGGGGTGAAACCCCGAAACCAGTCCTAGGATGCTTGTTTCCGGTCCAGGGAGGACCTGGCTTGGCAGTTCGGGCTGGACTGTTCCCATGAGGCACAGGGTCAAGACTGATTCACGTATGACCAGGTCTAAACTGGGGTGGCATGGTGAGCAAAAGAATGATAGATTTAACCTAGATCTCTTGGCTGGGGGTGAATGTTTGATTTGTTATGCATTCTGTCCATCAATTGTGTTTCTTTTGCCTCAAACTATAGAAGCACAGGGCATCAGGGAGCACACAGATCACCTACACCCACTCACATTATGACATAACACATAAAACACAATACATGGATGAAGAGCTGTTCACCCTTTTTTTTTAAGTGCCTGAAAAGAAAGTAAAATAGAAAAAAAGAGAAGCTTATTGGCCCTGGGCGATACTACAGGAGAGTGAAGGAGTTGTGAAAAGGAGAGACATCTGATTCAGTGTCTATCCCTGCCCTGGCCCTTCCTAACGGATATCTGATGCAGACACAGAATAGGCCCCTTGGGATGGGTGGAGGACTGGAAGTCATATTTAAGTCTGTGTTTGCCTGCACTCTTTCCCCTCAAATAATTCCAGATTGTGAAAGTACTATGTTTAAAATAACTTTGTCTCACAATTTTACTTTCTCTGGACTCCTAGTATACCGACCTCTGGGCCCTGTCAAGGCCTTTCAGGAAGCCCTAGTACACACTATCTCCACTCTCACTCTAGGAGCAGTGAATTTTAATATCATAGGAGACCTGAATTTACATCTTGAACTTACTAGCTCCCATGAAATTGCTAACTTCTTGGGAGATCGGGAGGCTTGCCAACTGACTCAACTGGTGAAGGGACCGTCACACACAGCAGGTCATTTACTTGATCCTATATTTACAAATCTCCAGTCTTTGGAAGTCAATACCCCATTTCCTATGTCTTGGATGGATCATTTCCTTATTTCCATTCGTCTCTATATGCCAGGTACCCATTTGGCAACCCCTAGACAATCTTATATGAAGCGACCATGGCACAAACTAGACATGGCTGCCTTTGCCACTATTTTAAATGTGTCCTGTACAGACTGTCCCACTAACTTAGAGGAAGTGGATAGCGCTTTTAGGGGCTGGATCAATAACTCACTTGACCTCTTTATCCCTATGAAATTGACAGGGACCAAGCCCACACAAAGCCATGCTTGGTCCAATGGGACTCTTTACATAGAAAAGAAAAATAATTACATTTTGGAAAGAGCCTGGGGGCGAACGTATGACGTTGCCGCAAAAATAACCTACATGACTGCAATCCAAGCCTATCAAAAATTAGTTCAGAAGACTAAAACTGTGTTCTATGCTAATTTTATATCTTCTAGTCCCAACCCCTCCAAAACTATGTTCTCCTTGATGAAGGAAATGGTGAAACCTCAGGCAGGGATATCCAATATTACATCTACAAACACACAGTGTGAGTCACTAGCAGAGTATTTCATCAAGAATATGGAAAATATTTATGGCACTCTTGATACTAGGCAAGAAGGTTCTAAATCTTTAGAAGCCATTAACCCCTCAGCCAATTCTTCACTCTGTATCTACTCTTCCACCCACGTCCATTAAAGATCTGGATGCCTTAGCAGCTAAGGTTAAATCAGGCTCTCCCGATGATACTCTAAAGACTGATGTTTTTAGAAAACTTAAAAACTGTCTCATGATTGAGGGCAAGGAACTAATTATAATTAATAAGTCTCTTCTGCTGGCGGAAATCCCTAAATCATGGAGGCATGCTAAGGTTATCCCCTTACTAAGAAAGCCCACATTGGACCCATCTTTATCAGAGAACTTATGGCCCATTTCACTGCTTCCGTATCTAGCTAAGATTATGGAAACTCATGTTAATATCACTCTGACTCGCTATTTGGAGGTCAATGAGATTCTGGATAGTTCCCAAAATGGTTTCCATTCCAAACATAGTACTGAGTCGTCTCTTTTGGCGGTCACCAAGCAATTGTGGGCCACGCTGGATGAGGGGAATACGTCAGCACTGATACTGTTGGATCTAAGTGCAGCCTTTTACACCGTCTCTCATGAAATTCTGCTTCAAAGACTAAAAGAGATTGGTGTCAAAGACAAGGCACTGACCTGGTTCTCATTCTTTTTATCCGAGCGCTCGTTCCAGGTACATGCTCCTCCCTATGCATCCAGTATTCACTCTCTGGGATGCTGAGTCCTTCAGGGCTCGACCCTGAGCCTGACGGTATTCAATGTATATGTCCGCCCACCGGCCCTATTGGCCAAAGCACGTAATATCAAAATTGTATCATATGCTGATGATACACAACTAGTCTTCACCTTCTCTGACAATAGCGATCTTGACCAACTGAAATTTCGTGAAGATCTGCTGGCCATTTCTGACTGGATGGCGGGCAACTATTGAAAACTCAATGCTTCCAAGCGGAGGTGCTCTTACTCGGGAATAATACACATCAATGGGAAAGTCAATGGTGGCCCACAGTGTTGGGCCCCCTCCCCTACGGAAAACGGTAGTCAAGAACCTAGGGATACTGAGATGGGGACCTTTCATTTGAGCCACATGCTGAAAAAAGTAGCCAGGCTATGCTTTGGTTTTCTCCGTGGCCTTAAACCCATTCTGGGTTTTTTTGATGCCCCAATTCGGCAAACAATTGTCCAATCTGTAGTCCAGTCACGGCTAGATTACTGCAATAGACTGTTACTAGGGGCAAATAAAACTGTGACCAAAGGATTTCAACAAGTACAGAATGTGGCTGCACGTAATCTTTTTGGCGCACCCAGGCACTGCTATACTTCCAACCTTCTTCCTCGTCTGCACTGGCTGCCGATTGAACAGAGAGTTAAGTTTAAAACCCTCTGCACCACTCATAATATTCTTCCTGGTCAGGGCCCTCAAATTCTCCAGGGTCTGTGTATGACCTATGTCCCCTCTCGGGCCCTACGCTCTGCTAATCATCATCTGGCCCGCACCATTTAAGTGCATAGGCGTGGAGCAAGGGGCGTTCCTTCAGGGCTTGTGCCCCGATCTTGTGGAACTCTGCCCCTCTTACTGCCCGGAGTACACAGGATCCCTGGATTTTTATAAAACTGATCAAAACATGGTTCTTTTCCACCATTTAGCTCCATTCTCTTTACCTCTCGTCCGACTGCACTGGGACGCCCCGTTGCTAAGGCAGCCATGCGCACTACAAGAACATTTAATATAACATAACATAACATAACATAACATAACATAACATAACATAACCAGGAAGACAAATTACCCACCAGCAAGCAAGGAATTTTAAAAGGCATTTGATTTGACAAATGAAAAGCGATGGGAGGAGTTCAAGCCCACAAAGTACATATAACAGATCATCATGACAGCACAAGCGCTGTCTAGGCTGGACCTAATAAGAGATAGGGAAAATAAACAGTGAACTCATATTTTTACTAATTGAATACATTCTGTTTAATGGGCTCAGTGTGGAAAGAGAATCCACCTGAATACAAGACCCTTTACAGTTTAAGGGCCCGATGTAATTCTTGTCAGTGAGGATACTCCTTCACAAAGAAAACAGAGTATCCTCACCATCAAGAATTTGGTCCACCCGCTGCATTTAGATGCGGGAGCACTCTTGGGTTAATCATGGCAGAGGCTACTCTGTCTCTGCCGTAATTAATCCCCTCCAATGGCCCTGGACAGTACAGGTCCAGGGAGAAATGACTACATGTCCACCACCCAATTTAGGGGCTCATTAGGATCGCGGTTTTCCTACATCCTCCGGGCCGGGGGAAGCCACCGCCGGCCCGGAGGATGCGGGAAAACCGCTGCTGAGCCGCAAAAGACCCACCGCCATATTAGGATGGCGGTGGGTCTGGAAATCTGTCCGCGGCTTTTCCGCCGCGGTCGCCTTCCAACCTCGGCGGAAAAGCTTTAACATGGCTGGCGGTGTCTATGAGACACCGCCAGCCATATTATGATGGTGTAAAATGTATGCTTTTCCGTGGCGGCTTTTCCGCCGTGGAAAAGCATACGTACCTTCACTTCGGGGGCCCGTTGTGGGCCCCCTGGGTGAAGGGGGGGTGGGGTATGCACATGGGGGGTACCTATGGTACCCCCCTGCATTTGCATGAACAAAGCAGCAGGCACCGCGCGGTACCTGCTCCAAGCAGCACCCACCGCAATGTTAAAGATACAGGATGTGACCGCCAGGGTAGCGGTCACATCCTAATTTGGACGGAGGGACTGCCGCTGCCCCTGCGGATGGTCCCTCCTACTCTATGGTGGCGGACAGACTCAGGTCCATCCGCCATCATATTCGGCCCCTTAGTTAAGCAGATATCTTTTTTGATGTTCCTTACCGCTAGGAAAACCTGGCGGTAAGGTACAATGAAAACATTTTAATGCCCCCCTCCATGGGAGAACCCTACCATGGCAAGGAAAGCATATCTTTTTTCTTTACAAAAACAAAATCCTGTAAGGAAATCCAGATTCAAGATTTTCTGTTTGAAAAGAAAAAAAGATTACTGTTTGTTAGAGGGCACTCCTTCTTATGCAGCCCTATAAGAAACAGTAAATTGCACTGACAGGAACCGCAGTGACGGTGTTTCCTGCCGAAGCTTTCATAAATGTATAAATTTGGGGGACGGATTAGTCACGCCCTGGCAGACGCAAAGTCCTCTGCAAGGCCAATGGTGACTACTCCATCCAATAGGAAGCTTGGCCCATCTATGTAGTATATTAGAATTAGTACAGTTGTGTTAAAAACAAGCATTGGTAAAGCCATTAGAGCTTGCCCATACAATATCTATTGGTATTGCCAACATTTGTTTATCCATGTTGCACAACTGCACAGCTGGTGTGCAAAATGGCTGAAAGTAAAGAAAAAGAAGTGATATGAAGTGACCAAGGTTGACCGCATGATAGCGCTTTTATTTTCTCTAGCTTGAGCCACATTACACAGCAGTGAGGCCGCACTTTCTCTCTGACGGGACACAGGAAACACCAAGGACGTGGGAGGTGAGGTGAAGAGGGCAAACAACGACAAAGTGGAAGGGAGATGGAAGGACGGGGCAAGCAACGGCGAAGCAGGAGGGGGTAGGAGACGCAGGGGCAAGCAACAAAGACACGGGAGGATGTGAGAGGGATGGGAGAAGCAACAAGGACACGGGAGGATGTGAGAGGGATGGGAGAAGCAACAAGGAAGTAGAACAGAGTGGGAGAGACAAAGTTGCACAAGGATACAGGAAGGGGTGGAAGGGACAGGGAGCGGTAGAAAGGAGCGGCAAAGAGATGCATTCTAATGGTGTGCTAGAGTAAAAAAGCGTCTGAAAGTTCGCAGCCAATGGAAGGGCAGTGGCTGCAGACAGGAAACTGTACTTGGTCCATGCGGAACAGAACTTGACATACATATGAAGAGAATATGAAAGCTAGTGCTGCTAACCAATGAGGAGCAAGTAAATGTGAGGGATGTGGACGCCAATCAATGGTAAGTAACAGGCGAACTATAAACCCCTTTTTTAAAAAAATATTTTTATTTCACAAGAGGCTTGCAAGTGACAGTGTGTGTGCTGTCTCAGGTGAAATCTAAAAACAATAAAGTGACCCAAAGAATAGAGAGTCTAATCATTTAGAATATTACTTCAGCTTTGAGAGAAATGCATGAAAGAGAGATATAAGGGGAAGAGATGAGAAGAAGTGGTGATGGGAATGAGGGGGAGAAGGTCTATGCGCAATCCCAGTTGCTTGACAGTGCAGCAATCTTGTGCCTTCTTTAGAGGTGGGTGGTAACAGAAACTCCTCTGATTCCTAGAGGAAGCCCTACAGGGCTAGTATCTTGAGGGAAATATCACTGGCGGAGCCTCCTTCAGCTGTTTTATTCTTCCAGAAAGAGAGATTTCCCGTTACCGCCCTACTTGCTCATCAGTAGTACAACTGCCCACCGCAAGGAACAAGCAAGACCCTTCTCTGGCCTGGCTCTCCTTCTAAAGCACTTGAATCTCAAGGTACAATCAATACAAGGACAAGAATAATGCACTTGTGCAAATGTTAGAGGGGTATATTATCAAGGGGGTTTATCTCCGCTTTTTTGGCTTTAAAAGCCAAGAAAGCGGAGATAAAATGATCTCCCTATTACCTAGCTGCCGCTAACACCAGTTAGCGACAGCTAGTAGGAGATAGCGACCATCTTGGGCCCCACTTTGCATGTCAGTGATATTTATCACTAATGACATGCAAAGTGGGCGTGCCAAGATGTTAGCGACTGGAAACAGTCGCTAACATCGCTATCTCCTATTACCAACTTTTGGAGATATTTGCGCTAAGAGCAAATATCTCCAAAAGCTAACACCTGCCCTGAGCAGTTCTTAGCCATGTTATCCAATGGGAGGTGGATAACATGGCTAAGAGCATTAGCTCGGTAATGCATGAATATCACTGACTTTTCAGCGATATTCATGCATTGTGGCCGATTTTTATCGCATTTGCTATAAACCTTGGTAATACCAAGGTTTATCTGCGATAAAAATCGCCGCAGCTCAGCGGTAAATTTTTGTCTCTAACCAAGCAATAGCGATAATTATCGCTATTGCTTGGTAATATGCCCCAGAGTTCTCTACAGTCGGCAGGCACAGGGCCTATGTTCTGCATGCTTATTTTAGCCAGGTCGTTATTTGTGGTTGTCACTCAAGGTCGTTCCTCGTCCAAAGTCTTTCACCAGCACAGGGCCCGGGGTAAACAGCGGGCACGTTTGGCGCTTTTATTTTTATTGTTTTTTTTTTATTGGAGTGAACACCCTCAAACTCAACAGGGAAACAGGCTCACCCACTGGCAGCCGTGATGGAAGTGCATCAAAGTGTAGGGGTACTTCTTTTTCTGGCAATTCCCTTGCACATGCACTCTCGTAAATGTATTTTTACGTTCCATGTAAAACAGCCTGAATAAAGTATTTGAAGGCAATGGGATAATAATACAGTAGCAGCCGGCAGTCCCACACCTGACATGGGACAATTTGGGTTGCTTGCTGTTACAAAGATTTGTATTCTGACGTAGGTCTAAAAGCACACACATTATCTACTTTAATTGAAACACAGGTCTACAATCACCCTTTTCAGGTGGCACCATGCCAGATCGTTAACCGAGAAGCAATGCTCAAGGCTGTCATTTTGATTGTCATTTCTGAACGGTATTCTACAAAAATCTGTTTTATGTTGACTTTGATTTTCTTGTTCATTTCCCTTTCGTATGTTACAGGGTCACCCTGAGGCTGATCGGATTACCATTAGAGATACCGGGGAACACCCTTTACAACGCGGATTTTACTCCGGAAGGCTTTCACAACACGTCCATTACAACGCAAGTCGTAACCACGACTTGCGCTGGAGGGCGCTAGAGGATTGAGAATAGTATATTTACTATTCCAACACCTTCCCTAGTGTCCACGGGGAATGGTGTTAAAATAGTAAATTATACTATTCTCAATCCGCAACCCCAACGCAAGTCGTGGTAACGACTTGCGTTGTAAGGGACGCATTGTGAAAGCGTGCTTTGTTATAGTAAGCATCGTAACGTCGTATATCCGATATACCTTTTCTGTGGTACTTTGAGAGGAAAGTATATTATAAACAAGTCCGATGCCTTAATGGAAAGAAAAGCACAGAGGGACCCTGGAATGCCCACCGGATGCTGGCAGTCGGCCCATCCAAGGAGAGTAAAGATATCCCAGAAGTGCTGGTTCAAGGGCCGGCTCTGATCCACCAGCGACAGGCCGAGGGGCTGTACCTCCTCTTTCGGCACCACTTTTCCCGGACAGCCGCCGGTGTACTTCTGTCTGTCTTAGAGCTTTATTGGTCCTAAGTGTAGTGATGTGGGCCCTGGGCCTTCATGCTACTAATGATGGACATGGACACAGTGTAGTAGTGTACTGGAACTGGCCCAGGGCACCTGCGCCCTCCCCTTTTATTAGCAGGGGCACCTGACTGGTGACGCCTGTGGTGGGTGGGGGTTCAGAGTGGGTACAGCAGGAAGCTGAACTCTAGAACGTGTCCAGCAGGACACTACATCCCTCCCAAACTTTAATGACAAAGAAACAAACAAAAAGTCCAACCTCTGAAGAAAACAAACAACAATACACAGCACCAATGAGTCTCTTCAGGTCATCTGCTGTGCGGAGCTGGAGCACTGGACCACACTGTCAGGAAGCTTTGTTCCGCCTCAGCGATGTAGTTCAGGCTGGCTTGTCTCGCAGTGTTGGAGTCTATCTACACAGTTCAAATAGCGGTGCATCTGGAGCGGTGGTGGAGGTCTTGCAGGCGCTCAGGCTCTAGTGGACTGCAGACCTGCTAATACAGTGGATGACCTTAGTGGATGATGGCCTTCCTTGGAGGAGATGATTGTTTCCAGGTCCCGCTGGCCGTGCAGTTTCAGACTTGCCCCTCCTGCCTGGACCCCCACCCCCGTCACAGGAGTCTCCTAAATGACCTTGTTTAGTGGGGAGAACTGGAGGGACTTCGTGGCCACTTACAGTTGTCTTCTGGCAGGTGCACTTGCTAGACGTGATACAATCGATGCCAAGCAGCCGGTGACAGGTGAGTGGATGGTCACACTGTGAACTGTGGGGTCTGGACGCAGATCTTGATTGTTAGCGGCTTATGGTTGGTGTTCCCGCAGAGCTGTCTCCAGTGGCGTCTCTGCACCCCAGTGGCTGACTTGGGTTGGTGAACATCATTTCTAGTGCTGGCACGAGTCCTCTGTCCTTTCGCTCTTCTCCTTTTCCTTCTTGTGCGCATTGTGGTGGTTGTTTGCCCTGTGGCAACATGCCACTCTCCTCTCCTCCTTCGCGAAGTGGTGTCCTGCCACGCTCTTCTTTGCTTCTGACCAGGTTGCTCGCTAGGATGTGGCATCCTGCTTCATGTCTTATGTTTGCCCCACATGGACATCTCGCTGGTTGTGTCCGGTTCTTAGGACCATCTTTAATTTGCTGCGGACCTTTTGCAGGTCTGTTTTGTCGCTAGGACTTGCTTCTTCTCCTTGAGGACTTTTGTGGGCCCCATCCCAACCTCAGGAATTTTTGCAGTGCTCCTCAGCCAGGATGTCAGGTTCCCTCTTCGATTGAGGGTGTTGTGCTTGCGCCTCAAGCCTGCGCCATCTTGGCCCCTGCTACTGACTCCATTCAGTTATGCTTGGCTGGCCGGTCACTTCTTGTGACATGCTCCTTGCTTGCGGTAGGATGTGGCATCCGGCCAAGTGTCGCCTGTTGTCGGACAACATGTTGCGGTGGCAGCTTGCCACGTGGAGTATGCAACTCTCCTCTTTCCTGTCTTGGGCCACTGGTGACTCCATTGTGAGGCAGTGTGAGGGAGGACACTTATTGCTGTCTTTGGCCCACTGCCGGGCTTTGCCTAGTGCAGTGGAGATGTGGAGGCTCTCCTTGCTGCCTTCAGCATTGCTTCTTCTCTGTGGAGAGACAGCTTTGAAAACAGTCCCAACGAACAATCCTCTCCACCCCCCTCAGAACCTAAATCAACAACCTCAGCGCCTGGAACCCAATCACCACTGAAGACACCATCCGCCTAATGAACTCCATCCACTCTGGCTCACCAACCGACCCGTGCCCCCACCACATCTTCAACAAAGCAGATTCCATCATTGCACCCCTTCTCCGTGATGTCATCAACTGCTCCTTAATCTCTGCTACCTTCCCAGAAAGCTGGAAACATGCCGAAGTCATTGCCCTCCTGAAGAAACCCACAGCAGACCCTGCTGAACTTAAAAACTACCGCCCCATATCCCTCCTCCCATTCCCGGCCAAAGTCATTGAGAAAGCCGTCAATAGCCAACTCGCCGCCTTCCTCGAATCCAACAACTCCCTCGATCCCTCACAGTCCGGCTTTCGAGCCAAACACAGCACCAAAACCGCCCTCATCGCAGCAACAGGCGACATCCGTACACTACTGGACAACGGAGAAACAGTGGCCCTCATTCTACTCGAGCTCTCCGCCGCCTTCGACACTGGCTGTCACAGCACCCTCATACAACGCCTCAGCAACATCGGCATAAAAGGAAAAGCCTTGGATTGGATCATCTCATTCCTAGCTGGAAGAACTCAGAGAGTCCATCTTCCCCCATTCAAATCTGAGGCCCCCGAAGTCATCTGCGGCGTACCACAAGGATCATCACTCAGTCCTACCCTCTTCAACGTTTACATGAGCCCACTCGCTTCCATCGCACGTCATCACAACCTTAACAACATCTCCTACGCTGACGACACCCAGCTGATCCTTTCCCTCACCAAAGACCCCAACACCGCCAAAACCAATCTTCACGAAGGCATGAAAGAAGTAGCCGTATGGATGAAAAACAGCCGCCTTAAACTTAACTCAGACAAAACGGAAGTGCTCATCCTAAGACCATCCCCCTCTGCCTGGGACGACTCTTGGTGGCCTGCGGACCTGGGCTCAGCACCCACTCCCACAGACCACGCACGTAACCTTGGCTTCATCCTAGACTCTTCACTCTCGATGACCAAACAAGTCAACGCCGTCTCATCCTCCTGCTTCAACGTACTTCGTATGCTCAAAAAAATCTTCCATTGTATCCTCACCGAAACAAGAAAGACTGTCACCCATGCACTGGTTATGAGCCGACTAGACTACGGAAACACCCTTTACGCTGGAATCACAGCCAAATTACAGAAAAACTCCAACGCATCCAAAACGCATCAGCGAGACTCATTCTGGACATCCCTCGCCAAGATCACATTACCGGCCACCTGAAAGACCTCCACTGGCTTCCCGTCAACAAGAGAATAACATTCCGTCTCCTCACCCACGCACACAAGGCCCTCTACAAACTAGGGCCCGAATGCCTCAACACTCGACTATCCTTCTACACACCCACCCGCCAACTAAGATCCTCCAAACAAGGCCTCGCCGCAGTTCCACGGATCCAAAGATCCACCATGGGAGGTAGATCCTTTTCCTACTTGGCGGCCAAGACCTGGAACTCACTACCCACTCACCTCCGCCTTACACAGAACCACATCTCCTTCAGAAAAGAACTTAAAACCTGGCTATTTGATAAATAATGAACCCATCCCCAAGCGCCTTGAGACCCTCTGGGTGAGTAGTGCGCTATACAAATTCTTGAACTTGAACTTGAACTTGAGAGGTCTCTCTCCTAGGTGCCTGGCCGTGCTGTCAGGTTTTCAAATGCAGCTCACTGCGCACCTCTGACTTATTCATGGTCGCCCTTGTCCGGTGCTTGGCGTGCTTGCTCTTCCTTCTTGCGGTGGTGGCCGTTCACCAGCAGGGTGGGTGGTGCAATTTCCTCGCTTGTGGTGGAGTCAGACAGCCAAAGAGGGTTGCACGCTCTGTGCGTGTTCTTCACGCACTTCATCTGGGGCTTGCTGTCTTCTTGGACTTTGCTGTTTTTGCCTATTTGACGCAAGTATGGGCTGGTGCAGCTTCAGGCTTCTTGCGGACTCTTTGCTGCTGGGGAAGGTACACTGTCTTGCTACCTTCCTGCCGGACAGGCAGATACGCGGGGGGTTGAACGCTCTTTTTCACAAGTTGTTGCTGCCTAGGGGAGGTACTCTACAGGCTTCTGATAGCCATTTCTCTTGCAGGGCAGATGGGTGCAAGTAGTGCTCTTGTTCCACTACTATCAGGTGGCCACTAGCGGGCATGTATTACTCTCATGGGCAACATCTCCATGTGGGTGGCATGAATGATTACTTATTTTGTTTGAGCGTGTAAGCAAGGCTGTTGTTATGCTGCTAGAGGGACAAAGTTTATTCATGAGGAGCAGGGTGCAGTCAGCGCCTGTCTTAGCTGTCCTTCACAGCCTCTGTCTCTGTTGATCGAGATGGTTGGAGAGCTGTAGATGTCCCTGTTTGTAGCTGTTCAGTCAATGTGGGGAGTAGTGCATTACCAGAGGCGTGGTCGTGGGGCAACGCTGAGTCTCCTGCCAGGGCCGGCGTGCAGTACAACAGAATGGCGGCTAGGTGGCACCATTATGAGAGTGTTTCTTGAGGCATCAGGCTATGCGCTAGTTGGGAGGTGAATGACTTTGGTTGGGGTAGGTAAAAAACTTTGTTGAGCTGTGCCTTCAGTGCGGTTCTTTCACGCTTTGTCCTCTACTTTTCTTTCATTACTGCCAGTGATATGCATCACAGCAGCACTGGAGGTTCAGGTCCTGGGGTGAGTGTAGGCTGGTGTCTTCAGGGAGGGGTGGGAGTTGCGAGCTGATTATATTGGCGTCCTTTACCTCCTAGGCCGCTTCCTCTGTTAAAGGAGCTCTGCGCTGGCTCCAGTGGCAGTCAAGTCCACCACAGCAGTCTTAGACTGAGAATATGGAGCACTTTACTTCAGTCGCCAGCCAGGCTGAGGTGTGGTAGACCACTGCTAGGGGGCGCTGCAGACGGTTTTGGAGGAGGCAGCGACTCTCTTTGCTGAAACCGCAGGCCATGCTCCAATTATAAGTGCTTATGCTCGAGGGGCACACAGTGCTGGGAGGCTCTTATTTTAACCCCAGTCAGGGCCGTCATATGGAATCACTCTGGTAAGTGCTATCTCTTTACGTGCAGGCCACTACTGGTTTCCCAGGATGATGGGCGTTACTTAACTATGTTGGTGTTGTAAAATGGCTGCAGGGAGCATTGCCATTGTTCCTGGGCACTGTATAGCTGCTCCAGGAGGTGTCAGGGGCTCGCTCTACTCATGCTAAAGGGAGACTTCAGTCCTTTAACTTGCCAGTGGGGCGATGCTGTTGGCTCAATGTATGCTGTGCAGGGAGGGTACGGCATCAGCCCTTGACCCTCTCCACCTGCAAGCAGCTGCTGTCTAGTCGACCGAACACAAGTCGGAGAGCATCTCCTGGGGCACTGTGGGCAAGGAAGAATCTATATTCGAGCCAGGTCAGAGTGTGACTCTCCTCTCACACTTGGGCTGGAGTCTCCTCCTCTAAAACATTCTGTCGACCGGTGCCTGATCGGGAGACGTCCGCGTCGTCGATGCTGCCATCTGTCACCTTCACTTTGGGCAGCATGGCAGGTGGGGTCAGACCCACTTGTCGCCATTGTAGTGTTGTGAGCCTTGGCCCAGCATGTTACCAGTGATGAACCCAGACACAGTATGGTAGTGTACTGGAACTGGCCCAGGGCACAGGCGCCCGCCCCCTTTTATTTGTAGGGTCACTTGACTGGTGACACCTGTGATGGGTGGATGTTCAGAGTGTGTACAGAAGGAAGCTGAACACTAGAACGTGTCCAGCAGGACACTACATCAAGCATAGAGCACGGCCATCTTAGGACTGGTCCAACGTAAAAACCGGGACCAACCTAAGCATGGCATACATTAAATACACATTTATCACACAATCAATGCTTGAGCGCACTTTTTGATTTCTTTTAACCCCAACGATTATGACTCTTATGATTTGTTCGGTGAAAGACAATAGTCAAACCAATATTTCATAAACACGCACCCATCTATCAACACTCCCAAATGGTAATTACTGGGTGTGGGCAAAGTGAGAAAAAAAGACTTGGCAAAATAAAACCAAAAGTTAATTATAGCCAGTAAAGCTATGTATTTTGTTTGTCCTGCTGAGCACTTTTCCACTTCTCTTTAACAAGAGTGCACCTGCACACACCCCAGAGCACCCTCCACCCTTGCAGCACCTCTGATTGGAGCACAACACCTGGTCTTTTCCGGCTTGGGAGGAGGTGAGAGGGAGTATTGCAAGCAGCAATATAGCCTGAAACGCCCAGAGCGTAACACCAGCAGGTGTAATAAAGTAGTCCAAAAGGGGGTGGTGATGGACGGAGCATCTGAACCAATCAAACACTCACACCCAGTCAAAAGATCTGGGTTTGATCCATCACCGTTCTTTAGCCCACTCTGCCACCCCAGTTCAGACATGGCTATGTGCAAATCAGTCTGACCCTGTGCCTCATAGGAACAGTCCAGCCTGAACTGCCAAGCCATGCCTTCCCTGGACCGGAAACAAGCTTCCGAGGACCAGTTTCTGGCATTCCAGCCGTCTTCTGCCCGGCTTGCTTGAATCCAGTGGCAAAGTGAGCGAGGGACTCACGTCTGAGCATACCCTGCCACACTTATGGCGGCCAAAAGTGGTACAAAAGGGGGTGGTGATGGACGGAGCATCTGAACCAATCAAACACTCACATCCAGTCAAAAGATCTGGGTTTGATCCATCACCGTTCTTTAGCCCACTCTGCCACCCCAGTTCAGACATTGCTATATGCAAATCAGTCTGATCCTGTGCCTCATGGGAACAGTCCAGCCCGAACTGTCAAGCCATGCCTTCCCTGGACCGGAAACAAGCTTCCGAGGACCGGTTTCTGGCATTCCAGCCATCTTCACCCCCTTTTGTACCGTAATAAAGTAGTCCCCAAACCAAGAGATAAAGAACCAAAGCATAAAAAGACAGAACTTGGTCCCTGCTATCTGGGAGTAAACAAAAGAGCAAAAGGAGGGACAAAGAGGCACGACTGATCACTAGAAAGCAAGGATTTTTAAAGGACACTTAAACAAATAAATTAAAAGCAGGAAGATGGCTGTAAGCCCCAAAAGAAGTATACTAAAGTATATCAATAAAAACTGCTGCACTACGCGGAGCTCCACGAGCCGTGGAGTGTGTTAGATAAATGCCAGTTTGCAGTGATTTTCAGTACCAGGTGCTTGTCCGCACTTGCAATGATCGCAAACTGCACCATGCAGACCACAAGCGGGTGCTGCTTCCTTTCTGGCACTCAAGTCGATTTTTACTTGAGCGGCAGCTTTCTCAACGCGAATGGATGGTTTCTCAATGCGAGCAGTCGCAAGCATACGTGAACGGACGGTTTCTCAACGAGAGCGATTGCGAGCATACGCGACCACTCGCAATGCGAAATATTACCCCATGCATTGAGAAATGTTGCCGGGAGGTTGATTTTCCACGCTTGCGCTCGCCAACTTAATGTTGACGATTGTGAACGAGGAAAAATCTCACAGGGAGGTGGATTTTCCTTGCTTACGCTTGCCAACTTGATGTTGATGAACGTGAGCGAAGAAAAAAACTCTGCTCCGCAACACAAAGCGGAGTTTTTCGGAACTCTGCAAGCTCCGCATAATGCGTATTGCGGAAAACTCCAGATACTCCTCGAGCGGGGTGGAGTTCACCGCCCAGACTTACTAAAAAGTACATTAGAGCAACTGCCATAAATTGAGAAGACAGTATGAGGTAATTTAACCTACAGCCTAATTTCCGATGGGCTCTGGTTAAAGCTTTCTGCATGTGAAGGCAGTGAAGGCTCTGCTATAGTAACTTGGTGGTTCTGTGGACTCTAAATTGAGCAGAGAACCACAAATTTAGCGAATCAATCAATCAATCAATCAATCAAAGACATTTATAGAGCGCACTACTTACCCGTATGGTCTCAAGGCGCTTAGGGGGGGGGGGGTGCCGTTACTGCTCGAACAGCCAGGTCTTCAGCTTCTTCCTGAAGGAGAGGTGGTCTTGGGTCAGGCGGAGGTCGGTCGGGAGGTAGTGCCAGGTCTTGGCGGCCAGGTAGGAGAAGGACCTTCCTCCTGTTGTCGCTCTTCGGATGCGGGGGACGGCGGCGAGGGCGTGGCTGGCTGATCGGAGGTGGCGTTTGGGAGCGTAGAAGTTGATTCGGTTGTTGGGGTAGCTCGGGCCTTGATCGTGTAGGGCTTTGTGTGCGTGGGTGAGGAGACGGAAGGTGATTCTTTTGTTGACGGAGAGCCAATGCAGGTCTCTCAGATGTCCGGAGATGTGGCTGTTTCGTGGGATGTCGAGGATGAGTCTGGCTGAGGCGTTCTGGATCCGCTGGAGTCTCTTCTGGAGCTTGGCGGTGGTACCGGCGTAGAGGGCGTTGGGTGCGGTGCCCAGGGCGGGGGGCCACCATAGGTCGTCCCAGGCGGAGGGAGAGGAGCCCAGGATGAGGACCTCCGTCTTGTCTGAGTTCAGTTTCAGGCGGCTGGTCGTCATCCACTCGGCTACCTCTTTCATCCCTTCGTGCAGATTGGCTCTGGCGGCGGCGGGGTCATTGGTCAGGGAGAGGATCAGCTGGGTGTCGTCGGCGTAGAAGATTATGTTGAGGTTGTGTTGGCGTGCGATGGCCGCGAGGGGGCTCATGTAGACGTTGAAGAGGGTGGGGCTCAGCGAGGATCCTTGAGGGACGGCGCAGATGACTTTGGTGGCTTCTGACTTGTACGGTGGTAGGCGGACTCTCTGTGTTCTTCCGTCGAGGAAGGAGATGATCCATTCCAGTGCCTTCTCCTGGATTCCGACGTTGCTGAGGCGCTGCACTAGGGTGCGGTGGCAGACAGTGTCGAATGCCGCGGAGAGGTCTAGGAGGATGAGGGCCGCTGTATCTCCGTTGTCCATCAGGGCTCGGATGTCGTCGGTGGCAGCGATGAGGGCGGTCTCGGTGCTGTGGTTGGCTCGGAAGCCAGACTGTGAGGGGTCGAGGGATCCATTTGTCTCGAGGAAGGTGGCCAGCTGTTTGTTGACGGTCTTCTCGATGACTTTGGCTGGAAACGGGAGGAGCGAGATGGGGCGGTAATTCTTGAGTTCGGTGGGGTCCGCTGTGGGGACAATCGGCATGCTTATAACGGAGGACCCCATCTGCCAAACTGTAAATGAGGCCTTTAGCTTTAGTAAGCTGCAAAAAAATCAGCAGGCACGTACAGAGCCAATGACTTTGAGCAGATGCAAGTGATATGTGTGGTATAAAATGCACTATTTTACCCCAAAATGTTCTCTTGGAAGAGCTCCACTGAATTTCCTCCACAGAAGGCTCACTGTAGTTAAGGTCAGGAATTACACTACATCACTTTAAAGATCTCCATCAGCTTTGATCTAGCCTTCTGGATTGTGCATGGCTTCCCTGGCAGTCTGAATACAACCTGATGTATGAACCTACAGCGCGGGTCTGTAAGCAAAAAAGTGAAAACACCTCTTCAAACACACCTTGTACCACTCCCTGATGGGCAGGCTGCCAGAGTAGTAGTGAGAGCTACCGGAGGCCTTGGGCAGTGTCCAGGCATGCAGTATGTGGTGCCAATACTGGATGCTGAAGTGGGCAGAGTCAGTGATGGAAGGAAGCAGTGCCAGTGATGGACGGAAGCAGTGCCAGTGATGGAAGGAAGCAGTGCCAGTGGTGGACGGAAGCAGTGCCAATGGAGGAAGGAAGCAGTGCCAATGGAGGAAGGAAGCAGTGCCAGTGGTGGACGGAAGCAGTGCCAATGGAGGAAGGAAGCAGTGCCAGTGGGAAGCACCAGTGGCAGAAGGAAGCAGTGCCAGTGGGGGCAGTGGGCAGCGCCAGTGGTGGAAGGAAGCAGTGCCTGTGATGGCTGTGAGCAGTGCCAGTGGTGGAAGAAAGCAGTGCCAGTGGTGGACGGAAGCAGTGCCAATGGTGGAAGGAAGCAGTGCCAGTGGGCAGCACCATTGGCAGAAGGAAGCAGTGCCAGTGGTGGCAGTGGGCAGTGCCAGTGGTGGAAGGAAGCAGTGCCTGCGATGGCTGTGAGCAGTGCCAGTGGTGGAAGGGAGCAGTGCCTGCGATGGCTGTGAGCAGTGCCAGTGGTGGAAGGAAGCAGTGCCAGTGGTGGGCAGTGGGCAGTGCCAGTGGTGGGCAGTGGGCAGTGCCAGTGATGGAAGGAAGCAGTGCCAGTGGGCAGCACCAGTGGCAGAAGGAAGCAGTGCCAGTGGTGGCAGTGGGCAGTGCCAGTGGTGGAAGGAAGCAGTGCCTGTGATGGTTGTGAGCAGTGCCAGTGGTGGAAGGGAGCAGTGCCTGTGGTGGCAGGGGCAGTGCCTGTGGTGGAAGGAAGCAGTGCCAGTGGTGGGCAGTGGGCAGTGCCAGAGGTGGGCAGTGGGCAGTGCCAGTGATGGAAGGAAGCAGTGCCTGTGATGGCTGTGAGCAGTGCCAGTGGTGGAAGGAAGCAGTGCCAGTGGTGGAAGGAAGCAGTGCCAGTGGTGGAAGGAAGCAGTGACAGTGGTGGTGATGGGCAGTAGCTCCTGAGTAAAGTGTTGGGTCCAGGCACTTACTCCTTTTACAGCTTAAGTGCCAATCTTCATCGTTTTATCAACATTTATTTTACTTCATTGTTGCTCATAAATGAACGCTTTTCACACATTTGAAGATGTCGGTTAATGATCAGCATTATCCTTTATTAGCCAAAGGGTTTAAATGCTCTGAGAAAGACGCCCTGAATAAGTAAATGTGGAACAAACAAAAAATGTTTTTAGTGAGCCATATACATCTTCAAAATGTTGTTATAACACTCATACATAAAATAAATGAAAAGATTGGCAGGCAATCAAACATTTTGTTAAATGAACTGCACCAATGAGCACTGATGGCTGGAGTCAGCCTATAGCTTCATCTTTGAGGCTCTGCCTTCAAATATCAGCGGTTTCTTGACATCAAGAATCTTTCAATATAAACGAAGAAGGAGTCTAGCGCCAGGACACCCTTTTCCTGCATCTTTGAGCAAGTTATGCATTTCTCAATGAATTCAAAATCATACGGGGAAAGCACAGTGTTAGACAGGGAAGCTTGGGAGCATGGCTGAGCAGCAGGGGGCAGGATGTCCGGCAGACGTGTTGCTTTAAGCACGTCTCAAAGCCGACCTCTGCCTCACCAAGGCAAGTCAGCTACAAAATCAAGAAAAACATGTGCGACTGAACCTCTGCTATGAAGGAATCCAGGGAAAATCTAGTTTGCATTAGTAGAAGATGCCATATGTGCGATGTGTGACCGTGGGCAGGTCCACAACACCTCTGTCAAGAGATATCACACCCAGGGCATCTTCAGACACTACACCCCGGCTATCCTGGGACTTCACTCTAGGACCACCCTAGTGCTGCCAAGAGATATCACACTACGGGCATTTTCAGACACTACACCCGGCTATCCTGGGACTTCACTCTAGGGCTCCCCTGGTGCTGCCTAGAGATATCATACTACGGGCATCTTCAGACACTACACCCCGGCTATCCTAAGACTTCACTCTAGGGCTCCCCCAGTGCTGCCAAGAGATATCATACTAAGAGCATCTTCAGACACCACACCCAGGCTATCCCGAGACTTCACTCTAGGGCCACCCTAGTGCTGCCAAGAGATATCATACTACGGGCATCTTCAGACACTACACCCAGGCTATCCTGAGACTTCACTCTAGGGCCACCCTAGTGCTGCCAAGAGATATCATACTAAGAGCATCTTCAGACACCACACCCAGGCTATCCCGAGACTTCACTCTAGGGCCACCCTAGTGCTGCCAAGAGATATCATACTACGGGCATCTTCAGACACTACACCCAGGCTATCCTGAGACTTCACTCTAAGGCTCCCCTAGTGCTCGCAAATGATATCATACTACGGGTATCTTCAGACACTACACCCAGGCTATCATGATACTTCCCTCTAGGGCCACCCCAGGGCTGACAAAGGTTGTAACACTGTGGCCGTCTGGGGATTTACACCCAAGATATCCTGAGCCATCAGAGTACGGCTACCCAGGTCCATCACACTAGCGCTGCCAAGAGACACAACACTAAGGGCACCATGCAACATTACACCCGGGGTATCCTGTGACTTCACACTAGGGCTGTCCTGGAGAACTTGCACTAGGAACATTCCAAGACACCACATTCAGGTTCCTAAAACTCCCCCAAGACTTCCTACTGCCCCAAAACCAAAGCATCACTCAGAGCCAAGGTGAGACGATACACTGAGAATAACCTGAGACATCCCACTAGATCTACACCGAGACATCACAATAAAGCTCCCATGAGACATCATATTAGAGCTACCATGAGACATCCCACTGGATCTACACTGATACATCACAATAAAGCTTCTATGTGACATCATATTAGAGCTACCTTGAGACATCACCCTCGATCTACACTGAGATATCACAATAAAGCTTCCATGAGACATCATATTAGAGCTACCTTGAGACATCCCACTGGATCTACACTGATACATCACAATAAAGCTTCTATGTGACATCATATTAGAGCTACCTTGAGACATCACCCTCAATCTACACTGCGATATCACAATAAAGCTTCCATGAGACATCATATTAGAGCTACCTTGAGACATCACCCTCGATCTACACTGAGATATCACAATAAAGCTTCCATGGGACATCATATTAGAGCTACTTTCAGACATCACACTAGCGCCACTGTGGCATCACACCAAAATGGGAAGTCACACTCGCTAGGTTGGGTCATTATGCACGGACCATACTGAGAAGTCACACTCTTGCTACCCTGAGACATCTCACTCTTGTTACCCTGAGACATCACACTCTTGCTACCGTGAGACATCACACTCTTGCTACCCTGAGACATCTCACTCTTGCTACTCTGAGACATCACACTCTTGCTACTCTGAGACATCACACTCCTGCTACTCTGAGACATCACACTCTTGCTACCCTGAGACATCTCACTCTTGCTACTCTGAGACATCACACTCTTGCTACTCTGAGACATCACACTCTTGCTACTCTGAGACATCACACTCTTGCTACTCTGAGACATCACACTCTTGCTACCCTGAGACATCTCACTCTTGCTACTCTGAGACATCACACTCTTGCTACTCTGAGACATCACACCCTTGCTACCCTGAGACATCTCACTCTTGCTACTCTGAGACATCACACTCTTGCTACTCTGAGACATCACACTCTTGCTACTCTGAGACATCACACTCCTGCTACTCTGAGACATCACACTCTTGCTACTCTGAGACATCCCACTCTTGCTACTCTGAGACATTACACTCTTGCTACCCTGAGACATCTCACTCTTGCTACCGTGAGACATCACACTCTTTCTACCCTGAGACATCGCACTCTTGCTACTCTGAGACATCACACTCTTGCTACCCTGAGACATCACACTCTTGTTACTCTGAGACATCACACTCTTGCTACTCTGAGACATCACACTCCTGCTACTCTGAGACATCACACTCTTGCTACTCTGAGACATCACACTCTTGCTACCCTGAGACATCTCACTCTTGCTACTCTGAGACATCACACTCTTGCTACTCTGAGACATCACACTCTTGCTACTCTGAGACATCACACTCCTGCTACTCTGAGACATCACACTCTTGCTACTCTGAGACATCCCACTCTTGCTACTCTGAGACATCACACTCCTGCTACTCTGAGACATCACACTCTTGCTACTCTGAGACATCACACTCTTGCTACTCTGAGACATCACACTCTTGCTACTCTGAGACATCACACTCTTGCTACTCTGAGACATCACACTCCTGCTACTCTGAGACATCACACTCTTGCTACTCTGAGACATCACACTCTTGCTACCCTGAGACATCTCACTCTTGCTACTCTGAGACATCACACTCTTGCTACTCTGAGACATCACACTCCTGCTACTCTGAGACATCACACTCTTGCTACTCTGAGACATCACACTCTTGCTACTCTGAGACATCACACTCCTGCTACTCTGAGACATCTCACTCTTGCTACTCTGAGACATCACACTCTTGCTACCCTGAGACATCTCACTCTTGCTACTCTGAGACATCACACTCTTGCTACTCTGAGACATCACACTCTTGCTACTCTGAGACATCACACTCCTGCTACTCTGAGACATCACACTCTTGCTACTCTGAGACATCCCACTCTTGCTACTCTGAGACATTACACTCTTGCTACCCTGAGACATCTCACTCTTGCTACCGTGAGACATCACACTCTTGCTACTCTGAGACATCACACTCTTGCTACTCTGAGACATCCCACTCTTGCTACTCTGAGACATTACACTCCTGCTACTCTGAAACATCACACTCTTGCTACTCTGAGACATCACACTCTTGCTACCGTGAGACATCACACTCTTGCTACTCTGAGACATCACACTCCTGCTACTCTGAGACATCACACTCTTTCTACTCTGAGACATCACACTCTTGCTACTCTGAGACATCACACTCTTGCTACCCTGAGACATCTCACTCTTGCTACCGTGAGACATCACACTCTTGCTACCCTGAGACATCTCACTCCTGCTACTCTGAGACATCACACTCTTGCTACTCTGAGACATCCCACTCTTGCTACTCTGAGACATTACACTCTTGCTACCCTGAGACATCTCACTCTTGCTACCGTGAGACATCACACTCTTTCTACCCTGAGACATCGCACTCTTGCTACTCTGAGACATCACACTCTTGCTACCCTGAGACATCACACTCTTGTTACTCTGAGACATCACACTCTTGCTACCCTGAGACATCACACTCTTGCTACCCTAAGACATCACACTCTTGCTACTATGAGACATCACACTCCTGCTACTCTGAAACATCACACTCTTGCTACTCTGAGACATCACACTCTTGCTACCGTGAGACATCACACCCTTGCTACCCTGAGACATCTCACTCTTGCTACTCTGAGACATCACACTCTTGCTACTCTGAGACATCACACTCTTGCTACTCTGAGACATCACACTCCTGCTACTCTGAGACATTACACTCTTGCTACCCTGAGACATCTCACTCTTGCTACCGTGAGACATCACACTCTTTCTACCCTGAGACATCGCACTCTTGCTACTCTGAGACATCACACTCTTGCTACTCTGAGACATCACACTCTTGCTACTCTGAGACATCACACTCTTGCTACTCTGAGACATCACACTCTTGCTACCCTGAGACATCTCACTCTTGCTACTCTGAGACATCACACTAGCGCCACTGTGGCATCACACCAAAATGGGAAGTCACACTCGCTAGGTTGGGTCATTATGCACGGACCATACTGAGAAGTCACACTCTTGCTACCCTGAGACATCTCACTCTTGTTACCCTGAGACATCACACTCTTGCTACCGTGAGACATCACACTCTTGCTACCCTGAGACATCTCACTCTTGCTACTCTGAGACATCACACTCTTGCTACTCTGAGACATCACACTCCTGCTACTCTGAGACATCACATTCTTGCTACCCTGAGACATCTCACTCTTGCTACTCTGAGACATCACACTCTTGCTACTCTGAGACATCACACTCTTGCTACTCTGAGACATCACACTCTTGCTACTCTGAGACATCACACTCTTGCTACCCTGAGACATCTCACTCTTGCTACTCTGAGACATCACACTCTTGCTACTCTGAGACATCACACACTTGCTACCCTGAGACATCTCACTCTTGCTACTCTGAGACATCACACTCTTGCTACTCTGAGACATCACACTCTTGCTACTCTGAGACATCACACTCCTGCTACTCTGAGACATCACACTCTTGCTACTCTGAGACATCCCACTCTTGCTACTCTGAGACATTACACTCTTGCTACCCTGAGACATCTCACTCTTGCTACCGTGAGACATCACACTCTTTCTACCCTGAGACATCGCACTCTTGCTACTCTGAGACATCACACTCTTGCTACCCTGAGACATCACACTCTTGTTACTCTGAGACATCACACTCTTGCTACTCTGAGACATCACACTCCTGCTACTCTGAGACATCACACTCTTGCTACTCTGAGACATCACACTCTTGCTACCCTGAGACATCTCACTCTTGCTACTCTGAGACATCACACTCTTGCTACTCTGAGACATCACACTCTTGCTACTCTGAGACATCACACTCCTGCTACTCTGAGACATCACACTCTTGCTACTCTGAGACATCCCACTCTTGCTACTCTGAGACATCACACTCTTGCTACTCTGAGACATCACACTCTTGCTACTCTGAGACATCACACTCTTGCTACTCTGAGACATCACACTCTTGCTACTCTGAGACATCACACTCTTGCTACTCTGAGACATCACACTCTTGCTACTCTGAGACATCACACTCCTGCTACTCTGAGACATCTCACTCTTGCTACTCTGAGACATCACACTCTTGCTACCCTGAGACATCTCACTCTTGCTACTCTGAGACATCACACTCTTGCTACTCTGAGACATCACACTCTTGCTACTCTGAGACATCACACTCCTGCTACTCTGAGACATCACACTCTTGCTACTCTGAGACATCCCACTCTTGCTACTCTGAGACATTACACTCTTGCTACCCTGAGACATCTCACTCTTGCTACCGTGAGACATCACACTCTTTCTACCCTGAGACATCGCACTCTTGCTACTCTGAGACATCACACTCTTGCTACCCTGAGACATCACACTCTTGTTACTCTGAGACATCACACTCTTGCTACCCTGAGACATCACACTCTTGCTACCCTAAGACATCACACTCTTGCTACTATGAGACATCACACTCCTGCTACTCTGAAACATCACACTCTTGCTACTCTGAGACATCACACTCTTGCTACCGTGAGACATCACACTCTTGCTACTCTGAGACATCACACTCCTGCTACTCTGAGACATCACACTCTTTCTACTCTGAGACATCACACTCTTGCTACTCTGAGACATCACACTCTTGCTACCCTGAGACATCTCACTCTTGCTACCGTGAGACATCACACTCTTGCTACCCTGAGACATCTCACTCTTGCTACTCTGAGACATCACACTCTTGCTACTCTGAGACATCACACTCTTGCTACTCTGAGACATCACACTCTTGATACCCTGAGACATCACACTCTTGCTACTCTGAGACATCACACTCTTGCTACTCTGAGACATCACACTCTTGCTACCCTGAGACATCTCACTCTTGCTACTCTGAGACATCACACTCTTGCTACTCTGAGACATCACACTCGTGCTACTCTGAGACATCACACTCCTGCTACTCTGAGACATCACACTCTTGCTACTCTGAGACATCCCACTCTTGCTACTCTGAGACATTACACTCTTGCTACCCTGAGACATCTCACTCTTGCTACCGTGAGACATCACACTCTTTCTACCCTGAGACATCGCACTCTTGCTACTCTGAGACATCACACTCTTGCTACCCTGAGACATCACACTCTTGTTACTCTGAGACATCACACTCTTGCTACCCTGAGACATCACACTCTTGCTACCCTAAGACATCACACTCTTGCTACTATGAGACATCACACTCCTGCTACTCTGAAACATCACACTCTTGCTACTCTGAGACATCACACTCTTGCTACCGTGAGACATCACACTCTTGCTACTCTGAGACATCACACTCCTGCTACTCTGAGACATCACACTCTTTCTACTCTGAGACATCACACTCTTGCTACTCTGAGACATCACACTCTTGCTACCCTGAGACATCTCACTCTTGCTACCGTGAGACATCACACTCTTGCTACCCTGAGACATCACACTCTTGCTACCCTGAGACATCTCACTCTTGCTACTCTGAGACATCACACTCTTTCTACTCTGAGACATCACACTCTTGCTACTCTGAGACATCACACTCTTTCTACTCTGAGACATCACACTCTTGCTACTCTGAGACATCACACTCTTGCTACCCTGAGACATCTCACTCTTGCTACCCTGAGACATCTCACTCTTGCTACTCTGAGACATCACACTCTTGCTACCCTGAGACATCACACTCTTGCTACTCTGAGACATCACACTCTTGATACCCTGAGACATCACACTCTTGCTACTCTGAGACATCACACTCTTGATACCCTGAGACATCACACTCTTGCTACACTGAGACATCACACTCTTGCTACTCTGAGACATCACACTCTTGCTACTCTGAGACATCACACTCTTGCTACTCTGAGACATCACACTCTTGCTACTCTGAGACATCACACTCCTGCTACTCTGAGACATCACACTCTTGCTACTCTGAGACATCACACTCTTGCTACTCTGAGACATCACACTCTTGCTACTCTGAGACATCACACTCTTGCTACTCTGAGACATCACACTCCTGCTACTCTGAGACATCACACTCTTGCTACTCTGAGACATCACACTCTTGCTACCCTGAGACATCTCACTCTTGCTACTCTGAGACATCACACTCTTGCTACTCTGAGACATCACACTCTTGCTACTCTGAGACATCACACTCTTGCTACTCTGAGACATCACACTCTTGCTACTCTGAGACATCTCACTCTTGCTACCGTGAGACATCACACTCTTTCTACCCTGAGACATCGCACTCTTGCTACTCTGAGACATCACACTCTTGCTACCCTGAGACATCACACTCTTGCTACTCTGAGACATCACACTCTTGATACCCTGAGACATCACACTCTTGCTACACTGTGGCGTCATAATAGGATTCTACTGGGAAGCCACACTTTCACTACCTTGAAACATCACTCTCTCACTCACCTGAGACCTCACACTAGGGCTACTCTGAGACATCACACTAGGGCCATACTGGGGACTCACACTCTCACTACCCTGAACCATCACACTAGGTTCACACTGATAAAGCACATTTGGGTTATCCTATGGCATGAGAGAAGATGCGCTAACAATTTCTGACACAATAGATGAGCCGGTGAACAACAAAGGCTATCCTTTAAATTTTATGATAGCAAAGCAAAAAGGATCACCTTTAAACCCTCCTGCATCAGTGCGCGGCGCCCATGCAGGACACTATGCCACCTCTGGCACAACTAATGGCTCACTGTCAGTGCTATATGGATGAATGGATGCTTGAAGGTTTGCTTTAATGCAAGATCCTACCATACTGCAAAATACATTGTGGTCAATTCACCTAGTGACTATCAGTCATCAAAGCATGTGGCATCAAGAGGTAGTGAGACTGTGCCTGGAGGTCAAAGATTCCTTAGAGGGCTTGCAGAATATCACATGGGGTGAGAAAGGGAACGACTACGGTGAGCCATGATCATTATCAACACTTAATTTTTTGGTTTTGGGCTAGGTGTTGAGTGATGTTGTGGCGTACACCACACATTCTGACATCTCTTGTGGGCGGTGGGCTGTATTCGCACCAGTGATAGAGTTCACCCTGGTGTACAGGATGTGGTCTGGATCCTGAGAGGGTCTTCTAGATACCCCTAGCTGGACGTCGGTCTGGATCCTGGAGTAGACCACCTGCTCTGAAGCTTTGCAGGGCCGGGGGCTTCTTTTGTCATCTTTAGTACTCAGCGTTGCGTAGTGCAAGCATTCCTGGATCCCACCAAGTGAAAAAGAAAACACAAGACACCTGTTAACATTGCAAAAAGGCAAACGTTGCCAGACATCAACTCCTGACAGAGTAGTATTTTTATGACACACCAAAGCAAGCATAAATGTCCTTTACAGTTACTAGAATATGCATAATTTGGTCAAATGTACCTCTGGTCTTGACACGCTAGCCACCCGCCATCTATTTTGTGATTTCCTATTCTCTTGATAGTTTTCTTTCCCAGCAAATTCACAGCACAATGTTCCTGCACAGTACTACAAGCTTTTGTTGAAGATTATTACCCCGACAGAGTGCTAAAAGCTGCAGAAGAAGGGGTGCACTCCAAGTTACACCACACCAATGTCTAATAGTGATTGTAGTCTCCTCAGACCTGGCTGTGGGCTGACTGACGGGTGGTGCAATCACCACTTTTAGTAAGTAGAATGGGTACGTTGTGTTCTGAGTGTGTCCTCGGGTATCCAGACACTACAAGATTTAGACCATGTATTGATCACTGACGAGCACCTCCCAATTGTGCGAATACTTATACACACACTCATGTACACACACATATGCACACAAATGCACACATTCACACACGCACACACATACCCAGGCATATGCATAATGCACATTAGACCGTTGATCTGCCGAGAAGCCGACCGTCCCCTCCTTGGCCTCTGCGTCCGTCCAGCTCATCTCCTCAACTTTGCAGAAGACGCACTCAGGAGCCCCAACGGACCCCTTCCCCCTCACATCTTCCACAGGGCCATCGCTGTCATTGCACCTGAACTAGGACGAACAATCACCTCCTCCCTCATATCCGGCATCTACCCAGGCGACTGGAAGCGTGCGGATGTGAAATCCCTCCACAAGAAACACACGTCCGGCTTTCCTTGCGGAGTGACTGGCTGGTCCCTTCCCATCCGGTGACTAAGGTCGACTGTCTCTGTTTTCCTTTTGTAGGTCCTTTGAGTCAGCCTCGCGGACCCCTTCAGGGGGGACGGTGTATGATCTATGTCTGGATATACTTGTGACTGACATGACAGGTTGTCTTGTGGAGTGACTGAGTATTCAGAGACCTTAGTGTGTGACCTGTTGCTCTTGACGGGAAGGATGTCCTTTTGTTCCATGGTGCGTTCAGGTGGTTGACGCCATGGCTGTTGTCGGGACCATGACTCAGTCGACTCACGGGATTGAACAGACGTGCTTTCTGAGTCAGAGAAGTCTTTTGTCGACTTCCAGGATCGGACAGACGCGCTCTCTGAATCAGAGGAGTTCCAGGCCATACCCCTTTTAAAGGATCGGACAGATGCGCTCTATGAACCAGAGGAGTTCCTGGCCACACCCCTTTTAAAGCGTTCCTTTGAGAGTGTATCGAGTAATGGATTTCTGAAATGAGTAGGCCGTGACACGTTGTTCTTTGACTCAGGGTTGTCTTTAAGACGCTTCTCCGGGCGCCTTCGTCGATTTGTCTTTGACGTTGTTTCATTTGAGAAGTTGTTCAACAACCACATGCTTGTTCTTTGTGTTTGATCTCGAGGTTTTTCATCTTTGCCTTTCTCACATATCAACGACTTCTTCTCAGTTTCTTCGTTGTCCCGGGTGCCATTGATGCGTTGGTCTTTTCCTGTTCGTTGTTGGGGAGGATCAGTTCGTCTTATGCAACCTATTTCTTCTTCCCACTTATTTGGTGCTCGGACACCCATGATACGGGTGTGATGTGTTCTCCTGCTGGATGTTCCCTCAGACTCATCTTCACAACTTGGCGAAGAGTGTTCCTGCGCTGACTTCCAGTTTTGACCATTTTGATTTATTTTATTTTAATTTTATTTTATGTTCTTGTAGAGCACCTGAATAGACCCCCAGAGGTGTATCTCCGCGCTTTTGCCAGTGGAAGAAATACAGATTGTGCTGGTCCATGTTCAAAAGTGACTGATTAGATAAAAAGTGGTTTTTAACTATTTATGAAGAGATGAGTTTTAAGGGTTTTTCGGAAGGTTAAGTGGTTGGTGATTTGTTTTAATGTCTGGGGCAGAGAGTTCCAGAGGACAGGTCCAGTGTGAGCAAGGGCACGACCTCCCTGCCTAGATTTTTTTATTCTGGGTACCTGTAGTAGCTGGAGATTACTGGAACGTAGGGACCGCCCTGGGACATTGGGTGAGAAGGCTTCTGGGAGGTACTTAGGCCCCGTACCTGTCCGACATTTGTGGATGGTACATAGGATTTTAAACTTAATGCGTTGCCGCACTGGGAGCCAGTGTAGTTTAGCCAATAGAGGGCGGGAGGGAGTCCTAGGTTGATCTCTTCTTCTATAGTTTGTCTTCCTTACTCTCTTGTTGTGCAGGTTGCCATCTTGTCCAGGGGTGCCATCTGTCCCACTTGACGCTCCCTCCTCGTCAGACTTTGAATGACACCTTGAGGGTGAAGAACTCCTTGAGGTTGTCCTATGACTGATTGACTCAGAGTACTCCTTGTCACTTTGTCTCTCCCGTTGTCTTTTCACTGGTCTGCCTTCCCTCTCTCTCCTTTTTGTTTTGTGTATTTTCCGAGTTTCATCAGTCCAGGCATCTTGATATTTTGCCTTCAGAGGCAGGTCCTTTGATCTGTCTCTTGCCTTGACGTGTATTCCAATTTCAGCCTTCCTAATGATTTCTTCTAACGACCAATTCCCTCGCAGGATCTTGAGCTTTGTGTCGGGGTTTGCGCAGCATTCAATTATCCGGAGTCGAACTGCGTCCTCATTCGTAAAGGTGTTGAAATGGCAGCCTTGTACCAGGTTTTGCAACCGAATGATGAAAGTTGGCAATGGTTCGCCTGGTTCCTGCCGAGCTGTGTTGAAAATGATGCGATCATGATCCACCTCTGCTTTTGCGGAGAGACGGGCACATAGCTTCTCTTGGAATCTTTTATAGATTTCTTTGTCTTCTTTGGAAAATGTTCTGATTGGGCATCGGCCCTCAGGACCCACCAAATGGAGGAGCAGCATTAGACATTTTCTCTCTCTTTGTTCACCATTGGCGTCCAGGAAGTCACCCAATATTGCCAGGCATTGGTTCCGTTTGAGACACAGACTCCAAGTATCCGTTTGCACCCTTGGGGGTGGTACTTCAATGCAGGGATGGAACCGTTGTGCTACTTCTTCCCCCGCCATGAGAGGAGGATTCTGATAGATTATATTCGCAGGGCACGGGCTGTTCACTCGTCTTCTCGTCTTCTTAGCTGATCCTCTTTAGTCGAGGCCTCCGGTCTGGTCATTTGCTGGCACGTTGATAATCTTTGCAACCATCACAGTATGTGCCAGTGAATCAAACTTAGATTCTGTGCGTTCCGAAGTGTCCACCACCCAGCTGCACTGTGCTAGGCACAGGGCTCCTTCTCTTTCGAGTCGCATGCTAGTGGCAGGTGGTTACCGACTCTTCCGCGGTGATGCTGGGCACGTTTGACATCTTTGTTCGTTCGGGCGTTCCCTGTACACTAGGGCACGTCCTCCAGTCACTTCAGTGTATGTTGTGCTTGTTTCTGGGACTGTCCTTCGCAGTCTTGCCCTCTTCTGAACCTCGTGCGGTTCTGTCCAGCAGCTCCTCTCCCTTTTACGCACTTCGGTATTTGTTCACCATCACCTTTACCCGTTGCTTGCGTTTGCTTATGCTTGTTTGCTTCTTCTCTCCAGCGCTTGTTTATGTTCCCTTATTACGCCTCTTGCGTTTGCTTGGGCTTGTTTTAATATTATACTCCTTGCATTTGCTCGTGATTATTTGTGTCCACTTGTCGTTTTTACCTGGCTCTTGCATGCGTCTGTGCTCGTTTCTTTTCCTCACTTGAGTTGGCCAATGTTTGTTGCATCACCTTTGTAGGTGCTCGTGCTGGTTTGCTGTTTCTCGCCAATGCTTGTTTATTTGCTTTTATCAATGCTTGTTTGCTCCTTCGCTCCAATGCTTGTTTATTTGTTTTCGCCAATGTTTGTTTGTTTGCTTTTGTCAATGCTTGTTTGCCTCTTTCTGCCAATGCTTGTTGAAATTGCTGGATGCCTGACTTCAAAATGGCCGCCCTACAATTACTAAGGGGTCTGTCTCGAAAGGTGCCTGACTCTAAGATGGCCGCTGCCACCGAATTCTCATCTCTCACGAGGCTTCACCTCCAGTCATTCACTCTTCTGGACTCACCGGCAGCTGATCCCAGGGGCAGCACGCTCCAGATTCTGGGTTCCTTCACAGCTGCCACAGTCAGGTGAGGCTTGGGGTGGGCTCCCACTGCGCTTTACTAGGTCCCGCACTCACTCTGCGACCGCGTGCCAATGCTCACGCATCGGGAGTGAGGTTTCCTATGCCGGGACTCCTCGAGCTCCGTCTTGAGCTCAGCTTACGTCGCGCTCATTGGCGCCTGCCAGCCAAGCAGCCGGTGACAGGTGAGTGGATGGTCACACTGTGAACTGTGGGGTCTGGACGCAGATCTTGATTGCTAGCGGCTTATGGTTGGTTTTCCCGCAGAGCTGTCTCCAGTGGCATCTCTGCACCCCAGTGCCTGATTTGGGTTGGTGAACACCTTTTCTAGTGCTGGCACGAGTCCTCTGTCCTTTTGCTCTTCTCCTTTTCCTTCTTGTGCGCGTGTGGTGGTTGTTTGCCCTGTGGCAACATGCCACTCTCCTCCTTCGCGAAGTGGTGTCCTGCCACGCTCTTCTTTGCTTCTGACCAGGTTTCTCCCTAGGATGTGGCATCCTGCCACATGTCTTATGTTTGCCCCACATGGACATCTCGCTGGTCGTGTCCGGTTCTTAGGACCATCTTTAATTTGCTGCGGACCTTTTGCAGGTCTGTTTTGTCGGTAGGACTTGCTTCTTCTCCTTGAGGACTTTTGTGGGCCCCATCCCCACCTCAGGAATTTTTGCAGTGCTCCTCAGCCAGGATGGCAAGTTCCCTCTTCGATTGAGGGTGTTGTGCTTGCGCCTCGAGCCTTCGCCATCTTGGCGCCTGCTACTGCCTCCATTCAGGCATGCTTGGCTGGCCGGTCACTTCTTGTGACGTGTTCCTTGCTTGCGGTAGGATGTGGCATCCGGCCACGTGTCGCCAGTTGTCGGACAACATGTTGCGGTGGCAGCTTGCCACGTGGAGTATGCAACTCTCCTCTTTCCTGTCTTGGGCCACTGACGACTCCATTGTGAGGCAGTGTGAGGGAGGACACTTTTTGCTGTCTTTGGCCCACTGCCGGGCTTCGCCTAGTGCAGTGGAGATGTGGGGGTTCTCCTTGCTGCCTTCAGCATTGCTTCTTCTCTGTGGAGAGGTCTCTCTCCTAGGTGCCTGGCCGTGCTGTCAGGTTTTCGAATGCAGCTCGCTGTGCACCTCTGACTTATTCATGGTCGCCCTCGTCTGGTGCTTGGCGTGCTTGCTCTTCCTTCTTGCGGTGGTGGCCGTTCACCAGCAGGGTGGGTGGTGCAATTTCCTTGCTTGTGGTGGAGTCAGACAGCCAAAGAGGGTTGCACGCTCTGTGCATGTTCTTCACGCACTCCATCTGGGGCTTGCTGTCTTCTTGGACTTTGCTGTTTTTGCCTATTTGACGCAAATATGGGCTGGTGCATTTCAGGCTTCTTGCGGACTCTGCTGCTGGGGGAAAGTACCATGTCTTGCTACCTTCCTGCCGGATAGGCAGATACGCGGGGGGTTGAACGCTCTTTTTCACAAGTTGTTGCTGCCTAGGGTGAGGGACTCTACAGGCTTCTGGTAGCCATTTCTCTTGCAGGGCAGATGGGTGCAAGTAGTGCTCTTGTTCCACTACCATCAGGTGGCCACTAGCTGGCATGTATTACTCTCATGGGCAACATCTCCATGTGGGTGGCATTAATGATTACTTATTTTGTTTGAGCGTGTAAGCAGGGCTGCTGTTATGCTGCTAGAGGGACAAAGTTTATTCATGAGGAGCAGGGTGCAGTCAGCGCCTGTCTTAGCTGTCCTTCACAGCCTCTGTCTCTGTTGATCGAGAGGGTTGGAGAGCTGTAGATGCCCCTGTTTGTAGCTGTTCAGTCAATGTGGGGAGTAGTGCATTACCAGAGGCGTGGTCGTGGGGCACCGCTGAGTCTCCTGCCAGGGCCGGCGTGCAGTACAACAGAATGGCGGCTAGAGGGCAGCATTATGCGAGTGTTTCTTGAGGCATCAGGCTATGCGCAGCGCTAGTTGGGAGGTGAATGACTTTGGTTGGGGTAGGTAAAAAACTTTGTTGAGCTGTTCTTTCACTCTTTGTCCTCTACTTTTCTTTCATTACTGCCAGTGATATGCATCACAGCAGCACTGGAGGTTCAGGTCCTGGGGTGAGTGTAGGCTGGTGTCTTCAGGGAGGGGTGGGAGTTGCGAGCTGATTATATTGGCGTCCTTTACCTCCTAGGCCGCTTCCTCTGTTAAAGGAGCTCTGCGCTGGCTCCAGTGGCAGTCAAGTCCACCACAGCAGTCTTGGACTGAGAATATGGAGCACTTTACTTCAGTCGCCAGCCAGGCTGAGGTCTGGTAGACCACTGCTAGGGGGCGCTGCAGACGGTTTTGGAGGAGGCAGCGACTCTCTTTGCTGAAACCGCAGGCCATGCTCCAATTAGAAGTGCTTATGCTTGAGGGGCACACAGAGCTGGGAGGCTCTTATTTTAACCCCAGTCAGGGCCGTCATATGGAATCACTCTGGTAAGTGCTATCTCTTTACGTGCAGGCCAATACCGGTTTCCCAGGATGATGGACCTTACTTAACTATGTTGGTGTTGTAAGATGGCTGCAGGGAGCATTGCCTTTGTTCCTGGGCACTGCATAGCTGCTCCAGGAGGTGTCAGGGGCTCGCTCTACTCATGCTAAAGGGAGGCTTCAGTATTTTAACTTGCCAGTGGGGCGATGCTGTTGGCTCAATGTATGCGGTGCAGGGAGGGTGCGGCATCAGCCCTTGACCCTCTCCACCTGCAAGCAGCTGCTGTCTAGCCGACCGAGCACAAGTCGGAGAGCAACTCCTGGGGCACTGTGGGCAAGGTAGAATCTGTATTTGAGCCAGGTCAGTGTGTGACTCTCCTCTCACACTAGGGCTGGAGTCTCCTCGTCTAAAACATTCTGTCGACGGGTGCCTGATCGGGAGACGTCCGCGTCGTCGATGCTGCCATCTGTCACCTTCACTTTGGGCAGCATGGCAGGTGGGGTCAGACCCACTTGTCGCCATTGTAGTGTTGTGGGCCTTGGGCCAGCATGCTACCAGTGATTAACACAGACACAGTGTGGTAGTGTACTGGTACTGGTCTAGGGCACGGGCGCCCGGCCCCTTTTATTTGTAGGGTCACCTGACTGGTGACCCTTGTGATGGGTGGGTATTCAGAGTGTGTAAAGCAGGAAGCTGAACACTAGAACGTGTCTAGCAGTACACTACATCAAGCATAGAGCACGGCCATCTTAGGACTGGTCCAACGTAAAAACCGGGGCCAACCTAAGCATGGCATACATTAAATACACATTTATCACACAATCAATGCTTGAGCGCACTTTTTGATTTCTTTTAACCCCAACGATTATGACTCTAACGTTTTGTTCGGTGAAAGACAATAGTCAAACCAATTTTTCATAAACACGCCGCCATCTATCAACACTCCCAAATGGTAATTACTGTGTGTGGGCAAAGTGAGAAAAGAAGACTTGGCAAAATAAAACCAAAAGTTAATTATAGCCAATAAAGCTATGTATTTTGTTTGTCCTGCTGAGCACTTTTCCACTTCTCTTTAACAAGAGTGCACCTGCACTCACCGCAGAGCACCCTCCACCCTTGCAGCACCTCTGATTGGAGCACAACACCTGGTCTTTTCCAGCTTGGGAGGAGGTGAGAGGAAGTATTGCAAGCAGCAATATAGCCTGAAGCGCCCAGAGCGTAACACCAGCAGGTGTAATAAAGTAGTCCCCAAACCAAGAGATAAAGAACCAAAGCATAAAAAGACAGAACTTGGTCCCTGCTATCTGGGAGTAAACACAAGAGCAAAAGGAGGGAAAAGAGGCACGACTGACCACTAGAAAGCAAGGATTTTTAAAGGACACTTAAACAAATAAATTAAAAGCAGGGGAATGGCTGTAAGCCCCAAAAGAAGTATACTTGAGTATATCAATAAAAACTTTGCTGCACTACGCGGAGCTCCACGAGCCATGGAGTGTATTAGATAAATGCCAGTTTGCAGTGATTTTCAGTACCAGGTGCTTGTCCGCACGTGCAATGATCGTAAACTGCACCATGCAGACCAAAAGCGGGTGCTGCTTCCTTTCTGGAGCTCAAGTTGATTTTTACTTGAGCGGTAGCTTTCTCAAAGCGAATGGACGGTTTCTCAATGCGAGCGGTCGCGAGCATATGTGAACGGACGGTTTCTCAACGAGAGCGATCGCGAGCATATGCGACCACTCGCAATGCGAAATATTACCCCCTGCATTGAGAAATCTTGCCGGGAGGTTGATTTTCCTTGCTTACGCTCGCCAACTTGACGTTGATGAACGTGAGCGAGGAAAAAAACTCTGCTCCGCAACACAAAGCAGAGTTTTTCGGAACTCTGCAAGCTCCGCATAATGCGTATTGCAGAAAACTCCAGATACTCCTCGAGCGGGGTGGAGTTCACCGCCCAGACTTACTAAAAAGTACATCAGAGCAACTGCCATAAATTGAGTAGACAGTATGAGGTAATTTAACCTACTGCCTAATTTCCGATGGTCTCTGGTTAAAGCTTTCTGCATGTGAAGGCAGTGCAGGCTCTGCTATAGTAACTTGGCGGTTCTGTGGACTCTAAATTGAGCAGAGAACCACAAGTTTAGCGAATGGGACAATCGGCATGCTTATAACGGAGGACCCCATCTGCCAAACTGTAAATGAGGGCTTAAAGCTGTAATGACAAAGGATTAATTGGTGTGTTTTAAGACGCGCTTTTCGATTAATGTTAAATAGGTCAATGTGATGATGTTCTGTTTTAAACATGATTTTAACTGTATCAATTCTACCAGATCATAACAGTGTTAGTTGTTTTTTATGAAATGATAATTGTGACTCGAATGTGCTTTTTATATGAAATTGTTTTGTGATTCTTTTATGGCAATTCAAGCCGAAATAAAGATAATAATGAATGATTAAATGAGGCCTTTAGCTTTAATAAGCTGCAAAAACATCAGCAGGCACGTACAGAGCCAATGACTTTCAGCAGATGCAAGTGATATGTGTGGTATAAAATGCACTATTTTACCCCAAAATGTTCTCTTGGAAGAGCTCCAGCGAATCTCCCCCACAGAAGGCTCACTGCAGTTAAGGTCAGGAATGACACTACATCACTTTAAAGATCTCCAGCAGCTTGGATCTAGCCTTCTGGATTGTGCATGGTTTCCCTGGCAGTCTGAATACAACCTGATGTATGAACCTACAGCGCGGGTCTGTAAGCAAAAAAGTGAAAACACCTCTTCAAACACACCTTGTACCACTCCCTGATGGGCAGGCTGCCAGAGTAGTAGTGAGAGCTACCGGAGGCCTTGGGCAGTGTCCAGGCATGCAGTATGTGATGCCAATACCGGATGCTGAAGTGGGCAGAGCCAGTGATGGAAGAAAGCAGTGCCAGTGATGGACGGAAGCAGTGCCAGTGATGGAAGGAAGCAGTGCCAGTGGTGGACGGAAGCAGTGCCAATGGAGGAAGGAAGCAGTGCCAGTGGGCAGCACCAGTGGCAGAAGGAAGCAGTGCCAGTGGTGGCAGTGGGCAGCGCCAGTGGTGGAAGGAAGCAGTGCCTGTGATGGCTGTGAGCAGTGCCAGTGGTGGAAGGAAGCAGTGCCAGTGGTGGAAGGAAACAGTGCCAGTGGTGGAAGGAAGCAGTGCCAGTGGTGGCAGTGGGCAGCGCCAGTGGTGGAAGGAAGCAGTGCCAGTGGTGGCAGTGGGCAGTGCCAGTGGTGGAAGGAAGCAGTGCCTGTGATGGCTGTGAGCAGTGCCAGTGGTGGAAGGGAGCAGTGCCTGTGGTGGCAGGGGCAGTGCCTGTGGTGGAAGGAAGCAGTGCCAGTGGTGGGCAGTGGGCAGTGCCAGTGGTGGGCAGTGGGCAGTGCCAGTGATGGAAGGAAGCAGTGCCTGTGATGGCTGTGAGCAGTGCCAGTGGTGGAAGGAAGCAGTGCCAGTGGTGGAAGGAAGCAGTGACAGTGGTGGTGATGGGCAGTAGCTCCTGAGTAAAGTGTTGGGTCCAGGCACTTACTCCTTTTACAGCTTAAGTGCCAATCTTCATCGTTTTATCAACATTTATTTTACTTCATTGTTGCTCATAAATGAACGCTTTTCACACATTTGAAGATGTCGGTTAATGATCAGCATTATCCTTTATTAGCCAAAGGGTTTAAATGCTCTGAGAAAGACGCCCTGAATAAGTAAATGTGGAACAAACAAAAAACGTTTTTAGTGAGCCATATACATCTTCAAAATGTTGTTATAACACTCATACATAAAATAAGTGAAAAGATTTGCAGGCAATCAAACATTTTGTTAAATGAACTGCACCAATGAGCACTGATGGCTGGAGTCAGCCTGTAGCTTCATCTTTGAGGCTCTGCCTTCAAATATCAGCTGTTTCTTGACATCAAGAATCTTTGAATATAAACGAAGAAGGAGTCTAGCGCCAGGACACCCTTTTCCTGCATCTTTGAGCGCGTTATGCATTTCTCAATGAATTCAAAATCATACGGGGAAAGCACAGTGTTAGACAGGGAAGCTTGGGAGCATGGCTGAGTAGCAGGGGGCAGGATGTCCGGCAGACGTGTTACTTTAAGCACATCTCAAAGCTGACCTCTGCCTCACCAAGGCAAGTCAGCTACAAAATCAAGAAAAACATGTGCGACTGAACCTCTGCTATGAAGGAATCCAGGGAAAATCTAGTTTGCATTAGTAGAAGATGCCATATGTGCGATGTGTGACCGTGGGCAGGTCCACAACACCTCTGTCAAGAGATATCACACCCAGGGCATCTTCAGACACTACACCCCGGCTATCCTGGGACTTCACTCTAGGACCACCCTAGTGCTGCCAAGAGATATCACACTACGGGCATCTTCAGACACTACACCCGGCTATCCTGGGACTTCACTCTAGGGCTCCCCTAGTGCTGCCTAGAGATATCATACTACGGGCATCTTCAGACACTACACCCAGGCTATCCTAAGACTTCACTCTAGGGCTCCCCTAGTGCTGGCAAAAGATATCACACCGAGGGCATCTTCAGACACTACACCCGGCTATCCTGGGACTTCACTCTAGGGCTCCCGTAGTGCTGCCAAGAGATATCACACCGAGGGCATCTTCAGACACTACACCCAGGCTATCCTGAGACATCACTCTAGGACCACCCTAGTGCTGCCAAGAGATATCATACTACGGGCATCTTCAGACACTACACCCAGGCTATCATGATACTTCCCTCTAGGGCCACCCTAGTGATATCATACTACGGGCATCTTCAGACACTACACCCGGCTATCCTGGGACTTCACTCTAGGGCTCCCCTAGTGCTGCCAAGAGATATCACACCGAGGGCATCTTCAGACACTACACCCAGGCTATCATGATACTTCCCTCTAGGGCCACCCTAGTGATTCCAAGAGATATCATACTACGGGCATCTTCAGACACTACACCCAGGCTATCCTGAGACTTCACTCTAGGACCACCCTAGTGCTGCCAAGAGATATCATACTACGGGCATCTTCAGACACTACACCCAGGCTATCATGATACTTCCCTCTAGGGCCACCCTAGTGATTCCAAGAGATATCATACTACGGGCATCTTCAGACACTACACCCAGGCTATCATGAGACTTCACTCTAGGACCACCCTAGTGCTACCAAGAGATATCACACCGAGGGCATCTTCAGACACTACACCCAGGCTATCCTGAGACTTCACTCTAGGACCACCCTAGTGCTACCAAGAGATATCACACCGAGGGCATCTTCAGACACTACACCCAGGCTATCCTGGGACTTCACTCTAGGACCACCCTAGTGCTACCAAGAGATATCACACCGAGGGCATCTTCAGACACTACACCCAGGCTATCCTGAGACTTCACTCTAGGACCACCCTAGTGCTACCAAGAGATATCACACCGAGGGCATCTTCAGACACTACACCCAGGCTATCCTGGGACTTCACTCTCGGACCACCCTAGTGCTGACAAGAGATATCACACCGAGGGCATCTTCAGACACTACACCCAGGCTATCTTGATACTTCACTCTAGGACCACCCTAGTGCTGCCAAGAGATATCATACTACAGGTATCTTCAGACACTACACCCAGGCTATCATGAGACTTCCCTCTAGGGCCACCCTAGTGATTCCAAGAGATATCATACTACGGGCATCTTCAGACACTACACCCCGGATATCCTGGGACTTCACTCTAGGACCACCCTAGTGCTGCCTAGAGATATCACACTACAGGCATCTTCAGACACTACACCCAGGCTATCCTAAGACTTCACTCTAGGGCTCCCCTAGTGCTGGCAAAAGATATCACACCGAGGGCATCTTCAGACACTACACCCAGGCTATCATGAGACTTCACTCTAGGGCCACCCTAGTGCTGCCAAGAGATATCACACCGAGGGCATCTTCAGACACTACACCCCGGCTATCCTGAGACTTCACTCTAGGGCCACCCTAGTGCTGCCAAGAGATATCACACCGAGGGCATCTTCAGACACTACACCCAGGATATCCTGGGACTTCACTCTCGGACCACCCTAGTGCTGACAAGAGATATCACACCGAGGGCATCTTCAGACACTACACCCAGGCTATCCTGGGACTTCACTCTCGGACCACCCTAGTGCTGACAAGAGATATCACACCGAGGGCATCTTCAGACACTACACCCAGGCTATCATGAGACTTCACTCTAGGGCCACCCTAGTGCTGACAAGAGATATCACACCGAGGGCATCTTCAGACACTACACCCAGGCTATCATGAGACTTCCCTCTAGGGCCACCCTAGTGCAGACAAGAGATATCACACTACGGGCATCTTCAGACACTACACCCTGGATATCCTGGGACTTCACTCTAGGACCACCCTAGTGCTGCCTATAGATATCACACTACAGGCATCTTCAGACACCACACCCCGGCTATCCTAAGACTTCACTCTAGGGCCACCCTAGTGCTGACAAGAGATATCACACTACGGGCATCTTCAGACACTACACCCGGCTATACTGGGACTTCACTCTAGGGCTCCCCTAGTGCTGCCTAGAGATATCACACTAAGAGCATCTTCAGACACTACACACGGCTATCCTGAGACTTCACTCTACGCCCACCCTAGTGCTGACAAAAGATATCACACTATGGGCATCTTCAGACACTACACCCAGACTATCCTAAGACTTCACTCTAGGGCTCCCCTAGTGCTGGCAAAAGATATCACACCGAGGGCATCTTCAGACACTACACCCAGGCTATCATGAGACTTCACTCTAGGACCACCCTAGTGCTACCAAGAGATATCACACCGAGGGCATCTTCAGACACTACACACGGCTATCCTGAGACTTCACTCTACGACCACCCTAGTGCTGCCAAGAGATATCACACCATGGGTGTCTTCAGACACTACACCCAGACTATCCTGAGACTTCACTCTAGGGCCACCCTAGTGCTGCCAAGAGATATCACACTACAGGCATCTTCAGACACTACACCCCGGCTATCCTAAGACTTCACTCTAGGGCTCCCCTAGTGCTGGCAAAAGATATCACACCGAGGGCATCTTCAGACACTACACCCCGGCTATCCTGGGACTTCACTCTAGGACCACCCTAGTGCTGCCAAGAGATATCACACTACAGGCATCTTCAGACACTACACCCAGGCTATCCTGAGACTTCACTCGAGGACCACCCTAGTGCTGCCAAGAGATATCACACCGAGGGCATCTTCAGACACTACACCCCGGCTATCCTGGGACTTCACTCTCGGACCACCCTAGTGCTGCCAAGAGATATCACACCGAGGGCATCTTCAGACACTACACCCTGGCTATCATGAGACTTCATTCTAGGACCACCCTGCTGACAAGAGATATCACAGCGAGGGCATCTTCAGACACTACACCCCGGCTATCCTGGGACTTCACTCTAGGGCCACCCTAGTGCTGGCAAAAGATATCAAACTACGGCTATCTTCAGACACTACTCTAAGGCTATCCTGAGACTTCCCTCTAGGGCCACCCCAGGGCTGACAAAGGTTGTAACACTGTGGACGTCTTGGGATTTACACCCAAGATATCCTGAGCCATCAGAGTAGCGACATTACACCCGGGGTATCCTGTGACTTCACACTAGGGCTGTCCTGGAGAACTTTCACTAGGAACATTCCAAGACACCACATTCAGGTTCCTAAACCTTCCCCAAGACTTCCTACTGCCCCAAAACCAATGCATCACTCAGAGCCAAGGTGAGACGATACACTGAGAATATCCTCAGACATCACACTAGATCTACACCAAGACATCACAATAAAGCTCCCATGAGACATCATATTAGAGCTACCTGGAGACATCCCACTAGATCTACACTGATACATCACAATAAAGCTTCTATGTGACATCATATTAGAGCTACCTTGAGACATCACCCACGATCTACACTAAGATATCACAAGCTTCCGTGAGACATCATATTAGAGCTACTTTGAGACATCACACTAGCGCCACTGTGGCATCACACCAAAATGGGAAGTCACACTCGCTAGGTTGGGTCATTATGCACGGACCATACTGAGAAGTCACACTCTTGTTACCCCGAGACATCACACTCTTGTTACACTGAGACAACACACTCTTGCTACCCTGAGACAACACACTCTTGCTACCCTGAGACATGTCACTCTTGCTACTCTGAGACATCACACTCTTGCTACTCTGAGACATCACACTCTTGTTATTCTGAGACATCACACTCTTGTTACCCTGAGACATCACACTTGTGCTACTGTGAGACATCACACTCTTGCTACCCTGAGACATCTCACTCTTGCTACTCTGAGACATCACACTCTTGCTACCCTGAGACATCTCACTCTTGCTACTCTGAGACATCACACTCTTGCTACACTGAGACATCACACTCTTGCTACTCTGAGACATCACACTCCTGCTACTCTGAGACATCACACTCTTTCTACTCTGAGACATCACACTCTTGCTACTCTGAGACACCACACTCTTGCTACTCTGAGACATCACACTCTTGCTACCCTGAGACATCACACTCTTGGTACCCTGAGACATCACACTCTTGCTACTCTGAGACATCACACTCTTGCTACCCTGAGACATCACACTCTTGCTACCCTGAGACATCACACTCTTGATACCCTGAGACATCACACTCTTGCTACACTGAGACATCACACTCTTGCTACTCTGAGACATCACACTCTTGCTACTCTGAGACATCACACTCTTGCTACTCTGAGACATCACACTCTTGCTACCCTGAGACATCACACTCTTGGTACCCTGAGACATCACACTCTTGCTACTCTGAGACATCACACTCTTGCTACCCTGAGACATCACACTCTTGCTACCCTGAGACATCACACTCTTGCTACCCTGAGACATCACACTCTTGCTACCCTGAGACATCACACTCTTGCTACACTGAGACATCACACTCTTGCTACTCTGAGACATCACACTCTTGCTACTCTGAGACATCACACTCTTGCTACTCTGAGACATCACACTCTTGCTACTCTGAGACATCACACTCTTGCTACCCTGAGACATCACACTCTTGGTACCCTGAGACATCACACTCTTGCTACACTGTGGCGTCATAATAGGATTCTACTGGGAAGTCACGCTTTCACTACCTTGAAACATCACTTTTTTACTCACCTGAGACATCACACTAGGGCTACTCTGAGACATCACACTAGGGCCATACTGGGGACTCACACTCTCACTACCCTGAACCATCACACTAGGTTCACACTGATAAAGCACATTTGGGTTATCCTATGGCATGAGAGAAGATGCGCTAACAATTTCTGACACAATAGATGAGCCGCTGAACAACAAAGGCTATCCTTTAAATTTTATGATAGCAAAGCAAAAAGGATCACCTTTAAACCCTCCTGCATCAGTGCGCGGCGCCCATGCAGGACACTATGCCACCTCTGGCACAACTAATGGCTCACTGTCAGTGCTATATGGATGAATGGATGCTTGAAGGTTTGCTTTAATGCAAGATCCTACCATACTGCAAAATACATTGTGGCCAATTCACCTAGTGACTATCAGTCATCAAAGCATGTGGCATCAAGAGGTAGCGAGACTGTGCCTGGTGGTCAAAGATTCCTTAGAGGGCTTGCAGAAGATCACATGGGGTGAGAAAGGGAACGACTACGGTGAGCCATGATCATTATCAACACTTAATTTTTTGGTTTTGGGCTAGGTGTTGAGTGATGTTGTGGCGTACACCACACATTCTGACATCTCTTGTGGGCGGTGGGCTGTATTCGCACCAGTGATAGAGTTCACCCTGGTGTACAGGATGTGGTCTGGATCCTGAGAGGGTCTTCTAGATACCCCTAGCTGGACGTCGGTCTGGATCCTGGAGTAGACCACCTGCTCTGAAGCTTTGCAGGGCCGGGGGCTTCTTTTGTCATCTTTAGTACTCAGCGTTGCGTAGTGCAAGCATTCCTGGATCCACCAAGTGAAAAAGAAAACACAAGACACCTGTTAACATTGCAAAAAGGCAAACGTTGCCAGACGTCAACTCCTGACAGAGTAGTATTTTTATGACACACCAAAGCAAGCATAAATGTCCTTTACAGTTACTAGAATATGCATAATTTGGTCAAATGTACCTCTGGTCTTGACACGCTAGCCACCTGCCATCTATTTTGTGATTTCCTATTCTCTTGATAGTTTTCTTTCCCAGCAAATTCACATCACAATGTTCCCGCACTGTACTACAAACCTTTGTTCAATATTATTACCCTGACAGAGTGCTAAAAGCTGCAGAAGAAGGGGTGCACTCCAAGTTACACCACACCAATGTCTAATAGTGATTGTAGTCTCCTCAGACCTGGCTGTGGGCTGACTGACGGGTGTTGCAATCACCACTTTTAGCAAGTAGAATGGGTAAGTTGTGTTCTGAGTGTGTCCTCGGGCATCCAGACACTCTACAAGATTTAGACCATGTATTGATCACTGATGTGCACCCCCTTATTGTGCGAATACATATACACACACTCATGTACACACACATATGCACACAAATGCACACATTCACACACGCACACACATACCCAGGCATATGCATAATGCACATTAGACCGTTGCTCTGCCGAGAAGCCGACCGTCACCTCCTTGGCCTCCGCGTCTGTCCAGCTCATCTCCTCAACCATGCAGAAGACGCACTCAGGAGCCCCAACGGACCCCTCCCCCTCACATCTTCCACAGGGCCATCGCTGTCATTGCACCTGAACTAGGACGAACAATCAACTCCTCCCTCATATCCGGCATCTGCCCAGGCAACTGGAAGCGTGCGGATGAGAAACCCCTCCTCAAGAAACAAAACGGCCGGCCCAACTGGCCTGAAGAATGACAGGCCCATATCTCTCCTCCCATTCACAGCCAAAGTCACCGAAAGACTCCTGAACGTCCAGCTGACCACCTTCATCGAAGAAAACTCCATCCTAGAGTCATCCCAGTCTGGCTTTCTCAGCAACCACAGCATCGAGACCGACCTCCTCGCCGCCACTGACAACATCTGCATGCTGCTACACCAGGGACAGGAAACATCCTTTACCACGCGGATTTTACTCCGCAAGGCTTTAACAATGCGTCCGTTACAACACAAGTCGTAACTACGACTTGCGCTGGAGGGCGCTAGAGGATTAAGAATAGTATATTTACTATTCCAACACCTTCCCTAGTGTCCACGGGAATTGGTGTTAGAATAGTAAATTATACTATTCTCAGTCCGCACCCCCAACGCAAGTCGTGGTAACGACTTGCGTTGTAAGGGACGCGTTGTTAAAGCATGCGTTGTGACGGTATGCGTCATACTGTCATACATCCACCAGGGACACACCGCAGCCCTCATCCTCCTAGACCTCTCCGCAGCCTTTGACACCATCTCACATCGCACACTAGCCGCCAGACTCCACAACTCAGGAATACAGGGATCCACCATCGACTGGATCCAATACTTCCTCTCTGGCAGAACCCAGAGCATCAGACTCCCACCCTTCTTAGCAGTCCATGCCATGAAGGAACTTGCTTTGGCTTTCCCAGTGTAGTGCCTTTTTTAAGAGCACCTCCGTAGGAACGTCAAAGGACCGCCTGTCAGACAATAAGGAAACTCGTAATCTGGAGGGTACATGGCAGTCGAGTTTGGCGGTGCGGGGAAGTGGCATGCCATCCTGCTCCAGCACTGCCAAACTCATAATCAGGCCCTGAATCTTCACACACACATTCTTCATACACATTCTTCACACACACATTCTTCACACACATTCTTCACATACACATAATTCATACACACACACACATATTATTCCCACACACATTCTTTACACACATGCACACACACACACACATACACACACTCATTCTGGCAGTGACAGTGCAATGCACTGAGGTTTTACAGAGAAATCTCACCTGTTGTGGGGGTGCAGTCTGACCATGCGTGCCTTTTTTGCCTGCAAACAAATAGGGTTTTACAGTTACAACTCTATTCATACAGTCTCTGATCATTTTTACATGCCTAACAATAAATAGGGGTGTGCACAAATTGCATAATTTGCTTTTGTGTATTTATACAAAATTATGTGGAATTACGTGCATTTAAGAAAAATGTAAATCCATAGTTCTGTGCTAAATTTTAGACCAAAATGCATCCTCGCACCAATTTGCCATGAGAACATATTTAAACAAAAGCACTGCAAACAGCAACCGTTCGCCTTCTGTAGTTCACACACATTACCAGTAATGTTTTGTTAATCGTGAATGGCATTTAATTTACACAAAGTGCGAAATGGTATAATTTTCCAAGGCCAAACAATGCATTTCAGCTAGGTGTGACCAGCTTTGATTTGTTAGGAGGTCTGAAGTGTGTGTCAAAGTAACATCTGCCAAGAACTTTATCCAATTTACTACATTTCATGAGCTCTGTTATCTTCCTCCCTCTACTGAAACATCTTGATCTTCTCTTCTGGTTAAGGGCTGCATCCAGGAATCTTCCAACAATGAGGAGAGGGTGGGAAAAGTGTGTGGCATGGGGAAACATTGCAGCAGAAAGAGGTGAAGCAAATTGAGCAGTAGCTGAGCAGTGAGTCATGCCAGGCTATTCCCAAAGCCAGCTTACACGTGATTAATTTACACATGTCGTTTTTGCTATTAACAAAAGCAGAGTGCAAAGTTACTCAGAACTGTAGACTTTCATGTCTCCACCCCCTGAAAAAGGGGTGGAGCCAATTTTACGAGTATAGTTCATTACTGCCGAAAAAGATACATGGCCGACCTCTGATAGTGCAACACCCTCCCATAGAAAATAATTGAGACAGGGACTTAACAATTGAACCCATATAAAATATATTAAACAACATTATTTAAGAGAGGCACAAATATAAAAAAATATGATTTATTGTTTAACAGCATATCCAATAAATAATATGTATTATTTAATTATGTAGTATTTAAAAAGATTTTGATTGAAAACAATAAAAGAATAAATTGTATTTAAATATAATTAAATGACTTTCAATTAAGTCTGTACATTGCTTTTAATAATTGTTCATGCATAATATTTTTATTTACAGTAGGTGAAAAATATTTTTCTTAATGTAAACTTCATAAAAATATGTTTTATTAAATTTAATATATGTAAATTAAGTTAGCGGTGCTATAGTATTTTTATTTTCTTCTGCATTTAAATTGCATTTATATTGAACATAAAAATATTTCGATTCATGTATAATAAAGTTTAATTAAATTTTTGATATGTTCCATATCCTTCCACTTTAGCATAAGGTGATCTCCATCCTATGGTACTGTGAAAAAAATATTTTGCTGAAAAACAATAGTAAAAAGACTTTTATGTTAAATATGAATGCAAATTACTTTATATATTAAGAAAAAATGCAGCAGGACTATTAGCTTGAATGAAAATACTTAGTTTCATAAAATGACAAGTTGATGTTTGATGCCACATGCTGAGTTTGGGAAACTTATTTCTGGTTTGGTCTCCTTGGAGACAGATCACCAGAAAGGAATGGTATGGCTTGTATGTCATGATTCATATGCAAATATTTGGCCATCTATATATAGAGGTGGGCAGTAGACTTCGCAAAAGTTTGCTGATTTTTGCAACAGTTTGTCAAAAAGTCCGCCAACCACCGGGTGACTGAGTTTACCGCCCCTCTCACTCGGAAATGCTCATTGATATCAATTCAGGCTTTACATTCTCTGAGGTCTATTGGCCATTATGTCTTTTTAGGTGAAGGTTTTCCCTTGAAATATAAAAATAACAATCATACATAAAAACCAACAAGGCTGACATTCCACAGGTAGTGACTAACTCTCGCCTCAAGGCACTTTATAATCTCACAAACAGCCCGGACTTGCCGTCTTCATAATCAAAATTAGTCTGACATTGGGGCACCAGGGCTTCAACCGTAAGATAACCCACCAATGTTGGCATATTTGCAATGCTAATAAACATGCAGCAATTTTCTCCACAAAAAAAGGTGTCTTGTCTGGTTATTGCTCTAGGAGAATGCTCTATTGGGGAGAGAGGGTGTTTGCCGATATTGGCACTACGACATTGCACCTTGAGTAGCGATGTTTTTTTGACGTGAGTGAGAAAGATGCACGACTCTCAAAGACACATTACCTCCTCCTATATTTTTCCTTAAGTAATCACTTAATGAGGCCGCCGCACCTCACAGACACACCTAGTTCCCAAAGTTAAAACCCCCTCTGCCACCACACGACCTCCTGTTTTAGTTGGGTCTTTGCATATACCCAGTAGGTCGTGACTCTGTCGTTACTACAGGGTTATGTATTTTTTGTATTTTCCTGATCTGGTTTGATGCTCGGAGTCGGTGGATTGCTCCTTCACTCAGACTGTATTCAGCTATTCATCCTGCTGCTTGCTGAGTCGGCTTGAGTGGTGGCATGCTGCTCCATTTGGGCGAAGGTGGGGTTGTGCTCCCTCGCTGTAGAGCGCCCAATGGGAGGCGCTAAGGTTTGGATGAAAGGACGCCGAAGGGATTTTCGGCATGCTTCTGTGTTATTCTTGGCCCTGAGGGGTTTTTAATGAACAGGGCAGCATCAGAGGTGACTGAGCGCCTCTACTGTACATGCTGCCTGTATTAAGCCTCTGCAACAGCTTGGAAGGAAGTGGCTATGAGTTTGGACAGACTGCCTGAACTCTTCGGCCCAAAGGGAGTTTTGGGAGGCAGATGACCACCGGGAAGTCTGTCCCCCAGGCAGATTGGGAGGGTGGTGCAGTACTGGAACTGCCATTTTGTAGTGGGCTACATGCGTAGCCCAATTATAGCCCACACATATATATAAGGGAGTCATTTGGGCTCCCTGCCCCCATTTTAAGTACAGGTGACCTGGTGGTTCGTGACAAGGAGTGACTTGCAGAACTTGTGTGCTCTCATAGACACTAATCCTCCTATATGTTGTTGTTTTAATAAACTATACACAAATGTACAATTCAGCCCCTTTTATTATTAAAACTACTAATCTTTTTTGGAAAGCCATATCTGGTAATGCTATCAATTCTTGAGAGAGTTCATTGAGCTGTGGATATTATAAGACAATGAATACTGCAAAATGATATTCAGAGTTACCATAATTGCCTTCCTCACATCATTCACTAGGTCCTAGTGCTATCACCAACCGTATCTACCGATGGTACTAAACACCATTTGCTTATTTAGGGGTGGGCAGAACTCGGCAAAATATCGCTGAGTTTTTATGTAACACTGTAAATTCTGTGGAGTAAAAAGGTGCAAGGTACGGCCATCTAGAATCTATAGAGAAAGCACTGGTGATATTATCTCTGCTGAGTAATCTGGAGCCTCTAAGATAGGTGTAACTTTTCTGATACCTGAACCTACACATTTTCTGTAGCATTCATTAGCTTTTGTATGAAACTGTAATATATGTGTTATACCTGGTATCAGCCACGGCCGATGCAGGTAAGAGTGGTCGGGTGGGGGGGCAGGTTGGTGGGGAACCCGTGAGATGACCACAAAGGACAATTAAATTAATAATTAATTTTCTCTCATGGTCATCTCTCGAAATCTCCCCCAGCTGGTTCCACCACACTTACCTGCAGCGGCCGCAGATGCCTGGCATCCTTGGTGTTATAATCCCTAATATTTTGGCTTCAAACCTCCTGTTTTTGCTGACTTTGTTTTTGCCAGCCTTAGAATTCTGTGCAGTTTGCCACAGCTGACCAGTGATAAAGTGCATGTGCCCTTTCTATAAAATGTGGTAACATTGACTTATCCACAATTAGCATATTTAATTTACTTATAAGTCCCCAGTAAAGTGTGTTACATCTTCCCAGGGTCTGTGAATTTAATGATATTAGTGGGCCTGCAGCACTGATTTTGCAACCCACTTAAGTAGCCCTTTAAAGATGTTTCAGGCTTGCCACTGCAGAGCCTGTGTGTGCACTTCAACCTGCCATATCGACCTGGAAAGGTAAATTTCTTGCCAGGCCCAAACCTTGCTTTTTAATTCAAGAAAATCACACCTAGAGTAGGCCCTGGACAGCCCAGAGGGCAGGTTGCAATGTTTTTAAAAAGCAAGACGTGTGCTTTTCAGTGTTACATGTCCTGGTTGTTTTTCATTACTGCAAGGCCGTTATCTCTCTTAGGATAACATTGCGATTACCCTATTACATTTTATAAGTGTAATTTCCAAATGGGAAAATATAACTGACTCAACTTTGGTGTCTCTAGTATCATAATTTAAAATCCCAATTTATGATGACATCAGATTTGAAATTACAATCATGAAAATGCCACTATAAGTGGGCATTTTCTTTACTCAGCCATTTGGTGTCTGCAGCCTGTCTCTGATCATGCAGCCTGTCTCTGATGTATGGGTGTAGTTGGCCTATGTGTATTTCACCTAGACAGCCCCACACAATGGGAGCTTAGGTGTGACTTGATAGCCCATAATGGCAGGATGGGAGGGCAGAGCTGGGCACGGCCTCACTTACACCGGAATTAGCTGTATCGGTCCACACATAGGAAGGTGTCCCTTCTTGCACAAAAACAATCCTGCTTGCAAAGCAGGCACCCTAGCACCATGGTACAAGAGTGCCTGCATTCGTGCAAGGCAGCACATTGTGCGCCAGCGATGGGAAAGGGCAGGAAAGTTTTGCATTCTGATAATATGGCACAATTCTGCCATTTCCTTGCCAAGCAGCGCAGCAAGAACACTTGCAGTGCTGCGTCACAATTTGATAAATTTGTCCCAAAAACATTTTTGTTTTGCAGTTCTCACCTCGTTTTCGATTGCGTAAGCATCTGACCAGCAACACTGAGGCAAGAAGCAGGCAGGCCACGCCTATGCCGATGCAAGGTTTTATCCAGAATGAAGGAAATCTAGATCCCAGAGTTCGAGAAGCTAAAACGATGCAAAAATGATGAGCCATTAAGTCACAAGATGGTTTCAAATGAGGTGAAGTCAAAGTTGACAAACATTACTCCTCATGCAGTTAGCAAATGTGTATACTGATCAAAATTACACCTACGGAATTAATGTCATGCAAAAATGTATTTGCACAAGATTTTTTCTCAGTAAATGTTCTTCTACTACAGACGTCCAGCTAAAACTGAATTTCTGAATGTACTGTTTCCACAAAATTTACTTTTTCTGCTACCAAATTCTATTGAAAAACCCTTTGCAGCCTTTCTAGCATTGCAAATGTATGGATAAAGTTTTTAATTATTGTGGAGGAAAACCTTTCTGTAGGAAACTGTGCTGTTGGTCTTTGGGGAGCTTTTGAGAGCTGTTCTGTTACAATATGTTTTATTTTTTTATTAAGCAAACAGCACCACAATTCAACTTCAAAGGGCTAGTAGAACACTACCACCAACCTTATAAACTTTACTGTCTTGACACACAGGTGGTTTTATTCATGGGCGATCCAGACAGAAAATTAGCAGATTTTAATTGACAGGGAAGAGATTTCCATAGTTAGAAAAACATCTGCGTCCAACATGATCTTTCTGTGGTAATTCATGAAAAAGGACACTGCTAAATGACAGAGAAGAGAAAGGGGTGCAACAACTAGATGAGAGCTGATAAATGAGGAAATTCGCTACTGAAGAATTTGGCTTCAACTTTCCTTGGACTTCAATGTGAAGCCAGTGAAGGAAATAAGAAAGAGCTTGGCCTAAGAGAAGCATGGAGAATACAGTATCTCCTCTGCAGCAAGATTCTGAAAAAAAGCCCACAAATGAGCTTTTAAGGAAGACCTAGAAATAGTGCATCAGAATAATGAGGCCTGGGAACTTCTTGTGCAAAGATGGCTGACCATCTTCAATGTAAGGTTTAGCATGGGACATATTTTTCCACTTTCTAAAGCTGATTGATACAAATTTCACAGGTAAAACCACCTTTGAGATCCTGGGGGAAATAAGAGCCTGATTTAAAGTTTGGCGGGGGGTTACGTCATCAAGAACAGGATGGATATCCCGTCCACCATATTACAAGTGTATTATATCCTGGATATCCCGTCCACTGTATTACAAGTGCATTATATCCAATGACTCTTGGAATATGGCGGACAGGAAATATGTCACATTTGTGACAGAGTAACCTGTCAGTCGAACTCTTAATCAGGCTCTAAGACTGAGGGTGTGTGGATGTGATGAACACAGACCAAAAAACACCGTAATCATTGAAGGTAAAGAATCACACATTTGTGGCACGCCCTTAGCCTTGGGGGGAGGAATAGCACAAGTTTAAATGGTGGTGCAAATGTCAATGTATTTTGCAGGTTACACAGATCTCGGCAAAACTCTGTAACATTTTACTAGTAAGTGAACATTTTGGCAAAAAAAGTTTTAGATGAACATTTTTTCTGCATCAAATTTTATGAATATCATCTGACACCAATATTGTGTCATAAATATTGTTTACAAAACAATGGCTCTATTGAAGGTAATAATATTACAACCAATGAGATGATTTGTTTTGTAAATTATATTAAGGATGGAATATTTATGTCATAACATTTTCTGCATATGATATTCTGGTATTGCAATTTAAATTAGGAAATCTTTACATTTGCAAAGCTTGTAAAATGTCAAAAAACATTATGAACTATGCGAAGGAATAAGACTATAAATCAGTGCAGCTTGTGTGATTATATAAAGAATAAAGTACCGTGTGCCATACATCAGGAGGATATTGAAAGTCAGGGCCGGCTCTGGGGTGGTGCGACCGGTGCCACCGCACCAGGTGCTGACCTCCGGTACTGGGGGGGAGCGCCGTGTTTGCAAGGTTATTATTACTTCAAAGCATCTGCTGCCGCATTCGATTCCTCCAGAACAATTTCCAGGCAACCCCCAAAAAAATTCTGGATAACTCATGTGATTAATATTCTTTCTGATGAGCGATCAGAGTTTTGTTTAATTGGGGCTTTGACTCGCTATAGAAGAGCAGAGGGCTAATACCCATGTTGCAAAAAACAAGTACTGTGCAGATTACAAAGTGCATCGAATGTAAATAGACCAGTGAGTTACTTCTTTTAAAAGAGACATCAATGTGTTACTTTCAATTTATAAGTTAAAATCCAAATACAGAGCTCTTAGCTTTTAATAAAGAATTGCAGCACACTGCAAAATTTAGATTTGAGCAGAGATTAATTTTGCAAAAATGATTAATTTGGGTAGAAATCTAGTCTCATTATTAAAGAGAACCCCCAACTATGGTATTCCTTTTTAAATTTTAAGTTTGTGATAGTCTAGACCAATCACTAATAAACTATACTGCCTACCAGTATTGATGACATGTGAATCCTACACCTTGTAGTCCTCTGTTTTATGTAACATTTCCTATATACTGATTTGCAAACATATGATTGATTGTCTCTCTGTAATGTGAGTGTGATGCAACGTGCTCTGACACCTACACTGGTATGAATGGCGCTATATATTAAGTGTGAGCGGGAAATCCGTTACGCTTGCGGATTTTGCGGATTTTTGGGAAATCCGCAATCCGCGAATTTTGCGGATTTCCCGCAAAATCCGCAAAAAAAAATCAGCGAACGTAACGGGTTCAAAAGTTGAACCCCCACTCATGCAACTATTTTACAATGGCGCCAGCAAGCTGCCAGCGCCGTTGTAAAATAGTTACAAAGTTAGCTTACACAGGAACCACTAGATAAAACGAAGCAGGTGCTGCTTTATTTTATCTAAGTGCTTCCTGTGCAAGCTAACTTTGTAACTATTTTACAACAGTGCTGGCAGCTTGCTGGCGTCATTGTAAAATAGTTGCATGGCTGGGCACAGGTCTGCAGCTCACTCAAGGGACCCCTGCGCCCTTCGGGGCGATTGCATAGTAACACACACATGGTCGCTCGAACTAGTTGATGCTCAAATTCAGTGACTCATTCATTAGCCCAAAAACAATCGTGAGCGTCGTCGAGGCTGGACAGGTGTGCCTTCTTCCCAAATCTACCGTGGAAAATCAGCTGTGATGCTGGATAGGCTTTGCATCCTTGACTTTCACAAGCGCAATACCCGTGCTGTTCCTGTGACCAGGAGCTTCTTTCTCTTCATCTGCTGAACTGATCTTTCTCTGACCCTTTATTCACACAAGAGGCACATACCCTACTGGGCACATTGTGTTTGCACGGGTTTCTGCAAGTTCGTACGCGTTTTGTACAATTTCGCAATTTGCGAAATTGTACAAAACCCTCGCGAACTTGCAGAAACCCGTGCAAACATAAAAAAAATCCGCAAATTCGCGGGAATTCGCGGATTTTGCGGATTGCAAGTTCGCAAATCCGCAAAATTCGCGAACGCGAGATTCGCAATATTCGCCCATACTTACTATATATGCATTTAGGAGAGAGTGCTATATATGCATCTGAGAGAGAGTGGTTATGGAGCTTTGGGCACTGTTGAAGGGTGGTGGTGATGGAATCCGTGGTGGAGGTGGTCATGGGAAGGGGGGGGCAACAAACATTTTTGCACCGAGCCCCACCAGCTCTAAAGCCGGCCCTGTTGCAAGTCATTGAGGACTTCCATATCTATTTAGAGGGACAAGGCTGAAGTCTGAGTTCCTCCATTAGGTGACTTGCAATATCCATATCATGTACACAGGGGGCACTTTATCCCATAAAATACATGGTCACACTATCACCTAAACCACTTAAAATCTTGGTGCATAGCTCTTTCATATGAAAGAACATGTTTACAAACATGAAGAGTAAAAATAGAAACTCTGGTGCAAAATGAAACACATCAAAAGATATGTGCTGCAAAACGATATTAGAAACAGTTAAATGAAAGCCAGTTTCTTTTAAAGAAAAGCTGCAGTAGCTCGGACTGTGCAGAAAGATTCTAACTTATAATTATCTAAAGAGTGCAAATAAGATGTTATTTCTGCTTGTCATTGTAAGCTTGAAAAATAGAGCAGGAAACAGAAAAGCAGCGGTTTATTTTTGTTGCTTTAAACAGCTGCTGCATGACCTGACCTGACATTCACCTGGCTCTGGCACCAGGCATTGTGACATCGGAACTGGACTGTAATAACTTATTACAGTTGGGTTCTGACGTCTTTTTATTATAATCGCCGACTGGGTGCTTCTCAAGTTGCCGATTATAAAGAAATTTGAGACAGGTGTTTATACAGGGATTGCAGAATCCCATGTATGTCAACAGAATAGCAACTGCCCACCTTGAATAAGGTAAACTCAATGCCATTGGAAGCTCCTGCAGCCACAGGTTCTGCAGTTTTGAAACGTTATGGGAGGGGTGCCTATTTGGTGATTATATTAACACCTTGGCTGCTAGAGGTTTTCCCCTCCTGTGCTGAGCCTCATCGAACCCCATTGTTCATGACGAGCTCAGCTCGTCATAAGCACAGTTCAACCATGCCTCATGACGAGCTGAGCTCATCATGAGCATCGAAGGGGTTCAATCAGCAGGTGCCGTCTTGGAGATGGCCTCTTACCCTCTTGCACCAACAGATGAGTCCCGTTTCCACACCCTTTGCTGTTATTTTGGAAGAGCTCCACCTCACAGATGTATGTTCCTGTGTCATTGGCTTGAACATTGTGAATTTCCAAGTTGGCCTTCTTCTGCGAGGTGAAGATGGTGCTGTCCGGCTTGAAGACCCTTCCGCTGAACTTTTCACTGCTGTTGGTCACCTCGGTCATAGAAGAGGAGGAGGGTTTGATGAAAAACCATTTGTAGCCTCCGATGTTAAACTTCCCGCTGCTATTGAAGGTGCACTGTAAGGTTGCTGTATCACCGGCTGTCACAGTTGTATGCCTCGGCTGAGAGATTGTAATGCCCTGTAATGAAATCCCTGAAAAAATCATGAAAGCTCATCAAGTTATTTTTTATGAAAGTTTTGCTGACAACCAGGCACACATGAACCTTCTATGCTATGGCTATGGCTGAGCAGCAGGGCACAAAACACAAATGAAGAAATACATAGCTGTAAGAGCAGGATACCACACACCTCCCTCCTTTAAGGAGACAATAACACACAACACTCCAAATAAGAAGGAAACACTCATCATCATAAAAATAGATATATTAGGAAAGTGTAAATACAGAGACAAATCATACACTTACACAATCTCCCCTTTAGCAAGTGGGTGAAATACATGTGCCCCTACGGGTGCAACACATATTCCCTAGGAATAAATGGTGCAAAGTAAATGCCCCATCACCAGAATTTGTACGGGGAGAACCAGGGTGCAAGACATGCACCCCATAAAATGTAACTGTATCACGGTTTGGACAAAAATGCCCAAGACCAGTATACGTAAATAGTACTTGAGGTTATATCCAATATATCCCATCACATAAAATGCAAAATGTTGATGCTAGAAATGTTTGAGCTTAATGCAGATGCCCATCACCAATAAAAGGTAAGCACTGCGTGGAGTCAAAACTAATATGCCCCATCACATGTGAGAAAGGTCTGAGCAAAACAACAAGCCCCACCACCAGTAAAATTACAAGTAAAGATTGAGGGGCCCATTAGGATGTCGGGCGGATTGCCTCCGCCAGGGTAGCGGTGGCCACCGCCACCCTGGCGGAGGCAATCCGCCCGACATCCTTCCCTGCATTCCCCCCCGCCATATTACGATGGCGGAGGGGACCGCAGCAGTGGGAAACACCGCCCGCCTGTTTTCCACCCCGGTCGCCTTGCGGCCGGGACGGAAAAGGGATAACATGGTGGCGGTGTCTATCAGACACCGCCAGCCATATTAGAATAGGCATTTTTCAATGCCTGTCCGTGGCGGCAATGCCGCCACGGAAAGGCATGCGGTGTGCACTCTGGGGGGCCCCTGTGGGCCCCCAGAGTGATGGCCAAAGGGGGGTGGCACACGGGGGTACCTGTGGTACCCCCCTGCATTTGCATAATCGCAGCGGCAGGCACAGCGCGGTGCCTGCCGCTTCGATTATGCAAATGCGTGCATTTGTTTTTAACATTGTGGCGGGCGGTGCAGTGAGCACCGCCCACCACAATGTTAATTTGAGGAATACGCCCGCCACTGTGGCGGGCGCATCCTAATGCCAATGTCGGGACCCCCGCCCTTTAGGCGGGCGGTCCCGATCTCCGTTACGGTGGTGGGCGGTCTTTTTCCGCCCGCCATCTTAATGGACCCCTGAGTTTGCAAGATGTTCCCTCAAAATGGTGTGTAAGTAAGTACCCTCAAAATGGATTGCACATACATACTGTTGGGGTGTAAGCCAGTACTAGTAGAAGTAAATATGGTTTGTGTTACAGGAACTTTGCCCCATCACCAGAAACAGTAAGACTAGTTTGGGATGCAAATTACATGCCCCTGCAGTTGTAAATGTATTTAACGTAAAATATTGTAATAAGTAGCAATAGATAAGGACTGCACACGGAGTAACACTCACACTCTCTATGGCCTAACCCACATGCAGCACACATGAACTTACTCCTTAGCATACCAAGTTAAGAAGTAAGCATAGTAAAAGCACAAATTCTGCAAAATTCATAACTTTTAAGACACATACAGAGATAGAAAATTAAGAATGTCTTAGCTCCTTACATAAAGATCTCTCCAGCCGACATTCCCATTGTGCAAATACATCGCAACCTGGAAAAAAAAATTCAAACTTTCCTAAGCAAAACCTTTTGTAAGCAAAGCTACAAAACACCACCAAAGACACCTCTTTAGACTCCTTAACTTAAGAGCTTGCAGGACCCAATCAAGAAAGTTACTAGAACAGGCAAAAAAAGAATGGGAAGAAAAGAATTGGAGCAAATTACTTGTAGCAGCCAGAAACAAGGACCATACGGGCTTTTAGAAACTGTTAGCCTAGGGCAGTAAACTGGGGAATTCTATCCTTGACTTTTACTTGGACCCAGGCACCTGGCAAAACCACTTCACAACATTATACTCAGATATCGTTGATCCTGTTCCAGCTGATATCAACAACCTCTCAAAACGAAATTGGTATGGACTAAATGGCTCTACTTACTTTACCTTAAAAGACACAGAGGCAGCAATAGAAGCAATCAAACTAGGTCAAGCCCTTAGCCCGGACAAAAACCCAGGAGATATGCTGAGGCAAGGTTTGGGCACCTTATGTAAATTTGCTGTGCAACACTGTTGCTGCGGGTGCACCTATACCTGAAACATGGAAGGAGGCTGAAATTATTCCTATTTTTAGGTCGAGCCTACAGCGGCAGCACGCATGCGCTGCTCACTTTGCGAGGCATGCAGTATTGAGTACAGAGTGGAAGCTTCATGGAAGCTCCGCTCACTCTTCGCCCACTCTCCGCCCATTGACTTGTGTCTTTGTCCTCTGTAAATGCTGTATTTTGATCAATTTGTAGGCTTATTAGGCCCTCCTTATGACGGCTATGTCATCATTTGTCACCTTCCATGGCTACTGGCCCCTTTACTTTGAGTGTTACACGGTACGTGGACTGTGAGCACTCCTTTTCCCACCGCCAGCACTCCCATTGTTCGTGGACCCACCCTCCCGCCCATTGTTTGTGATGCAATATGCAATAGGTCTTGTGTAAATGCGAGTCCTATTGCATTGCAAATGCTTATTTTTGAATACTTGTCAAGAAAAGTTAGTGCTAGACTTTGCACTGGTTGAAAGGATTCTTTACAGTACGCCCTGCATCTTGAAAAGCTTCACGAGACATCACATAGCGTACAAACCCAGCACTCTGAAACCAGCCTAGAGAGTGTCCGAAAGGACAAGCCAAGACAATCTTGCAGTAAGTACCTCTGGAAGTGCAGCGGGTCCCAGACACATCGAGGAATCGTATAAGTATAGTAACTGAATTGTTCTTGAAAACCTTTCACAGGTCTGTCACGCTTCAACCCAAACCCCTTATTTCTCATTGTCCCAGAAGGAAAGCTACTAAAAGTATTCAAAGTGTCTCCAAGTTTGTGGAGGAGACGCCTCGTCGCCTCTTCAGAGTAGGGCAGTACACGCTCATAGTCAGACAACAAATTAATAATATGATATCCCCACCGAGCTGAGATTTTCGAAAGGATCATTGCCCTGTGTATATACCCTTATTTTGTGATCTCACATGACATCCAGTGAACACAACAATACACAACTGGAGTAAAATACAGGGACGTCACGCTAATCCTCTTGCCAATAAAATACTTCAAAACACAGTACACCTCGGAGTATTCAAAGGAATGAGTTACTGCTCATAAACTTTTTGCCCACGTTTATCAATTCACTGTTAGTTAGGCATGATATAAGCATTTGCAGCCTTTAGAACTCATTTTTCGGAGTCGGTTATTTACCATTTCCCGCATCAAAAGTATACTTTGTTAAATGATTTAATTTAACTCGTATTTCCCTACACTAATCCACCAGTAATACTTTTGGGTTCCGGTGTAGCTTGCTACTCGCCGAAAAGCGCTTCGACGTCTCGTCAGGGGTAGTAAGAGCTGTATAAATAATTGTAATTACATTGATGCAAACCATGACATAAAACTGAAGGGCAGACCAGTCCTTTTTTGGATCCACGACATGGCTGCAAATGCCGACCAAGCTCCACAGGAACTATATATCAGAGAGCATCACAAGGCCTGCTTCTAAAAATATGTGCGCAACTCTGACTTGAACACACAAAACGTGAAGGCTGCGGGCAAAATTCTGATTCTTAAGTCGGCATCTGCTGTTTTTTGTTGTTTTTTGTGCTGTGATGAATGTCATGAATGTCATGAATGCCACAGATGGAATTTTACTGTACCCGTTACACCGATGCAAGGGGTTTGGGTGTTTATAGAGGATTCTTTCATACAAATATGTTGCACGTACACAAAGTGGAGTGTTTTTGGCTATTTGCAAACATTTGCAATGCATTTCCCACCTCTTGTGCACTTCTAAACTTAAGCATATGCAATGCCCCTGTTTTTAAGGCTAATATGTCAACCGTTTACAATTAAGGTTACTTTCTTGTGACTGAAAAATAGAAGGTAAAGGTGAAACTTCACACTAATGCCTGTGATTTTTTTTACGATGCTAAAATGCGAGCAAGTATGGTTAATGGTTACATATATGTTAGGGTAAACTACACAATGCAATCTCTTTTTCACTGCTGCAACAGGAGCTTCAGATTGTATTAAAGATTCAGAGGTGCATGTGGCAGATAATCTGTTTTTGGTTTCCTGTGTCAGTATGTGCATTCCTTTTACTATACTGGTATAACTCTCTTAATCCTGAATGCAATATTTTGAATTCTCGGGGTTGAAGGTTATATCAGAGCTTTTCTGCAGACATTTAAACAAGGAAGAAAAACGTTCCACAGTGAAACACCATCAGTACAGTCTAGTGCATGTCCCTCTGTCCTACATAATCCACAAAGTCTGTAGCAGGCCAGCCTACAGAAGACATTGTCTGACACTATTCCTACTTTACATTGCGGACAGTCCAGCTGATAATGTCTTTGGAATTGAAAGCAGAATGTTGATCGGCAGATGAAAAACAGCTCCCAGAACTTGAAACTCCAAAAACCCTACAACTCCTGGGTGTATTTGTAAATGTAAATGTGGGATACTTGTAAAGCGCACTGTTACTCTACCCGAGTGTCCTGGCGCTATAGACCGCTGGGGAACCCGTCTTGGTTTTTCCTGTGAGATAGTCCCTTTCTGGGTATCTCCAGGGTGAGACCAGGCATCCCTGGCGTCTGTGGGGGGCTGTTGTGGAGATGAGGTAGGCTTAATGCCCAGAGTTGCCGAGTGTGTTCCCTGGTTAGAGTAGGCACTGAGGCGAGAATTATCGAGTCCGTTGACCCTGGTCCAAGACCCTGCCGCGTTGGGAATTGAACCCTGGCCCCGGGCTGTCCTCTGCTTCCGGGTCTGCCGCCTCTAACCAGTGAGCCACACCACTCCACTTCAAAATGAAAGAGAATACAAAAGATAACAACACAATGCAGAGGTTGGGAGGAATAATCATCGCCCCTGTGTCTTTAAGAGAACTGAAACCTTTGGGAATGCTAGTGGGGGAGATTTTGCATTCGATGGCAGGACTGGAAGCTCAGTTGGGACACGTTTAATGCTAGACAGTCACATTCTGAGATAAATAAGCCAGATGCTTGTAACTGACGACTCTACAAACAGATGCATAAGACTAGTCTGCTGCTTTCTTAATGTCCTACAAGCTAAAGGAAATAAAAAAACTCTCAGACGCATTAGCTCCTCTGACTGAATAAGCACCAAAGACAGATGTAGCTTCTTTACTAAATCATTCACCGTATAACCATCTTACTAGAGATGGGGAAGAAATCAAAAGCTGTGAGCAAAAGAGGACACGAAAGCCATACATAGCCTGTGTTTCAGAAAGTCAAAGACATTTAACAGTACACTGTTCAACATCATGAATAAAAAAGGAATAAAGAACTCTGATAGAAAAGTATTTGGGGGCGTGGCTTCGACACCAATCCAGATAGCGGCGTGACTACGGTACTCCGCGCCGATCTTCCACACAAGTTTTCGTTTCACGGAGAATGCGCCTCTCTTCTGACTTGAAGATGTAGGCTTTAGGATCTCTTCAACAGAGGAAGCATTTGGTCTCCTTTCCCGCCGCTTTTCTCTCGTTTTCGGCACCCGCGGCGATGCGAGCCATTTTTCTTCACAACAGCCGACATTTTAGATCGCCTTCATCATGCGGATTGCTTCTCCTCAGAAAATGCAAACCATCTACTGACTGGAGAATAATGGTGACTCACTCCTCATTTCTTTTACCCACTACTTCTCTTGGCATATTCTAGGTACTTCAGGGGTCATAATATGTTCTTGCTCACTAACGACCGGCATTTTATGATTTCCTTTTCCTCATCCTACCTGTGACACTCGGTCAGAATTTGACTGTTATCTGTGATTTTTTATTGAATTTTGATTTTCCTGAGGTATTTTTCACAATGTTGTGCTATCAGTGATACGAGGGTCTTGGATTATTTTCAGTTTCCAGTTGAGTAATTATTATTGAAGCCACTGCATCTTAATAAGCTCACTTTGCTCATCTGACCTGACTCCCTTATTACATAACATAGAGCTTAGGCATTAAAAAGGTGGACCCATTGACCGCAATTTGGATTTGGCACTTTCTTTTCTTCGCGGGTCCCTTTGTTTTTTCCACTGTGTTACCTTTCAGAGCTCAAAGTTCTAATTATTGCTTATTAAATTGCTTTTGCCTCTTCTATGGTAAGATTCAGAAACCTTAAGCTCACCCCATCCTCCAATCTTATTGCTCACTCTGATTCGGATTCTGCTGCCAACGACATGGAGGATATTTCGCTCCAAAAATCTGAATACTCTTTTTCTCTACACTCTTTCCTATTCACTTTATTTCAATTTAAAGAATGGTTTTATCATGGTATGCTTAATGAATGTTCATATTTATACCTTTTGGTTACCCTCCGTGTTACCTCATTGAATATTAAAGGATTAGGTAATCCTATTAAAAGACAACAGGTGCTTACCCATTTAGCTAAATTACAAACTGACATTGCATTACTGCAAGAATCGCATTTATCTGAGGCTGAAACTTCCAAACTTAAGAAATGTTGAGTAGGAAATGTATTTTCAACTCCAGCCCTTGGTAAGAAAAATGGTGTTGTGATTCTCTGTCACAAAAGACTTCATGTTTCTATTGTTCATCAAGAATCTGATTCTGAAGGTTGTTGGGTTATTGTTAAACTTCTTATCGATAAAATACTCCAAGTTATTTTTAATGTATATGGCCCTGTTTCCATTGACAGAGTTTTCTGGATGCAGATCTCTGATAAATAAATTTTGCTTGATGATGACTATATTATTTTTGGTGGTGTTTGCAAGCAAAATCATGACCCCTTATTGGACAGACACTCGCCTGTTAAATTTGTAAACACTAAAATGCACTCACAATTTACCTCCACTATACGTCGTAGGTCTCTAGTCGATATTTGGAGACTTTGTAACCCGGATCTCCAGGAATACAGCTACTTCTCACCTCCACACCTTAAAGTAAATCTTTAGCTCAACATGTTTTCCACTCCGGTATAGGATCTATTTTAATATTGGATCACGCCCCTGTTTTTGTTGATTTTGATTTGATACCTCTTGACCCACATTCTGGTAGATGGTGCTTTAACAACTCATTACTTGGGGGCCCTAACTTCTCTAGCCAATTCAATTCTTTTGCCACTGAATTTTTTGTCATTAACGCTATCCGTGATTTTTCCCCTGTAATGATTTGGGATTCTTTTAAGGAAGCTGCTAGAGGCTTTATAATGATTTTTTTTCTTTTGAGATAAAAACTCCTCACTTACTTAATAATTAATAAAATCATACAAGTACAAAATACTTATTATCACTCTAGCACTCAATCTTCATTAAACAATCCTATTGATGCCAAGCTCACCTTTAATAGACTATCGACAGAAGCCGCTTCTTCATATCTGTTAAAGAGGCCTTACATTTCCAGACTTTAAATCTTATCACTCTGCTTTTTCTCCCTCTGGCTTTCTTCAGACTGCCCCACTAATCCTCCAGTTTGGGTTTCTATAGAGGAATCTCTAATCACTCCTTTTTCTTTTTAGGAAATTCTTGCTTTTTCCAACAAAATTTCCTTTTTACGCTCTCTCATTATTTCTTTTACTCGTAGAATTTTAACTTCACATATACCTTACTCATATCCTTCATCGTTTCTCTTTCTCATCAACCTATTTGGTGTAATACATTATTATGTATTAAAAATCATACTATTTATTGGAAGACCTAGAGATCCAAGGGCTTGCTTTGGATTTCCCAACTTTTGCATGATAATCATCCTCTATGCTTCTCTGATCTTCAAACATAAAAAAACCTGTGTGGGTAAAATAATGCTAAAGACATAGAGGTTGAACTTCACATTTATCCGATTTAAGACAATATCCTCATAGTTTTATCCATTTTATTTTGTTTTTTCTGTATAAATGAGTCTCCAATGTGTATTTCTCCACATTTAATTAACTGATAAAAGTACGATTTTTAATACATAATAATGTATTACCCCAAATAGGTTGATGAGAAAGAGAAGAAGATGAAGGATGTGATGAAGGTATATGGGGAGTTAAAAATACCAAAATAGGCCTTCTTTGAATGAATATTTTCTACTGTCAGTGATGAGTGCCATGTCAGTAGGTGTACAGATTGAGAGTTAGGAGAGATGAAAAAAGATACTAGATTTCCTAATTCAACTTAATTAAGTGCAGATCTACAGTTATTTATGCTCTTCTGCAATCATATAACACTATTGCGCTGTATACTGCAAAACCCTTTTGGACATTCAAATGCAAGTGTACATTTATCAGTTAATTAAATGTGGAAAAATACACATTGGAGCGACATTTATACAGAAATAAACAAAATAAAATGGGGAAATACAGATAAAATTGAGCAAAAAATTTATATGGATAAATACAGACAGATATGTTGAAGAAATAAATTCCATAAAACCGGTAGCCCTAATTATAATCGTTCACACCGTCCAAGTTTGCTGCTATTGTGAACAGCTGTTCAAAGGTCTTCACGGATGTTTCTCTTTATTAGCGCAGCGCCCACTTCATCCTTACATTATTATTAGGTTAATTTGGGGTAAAATATGCAGCAAAAAAAAAATTTGCAATTTGTAGGCACGAGGAGAGGCAATGCAGAGACTCGAACTCGGTTCCCCACGGTCTCCAGTGATATCACTCAGCTCCTGCTTCACTCCCCATAAAGAGATTATATAACCGGAGCAGCTGCCCTCTGTCTCCCATTTGTGGGGCATCTCCGACCCTAGTTTATATTGTGTATGTTTTTGCTCTCTACGTGTGTAACTTGCTCAAAGACCAGAATGCTCTGGCAGGAAGGACCCTATGCTTATGCTCGTGCTCAATTTGAAAATAGATCATACACATAGGGGCCGATTCCTATCCGGGTCGGACCGGCTCCGAACCATGTTCGGAGCCCTTCCGACCGAATCAGTCAGTGCCGGCCGGATTCCATTCCGACCAAGCCATTCAATCAATCAATCAATCATAACATTTGTATAGCGCACTACTCACCCGGCAGGGTCTCAAGGCGCTAGGGGGAAGGGGGTCCGCTATTGCTCGAACAGCCAGGTCTTGAGTTGTCTCCTGAAGGCGAGATGGTCCTGGGTCAGCCGAAGATGGATAGGGAGGGAGTTCCAAGTCTTGGCCGCCAGGTAGGAGAAGGATCTACCACCGGCGGTGGCTCTTCGGATGCGTGGTACGGCGGCGAGGGCGAGGCTTGTGGAACGTAGCTTGCGGCTGGGCGTGTAGAAGGTCAGGTGGTCGTTGAGGTACTTGGGGCCCAGGTCGTGGAGAGACTTGTGTGCGTGGGTGAGGAGCCTGAACGTGATCCTCTTGCTGATGGGGAGCCAGTGCAGGCCCTTCAGGTGGCCATTCCGATGGGCTTGGTCGGAATGGAATCCGACTCGGATTTCCGGATGGCCCACGACGGGCTTGGAAACTGTCTTTGGGGGCCCCCGATGGGGCCCCAATGGGTGCAAGGCTGCCGAATGGCAGCCTGGGGGCACCTATGGTGCCCCTCTGTGGTTCCCTGCACCCGGTGTCAGGCACCTTGGCCTGCATTGTGAAGTACACGAGTGCGACCAAAGCCTGTTTGGTCGCATCGAATTAGCAAAGCCATAACCCATGACAGCAGGTCGGTGGGTTACTGCTCCTGACCGATGTCGGACGGACCTGAGTCTGTCCGACATCGGAATAGGCCCCTTAGAGTCTTTTCTGGTGTACAATGCAGATGCTGTGTGTTCTACAGAATAATGTACAGCTTGATTAGAACATCCTTATTTGCATATTTTATATATATGCCGTACATTCTCAATTCACATAAAAATACAGTAACAAATGTTCCAATAAATGGAAATACATGCAGAAATTAACATTACATTTTTCTGTATGATTGTGATCAGCTGGATCACTGACAGAATATCAAGGAGCAAAATATTGACCTGCCGAAATATAGAATGCCAGAATATCGAATTCCTATCTACAAACAGGTAAGTACAAAAATATCAAATCCAAAATATCGTTGTAAATATTATAATTTGTAAAAATATTGTATTTTTTAAATGTCTTAAAAGTAATGTAAAATTAATGAAATAATAAACATAATTAACTAAAACATACTTAAAAATACTTAAATACCCTTAACATTATAAAATTATTAATGTTAGTGAAAAAATAAACATGCATTTTAATTTTTTAATACATATATATATATAACAACTAAATATGAATTAAAAAAAATCTATATTTTAGCGTAGGATAGCGAGAAGGGTAAAATGTACTATTCCTACTCCTGTGAGTGCAACAGTAGGGAAAGCGTTGGATAGCGGGAGGGTAAAAATGACTATTCCTACTCCTGTGAGTGCAACAGTAGGGAAAGCGTTGGATAGCGTAGGGATAAAAATTACTATTCCCACTCCATAGAGAGCAACAGTAGGGAAAGCATTGGATAGCGTAGGGGTAAAAATTACTATTCCCACTGCAATAATTACATAATTACAATTAAATTACTCCCCACACTATTCCCCTATAAACCCACAACCGGCTCCGAATAATACATTAATACAATTAACATAATCATCAATTAATAAAAATTAATTACCAATTAATAATTAATGAACAATACATTAATTATCAATACCAATAAATAAAAATAAATATTTACTTAATTACAATTAAAATATGTCCCACCCTATTCCCCTATAAACCCACAACCCAGTACAGAACTAAAACGCAAAATTAAATAAAAAATAATTAATAATTCCTAAAAATGAATATTTAATTTTGTATAATTAAATTACTTCCCACCCTATTCCCCTATAAACCCACAACCCGCTAGGGAATTAAATTATGCAAAAATTAAATAACATAAAATTCATTACTTTATAAAATTAAACATACATTACAAAAATAATATACATGAAATATTTTAATGCCTATAAGATGCACTTTGATATTTTGACAGTCGATATTACTTACCTGCATTTCGATATTATTAACTACTATATTATGTCCATTCGATATTATGTCTATTCTATATTTTGAATTTGATATTCTGTCCATTCTATATCTTTTTTCGATATTGTGTCTAGTTACCGATCAGTTTTTACAATGTGCGACCCAGCCATATGCAAATCAGTCTTGACCCTGCTCATGGGAACAGTCCAGCCCGTACTGCCAGGCCAGGGTTTCCCTGGACTGGAAACAAGCATTCTAGGACTGGTTTCAGGGTATCAAACCCTCATCAGCTAGGCTAGCTTGACTCCAGTGGCATGGTGAACACAGCACACATGTTTGGGCATACCCGTCCCACTTTGGAACACAAATGCAAACAGAACAATTTATGGATGGAATGCTGACTCAATGTCAAAAATTCACACCCAGTACGGAGATCTGGGCTTAAATCCATCAATTTGTCGCGCACCATGCCAAGCAGTTTAGACCAAGACATATGCTAATCAGTCTTGACCCTGCTCCCCTTGGGAACAGTCCAGCCGGAACTACCTGGACCCGTAACAAGCATCCTGAGACCGGTTTCATCCCCCCTCATCAGGCAGGCTAGCTTGACTCCAGTGGCATGGTGCTCACTGTGCCACTGGATTCAAGCTAGCCTGGCTGATGGGGGGTGATACCCTATAACCGGTCCCAGGATGCTTATTTTGGTCCAATATATTAAACCCGGATTGGTGGCAAATGTTTGCATTGTTCAGCATTCTGTTCATCATCTTTTCTTTTTTTCTTCTTGCATCTCATATCATCATCATTTAAACTTTATCATATTTTTTGATAAAAATCATAAAAGTATACACACCAAGCACAATTCATATATATTGAAGAAGAATACATCATACAATATGGTACAACATAATAAATAACATAAAAACCATCATTTAAACTATTGCACAACAACCCGGAAAATAAAAATAAATTGCAGCATTACAGAAAATTCATATTTATAAAATATGCAAAGAATTAATGGACAGAAGCTAAAAATAGTGCCTCAGACCAGCAGTCAAGTAAAAATCTCGAGCTTAAAACTGTGGCTAAAAACCATGACACATGAAAACAAATTTTAAGGGAAGTTAGGAGATGCAGATAAAGGAACACAGGTCTGACCTGTCATAACTCGATAAGTAACAAGAGGGAGCATATACATTTATGGAAGAGATAGTGTAACCTAGGACAAATAAAGTTTATATGCATGCTGTCACTTACCGATGCCTTATCACACTCACATGCCAGTATGTCCGAATTTTTATACCAAACACTATTTAGGAAAATCAACTGATGGAATATGTCCAGTCTAAAGTAAGTCACCAACCGACAATGGTAATTAGATATCACCATAATAATATCACGCTTAATTCCCATCATTGACTTCACCATAATGTTCTGGTGCATCAGCTGCTTGGTTAACGCAGAGGCCACACAGTCTGCTGCCACCCTGAAAGAGGACACCTGCTTCACCAAAGCAAGATCTTCTTTGACAATGACACTGGGGTTGTAAAAAAGATCAAGTCAACCCAGGCCGTTAAAATTAGACTTTATGTAGGTCAGCCATGGTATCTGAAGCTCTATATCCAGGCTCAAAAAATCACAGATGATTAGTCTGTTAAGTTTTAATTCCACCTTGAGCCAGACTGTGCACCAGAGTAGAAGAGGCCAGAGGAATATAATGACGAATATATATCCAATGCCGAGTTCTTCATGTACTATCTCTGAAGGAGTACCCTGGACAACCCTTAAAAGGCCCCTCAAGAATTTACTTTCCACTACCTAAATCGGTGAAGAGGAGTAATACCCCTAGATTTCACATCCAAAAGAGGCTATAGGGATACATTTTGCATTATATACCTCTAACAGTGTCTTGATTGACTTTTGACCTAATCAATGAGAAAAATCATTAAGAAGAGATATTGCTCTCTTAACCGTTTCTGTGTTCTTCAATTCAATTCATAAGTCTTTATTTCGACTTTTAGATCATGAAAGACATTTACAGCAACTAGACATATTCAAATACTTAGAATTAAAATTACCCTCCGTTAACAGTTAATAACGACCACTAAACGCTGCATCAATTATTGGCCATCCAAAAAAAATTTAACACATAAATTACATACATATAAGCAAATAATAATTCAATCTGGTAAAAATCATTACTATGCAATTTTTTTAAAACCATTTCTGTACTTAAAAATGTTTTTAAACTTATAAATTCATCATTAAACACATTCTCTAATTTCTGGTGAAGTTAGCCCATAGAAAGACATTAAGGAAAAAGGAAGTGCCACTAAAATATCACTGTAGGCTCATTTTACGGGACCGGATGATCCACATCCAGTGGAGGAACTTAGCCACAGCTATAACCACAGCCTGAGAATTATCAGTTCGAAGGATCCTGACAGACTCACAACCTGTTTTGAGACCTAACTGAACACAAATGGGTTTTAGCCAGGATAATCTAGGGACCTCATATTCAGGGCAGGCAAATAAGATGTGCCCAAAGTCTTCCCGCTGGGTGGGGCAAAAAGGGGCAGACAAAGCCTTGACCTCCGCGCCACCTCGCAGTGAAGGCATTAAGTGGTGGTGTCCCCACCCTGAACTGATGGTATTTCTTCCTGTCCCCCGGGATGGTAATCCAATCCCAGTAACCCTCAAAGGCTGGAGAGTGTTTCAATCCTAGGAATTCCGCCGTAAATGATGGTTCAATACAACGGCCAAATCTTTTTACCTTAAGCATATTCCAGTACAGGTCTCTAAAAGTTTTTCTAGGTGGGAAGGTATTCCCTGTTGGGTCATCCCACAATGGGGAGAGGCCCATGGCCGTATATATTGCTTTTACCTCCCTCAACCATAATATTTTGTGAGCCCTATCGGCATCTCTAACCTCGAGAAAGGCTCGAGCATACTGGGAGAATTCCGGGGTAACCCATAATCTCCTCCAGTAGGCAGCTGATCTGTATCTGGCCATGTCTTCAAGGCAATAAATTCCAAGGTCGTAGCGAAGAGGAATCAACGGAGTAGAAGCTGGGAGGCCTGTAATATTGTGCAAGAATTTACTTTGCCCACCCGTCAACTTTTTTAAGTTACTAAGTCCCCACAGTTCCGCTCCATAGAGGACTACCGCTCCCACTTTGGCATCATAAATCTTTAAAACCGGAGTAATTGGCCTGGTATGTGACAAATAAAATTCCTTGGTAAGTGCTCCCGATAGTTGTGCATGCTTCGTGACCAGCTGGTTAGTGTGGTGTCTCCAATCTAATTTGGATGATAGGGTGATACCCAAATAAGTGAATACTTGAGTCTGTTCCAATTGAACCCCGTCCATAACCACTTTCCCTCTAACATGTCTATTTTTATGTAAGACCATGAACTTAGTCTTATTTGTATTAATGACAAGTCCATGGTCATTGCAGAAGACTTCAAAAACATCAATGGCCTTCTGAAGGCCCTGGTGTGTTTCTGAAATTAATAACGTGTCGTCTGCAAACATCAACAGGGGGATCAGCTTACCATCCAACTTCGATGCATCAGTTGGTTGCTGTTCATAGTAGCTGATCACCCTGTTGATGTACAGTGAGAAGAGTGTAGGGGCTAGCACGCACCCTTGGCGGACTCCCCTTGCGATAGGAAATTGATCAGTTACACTCCCCCACTGGTTCCAACGAACTCGGGCAAAATTGTCGTCATGTAGTCTAATTACGAGGGACAGGATATCCAAAGGGATACCCTGATCTTTTAGGGCTGCCCACAATTTTGCACGTGGCACCAGATTGAATGCTGATTTAAGATCAACGAAGGCTGCAAACAGCATACCCCCCTTAACAACACTACTCGCCAATATATTAAAACAAATCTAAAAGCTTGCTCAACCGTACTGGTATGGCTGCGGAACGCGGCCTGGAGAGGCGATAGAACATCATTGGTTTCTATCCAGCCCTGAATACACTGTAGTAAAAGCCTCGCCACCACCTTTTGTATGCATGCTATAAGGCTAATTGGCCTGTAATTTCCTGGGTCCGAGCACTCCCCTTCTTAAAAATTGGGATAATCTCGGCGCCCTTCCAGGACTCCGGTATAGGTGAGCCCATGGCAATGCCGTTTACTAACAAGTGGATATAGGAAGCCCAAAGATCCTTGTCATGCATGAAGAGGTCTGCTGGGACTGAGTCTAAGCCTGGAGCTCTAGCTTTCGGGATATTGTTCAGAATCTTAATAACATCTGTTCTGGTGAAGGAAAGATGATTTGTACCCTGGGTTATATTAGAAAAAACCTCACGTTCATCACCATCTTTGTCAGTAGACACAAACTGGGATGCATAGTGAGAAACCCAGGCATTAGGCGAAACGTAATTAATAGGTTCGCCCCTTTTAACCCCCCTTCCCCATTTGACCATATCCCAAAAGGAGCACCTCGATCTTTCACTACTGGCACTCAGCAACTCCCTCCAGTATTCTTCATCCCAGTCATGTTTTGCTTTATATTGGGTTTTTTTATACATGACTCTGGCAAGCTTAATCCTAACTATGTATTTGGTTTTTACTGCATCTGATAGGGCCTTTTACGCTACTCTACAAGTCTTGCCATACCTTTGGTCTTCCTTCCTCAGTAGCCTACTCTGTTTTTAGTCACCTTTTTAATGAAAAAACATCTTAACTGATTAAATTTCTTTTCATGGATTGGGCCAGTATTTGATACAATTTCCTCCACAGTGGAGTTGTTCTGAAGTTCCTCTATAGCCTGGAGAGTCAGATCCCTCATAGCAACAATACTTTCTTCTTTCATTGCACAATTAGCCCATCTTACTCGTCTATAGTCGTGTGAGAGGGCTATTTCCACACAATCATATTGGCCCTCGCTTTGAGATCATTCAAATAGCCTAAATGATAGGAGTAATGGGTCGTGATCGGTCTCTACTCGTTCAACTATCCGCATATCCTCAATGCTAGCCCAATTCTCTTTATTAGTGAGGATATAATCTATACGGCTATGGGATACACCATTGTTAAAGGTAGATGCGCCCTGTTTGTCGGAACCCGTTCTTCCATTCGTGGCACGTAGGCCATGCTCTACACATAGGACTTTAAGTTGCAGCGCGGCCTCTGTCCATCTTTTAATAGGTGGTTTTTTCAACTGAGGGATATTCCAGATATAATCCTCTTCCACCGTGAGGTCTATGTCAGAGCTGTCTAGAGGTTCGAAATAACAATTAAAATCTCCTGCTACAATATTATCACCCTTTGAGCGATAGCGCTCAAGAAGAGCATCTAATTGGTCGACTGCTTCAGTATATTTGCCACCTGGTAGCCCCCTGGAGTAAATATTAAAAACAAATATGTCCTTATAATCAGGACATTTAAGTTTAATTAGCAAAATGTCTGGGCTACTGGTATCCAACTGGGAAGTAGAATACCTACTATCCTGCTTTACCCATGTAAGTAGGCCTCCTTTTGGTCTACCCCGCAAGCTAGGACTAGCCGGAATATAAAAATTTAGATATCCTTGCTTAAACTCCGGGGTCACCTGCCATGTTTCCTGGAGAAGGATTATATCCCTGGTATCTAAAAAAAGGCTAGCCAATCCAGGGATGTTAGTTTACTTCTCAGCCCTGTCACATTCCATGAGACCAGGGTGGGTACATGTGGATGGTTGGTACTGTTGGGTTGAACAGAGGAACCAGTGCCATCCTTGCCCTCCTTTGATGTAATACCCCCACAGTTGCTGACCTTTACTAAATCATGAATTGGGTCAGTACTACTCTTTGCTAAGCCATCAATCCCAAAGAAGGTGGAATCCTCCGATGAAATATTTACCATGGGGCAAAGTTCTATCACATTTCTGAGAGACCATAATTCCTCATGGTCCCCCTCCTTAACTAGAGGGAGTCAATCATTACAATCTAGAGAATTAAAGATCTCAAATCTATTACGTAGTGGAAGAGTACTACTTAAGGGGGCAGTCAGTGGCAGGCCCTGGCACTTTGTATATATTCCTGATTCGGAACGTGGACGATAAAAGTAGCCCAGTGGAAGGACATTTACAGAGTCCTGATGAATCCAAAACGATCCAGTCTGCCTAAGAATAAGTCTGACCAATTCTGGTGAACCAAAATTTACAATAAGACAGTCCCCCTGCATTCCCTTGTTTGAGTGACCCAACCAAGATACTCTGCGAACCATCTTGAAATTGGCATATAAGTGTTCTCCCAAAGCTGTTTTAATACTCAGGAAGTGAAGGGCCATATTTTTCAGCGATGACCAATGCTCCACCTCACCTTCTGGAAGCTTGGGGACATTAGCCAAAATGACAGTATAGGGACAAGCCTCAGGGCGTAAATGAAGAATAGCTTCCCTTAGGGAATTTTTCACATTTGGAAATAATCTCCCACTCGGGCCATTGGGGGGAGACTTAGCTGGGGGATTAATGGTTGGCATAACTAAAGGAAGATCCGGGGCTATGGGGACATTAGTACTAATGATCATTGAACTTCCTGGGTCATTGGGCTTTAAACCTACAGGAGCAGGAATGTTAGCAGTTAATGCTGATATTTTCTGAGCCCTTTGACGGGCAGACAATCATTTCTAAGATGATTTTCCATTAGATCCAGCCTACATTCTATCATCTCAAGTTTCTTCATTACTGGACGAAGAAGGGATCCGAATGGCTCCTCCATGTGCCCAATCAGTTTGGACATGGTTCCTTCAATGGGGCCATTTGAAGGAAGGGACTGTGTATCAGACCTGGGATTGGGCACTGGGCGAAACATTTGAGGGATAGAGTTTTCTAGATTTTCACCTGACCCAGTTGCAGAATTTTTGTTTTTTGCTAACTTTGCTTGTTGGCGGCTACCCTTCGGGGGACCCTGAGCTTTTCTCTTCATAGGTTGGTCTTTCTGTCTAGCCCCGGGAGGAAGTCGTGACTGCCTAGTACGTGTGGAGGGGGGGGGAGTGAGGGGCTAGATGTAGGTGAACCATCTGAGTTTGAAATTTGCAGAACTGCCACACTATCGTCCAAGGAGGGCGGTACTAGCACCTGTGGGTAATCAGGGTTAGAACATATATTATCGGAAGCATCTGGGGACACGGCTAAATCAGGGTTAGAATTTAGACTTTGTAATGGCTCTAGCGAGAGTCTCCCCTCTGCTAGTGCTATCTCCTTATTAATTTCCACTTCAGCCCATTTGAGAAATGCGCCCATTGTCCCAACACCACCACCACCCTTTACAATAATTTTGGTCATTGTTCGCGGGATAGGAACCGCCTTCAAAAGCCAGAATAATATACCACCTTACCCCAAATTAATGCAGACAAATGAGACTCTAAAGTGAACACCAATACTGTTGAATCATAGATGTCGCGAAGTTAGGGGGGTGGCCCGTCCCATCCTCCTCCGTCCCCGGATGGCCACAGACGGCCCGCCCTTTGCCCGGGCTTAGCCCGGCGCGGTCCCGCGCGCGTCCCGCGACGCGGAGGAAGTCTGGTGTTTTTATGCGCCTCCGGGCACTGGCTGTAGGTGGTGTCCGGTGCAAAGGCTCTTGAGGGTTGTAGTCCCCCCCCTCTCAGTGGCCAGTTGGAGTAGCATCGCTGGCGGCGGGGGGGACCTGGGCAGGAGCAGGAGCCCACAACAAGAGAACAAAGGAGCCGATGAAATCCTGGTTGTATGGCAGGAGCCCGTGGAAAAGAGCGTTGCTAAGGCAGGCAGGTAGGTGACTATCAGAGCGGAGGTTCTGTGTTATTCTTTAATAATGGATTCCGACTGAGTACAGAGCCTAGTAAAATGCCCAGATAAGAAAAAAGATTCACTGTGCTTGTGTTCTATTGACAGGCCAGAAAACCAGATATTTTGGTATTCTTAGGGCCCACCACCATAACATGAGTTCTTGTTTTTTCAATTGGTCGGCAAGTCAAGACTTTTCATAAAATCAATAAAAAGATCTAAAAGAAGCTGGAGACTCCATGCCATGCTTGCAATCAGGATGGCATTGTCTGCATATAAGAGAGGGAGGGCAGCCTTCTGGATGTGGCACTGTCCTTCAGGTCACTAGCTGACTACAAATTCACCCACAACATTTTCTTTAAGTCACTCTTTCTGATCTTCCTTGCTAGGCGGTATAGAGTCCTATACCTTTTTGCCTCACTTCTGTCTTTAGGTATCTTTTATAGGACAACTAACAACTCATAACCTGCCCTGGAACAGTTTTTATCGAACCAACTAGAAAATGGTGGAGATACAGGTACACCCTTCTTAGTCAGGGCGGATTTGACCTATCCAAAAGTGAATCAAAAGCTGACAGAATGGATTCATCAGGGGCATCCTCATCCAGAGATATCTACAATTCAGACTGACAAGTAGACAACATCCCAAAGTTGAACTCCCCAGGTATAATCTTTGCCCATTTTAATATACACCCCTGATCTTTAAGAAAAACTTAAACCTCAACAAAAAGAAATAAGACTGGAGCCAGACTGGAGCCCAGAGCATTCGTACCCCACTGAACAGCTAGAAGAGGATTGGAATCACTATGAATATTGTATTCCACAGAAAATTTAGTAATAGAAGAAAATAAACCAGCTCAGGCAAAAATATAATTGATAACTGTCATTCCCCCAGCACCTTTAAAAGTAGTCTTCCGAGTTAGCAACTTTCTTATTAAGCAGGTTAACCAAATTATAGTCTAGCATCAAGTTGTTTAAAAGATCCCCTTGCTCAGTGTGTTTAAGATGGACTTGTTCACCTGTTGCACGATCACTATCAGACAATTGATACAAATAACAATCCAGGCAGGGGTGCAAATTAAAATTGCTCATTAACATCAGTGCAGTATATAGAGAGTGACACATTGTTGGGGAGTTCCCTGTCCAGCCCACTCTCCTAGTCATTATAATCCCCTCAAAAAGAAACTGTCTAATATTAGAGGAAAACTTCCCAGCAAGCCAGTGAATCACCTTATTTTTGAGTTGATGGTCTTCCAACTCATTCCTATTTAGGGTAGGGACATTCATCAAGACAAAGGCATCTGGGGTGCATGCTGGGGAGAGTCGCAGGGAGCAACTCCCATAGGGGATTTACCTGGGATATGCCAGGGTCTCCCTGATCTATCGTCATCTGGATTTGGACCAAGACTTTTAGCAAAGATCCTTCCACTCCTAAGTCCCGTTATTGCCTCCCCCCCCCTTAGATGTTTGACCGAGCCCCCTGAGTTGGTGATAGAGAGCAAGTGGGATTATGTGCAGAACTACCCAGGTCCCTCATCTCCACAGCATGCCCTGATAATATGGGAATAGAAATCCTGAAGTTACCACCTTCCTGAGTTAGGCCGTTATGAGCGGAGGGGTGGGTTCTTGGCAAAGATACTTTGCTTAATATATTGGCCAACTGGCCACAAATTGACCCCACAGTTTTCCACATTGTACCCACAGCTCCTTCCAAGTTTACATATTCTTACATAAAGAGCTGCAAAGGCAGTTGTGATCTTTGTTTCCAATTTAGAAAAAGAGGTCATGTATCAAGCAATTCCGCGGGAAGCTAACAACAGGACCCCCTTTCTTCTCCCTGTTTAATTTTATTGCCTGGATGGGGTTTATGGGGTGACGCCCCCTTTCTTACACTTGGACCTGCTCCTTCCTCCTTCTCCACCAGGTGGTTTTACAGATACAACTTGCCACTGAGGCTGAATAAGTATGACAATAACCTGATTTTCCTGTAAAATTGAAGAACATGTAACATTACATAGAATCTGTTTGTTCCCAGCCAAAGTGTCTCTACAGGTAGTATCCAGGCCCCTCAAAGTCAAGTCTGTCCCCTGGTGAGTTTGGGTTAGCTGCTCTTCTACACTGGAGGTCTCCTCTGAGAGTGCACCCGTAGCATTATTTAAAAAAGATTAAACTGTGTTGCTGGTTCCGGGCCACTTATCAGCCACAGGTAGCAAATCCACTTTTCTCTTACCCTTGATGCTGAGATGAATAAGGGTCAGAAAGCAACCACTACCATAGACAGACCAGGCAGCATGCAAGGCCAGAAGCCCTTCAAGTCATAGACAAGCCAGAGGACCAAAACCATCACACCAGAGCTGCTGGGGGCAAAGTCTTAGACGTATTCCCACCCCATCTGTTGCCAGTAATGAGTTTGCGGGTCCCCCATGAAGCAGGATGAATGAACTGCTTCCCATGCTGTGGGACAAAGTGAATGCACCAGGACGTTTCAGAAAGTACCTCATATATGGACAGAGCACACCCTGAGACCCACTCCAGGGTCCTTCAAATTGAGGCCCAACTCCCTACGATTGTGGGTTGATTTACAGTGGATCCGTTCTTGAGCTTCATTCTGGACCACACCCACACCGTGATCAGATGTCGGGAGACGAAGAGAACCCCAATGATGAAGCATGCCACCTCTGGTGGGTAAAGAAATTTGTCCTAAAAATGGTACATCCCTGTTCAGCTAGGTTTCTCTTTCCCTCTACCCAGATGATTCTTTGGAGCAGATGTATCAAGCATTAATGCATTTGCACACAGGCAGCTTCACAGAATCTGCCCGTTCGCGAACACAAAAATTGCTCTTCTAATGCAGCAAACCTAATTATGCAATTCGGTAACCTGTTATCGAATCGCAAAATGGGTTTGCGATTCTGTATTAGGAAGGGGCGTGTTTAAGGCATCCCTTCCTAATACCCAATCGCATCGGTATGTATGAATGTTTTGTGACTACATTTGTGGTCACAAAACATTCGCATGTTACCACCTCCTTCAAGTAGGTGGTAACCCATTCGCAATTGGGAAGGGGTCCCTAGGGGACCCTTTCCCCTTTGTGAATAATTGTAAAACCATTTTAAAAATCAGGCAGTGGTCCTGCGGATCACTGCCTGCTCTTTAAAAATGAAAAGAAAACTTTACATTTTTCGTTTTGTAAAGCATCTCGTTTTCCTTTAAGGAAAACGGGCTGCCTTACAAAAAAAAATGATTGCTTTATTTAAAACCAATCACAGACATTGTGGTATGCTGATCTCAGCAGGCTACCATCCCGTGATTTTTGCGATTCCTAGGGGATCGCAAATTGTGACCTACCTCATTAATATTCATGAGGTAGGTCATTTGCGACCCTCTAGGAATTGCAAAAGGTGCACTATACACCTTCATACATGGCATTTTGCGATTCCCAAATTTCGAATCCTTTTAATACGCAATTAGGGAATCGCAAATAACTATCTTGATACATCTAGCCCATTGTGTGTTAGCTATATGAATTGGTAGCAAACTCCTCAGGCCCTCTTGTTTGTGTTGACACATTCTCCTGCCTTAGCCATTTAGTGCCTGTAGCCTGCCTCTATGCACATGACTGGGTGTAGCTGACAGCTGGACTTTGTATATTCCTCCTAGACAACCACATACAATGGGGAGCTTAAGTGTGACTGGATAAGCCATCACTGGCCAAAGGGGAGGGAGGTAGGAGCTGGGCAAAGCCCCACTTACATACGAATAGTCTGTGTTCTGTCTCCACACAAAGTTATGTTATGTTATAGGGTTTTTATATAGTGCAGGTTCACCAACTGGTCTCTTCGCGCTTCAGAGAGGAAGGTAGCGTCCTAGTACCATGCAAAGACATCAGAGAAGAAAAGTAGTTATTCTAATGACTCTCTAAACAGGATAGTTTTAAGAAGTTTCCTAAATTTCAAGAGAACTGGTTCCTTGCGCAGATGTTCCGGCAAGTTATTCCAGAGGTGTGGAAGAAAAGTCGAACAGGCTCTGCCTCCCTTTGAGGCGAGGTGAAACCGAGGGGGGACTAAAAGACCCACCTCCGAGGACCGCAGAGTACGTCTCGGGGTATAGGTGTGAAAGCGCTCCTTTATGTAGACAGGGGCCTGGCCATACAGGGCTTTATGAGTGATGCAGAGGCCTTTGAAGATGGCTCTTTGCTTCATAGGTAGCCAATGCAATTTAATAAGACGTTCAGAGGCATGCGCCCCTCTGGATAAGCCGAAGATCAGTCGGCAGCATCGTTCTGCACCACCTGCAATCTCCTGGTCAGATTTAATGGCAGGCCAATATACAGGGCATTGCCATAGTCCAACCTTGAGATAATGGTATCAGACACAATCGTCTGCAATGAGGTAGTAGACAGGAGGGGCATAAGTTTACGTAATTGCCTCAGGAGGCCAGTGCATGTCCCCACAACTGATGTTACTTGCTTGGCCATGTCTGAGATCAGAGTCTATTTTTATGCCTAGACTTTTCACCACGGGGACTGGGGAGGGGGCAGGCCCCAGCTTCCGTGGGCAAAAAAAGCTCACACCACGGGCTGATTTTAGGGGGGACAGTCAGGACTTCTGTCTTATCGGGATTAATCTTAAGCGAGACATCCACTTTACGGTAAACCGTAATATATCTTGAACTCGTTCCTGGGCTAGGCTCGAGTTATCAAGTTGTAGCAGAAGTTGTGTGTCGTCGGCATAGTTGAAAACCTGGCAATCCATACGTGCCAGGCTCTCCACTAGTGGTTGGAGGTACAGATTGAACAGAAGAGGGGACAATGCAGAGCCTTGGGGGACTCCGCTGGTCAGAGAGCCCTTATCTGATATCTGTGCGCCCAGTTGGACCCTTTGGGTACGCCCGGACAGAAAGGGCTCCAGCCATTGGTATGCTAGTCCCTTAATACCTGCATCCATAAGACGGGTCAGTTAAATTTTATGGCTAACCGTATCGAATGCCGCTGATAGATCGAGTAAAATCAGGGCATTCAAAGGGCTGCATACCCCTTGTACTTAGTTCTAAGCCAGGTCAGGAAGGAATGGCACTAGTGCACTTCAAAGGCATGCCTCTAAAAGCTTCCCCCTCAACTTCAATGGCACAACTGGGTATAAATACTGGACCACAAACACCACCACTTCAGTACACTTCAGAACTTGTGGATACTCAACCAGGAAGGACTACTGGGCTGCTGAACGGACTGCCACTCTGATAAACTGATGCTCTTAAGGAACTACTACCCTGTTGTGCTGGCCTCTGGCCTGGAGAGGAAGAGCTGGACCAGCAACCTCATCTTGAACACAGGACCCCAGAGTGAGTCCAATGGCTGGTCTCCTGATCTGAGTCTCAGGGACATAAAAGGCTCCCCAAACAGCACCTGAAACCAGCTTCAGTGAGTTCCTGACTGTAAATTGGCCCATTCGCACAGTGGATGCTGTTTTATTCTTACTTTCATCCATATTGATGTTATGTTTCATTGTAATACAGTGTAATGTATCTTGCGTCTTTCAATGTTATTCAGTTGCATAGCAAAGGAGAATGTTATGTTTTGGAAGCTTGATGGTCAATTGAGGCTGGATGCTGATGAAGAGGGACATTCTGCTTGGATCTTGGGTGCTGATTTTACTATGAGAACAAATCCAATTCAAAACCTACAAGCTGGAAACACCTGAATTCATTACAGAATACAACATACAATTGGCGACGAGCGGGCGAAGTCAGCACCCCACGGAACCACAATTTTTCAATTTCTTCGGGTTTCTCTTAAGGTCCAACAGACTTACTACTCAGTGTCATCTTCTTTGTTAATTTTCTCTAATACTACCTTTGGATTTAATTCATCCTCGGACTTTTGACTTTCATCTGAATATTTGTATCCATATTTTTCGCTGAACTTTGATTTTGTTTATTTTTACAATTGTTTAATTTGTTTTATTTCAGTAATTAACATTGTTGTCTTCTGGAGGAAGACTTGGAACTGTTATCCCTGAAAATCTCCTGTTTCTACAGCCTTTCATACATTTTTGGCAAATTTTTGATGTTTTTCAGGCACTCAGCAAGTCGAGGCATCGTTTGAAAATAAATAAATCTTCACGGGCAGCTTTACTCATCGCGAGCAAGCCGTGCTAGTATCTAATCTCCTAGTTACCTGAAGCGTCCTCTGTAATCCTCCTCCATGCATTCAGCACGCTTCCATCATCTTGGAAGTAGCTTTCTGCATATTCACATTGTTGCAGCAACCTACAGTGCATTATTTAATATTTTTACTTTTGTCATTTATTTATTTGTTGATGCGCTCGACTGCGCATTTCCTCATTTAACTTCATCTCTTTGTTAGAGCATCCATCGCCGATGAGCTCGACAGTGCATCATTTCTACAGTAATCACGCGCTTGACTGCGCTTTTCCTCATTTAATTTAATCTCTTCATTGGAACATCCATCGTCGATGCGCTCGACAGCGTATAATTTCTACAGTCCTCATTCATTATTAATTTAATTTCACGTTCATCTTTTATAAAGAAACTCAACTCAAGGTACTCTTTTTCTTATAATTTTGTGTACTCCTTTGAACATTTTGCTGATGTGCACAGCTTGATTATTTAATAACAGAAAATTTCAATTTATATGTATTACTGTCAGTTATTTATTTATTTATTTCTGTATGGTTGTTCTCACATTTATATTTAGAATATGTTTGTTCAGACAGCTGTTCTGCCTACCCCATTTGTTCCTGAACCTGGCACTCCAAAAATTAAATGGACACAGTGGTACAAATCTTTTAATAGTTATATTATAGCTATAGATGGTACAAAATTTTCTCCCATCAGAAAAAATGCAATGCTTTACAACTGTCTAGGTTCTGAGGGACAAAGAATTTTTGACCATCAACCTCCTATAATTCCTCCTCCATCTGATGATTGGAATGAATTTACTGAGGCTGTTTTAAGATTAGAGACATACATTTTATACTCGAAAACAACATGAACATGAGAGCATTGATAATTTCTTAACAGAACTTAGAGTACTCGCTTCCTTGTGCGAGTTTGAGGGTCCTATTGAACAATATTTAAGAGACCAAATTGTTGTGAATTGTTTCAACAATAAGATTCAAGAAATAATTTTGTGCTGTAGGAACCCTTCCCTTTTTGAAACTTTAGAAATGGCTAGAGGTATTGAAAGATCTGCTGCTGCTTCTAAAGAATTAGGAAATACTAAAAATATTACCACTGAATCAGTGAACAAGATCTCTCATACAAACTTCACAGAATGCTTCTCAACATAACAAGTTGTCTACTAACAAACCTGATTTTAAAAAGCATGATAAATCTTTACAATGCTATAGATGTGGGTCTAAATCACACCTAGTTAATGCTCCTCTTTGTCCTGCTATTAAAAAACTTTGTACCAAGTGAAAAAAGTTGGACACTTTGCTACTGCATGTAAATTTTAATCCAAAGTAATGTCTTTAGAGTCCATTGATACTAATATATCGAATGTACATTCTGAAAGCACTATAGTTCACAAAATGTTATTGTCTGTAGACATGGTAAAATCTTCATAAGATAGTAAAAGTAGTGATCCTGTATGTGACATCAAAATTGGTAATGTTATCACATAAGTTACAGTAGATTCCGGTTCACCTGTCACAATTCTTTCTAATCAGTTCTTTTTAACGGAATGGGAAGGAATTGATCTTCTTCCTCCTGATATTCGCACAGTAGCTTTTGGTGGTCAGGAAATTGATATGCTGGGTTATTTCACTGATGATCTTAATTTTAAATACAGAACTATCCAGTCAAAAATCTATGTAGCAAAAAAGGTTACAATATATTGAGTTGGAAAGACCAAGGTAAATTTGGCATGATATTAAGACCTGGTACTAATAATCCCATTTCGTTATCTGATATTTCAAATGTTAAATCTTTATATGCTGAAAATTCTTCATCGGATGTGATTCTTAATAAGCATAAAGTTGTGTTTGCTGACAAATTGGGGTCAGTCAAAGGTTTCCAACATAAAATTATTTAAAAACCCGATGCTATCCCGGTGATTCATAAAGTGAGACATGTCTTATTAAGCATCCGGGATAAGTTAAAAGCTCATCTACAACAATTGTGTTCCGATGGAGTTATTGCACAAATTGATTCCTCGTTGTGGGTTTCTCCCATTGTTGTAGCACTTAAAAAAAATTGTGATAAACTTAGGCTTTGCATTGATTTAAGATCATTAAACAAAAATATTCAAGTGGATTGTTTTCCTTTTCCACGCATTCAAGATCTGTTAGCTCAGTTAACCCCTTCGATGCTGATGACGAGCTCAGCTCGTCATCAGCCACGGGGTGCGTGTGCGGATGACGAGCTGAGCTCGTCATCTAACGCGGCTTTTGGAAAAAAGCTGCGTAGGGGAAAAATAACCGCCGCAGCGATGCAGTTAAAAGGAACAAAATAATTTTCTACTATAGACTTAAGAGCAGTGTATCGTCAAATTGAATTACACAATGACTCCAGAGATTTGACTGCCTTCAACACCCCATTTGGTGCTTTTAGATTTCTTAGAATGCCTTTTGGACTGGCTTTGGCAGCCTCTGTTTTCCAAAAACTCATGTTTCAGCTTTTTGGGGACATTAAAGATATCTTAGCTTACCAGGATGACATTTTAATTTTTACTAATACTGTACAAGAACATTAAAAAAAATTAGACCAGGTTTTGAGCGTTTTAGGGAAACATAGTATGACAGTCAAAGGACAAGAATGTAAATTTGTATTGAACAAAGTGGAGTACTTAGGTCATGCGATTTCTGAGACAGGAATTAGTCCAAAACAATATTTACTAAAAGCTATCCGAGAGTGTGCTCAACCTTGTGACAAAGATCACTTAAGATCATTTTTATGGTTGAGTGAATACTATTCTCGCTTTGTCCAGAATTTTGCCTTTATTAGTGAACCTTTAAGGAAACTAACCAGAAGCAATATCAAATTCATTTGAAGAAATGAGGAACAAATTTTGTTTGAAAACTTGAAGAACCTAATAATTAATGCTCCAGCACTCAAACCTTTTGAATGAGAGTATTATGTCCTACATTACAGTTGACACAAGCAATTTAGGTCTTGGAGCTGCCCTAAGCCAAATGGTTGATGGTGTTGAAAACAATGTTGCGTTTGCTTAACGCAGACTGTCTCCATCTGAGAAGAACTACAGTACTATTGAAAAAGAGGCGCTTGCCTGTGTATGGGTTGTGAAACACTTTGCTACTTATGTATGGGTAAAATAATTTGTTTTAGTTTCAGAACATAAGCCATTGGTTTTCATGTGGAATGATAAGGGTTTAAGAAATGACAGTCCCAGGTTAGTACGCTTATTTTCAAAGTTGTATGACTTTCATTTTTCCATAAGACATATTCCAGGTGGAAAGAATTTTAAAGCTGATTTTTTATCTAGGTGTCCTTCCTGTGATTCGGATCATGAAATCATCATGAAGTTGTTAATTTAATTGAGGGTTTGACTTTAACCAAGGAAACTATTTCTCAATCAGATTGGATACAAGCGTCTTCATCTGATAGCTATCAGATCAATCTCAAGAAATTAATTTCAAATGGATGTCATAGAGAAGGTCAGGTAGATAAAGATTTTATTACCTATTTTAAAGTCATAGATGATCTAAGTCTGGAAGGTGATTTTATTATGAGAGGTTCACATCTCGTTCCTCCGGCCATTATTAGAAATAAACAGATGTATTTAGCACACAAAGGTCATGGTGGCATTACAAGTACAAAGAAGAGATTGCGATTATATTACTGGTGGCCAGGTATGGACATTTTGGTAGACACTTTATTAAACAAGTGTGTTGTGTGTACACATTCTGAAAAATCTCTTCATACTTCCAATTCTCCTTTATGCCCGGTTGATTTTCCTCACAATCCTTGGGAAAAACTTGGAATTGATTTCATTGGTCACATAGGTGGATTGAACCAAGGTGTTAGGTATATTTTAACTGTTGTTGATTACTATTCAAAATGGGTCTCACTTGAATTTATGAGAGATCCTAATACTGAAAATGTCATCAAATGTTTACAACAACTTTTTAGATCAAAAGGCATACCTGCTTTCCTGGTATCAGATAATGGTGTACAATTTGTTTAACGTAGCATGAAGAATTTTTCATAGACGTAGCAGCCGTACCGCAGACCTTACGACCCGCAGAATCTATATGCTTACTCTCTTTATCAGGGGGTACCATGGATGATGAAGCAGTAGCATGTTGTTTCCTGGCGGCCGTAACGATCACCGAATCTGGGACCGGGTCCGACCTGAGAAACGCTGGATCGGAGTCTGGAGGCCTGTATTACTTCTGCAGCCTGGAGGGGGCGGATCTTGTTGACGCCAGCGTCAGGAAAAGTTCCATCGCCGGTTCCTCCAGCACCGGCACTAAGGGCAACAGTGGTCGTGACAATTGCCGCTTATAGAGGGTCTCGAAGATCACTGACGTAGAAGGTGTGGGCACCGCCAGGGTAATACCCAGCTTCGCCGCCCCTCGCAATAACACCTCTTGAAATGACACAATGTCATCCATTGGTGACAGTCTCGTGTGGGGTGAATCTGACAGAGTGGACGAATACCCCCGAGCACTGGACGAAATCCTATGACGGAGTCTCGACCGATCTCGTCTGTGACGCCGCCGGAACCTTGTAGAACGGCGTCTTCACCTGGATCGCGATCTGGATCGTGATCTGGACCTCCGAGGTCGTGGACGATCCACCAGCCTGGTCGGGGTGGACGCTGCGTAGGTAGAGCCGGAGTCTTCGGCTGTGGCGTCTCCTTAGGTGGTGACGGGAAGCGCGGCAGCGAGACTGACCGTGGAGGAAGCCGTGGTGGAGGAGGTGGAGGCCGCTGTGGAGGCAGAAGAGGAGGAGTCTTCAATGGAGTAGGAGTCCTCGGAAGTGGCAGAAACGGTGGAGGAGTGGGTGCGGTAACGTAGGAGGCGTAGATGACCTCGGCTGAGAAGGGGAGTAGGTTTGAGAGTACTCCAAGTCGGAAGAACTAACCACTCTCTTCTTCTTTGTCGGCCTTCTCGACGAAGTCCTAGAAGCAGACCTTCTACTGGACGAGAGCCGCCACTACCGGGGGCTTGTGGAAGCAGTGGACAGGCTGACCACCGAGCTCGGGGACGCCGCCCTTGCCCTGGATCGCTTCCTGGAGGTTGACTTCCCCTTTCTAGACGTCGACCTCTTCCTCGACGTTGAATGCCTCGACGTCAACACATCCCTCGACGGCGATCTCCTTTTCCTTGACGTCGAGTGCCTGCTCCTCGACGTCGAACGCCGAGTAGACCTCGACGGCGAGTGGCTGTGTCGCATCGACAGCGAGCACCGGTGCCTGGAACCATCACGACGTCGATGACTCCTCGATGTTGATGTAGTTCTCGACGTCGACCTCGTCCGAGATCTCAACGTCAGCCCCCTCGACATCGAAAGGCGACGCCGCTTCGACCCAGAGCCCTGGGTCGACGGGGAGCACACGGTGGTCAACCCTCTTGACACTGACGTCGAGGCCATCGAAGTCGACGGGGAAATGTGCCGCTTCCTGGCCTTCCCTTGACTGGGGAGCCCCCCAGAGGCCTCAGCATGGGCAGAGGACTCAGATTCAGCCCTCCCATGCCCAGACCCACCTTCATCCTGAAGTTTCCTCAGCTCCAGGCCTTGGAGCCGGATCTTCTCCCTCTCTCTCCTAGTCCTCTTGGAAAAGGACTGACAGATTTCACAATCCTCAGGGACATGGGATGAAGGGAGACAGAGGATATACACTCTGTGGCAGTCCGATTTGGCCTTCTTCCTGGCACACTCAGGGCATCTGTCGAACAATGCAGGCATTCTCGACAGAAAAGGTGGCAAAAACTGGCTAAAAACTCCAGCAAATGGAAGAAGTAATAGGTAGACACCGAGTGGAACACTCTAAACACTTGAAAAGTGTCGAAAAATTCGAATTAAACCCAAAAGGGGAGAGCTCAATGCTCCAGGGTCCTGCTAGCAGGAGCCGGAAAAAAGAACTGAAAGTTAAAGGACTTGGCTGTGCATGCTGGGATACAGAGGGTCTCTGGAGAGTTCCTTAAAGGCACGGTATCCCTTTTCCAGAAACATAATGGCAGCCTATGGAGGCTTGTCTGTCCATCTCTTCCTCTCTATCATTCCAATGTTTTTACGAAGGGGAAGTTTCTCTATAGATGGAACTTGACACATTATGGTAAATGTGTTGTTGGTAAAATATCCTTGGCATATCTAGTTGAAGTACTGGACAGTGTAGCCTTGTAGGTACAGGCTGCATTATTGTCTTTAATTTTCTCTTAAGTGTCTATGCAGGATTGCAAGGAAGACGACTTAAGAGATTATTTTTGATTGCTCCGGGGTCCACGCACATGGGCGGGACTATTCAATAGATTATGACTATACATAGAGATCCTCTACTACAGAAAGGTGGTACAATCTCAAACTAAATCTAAGATTAGATATGATGAAACTAAACATGTAAAAGAAGAAGTTTTCAATGTTGGTGATTGTGTTCGAATTAGAAGACTTTTAAGAAAAGAGGTTCTAAATTTTATCCTGAGACTACCATAGTCAATGTCGGTAAACAAGCTGTTATGGTTTCAGGAGGTAAGTAGTGGGATGAAAGAAGTGTTGCTAAGGCAAGGAAGCATGAAATTGCTTCTTCCAATACTTCTTTTCAAGAGAAGCGTTCTAATTCCATGTTTAATGACAATACCCCTGATGCTCTAGTTCAAGTTGACAGATGTGAAAACTCCCCATGTGATATTTCTTTGCAGGAAAAGGTTTCACAAGGTAACAGTCAACATTTAGAAGCATTTGAGGGTTCTTCAGTTGGAAAGCCTAATGTGAATATTGAAAATTCTTGTGTTTCTGATGATTTGAAGTGTTCTAATCTGCCATCCTCTAGACAGAAATGTAAAGCTAAATATTTAGAAGATTATATTACTTACATTTTATTTGCTTTTTATTCTTGTTAATTTTCTAGAAGAGGGAAGGTGTGTTGTATTCTTCTTTCATCCACATTGATGTTATGTTTTATTGTAATACAGTGTACTGTATCTTGCATCTTTCAATGTTATTCAGTTGCCTAGAAAAGTAGAATGTTATGCTTTGGTAGCTTGATGATCAGTTGAAGCTAGATGCGGATGAAGAGGGACACTCCGCTTGGATATTGGGTGCTGATTTTACTATGAGAATAAATCCTATTTTAAACCTACAAGCTGGACTCATCTGAATTCATTACAGGATACAACAACAGCACCACTAGCACCAAATATCAGCATTGATTGCCGCCAACCCTTCTCTATGCCCAGGAGTATTGGCGGGACCACCAACATGAAGCTCAAGCTCGGCCATTCACAACACCAAGCCTGTTCTTCACCCCCACACTGACAGCCTCCCACAAAGATCCCTTGCTCCTCACGGCCCTCTCCAACGTGAACGGAATTCTTGGCACAAAAACATGGGAATGTAAAACTTTAGAGGGGCTAATCTGAGAATGTAGCCCACCTGCACACTATCACGGGAAGCCTGAACATTTGACTGTGACCTGGCTGAGAGCGACCAGATAGTCGCAGTTGGCACTCTGTACTTTTAGGCACTAGTTTACACTTTATAAAAATTCATAACTCCAGTTCTACTGATTGGTTCTTTTGTCCAGCTCACCCAGTCTTCTAGATCTACCAGCAGGTTCGAAGCATAAATCTTACCCTCAATGTCAATTAGTGCGATTATTCTATAGTTGCCATGGTCTGAGCATGAACCTGATTTATATATATATGGTTTAAGATGCTTCCTCGCCAGGAGTCAGAGATTGTATCTGATGCTAGCACATGTGTGAAGAGCAGAGTGAGGATACCAGACCAGAATGAGGGGTTGTGCTGGATTAAAGCATTTTGCAGACCGTTGGGCCCTGGAGCTCCTTTAGGCCTTACGTTTTTTGTGATGTTTAGGACCTGCACTTGTGAGATCTACGGGGTGAAATCTGGTAGTTCTGACTTTACTATGTCATGGGCTATTCCTGCATTAGAGACTCTGTATTTTGCAATGTCAGTAGGTGGAGTGGCGTTGTATGTATGTTCGATGTGCGCTCTCCAGGCATCCTCCATTATTTCTGAGTTAAAATGGCGGTTCTTGCCATTTGATACCTGGTTAATGACATCCCAGAAGCGCTTGGAGTCTCTTTGTTTGCTGGCATGATGGAGTTTTGCCCAGAGAAGTTCACTATAGTTTTTATTAGCCGCCTTAATGTCCCTTTTTAGATTTTTTCTTAATTTTGATATTAGGGAAAGAATGTCCTGTGAAGGTTCTGAACCTCGGGTTCGTAGTTGTCTTACATGTTTATTCAGTTGTTTTTTTTTTGTTTCCTTAAGTTATTATTAAACCACGCTGCCCCCACTGACCTTCCTACTTTACGGCCGTTGCTTTTTCTTGTGAATTCCTTCTTAAGATCATGAGTGAAGTATACCCAAGCCTTTATACATGATGGTTCGAATTTAAAACTTTCCAGATGAGCAGTGCTTGTGGCCAAGATATCATCTATATTTTCCCTTTTCCAAGTGAGTCTTTTTAGATTGTAATAGTGTTTTTGTTGGGACATTGCATTATCTGGTATTGAATTAGCTGTCCTTAAGTGCAAGGAGAAGGTTTTGGGGATAGTGGTCACTTTCTGTCCTTTCTTTAATTAGGAAATTTGAGTTGTGTAGCAGAATGTCATGATCTGTTAGTGTATAATCAATAGTAGATCCTGTTTTTGCGTGACCCTGGTGTATGCTGGGAGACACCCCAGTGAGACTTGTCCGTTTAATACGCACATGGACTGATCCTCCAGCATGGATGTGCATCTCTTACAGTGTGTGTCACCTCGTTTGCTAGATCGAGTATGGCCTATTGATCTTTCTTTGCGGCCTTGTAATAGATTCATATTGAAATCTCCTGACAGTATGATGTTGGCATGAGGGTAAGCGAGTTTGAGAGTAGCCAGTGTTGCTGTTAAGGTCTCGATATTTGATCTCTTTTGTTTTGTGATGGGTGGATGTAGACGTTCAATATTAGCAGCCTAAAAAGGGTGTTGCCTTTAGTTTGATACATAACATCCAAGCTGAGTCGCGGTCTACTTCAGAAACTTGCCATGAGATGTATGTTGAGACAAAGATGGAGAGGCCCCCTTTGACTCCTCCGTATTTCGATTCTCTTATTGCCGGAATTAGATATTCTTTATATCCCACCATTGGTGAAGGGTTTGTCTGCCACGTCTCTTGAAAAAGAAGAAGGTCATACTGTTCAATGAATTCCATGAAATCAGGATCTTCTGGTTTTGCGCTTAGGTCATTGACGTTCCAGGAGCAGATGTTACAGCCGTTGTCTGGTTTTGTTCCTCTGGTTGAATTTAATCATGCCATTCCGTCAATGGTTCCAGTTATGTTTGACTGCCTATGACTATGCTTAATTGCTTCAGGGTGAGCAAACGTGATGGTGATTTTCCTTCTGGTTTGAAATGTGCTCTTTGTTGTTCTGTGTTCATCCTGGCCTTTTGTGCCTCTCAGCATACTCTCTGGTGGGTTTGATTGTTGTAGCGGACTTGGGTAATGCGGGGAGACTGCTTTTTTATTTCTATGCTCCATTTTGCAAATTACTCCTGCTGCCTCCAGATCTGCTCGATGGTGGAATTATCAAAGAAAGTAGCAGTTGGCACTTTGTACTTTTAGGCACTAGTTTAAACTTTATAAAAATTCATAACTCCGGTTCTACTGATTGGTAGGTTTGTCGTTTCGGTTTTATTTATTAAATTTAAGCCTATTTTTTTAACCTGTTGTGGGATACTTTTTGTGTGGTGTTTTCACAGTTTTACTGTTTGAAGTATTGTGCAGATAGTTTACACATTGCCTCGCAGTTAAGCCTGACTGATCTGTGCCAATCTACCAGGGAGTTGAGCACAGTTTAATTTGGGGTTTATTTGTGCCTTACCCTGACCAGTGTTGTGGTTGCTGCTTGACCAAGGCTCTCAACCCAGTGAACCAGAAACCCAATTTATTACATGCCTCCATCTCTGACCGCCCATGTGAACGCCTCATTCTGTTGGCCCATATCTCCTTGACCAATTCTCCCACAGTATCTCTTTTTGCCCCTTGTTCCTCACACTGCCTTTCCATTTATCGCCTGCTCCTCATTCTGCCTCCCTGTGTGTCGCCTGCTCCTCGCAGTGTCCTTTAATGTGTGCTCAGTCTTGTTCCATGTGCCCTCCGCTCCTCGCAGTACCTTCTTTTTACATGACCCAGCTCCTCACGGTGCCTTCTTTCCACATATCCGAGCTCCTCACAGTGCCTTCTTTCCATGTGTCTTCAGTTCATTAAAGGGCCTTGTTTCCATGTATCCCAAGCTCCTTGCAGTGGCTTTCCATATACACTCAGCTTCTCACTGTGGCATTATAGGTACCCCCAGCGGCAATAACTTTCTTTCCGTGGGTCCCCAGTGTGGTATGGATGTCCCTGTGCAGCACTATGCACAAGATAATAGTTGGTAGAATGTTGGGTGGTGGAGGGTGGAATGCAAGATTAATGGTTATTACTGTACGACGGAGAATGGAGAGGGCGCATGTAAATATAGTCCATAATAAAGCTATTTCATGCATAGGTACAGTGCCACCTTGCAGTCTGAGAGTTTAAACTTAATACACAAGTGGCATCTTGGAGTAATCAAATCGAAATTTAGGGACAGAGCTTCATATTGGTGGCCTGTACTTGACCTTGAGGTAGACTGATTTGTGTGCGATTGTATTCAATGTGCCAATGTGGACAAAAGCTGGGAATTACAGGTTGGTCCTGTGTAGTGTCCGGAGGGTCACTGGGAGATTCCAGCTGTTAACATATTGAGACCAGTTCTAGATTTCTATGAGACTCCTAAGTATCTAGTGGCAGGAAATAGAGATTTTCTTTAAAATAGAATCCAAGGCTGTGGTTTTATTCCTAGAGAAAGGTTTTCTTAGAAAAGGGATTACTAAAGTGTTGCTGAGGGATAATAGTCTGAAATTTGTGACTGATATCATAAAGACATTTCTGGATAAGATTGGCATCAAGCCAGACATACTTCATTGTACCATCCTGCTGGGAATGGAGCTGTAGAATGCTTCAATAGAGTGAATATGGGCAGTGTGCCATTGGTAGTAGAATTTGTTGGGGAAAGGAACTCAACAAATTAGTGTAGGCTTAAAGAATTACCCATTTACTTACAGGTTACAGCCGCTTCAAAATACTTAGGAGTAGGGAACCATTTACCGAGGAAAACACTGCCTGATAATCTGGTGATCGGAGAAAAGAGTGGTCATCAGAGATGATGAGGAACAATATTAAGATGGCTTAGAGTATTTACATGAAGTATTATGATCAGAAACATGGCTTGAGAGTTGAGGAATTATAGTTTGGGTATTGGGTCAGAGTAAAAAAGAACACATTAGGGCCATGAAAGGAATGAATAAGTAAAGTCAAACTTTGGCTGTGGTCACACCTTTTCCTAAAGCTGCACAGTTGACTGATGACAATGTGTGGCATTTTAGTAAGTTAGCTAAGTGCAGTAAACTTCTCTTGTGGAGGGATGATAGAGGTTCCGCAGGGCCAACAAGTAATTCCTTTTATTGGGATGACATTGATTGTATGAACAAAGTGGCAGTGAGAAGTGAGGGGTGAAGCATGGTGGGTGTACCAGACAAGGGTGTGTGTCTAAGGTTGTGACAGCAAGAGTATCCAAGCATCCAATAATTCTGCCATGGAGAATTCTGTAGATCACAGTTTTGTTCCACCTTGGAAGGTTACTAGAAATTGTAGAGCAGTTTACCACCAGAGAAATTGAAGGATTTTGTTATAAGCTGAATATTTAATTACTGATTGTTCTGATTGTGCATGCCGTAGAGGTTCATTATCATATGCACAGCAACTCATACTGTTTTATTGTAGATTCCTGTATGAAGCTATATATTAACTATTATTTCATTAAGATTGTTTAAGAGCCCCCTTGCCTCTTGAGGGTTCCTAGGGGCCAACTAGCCCTCCTGTTAACTCCAGTAAGCCCCACACTGCTGGATTGCTAAGTGGTGGTCAGAGGCTATGCCCCATTTTTACACCACTCTGTAAACGTGCTCCATTGCGCACTGCTGCTTGTCGAATGAAGTCCATTTTAGTTGTGAATGTCCTCAGGACACAAGGGGAGCTCGTAAGCCCACCAGCAGAGCGCCAAGAGGCGCATTTGCAGAGTGGTGTAAAAAGAGGCATGGCTTCTGACTACCTCTCAGCAATCCCACTGTGTGGGCTTACTGGAGGTAACAGGTGGTCTAGTTGGCCCCTAAGGTCCCTCATCATCAAAGGGGACTTCATCCCCCAACCAAGAGCACATTTGCAGAGTAGTGCATTTAGGGAGCAGGGCCTCCGGTGAGTTGCCGGCTTCCCTTCCTTTTTTATTTTTTAGGACTGTGGCTGTGTGCCTCTCCCTTCCCTTGATTGTTTTGGGCCCCGGGGACTCTATCCCCTAGGGCCTGACCCATTTTCTTTTTCAAAAATTGACCCAAAAAAGGAGAGTAGATGATTTCGGCATGTGCGCTCTCCTCCCGGGCCATTTTCAGACCGGGGACCCCATCCCCCGGAACATGGCCATCTGTTTGGGGACCATGGGGGGACCATGAAGCCCCCATAGTCTGTCTGGTTCCGCTTCTTCCGGGAACCAGCATGGCTATTTACCCCCAGGGAGCTGCTGACATGCAGCTCCGTAGGGGTAAAAAGGAAAATTCTCCACTGTGAACAAGTGAGAGAAAAATGGTCTCCCTTGTTCAAAGAGGAGCAATTGTTTGCTATGGGATGGTTCCCATAGCAAACTGCACTGTCCCGGAGGTGGGAACCCCAGGACGTTGCTGGAGCCGGTCCTGGGGGGTGGTGGTCCCCAGGGCCATTTAAAACTCCAACATGATTAAAGCCCTGAGGAGGTGGTGGTCTCTGGGACTGACTGGGGGGGGCAGGAGCCCCCCGCCCACGTATTTTTTTTTTTTTAAAAGCTCCGGGGGGTAGCGTTGCCCGGGGCTGCAGGGGGACACATGGGCCCCCTCATCTATTTAGATCATTGCCCCAGGGACCTGTTTACCCGGGGGCCTAAAGGAAACGAAGCCCAGAAGACCGGGTTTTGTTGTTTACAAAAAGGTTTCGGCAGGATTCATGGACCCAACGCGACATCAGCTGAATTTTTTGTTAATGCTTTTTTTGCCCTGGGGTCCCTGTGGGACCCCCTCAGCATGCATAGGGGGGTCAGGATGATTCTACCCTGCCCCCATTTCCTAATTTTTTTATGTTTTTCAACCTTTTTCCTTGTGACTCGGTTCAATGGAGTCACATAATGGCTGCCAACACTTCCTGGTTGGAACTTTTTGCAGCCAGTCAGAGCACAGGCTCGAGATCGGGAGGGTTTGGCAAATCCTCCGTGCCCATATTTGGATATCTGACAAACATTTAAATTTCTCAGGAACTACTGAATGGATTTACACCATTTAACAAAAAGTGTGCTTTCTGAACCAAGAGCTACCTTTTTTTCCAAATTTGTAGCCATGCCTAAAGTTTCCAATGGAAATGAACATGGGACACCCCTTTTTCTCAGCCCCGCTTAACGAATCACCCTGATACTGGCAACACAGCAGCTGACCTGACTGCCCCATTAGTTTAGAAACTTTAGCGAAGATTCGTCAAACAGCGCCATAGATATTGGCCAAAAAAAACCTCTTTTTCTATGGGAACTAGGTCCTAACTAGGCTGACATTTCACTTTTACAAAACCTATGAAATTCAGCCGTTATAGTTAGCTGAGCTAACTATAACTCGCACCCCGCAACGCACTGCTGATGACGTCACAAATTACATCACTCATGACATGGTCATTGACATCACTGTGGGGCTTACTGGAGGTAACTGGTGGGCCAGTTGGCCCCTAAGGACCCTGAGGAACAAAGAGGACTTCATCCCCCAACCAAGAGCGCACCAGGAGGCGTTTTTGCAGAATAGTGGAGAAAGGGGGGGGGTCTTTGACAAGTTACCGGCTTCCGTTTTTTTTGTATTTTAGGAAGTGATGCTGTGTAAGCCCCTTCCCTAGATCCTTTTGGGCCCCGGGAACCCCATCCCCCAGGGCCTGACCCATGTTTTTAAAAAATTTAAATTGAATTGGCCCCCCTCCTGAGTCCTGGGGCTGATTTTGGTCCTGGGGACCCCATCACCCGGGGCTAAACAAAGAGTCTTTAAAAATATCCATTATTGAGTCCCGCATTGAGGACAAATTAGAAATCTGCATCTTTAAAATTGAATTCTCACCCCAGGAATTTTGGAAAGGAGCTTTAGTGTACCACCCCCCAATCTCTCTATAGGACTTTACCCTCAAACTGTAGGATCTAATCGCTTTAGATGCTATTTCCTCGACACACTTTGTCTTATTAGGTGATTTTATTATACACAGCGAAAATAGCTTCAATTTGGAAGCTGCTTAAGTTCCTGTCTGAGTTGGCCTCATTAGGCCTGGAAAAGACCAACATGGGCTCTACGCATTCGGCAGGCCACACATTGGAATTAATTTTAATCAATTCTCCTAATTTATAGTCCTAGGCCCCCGTCAGGCGTCAGGAAGTATGGTCAGACCACGCCTTAACTTATGTCCAGATAACTGGAACTCTAGTGGACACTGCCTATGACACTACCTCACACAGATTTTGGAGAAAATGGCATAGAATCACTCCAGACTCTTTTAAGAAAGAGTTCGGGGCTCCGTGAAAATTTGAATTAGGGGATATTAATTTAAGCATTGACAACTATCACAGACTTTCAAATCAGCTATTGACTGCATTGCCCCTCTAAAACAATATAAAAACACTCGATGCCCTAGTGTTCACCTGAGTTACATAAAGAGAAGTCAATTTGTAAACAACTGGATAGACGTTGACGTTCATCTAACAATTTGAAGGAGAGAGAAACCTATAAAGTCACATTAGCACTTCACTAAAGTTATATAAAAAAAGCTTGCAAAGTACATATTGCCTCCCAACTCAGCCGAGTTGGGAATTCTTCTTAAAGTTCTTAAATCCTTTACGAACTCCACTTCAGCTGCTGATATCGCTCCTCCTTTTCAGGCATTATGCGATAATATAGGAACTACTTGGAAGAAAAAATAAATTTGATTTATGTTATGTTATGTTATGATGGGTTTTATAAAGCGCAGCTACTCAGGCAGAGTGTCCCGGCGCTATGAGACCTAGCAGGCACAGAGCACAAAAACTTGAAGAGATCATTGGCCGAACTGCCAGGTTTTGAGATCTTTCCTAAAGGAAATTTATGACGAACTTTCTGGAGATAAAGACATCCTCCAAGAATCAACCTTCCTCCCCCCTATAAACAATAATAACGTTAATCATTTAGAAAGTTTTACCTCCTTACAAGTAAATGCAGTGGAGGAAATGTTGAGTCTGAGTCACCTCTTGAGATTATACCAGCTAAGATTGCTCCATTGCTATCCACTCAGCTCGATCCATCCATCTGCCCTATACTAAATCTTTCTCTGAATGAGGGCCAACTTCCCCTTGAGTGGCATTCAGCTCAAGTAATCCCAATTCGCAAAAAGGCTAAACTCTTGTTAGCTTTCTTGTCCACCTACTGCCCTATTTCCCTTCTCCTGCTGATGAGCACATTATTGGAAGGATATATCAATAGAAAAACGTACAGAATACACAGTATACTGGCTGTTTAGACCCCTCACAGTTGGGTTTTAAACCTATGTACAGCACGGAGTCTGCACTGATGGTGGTATCAAATCACATTTGATGTTCTCTTCATAATAACCAAGCTGTATTGCTAGTGCTGTTGGATTTATCTGCAGCTCTTGATACAGTGTCTCATCGAACTCTGCTGTGAAGATTGGAATTTGTGGATGAGCCTTACAATGGTTCATGAGCTTTTTAACTCATTGCACGCAGGTCATCACTTTAGGTCCTTTTTGGTCCTGCACTATGGACCTCACCAAGGGAGTGCCACAGGGATATGTGGCCCCCCTTGCAAAGATTATTAGAGAATTTGGTTTCCCTCCCCTTTCATATGCAGATGATACCCAACTTCTCCTATCTTTTAATAAAAGCTCTTTGACCACAAAATCTTGTTTTTGGGAGAGCATGAAAGCACTTTCTTCATGGATGATGAAAAACTCTCTCCAGCGATACGCTGGAAAGACTGAGATTATGATTTTTGGTAATGCGAATATACTCTGGTGTGTGGAGTGGATTTGGGCCTTGCCCCTATCCCTAAGAAGGTAGTAAAAAACGTAGTTGTGCATTTAGATCAGGCCCTGTCTATGAAGGACAAAGTAGTGGCTACCTCTGGTACCTGCTTCCATGTGATGGGTCTTTTTCATAGAATATTCCCCCTTCTCTCACTTTCTGTATGTAAAACCTTGGTTCAGGACTGGTTACCAGTCGTCTGGACTACTGCAATGCACTCTTGGTTGCAGTTAAGGAATCATTACTGATTAAACTACAGGTAGTACAGAAAACAACGGCGCGCTTGTCACACATATGCCCCCCAGAGCAGCCTCCCTCCCCTTCTTGTAACAATTCATTGGCTGCCCATTCGCCAGAGAATCAAGTTAAAATTAGCTGCATTATACATAAAGCCTTAACCCCTTCCGTGCTCCCGTCGGCCGTCGCAAGCACTACCTCCCTAGTGCTGCAAAAGGCCAACGGCCGAAGCAGTCCCGCCCACTCCGCGGAACGCCCGCACTGTGGCGAAATATTCGCCGCGGTAAACTGGTTAAATGGCAAAGGACCCAGTTACCTAGCTGATAAACTTATCCCATATCAGCCGGTAGGGCCCTATGCTCTGGAGAGAAATCTCTCCTTATCACTCTGAGCTTCAAGAAATCCCGTGCAGTAGGTAAAGCCTTTTCATATATGGCCCTCCTGTTATGGAATCAACTGCCCCTTAAACTTCGATGATACAATAATCTTTCGATTTCTAGAAAAGTCCTTAAAACTAAACTCTTTGCCGTTTAATCCTCAGCTGATTCTGCTCTGGTACTGCTCTAGCATGGAGATACCCCTTCAGGGGTGATCCGGGCACACTATACATTTTTTAATTAAATTAAATGAGAGCTTTATTTATATTTTTAGTTACAAAGGGGAGAGGGGCCTCCCCCCAGGCTGATTTCGGTCCTGAGCCATTATAGGCCCTAGGGACCCCATCCCCGAGGGCATGGCAAGCTGGTTGGGAACCGCGAGGGAGCAAGAAGGCCCCCATGGTCCTGGCCGACTCCGGCCTCCTGCTGGAGCCGGCATGGTGTTTTACCCCCAGGAAGCTGCAGACATGCAGCTCCCTGGAGGTGAAAAGCAAAGTGAGAGCCCTTTGGTTAGTAGCCCCGGGAAGGTGGTGGTCCCCCACGGTGTGTGGGGGGCTGAAGCCCCCACACATTATTTTAAACATAGCTCCATGGAGCCCCCCACGCATTTTCTGTCAATATAGCCCCGGCAGGGGGCCGACCCCAGGGCTGTGGAGGGCCATGTAGCCCCTGCATTCAATACATAAGTCCCGGGGAGGTGGCGGTCCCCGGTGCCTAAAGGAAACAAAGCGCGAAGCCTGTGCTTCGTATTTCTTTATCATTTACAGATGGATTTGCGGATCCACCACGAATCCCGCCTGTTATTTTTTAAGAAACTGCTTCTTTGGGCCCTGTGGGTCCCTGTGAGACTACCTGAACAGGCCTCTGGGGTCAGGATATTTCTACCCTAATCCCTTTTCTTGTTTTTTCAGGTTTTTTGACCTTTTTACTTCTGACCCCGGTTCCACAGAGTCAAAAGATGGCTGCCAACACTTCCTGGTTTGAAGTGTTGGCAGCCAATCAGATTGCAAGCTTGAGATCGGGAGGATTCAGGGATCATAGTTGTATATTTGGGAAATGTTTAAAGTTTTCAGGAACTGCTGAAAACCTTTATACCATTTAACAAAAAGGGTACTTTCTGAACCAAGAGCTATATTTCTGTCAAATTTGGTCTCATTCCGTTCAGCAGTTCAGTTTGTAGCTGTGTCTAAAGATTCCTATGGAAATTACCATTGGGAAAATGTCTATTTTTGAATTTTGAAACTTTTAAATTAAATAAAAATTAAATATATACATATATCAATAATTTAAAATAAAAAAATAACCATTTTTAATGAATTCATACATTTCGCAATATAATAAATACAACAGTAGGGAAATTGTTGGAAAGCAGGGTAGTAAAAAATACTATTCCCACTCCAGTCAGTGCACCAGTAGGGAAAGTGTTGGATAGCGGAAAGGTAAAAATTACTATTCCCACCAGTGAGTGCAACAGTAGGGAAAGTGCTGTGTAGCGTAGCGGTTAAAATTACTATTCCCACTCCAGTGAGTGCAACAGTATGGAAAGTGCTGGATAGCAGAGGGGGAAAAATGACTATTCCCATTGCAGTGAGTGCAGCAGTAGGAAAAGTTCTGGATAGTCAGTCCAGTCGCTCCTCCTGCCGCGTGGCCACCCCGAGTGTGCCCGATCTCCACCCGCTGCCGACGCCGCTGCCGAGTCAAGACTGCCCCTGTCTTGGTTTGGCCCTGTCCCTGACTGTCCCTGCTTGTTTTTCTCGTTGTAAGCTGTATTATTTGGCTGCCGTTTTCTCGTTTTTCTCGTGTTTGCCCTGTAAGTTTTTGTCCCATTGTCCATCGTTGTTCCCTGCCCCACCCCGCTCCCTGCCGCTGCTCCCCCGTGGCCCCACCCCGCTCCCTCCAGCATCTCTGCACGCTCCCCCCCACTCGCCACCCCGCTCCCGCCTCCCAGCTGCTCCTCCCTCCCACAAAGGTACATAAGGAGAGGCTCACGGGGCAAGGAGCTGTGACCTGGCCTGACCTGGTCAGTCCGGTCGCATCCTGCCGCGTGGCCACCCCGAGTGTGCCCAATCTCCTCCCGCTGCCGCCGCCGCTGCCGAGCAAAGACTGCCCCTGTCTTGGTTTGGCCCCTGTCCCTGATTGTCCCTGTGCCTGCTTGTTTTTCTCGTTGTAAGTTGTATTATTTTGCTGCCATTTTCTCGTTTTTCTCGTGTTTGCCCTGTAAGTTTTTGTCCCATTGTCCATCGATGTTCCCTGCCCCACCCCGCTCCCTGCCGCTGCTCCCCCACGGCCCCACCCCTGCTCCCTCCAGCATCTCCGCACGCTCCCCCCACTCGCCACCCCGCTCCCGCCTCCCAGCTGCTCCTCCCTCGCCCCGCCCCCCCACTCTCAATTTATGGCAGAGGGCATGCTTACGCGCAGCGTTGACGCGCAGCAGGCGCACCAATTGTGCGCTGAAGACGCGCCAAATGTAAGCCCGTCTGCGCCCGTCAGCGCCTGGACCGCGCCCGGCGCCAGAACCCCTGGCCCCCGCAGATGCCAGCCCACCCGCCGGACCTACGACGCAGCCACCCTCAACGCACTCAACACCGGCCGGACCCCCGGCTGCCACCGAGCCACCCCAGGACGCACCCACGGACCCTTCACCTGCCAATACTGCAAGTTCTCCTGCATCCGGACCTGCACCGCACCCGCCAAGCCGAGCACCAGCAGCAACCACCTGAAGTGCATCCTGTTCAACACCCGCTCCGTCCACAGACACGCCGTTGAACTCTGGAACCTCCTCGACTCCACATCCAGAGACGTCGCCTCCCTCACGGAAACCTGGATGAACGCCTCCTCAGCGTCCGGCATCGCCATCGCCATCCCGGACGGATACAAGATCACCCGGAGGGACCGCGTCAACCAGACAGGAGGAGGCATCGCCATCGTCCACAAGAACACCATCCGTATCACGACCAACTCCGACGACACCTTTGCCGCCGCCGAACACCTGCACTTCCAGATACACACCGACCCCAAGACCACCCTCAGAGGCACCCTCATCTATTGACCCCCGGGACCACGCACACAATTCAGCGAAGACATCGCCGACTTCATCAGCCCGCACGCCCTCCCCTCCGCTGACTACATCCTCCTAGGGGACCTCAACTTCCACCTGGAGAACAACAACGACCGCAACACCACCACCTTGCTGTACAACCTCGCCAGCCTCAGACTCAAGCAACTGGTGACCACCCCCACCCACTACGCCGGCCACACGCTTGACCCCGTCTTCTCCTCCAGCAAGGACATCTTCTTCAGCCACGCCACCGGACTCCACTGGACAGACCACAGCTGCGTCCACTTCAGCTTCAGAAGGACCACGCTCCACCACCACCCGCAACAGGTTCCCCGCAGAAGCTGGAACAAGATCACAGACGACCAGCTCGCCACATCCCTAAGCCAGAACCCTCCCATCAGCTCAGCGAACCCTAACCAAGCCGCCAACAACCTCATAAGGTGGATCAGCAACTGTGCAGACAACCTCGCTCCACTGAAGACCCCCCCCGTCAGACCCGGCAACAAGAAAGCATCCTGGTTTACCTACGAACTCAAGAGCTCTAAGAAGAACTGCTGAGCCCTCGAGAAAGCCTGGTGCAGAGACCCAACACCAGACAACATGACCACCCTCAAGCTCGCCACTCGAAAACACCACCAGCTGATCCACACCACCAAGAAAACTGCATTCAAGAAACGTCTAGACAACAATGCCCACAACAGCAAGGAACTCTTCAACATCGTCAAAGAGCTCTCGAACCCTAGCGCCGGAAACAACAACATCACCCCATCGCAAGACCTCTGCAACTCGCTCGCCTCGTTCTTCCACAGCAAGATCGCAGATATACACAACAGTTTCAGCACACAGCCGACGCACCCTACGACCACGCCAACGCCCCCCACCACCACCCTCCGCGCCTGGACCCCGATCCACAACGAAGACACCATTCGCACAATGAACTCCATCCACGCCGGATCACCAACCGACCCCTGCCCTCACCACGTCTTCAACAAGGCCGACTCCATCACCGCACCCCATCTCCAGGACATCATCAACGCCTCCTTCGACACCGCCACCTTCCCAGAGAGCTGGAAGCACGTCGAACTCAGTGCCCTACTGAAGAAACCATCAGCGGACCCCACCGACCTCAAAAACTACCGCCCCATCTCGCTCCTTCTTTGTTCTGCCAAAGTCATCGAAAAGACCGTCAACAGACAGCTGGCCGCCTTCCTCGAGACGAATGGATCCCTCGACCACTCGCAGTCCGGTTTCAGAGCCAACCACAGCACCGAGACCACCCTCATCGCAGCCACAGACGACATCCGAGCCCTGCTCGACAACAGGGAAACAGCGGCACTCATCCTCCTGGACCTCTCCACGGCGTTCGACACGGTCTGCCACCGCACCCTAGTGCAGCGCCTCAGCAACATCGGAATCCAGGAGAAGGCACTGGAGTGGATCATCTCCTTCCTCGCCGGAAGAACCCAGAGAGTCCGCCTCCCCCCGTTCAGATCAGAGGCCACCGAAGTCATCTGCGGCGTACCACAAGGATCATCGCTCAGCCCCACGCTGTTCAACATCTACATGAGCCCCCTCGCGGCCATCGAACGCCAACACAACCTCAACATCATCTCCTACGCCGACTACACCCAGCTGATCCTCTCCCTCACCAACGACCCAGCAACCGCCAGAACCAACCTACATGAAGGGATGAAAGGCGTAGCCGAGTGGATGATGAACAGCTGCCTGAAACTGAACTCAGATAAGACGGAAGGCTCATCCTGGGATCATCACCCTCCGCCTGGGACGACTCCTGGTGGCCCCCTGCCCTGGGCAGCGCACCCAAACCAACCGACCACGCACGCAACCTGGGCTTCATCCTGGACTCCTCCCTCTCGATGACCAGACAAGTCAACGCCGTCTCCTTGTCTTGCTTTAACATCCTACGCATGCTACGGAAGATCTTCCGGTGGATCCCCACTGAAACCAGGAAGACGGTCACCCAGGTGCTCGTCACCAGCCGACTGGACTACGGGAACTCCCTCTACGCCGGAACCACAGCCAAACTTCAGAAAAGACTCCAGCGCATTCAGAACACCTCAGCACGACTCATCCTGGACATCCCCCGACACAGCCACATCTCCGGACACCTGAGAGGCCTGCACTGGCTCCCTGTCGGCAAGAGAATCAAGTTCCGACTCCTCACCCACGCACACAAATCTCTCCACAACCAAGGCCCCAGATACCTCAACGACCGCCTGACCTTCTACACTCCAACCTGCCAGCTACAATCGACCAGCCACGCCCTCGCCGCCGTTCCCCGCATCCGAAGAGCCACAACGGGAGGAAGATCCTTCTCCTACCTAGCGGCCAAGACGTGGAACTTCCTCCCCATCCACCTCCGCCTGACCCAAGACCACCTCTCCTTCAGGAAGCAACTCAAGACCTGGCTGTTCGAGCTGTAGCGGACACCCCCCCTGGCCCCCCCCAAGCGCCTTGAGACCCTCCGGGTGAGTAGCGCGCTATACAAATGCCTTGATTGATTGGTTGATTGATTGATAGCGGAGGAGTAAAAAATACTATTCCCACTCCAGTGAGTGCAACAGTAGGGAAAGTGCTGCATAGATCTGAGATTCTGCACTGCCGAATCCATCTTCCGAGCCAAACTCAAAACCTGGCTCTTCTCTGGACTTTAATTCAACCTTCTGTTCCCCTTGCTCCACGCTCCTCCCCTGGAGGCTCAGGTTCTAGCGCCGGGACACCCCTTCGGGGGTAGCTGTGCGCTTTATAAATCACATAAAATAAAAATAAATAGAGGAGGGGTAAAAATTACTATTCCCACTCCAGTCATTGCAACAGTAGGGAAAGGGCTGGAATGCAGAGAAACAAAAATTAATAACATTTAAACAGTTAAAACAAATTAAACAATATAAAAATAAAGAAACAATATTTGATAAATATCAGATTAAATATATTAAACATTTACATTAAACATATTTATTACATATAACAAAAAGGTAGAACTATTATCTATAAAAAATATATAAATTAATAAACAATATTTATTTAAAAGAAGCACATATTAACAAACAAACATATTTTTTAATATAAATGTATTTATTTTATTTCCTACCCTATAAAACCACACTAATGAATAAAACCTTCAGCATTTCATTTTTATTTATTTCCATAATTAACATAAATATTAATGATTTTAAAAAGTATTATTAATAAAAATAATTAATAAACATTGAATGAATACGCATTCTTTAACACTGTAATATGCACAACATACACCTAAAATGAAGTACACAATTACCATATTTAATTATTTGAAATAATTAACAACTCATTATTATTCCATCAATTAAAAATTAATTACTTCCCACCCTTTTCACCTATAAACACCACAACACACACCTAAAATAAAAAAACATTTAACATATCTAATTACCAATTCATTATTTAAAATTAATTAGCAACTAATTAATAATTTATCAATTAAAAACTAAGGGGCTCATTATGATGGCGAGCGGAGGTGTTTGGGACCGCCCAAAAGACATGCAGCGGTCCCACCACTGCTATTACAATCCCCCTGTCACTCGCTGGGCACTCATAATGAAATGGCCTAGGCACTAACACATTCACTGCTACAATCCCCAGAGCAGTGCCTATGCACTCCAGCATTCCCCTTGTCACTCAGTGAGCACTCTTCTAAGCCACACTTACATGCAGTCAACCATCAATACGCCATTATCATATGCATTCACATATCTATACAGACACTCACACACCACCACTCATCCATAGAGTTAGTCACACACCTAGTCAATCATGCAAACAATCAATCACACTCCCATTTACTCACCTATGAAGTTAAACACACACCACCTCACTAATTCAAACATATACTAATACATACTCAAACTCATACAAGCACACACTAATCCATGCAGCCACTCTCATAATCACTCACTCTCACATACAGTCATTTATACACTCCAACACTCACATATACTGCCTTTCACATAAGCAGTTACTCAGACATGTACCACTGAGGCATCCATTCACTCACCAACAAACCCATACACACACTCACCCACCCATACAGCCATTCACAGATACACTTTTGAACCTATACACCCAGTGAATCATCCACTCACACATCAATGCACAGAGTCACGCCCCCTCCCACCCACACAGACACTCGTGCATCCATGCAGATACACAGACAGCCAATAAATAACCCATATAGATCCTCATTTAGCTACTCACCAACCCATGCAACTGCTTACACACTCACTGACAAACTAAACTGTGTAAATGCAGCATCAGTCACTAACCCATGTATTCAGTAAGACACATTTAATCACTCACTTATAAAGTCAGTCACGCACCGACTAAGTCATCCATCCAGACACTTATACACCCACTCATTCTTCAATACACCTTGGCAAATATATAAAACATATTTAAACTTTATAGATACACACAGTCACTAGATGATGTCATCAGTGATGTAATTTGAGATGTCACTGACCATGTCATGAATGATGTAATATGTGACATCATCAGCAGTGCATTGCGGGGGCGCAAGTTATTGTTAGCTCAACTAGCTATAAAGGCCGAATATCTCTAGTTTTGTACGAGTGAAATGTCCAACTAACAGTGATCGCCCTGAAACCTGTGTTTTTTTCAGAGAATATATATATATATATCCACAATAATTTCCTCCTTTGCAAGAAAACACAGGGACAAAGTGGTGAGTTCCAGGCCAGCAATTTATTGAAATGCTGGCATAACACGTTTCGGCAATAAGATTTTGTCAAATGTCATAATGCTTGAGGTGATTTCTATTTGCTTTTTTTTAAAGGAATACTTTCTTTCCCATTGGTGGGACAACAGCTCACTCAATTTGCAGAGTGATGATCATGTAGTCCTCGGCACGGACTGCAGATCCCATGATCAAACTTTGTTTGAAAGCTGGTACAACGTTGCTCACTGCCCATAGATTGCTACAAACTCCCGTGGTGAATATAGGCAATTTGTCCTCCAAGCACGGTCATCTGTTCATATATTTACACCGGTTCAATTGTGGCAAAATCACTGTCCCAGTCCCCACACATCCAGCCACAATTACTTTCAGTGAGCGAACCCGGAGACGTAACATGTGTGATGTCACTGACCATATCATGAGTGGTGTAATATGTGAGGTCATAAGCAGTGCAGTGCAGGCGCGGTTCGTACATTTGGGCGTGGCTCCCTCAGCGTCTTTGAACTTAAGTAACTGATTCAGTTTACTTAAGTTCAAAAACGCCGAGGGGGAACTGACAATCATGTCAGTCAGCATGACGTCGGACCGCCCACCGGTCTGGCGTCATGTTGACTGACATGATTGTCAGACAGTGGGGGAAACAGGCAGCAGCACAACAAGTGCCCAGGAGTGGGGAAGAAGGGCGAATTTTCTCACCGTGCCCACTCATGCGCACCTGTGTTTTGAGTTGTTTGCGCATGCCCATTAGGAGCCCTCCGGGCTCCTAATGGGCGGGCTGCGGGCGAAGAATAGCCATGCCCTTGGCTGAGAGGGGCTGTAGTGGCGCCAACGGACCCGGGGCGGCGCGGACCTGCTCGGGACCTCAGGTAGGATTTTTTAAATGTATTTTAATAACCCTCCTCCTCCCGCATGACCCCCCCGCGCGTCAGCACTCCCCGCGCGTCACCCCCCCTCCCAACCACCTGCATCCCCCCACCCCTGCGATGCGCGACTGAATTACAGCGTAGAGGAGGGGAATTAAATAAACAGAAAAGGAAGGAGGGAGAGAAAAGTATGAGAAAAAGAGACAAAGGGAGAAGGAAAGGATGAAAGTAACCCGTTATTCTTTGCACAACACATAAACTGAACATGTGAATGAACACACACATGTAAAATGTATGTGCTCCTTGCACGCGGTTTAGAAAATCTAAATGATTATGAGAAGAAGGGGACAGATGGATAAGGGCTACACGACTCAAACGAGCAATTATCCGTGTGAAACCCATACAATTTCAGGAGGAATAGTGCTCACTACCGAAGACGGATTTGTGAATCAGGCTCTAATGTTCAGATGTAATTCACATGAAAGGCAGGAGTAAGATACTAGTCTCAGAAAAAGCTTTTATAATCAGACTAGGACAGTCCATTATCTGTCTTTCCGAGCAGGAAAAATGTGCTGTGAAACCTTTTGGATGCATAAGCTGTATAACTCACATAGGAAAGATAACATATTTTAATAAATGATCACTGAAGCAAGGTCAGTATTTATTTTGAAAAGTGAAACTGTAGAAATCAATTAAGTCTGGTAGACAGCTCTTGTAGTTGTAGTTTATTCTTCAAGTTACAGCTTAGTAAATTCCAATGTAAGTCTTAATATAAGCCCTACCAGGAGCAGCCTCCTGCCTGCTCAGCCCATCTTCTCCAACAGCTCCACCTTCAAGTACAAACATCCATAACATTCCAAATGACATCATATAGCTAGAGCATCAGGCAGAGAACCAGGGCCAGGGAGATGCATTACAGAAGAAGCAGATTACCACACAAACACAATTGGAAAAAATAGCGTTTAGTTTGATGTTTTCCATACGAATTTAGCATGGGAAAGGAAAATGAGGGCCAGAGATGGACTGGTTTTTGAAATGATGAAATTAAATTTAAATTGATGTTAGGGATTTGGGAGGCATTCTCCGGTACCCCAGAATGCAGAAGATGTGCACTTTATATTGCTTTGTTTTATTCTGTGCAATTTTCCAAAGCTCTGCTATTTGATCTGTCTAAGGAAATGGTGTTTCCAAATTAAAGATGCTGGAAGGCTTTTCTGCTGCTTGTCAATTACGCCTCACATAGACTAAATGATATGTTTGTCAAAAAAAGAGGGAAAAAAAACATCATCCGGCTGGCAGAAGGTTTCTTTGTGCCTGGAGAGTCTACCTATTCCTCTCAAAAGTGTGTTCACACAATACGCAGCTTCCTGTTGAAACGCCCATTGTAAGATACAATTAGGCATTACAGGACAAGCCCCCGTTCGCCGCAAAGCCTAGTGCATCTTTGTTCAACTTTTTCCACCACAACATGTTTTTTTTTTAAGCATTGTGCCACAGCGCGGTATTGAGTGCAGAGAAGCTCATGGTCTTTTAGTGTCTTTTTTTATTTTTTCATGCACACAGATCGCAGAATAGATTCGTTTTTTGGTAACCCATGCTTGGGAGCGATGTGCCTGTGTGAGTCCAGGGTTTGTGATGGCTGTGTGAGTGCAGGTTGAGCTGTGTGCCTCTGTGAGTCCAGGGTGAGTGATGTGCCTTTTGTGAGCCCAGGGTGAGTGATGTCTGTGTGAGTGCAGGTTGAGCAGTGTGCCTGTGTGAGTCCAGGGTGAGTGATGTGCCTGTGTGAGTCCAGGGTGAGTGATGTCTGTGTGAGTGCAGGTTGAGCAGTGTACCTATGTGAGTCCAGGGTGAGTGATGTGCCTGTGTGAGTCCAGGGTGAGCGATGTGCCTGTGTGAGTCCAGGGTGAGTGATGTCTGTGTGAGTGCAGGTTGAGCAGTGTGCCTGTGTGAGTCCAGGGTGAGTGATGTGCCTTTTGTGAGCCCAGGGTGAGTGATGTCTGTGTGAGTGCAGGTTGAGCAGTGTGCCTGTGTGAGTCCAGGGTGAGTGATGTGCCTTTTGTGAGCCCAGGGTGAGTGATGTCTGTGTGAGTGCAGGTTGAGCAGTGTGCCTGTGTGAGTCCAGGGTGAGTGATGTGCCTGTGTGAGTCCAGGGTGAGGGATGTCTGTGTGACTGCAGGTTGAGCAGTGTGACTGTGTGAGTCCAGGGTGAGTGATGTGCCTGTGTAAGTCCAGGGTGAGTGATGTCTGTGTGAGTGCAGGTTGAGCAGTGTGCCTGTGTGAGTCCAGGGTGAGTGATGTGCCTGTGTGAGTCCAGGGTGAGCGATGTGCCTGTGTGAGTCCAGGGTGACTGATGTCTGTGTTACTGCAGGTTGAGCAGTGTGCCTGTGTGAGTCCAGGGTGAGTGATGTGGATGGGTGAATGCTGGCTTAGTGATCTGTCAGAGAAGGGTGAGTAATGGGTCTATGAGTGCAGGGTGACTGTGCCTATGTCAATGCAGGGAGAGTGATGTATCTGTGCAAGTGCAAAGAGACTTGTCTGGCTACTTCCAGAGATGTGTTCGCCAAGCCACCTATTTTCTTTCTCAAATTTGCTTGAGAATGCAATATTTGCCCACTCTATTTTTCAGAATTTTCTCGGGGAGACCCCCAGAACCCTCCATAAGTGGTTTGGGCTCATTCTCTTGCCACAGTGCAGTATTAACGCCCACCACTTTCAAAGGTCACCAGCCGCCCCTGATCTACATAAATATATATATATATATATATATATATATATATATATATATATATATATATATTCACTGAAAAAACCATAGGTTATAGACCATATATAGTTAGGGATTAGCATTTACAAAACCTTATTTTACTCACACAAAACCATTGAAATTCGCATATATAGTTAGTTGCACTAACTATATATCGCGCACCCGCAATCCACTGCTGATGATGTCACATATTACATCATTCATGACATGGTCAGTGACATCACTGATGACATCATCCAGTGACTGTATGTTTCTGTAAAGTTAAAATATGTCTTACATATTGAAGAATGAGTGGATGTATAAGTGTCCGGATGAAGGATTTAGTAGGTGTATGACTGACTGTATGAGAGAGTGATTAAATGTGTCTCACTGAGAGCATGGGTTAGTGACTAAACCTTCTTAATTTGTGCATCATTATATCTGTTGTTCTGTAAACTGCTGCATGTGTTGATCAGTAGCTATATGATTAACTATATGGGTTATTGATTGGTTGCCCAAGTATTTGTATGGGAGAGTGAGTGTGTGTGTGGGTGGCTGGGAGGTGTGTGACTCTGTGCATAGATGTGTGAACAGTTGATTCATTAGATGTATGGGTTCAAAACTGCATGTGGAAACAGCTGTATGGGTGGTTGACTGTGTGCATGAGTGTATTGGTGAGTGAATGGATATCTCAGTGCTACATGTCAAAGTAAGTACATATGTAAAACACAGTACATGTGAGAGTTGACATATATAAATTACTGTGTATAAGAGCCAGTGAATGTGTGAGTGGCCGCATGGATCATTGAAAACTTGTATCAGTGATTGTATAAGAGAGTAAATATGTGTTAGAATATGTTTGAATAAGTAAGGTGTGTATAACTGTATAGTTGAGGAAATGGAGGTGTGATTGATTCTTTGCATGACTGACTAGGTGTATGAGTAACTCCATGGATGAGTGACAATCTGTGAGTGTCTGTTTACACTGAGTGTATGTAAGGTTATATTAGAGTCTGAAGAGGTTGATCGTATTATCACATGAATGATGTCATCAGTGATGTTGTCAGTGATGTCATTTGAGTTGTGATCAGTGAAGTCATCAGTGATGTCACTGACCATGTCATGAATGATGTAATATGTGACATCATCAGTAGTGGATTGCGGGTGCGCGATATATAGTTAGTGCAACTAACTATATATGCGCATTTCAATGGTTTTGTGTGAGTAAAATAAGGTTTTGTAAAATGCTAATCCCTAACTATATATGGTCTATAACCTATGGTTTTTTCAGTGAATTTTCAAGGTTTTGTAAATGCTAATTTCTAACTATATATGGTCTATAACCTATGGTTTTTTTCAGTGAATTTCAATGGTTTTTTAATAGCAAATATCAAAAGCTGTAAAATGTATTCTTCTTTTAAAGGAAAAATGTATTTTATATCTTTTTAATATAATTTTTTATGCATCTGCCAAACCCTGACCTCTTAATAGTGCACTGTGGTGGAAATGATTTTGGGACTATGACTGGGGTTGGTCTGGAAATGCTTTTAAAGGACACCTTTCATCAATTGATGACACTTTTTCCCCAAACTGCCTTGGTATATTCCAATATATGTCAAAGACAGAAATGGAACTGGTCCAACCAATTTTGTCCACAATTTGAGAAAGCACGGAAACATGTGAATAAATCTGTTTCTGCTTACATGAGAGACTTTAGAATGGGTTTAATATACAACAATAACTTGCGTTACAACATGCAAGACATCTACAGAGGAGATGGTGTGCACTTCTCCGATGAGGGGAATAGAATATTCCTCCTGAATTTAAAACTGTGCTTTGGAACCTACTTGTAGGTACCTAAATTAGCCACAGAACCCAATAGCTCTTTTCAGAGCTACCCTACCTCTGATCATTCAAAACGTTTATCTTTTTCTAACTTTTTTCACTATTTTTCACCAAAGTACGCTCCCCGGTTCGCTTACCGGTGCGCGTACCGGGCGCTCCCTACGCGATTTTTTTTTTTTTGGCCTATATGAGCGTCCTAAGCCCCCCTCAGAAAACTTAGAGGGTCAGGAAGTGTCTACCGTGCCCCCTTCTACCCATTCCGAACATTGTTTCCCCTCCATCTTGTGTCTCAATTCTACCGATGCACAAAATGGAGGACTCCCGTAACGCTGCCGGTACGCGTACCGGCGCGCGCACCGGTGAGCGCTCGCTAAAAAAATGTGGGAAAGTAATTTACAGAAAAACCACTGGAGACACTTTCATCAAATATAGAATAGGCCCTACTACATAGCAGTCCCTACCATTTACCCACATTTGATGGAATTCCATTGAGAAAATTATGCTGTAGGCCTGACTAAACATCCTGAGGTAAATTACATGACAAAAACACATATGAAGTGTTAGAATTGACAACCAATTAAAATGTTACTTTCATTTTCCACTATTATTTCAAGACATTTGATTGGTTATGTACCTGAATATATATAAAGAAAGAGATAGAAACACAGCCAGTAATAGTTCTACTTCCTGCCTGAAACCATGCACTGCCCAAAGATAACTTCACTGTTAAAAACTCACAAGTACCTGTCTGAACTTAAACCCAACAGTGCCCTATCTCCACTGATATATTTATTTTGTATGCAATTTACAGCAAGAAAATGGAAGCACAGCAAAAAGAAATTACAATTTCATTTCAAATTAAGATTGAAAACAATCCTAACGAAGAAAAAGAAGAAGTAGACTTTATGGATGAAACAGTAGACCAAGAATTAATAAAATGTGCTGAAGAATGTGATTCTCGGAATGAAAAGGAGGGCATACCTGATGATTTAATGTTACAAATTCTCTTAGATTTTGAAAAATCAGAACAATAAATTTTAATTTTAAAAGTTAAAATTGTTTGAGACATTATTCTTTTTAATATGAAAATTATGAAATAGTACCCAAAAAGATAAAATATAAAGTGAGACTTAAAATATACTGTGCAACTTTTTTGTGTTACATAGTAAGTTTGCTTATAGTTACTTCCTTTTTCCCACTATATTATCTCCAATGTGTATTTTATCATCTCTTTATCATCTCCTGCCTCCATGTTCTTTCTGCTTTCCTGACAGACTATGCTATGAATTCCATATACCACAATAACTTCTGAAACAACATGCAAGATATCTACAAAGGAGACGGTGTTTATTTATTTTTAGACTCTGCATTTGTACCTACATGTTGGTACTTAAATAAAATAAAAAAAAATACAACAAAAAGAACAATCAATAAACATAAAATATTTGAAAATTCTTTCATTCTTTTTTCCCTATATTACGCTCCCCGAACCGCTTCCCGGTGCGCGTACCGGGCGCTCCCCCCGCAAAAAAAACGATAATAAAAATTATTTTTTTTGCCCCGCGGGGCCCTTTTAAAGCCCCCTCATCAAACCTAGGGGGTCAGGGAGGATGTACTCTGCCCCTTATGCTTATTTCCCCCTTTGTTTTTGCCCCCCCAAACTTTCAGGGGACGCACAAAAACAAAATGTGCCATTTTCCTGAAAATTTCAGCCAATTCTGTCCTTCAACGCCAAAGTTATTCAACATAGAATTTTCAGAAATCCCGATTTAAAAAAATCCTAACTATATATACCTACTGGCGACCGCCAGTAGGTTATATATATATATATATATATATATATATATATATATATATATATATATATATATATATATATATATATATATAACAGGAAGATCCATGAAAATACAGAAATTCATTACATGCAGTACTTTGTATGTAGTGTACTGTTTGGTGTGCCCGTGTGGCCTCCGCTACATTGGGAGCACCATCAATCAGCTGAAAATGAGGGTGCTGGAACACCTCCGGGCTATCGACAAGGCAGATCCTTCCTATCCAGTAGCCCGGCACTTAGCGGAGCATCATAACAAAGATCGTAGCAAACTGCAATATTTTGGGTTGGACTCTATACCTAGCAATGCTAGAGGTGGTGACAGTTTAAGACGACTCAGACGGCTAGAATCGAGATACGTCATCGATTTAGCCACTAATCATCCTGGGGGTCTGAACAGCGGGGAGGAAATGGCCGTCCACCTAGGAAAATGAATTACAACAGGTGGCAATGGGGTACGGCTGTTTATTGTATAGGATTAGTCTGCATAGTGAACTCATGGCGGGGTCTTATTGGATGTTTCATGATGATTTTTTGCAATTATCACACACATTTTGTTTCCATTATTAGTATGTATGTATTTGGTTATTATTTCCATTTCATTTCCTCCATTTTCATGGGTGGGACTGTTGCGTTGGTCCACTGACTAACTCTCTTGTAGGGTATGATATGATATAAGACTGCTGCCTATCGTTTGCTCCTTGGAGTTTATGATGTATAGAATATACATGCAATTGAGGACCATTTTTCTGTATTTTTATGTAATAGCTTTCATACAATGTCTGGCTGACTCATACATGGCTTCTAGTGGGGTAGATTGACTGTTAAGGGACCCATGCTGATCCACGGCTTGACTTTGTTACATTTTGTAAATATATCTATTTATGCCCATATCTTTCTTGTATTTGTACCGATTTACGGTACTACTGTTCTGCACGATGTGCATATACATATAATGTGTATTTGACTTTATCTTTTACAAGATGGCGTCGAAAATCGACATTTGGGGAAGTCCCTTGTCTATGTTTACTCCCACAATGGAGCTTTAAGTGGGGTCATGTGTCAAGTGTCATTGACACTGACGAAGGCTTACGACGAAACGCGTTTGTTGGCTTTTCATTAAAAATAAAAAGACCGCTTTGGAAATCACCACTCCCGGAGTGATGTTGTCCTTTTTGAAGTAAGAGGATTTTGAGCGCTATATATATATAATTATATATATATTATAAAAAAACATTGGTTTCAATCCTTATATAGTTAGGAATTAGCATTTAAAAAACCATTGAAATTGCTCCAATATAATTAGTTGTACTAACTATATTTCGCGCACCCGCAATCCACTGCTGATGATGTCACATATTACATCATTCATGACATGGTCAGTGACATCACTGATGACATCACTGATTACATCTCAAATGACATCACTGATGACATCTCATTTGACATCACTGATCACATCACTGATGATATCATTCATGTGATAATACGATACACCTCCTCACACTCTAATATAACCTTTGATACACCCAGTGTTAAATACTACCATTCTTGAAACCATTGACACACCAATACCAGTTACTATATACGAACTCACTGATTCCTAGGTCTACACACATATTCACTCATTCACCCATAGAATCACTCATACATACAGTCACTCATCAATACAACACTATCAGATGCACTCATACACCTATACAGACACTCACACACTGCCACTCATCCATGGAGTTACTCACACACCTAGTCAGTCATGCAAAGAATCAATCACACTTCCATTTCCTCAACTATACAGTTATACGCACAACACCTTACTTATTCAAACATATACTAACACATACTTACTCTCTTATACAATCACTGATACAAGTACACAATGATCCATACAGCCACTTGCACATTCACTGGCTCTCATGTATAGTCATTTATATATGCCAACTCTCACATGCACTGTGTTTTACATATGTACTTACTTGGACATGTAGCACTGAGATATCCATTCACTCACCAACACACCCATGCACACAGCCAACCGCTCATATAGCTGTTTCCACATGCACCCTTGAACTCATACACCTAGTAATTCAACTGCTCACACATTTATGCACAGAGTCACACACCTCCCAGCCACCCACACACACATTCAGTCTCCCATTCAAATACTTAGGCAACCAATCAATAACCCATATAGCCACTCATATAGCTACTGATCAACACATGCAGCAGCTTACACAACAACAGACATACTGATGCACACATTCAGAGAGTTTAGTCACTAACCCATGCATTTAGTAAGACACATTTAATCACTCACTCATACAATCAGTCACGCACCTACTAAATCCTTCATCCAGACACTTATACATCCACTCATTCTTCAACATGTAAAACATATTTAAACTTTACAGAAACACAAAGTCACTGGATGATGTCATCAGTGATGTCAAATGAGATGTCATCAGTGATGTCATTTGAGATGTCATCAGTGATGTCATCAGTGATGTCACTGACCATGTCATGGATGATGTAATATGTGACATCATCAGCAGTGGATTGCGGGTGCGCAAAATATAGTTAGTACAACTAACTATATAACTATATAGGAGCAATTTCAATTGGTTTCCACTCCTAATTCCGCCTGTCCACTGGTATTTTAGTCAAAGGACTGTTTTTTTCGTTTTATGTTTTTTGACTGCAATTGATTTGGATTGTATGTATTGTATTTCAAGTTGCACTTTGGTGTCATGTAATTGTTTGAATATTTAGTATTCACGTTTGTATATTTTGTATTCATTATGCACACAATTGTTTGTTTTTGCTTTTGACTTGACTGTTTTTGACAGTGCCCTTCTTTTGAAGTCATGCTTTTATGAACTTTGAAACTTGATTATGAACTAAAATAAATGTTTTGCTAAACAAATGGCTTGGTCACGCAGTACTCATGGTCTGTGTGGGTTCTAATTTGAAATCAAAGTATCCTGTCTAGCCACTTTGTTCTTTTTTTCAGCTGTCGAGGTCCAGGCTGGTCAGTTTGTCGGACCCAAAACCTTTTGTATACACGTATTTAATTAGGAGACAGACCAGCCGCATTGAAGCTTCGAGATTACTGTCCGCCCAATCTTTTAGTAATAGTGGATTGGGATCTTCGAAGCTGGGGGCAAGCATTATCCTCAAGCCTCTTGGTACTCTGTTAAGTTTGTGATACTTTTGTAATGATTTAATTTCCCACCATTTTGTGAGTTCATTACGTGTATTTTTTTCCAGCGCTTTTAGTAAAGATTTAATATCGGAGTTCTGTTCGGCATTTTGTGTTGGTTTTTTGACCGGCTCAGTTAACGTCGGCAAATTGTCAAACAGGTCCGCAGCTGCTTTCTCTCGCTCGAGCAGCGCCTCGTCTGACATTGTTCCAGCACCCAAATTTATGTAACGGCTTTTATAAATGTCTTTAAGGGTGTAACTGTTCAGCAATCCATCCCGCCTGCAGTGATAAATACCTCTCCTCCTGTTAATGTGATTTCTTTTTCTGCTGTGTAGCGGAAGATCCGGGCGCTGTCTCCCGTCGGGTGAACCGCAAGAGAAAACACTCGCCGTCTCCTCCGATGAACGTTTCAGTTACACTCTATGGCAATCACACAGGCGGCTTATCCAATTAAGCTCGAATCAGCTGCATTTCCTCTCGGTTTGTAGTCCGGATAGCCTGCTTCATGGAGAGGGGTCCGTGTTAAGAGGTACAAGCCAACCTCCTCAGGTAACATCCAATTACCACTCCGGTGCTAGTACCACCCTCAGGAGAAAAACACGAACACGAAGATTTATTTAATCACTCGTGGCCACAGTGACTTTTTATTTTGCCAGGTGCGGGATTTCTTCAGTCAGGATGACGCGTTTCGGCTAACGAGTAGCCTTGCTCACATACCTGAGCTGCTCGAACAAGTGCATTGATGTGATGTCAAAAAAAACTACTGAAATAATAAACAGTGAGAAAATACTGCATATGCGAAAACTACAACCAACAAACGGCTGGGCTAGTTATTTTAAACTAATTTTCACCCAATGACAAAATGGTATTCATATACATTTACTGAAAAAAACGTAGGTTTCAGGCAGGTTATAGTTAGGAATTATCATTTAAAAACCCTTAGAAATTCATTGAATAAAACATAGGTTTCAGGGGTGTTATAGTTAGCTGGACATTTACTCATACAAAGCCATTGAAATTCCTTCGTTATAGTTGGTTGTACTAACTGTAACTATCGTGCCCGCAAAAGCACTGCTGATGATTTCACATATTACATCATTCATGGCATGGTCAGTGACATCACCGATGACATCACTGATGACATCTTAAATGACATCACTGATGATATCACTGATGACATCATCCAGTGAATGTGGTTTGGATCGGTATTTAAATATGTATTATATATATAGCAATCTGCATTGAAGAATGAGTGGATATATAAATATCTGAAGGGAAGATTTAGTAGCAGTGTGATTGACTGTTTACTTGACTAATTTATAGTGTCTCACTAAATATATTGGATAGTGACTAAACTGTGTGAATATCTGTATTACTTTGTCAGTTGTTGTCTAAACTGCTGCACCAGTTGGTTACTAGCTACGTGAAAGTCTATATTAGTTATTGATTAGTTAACTGTGAATTTGTATTGGAGAGTGAATGTGTGTGTGGTTCGGTGGGGGGGTGTGTGACTGCCCAAAGATGTGTGAATAGTTGATTCAGTAGGTATATGAGGTTAAGACTACATGTTATAACAGTTGTTTGGGTGAGTGAATATCTTTATGAGTGTGGAGATGAGCAAATATATCACTCAATGGTACATGTCCAACAAACTACAAAAATAAAAGGCAGTGTATGTGACATTTGTTTTATATAAATAAGTATACATAAGACTCAGTGATTGCATGAGTGACCATATGGATAACTATATACTTGTAATAGTAATTTTATAACACACTAAATATGACCTGCTATCTATATGAATAAATACATTGGTGTTTGTATAAGTGTGTAGCTGAGTAAATGTAAGTATGATCCATTGTTTGCATAAGGGAGTGGGATGACTGCATATGTTAACAGGATGTGTGCTGGTGTGCAATGTCGATATAGGTGTATAAGTATATTTGACAGTGTTCTATTGATCATTGACAGCATGTATGAGTAAATCTATAGGTAAGTGATTAGATGTGTTTATAGATCTAGGAATCACTGAGTGGGTTTTTAGAAACTTCTATTAATGTGAATGGGTTCCAATATGGTACTCTGTTTTTTACAGTGAGTGATGAAAGGTTATACTAGTGTATGATGAGGTGTATCTGATTATCACGTGGATGAGAGTTACAGTTAGTACAACTAACTATAACGGAGGAATTTCAATGGTTTTGTATGAGTGAAATGTCCAGCTGACTATAACACCCCTGAAACCTATGTTGTTTTCCAATGAATTTCTAAGGTTTTTTAAATGATAATTCCTAACTGTAACCTGCCTGAAACCTATGTTTTTTTCAGTGAATTTTAAAGGTTTTTTTAAATGTCAATATCTAACTACAATATCCCTATAACCTAGAGTGTTTTTTAAGTAAATTTTAAAAACATGTGTATACTTTGTATAGTGAAAACAAACTTAACAGTAGTGATTTATAACTCATAATTTTAGCTCCTGGTTTTATGGTATTTATTTTTGGGCATCTCCATCTGTATTTATCCATATTTTTTTAAGATAATTGCATCTTTATTTACTCATATATATTTCGGGTTTTGTAAAAAAATGAATCTGAAATGAGTATATTTCCACATTTATTTTACTGATAAATATGTACTCATGGCTGAAAGACTGACCATTTTTACTCATGTAAACACTCTTAGAAGAAAAACTATACGCAACCTCCATATTAAAATGTGCAAGTTTTTTATACAAGCATATTTATTGCTCTCTAAAGCTCTTTACTACCAGTCTTTTATTGTTTTTACCCGTTTACTTTTATAAGGACAGACCTATTGGCCTAGTACTCATCATTGACAGCATTTAGAATCACTCAAAAAATATCCCAATTTCCGTATTTATCCACACTTTAAAATAAATACAGAGAGGAAAATAAATACTTTTCTATCTGTATATATCTGTAAGAATCAGTAAAAACAGAAAACAAGGAGCCCTACTTATAATTTAAGAATGTTTTCAACTTAATTAGCAGTAATTAACATATAAGTGTGGTAAAAGTATGATGCACCACCTATAATACCTGACTTCGAAGAACAGCATTCACAGTTCGATTCCAAAGTCCAAATCAGCATCTTAGCCCACCCTTATTTCACTGTTGGTAACACCTTGCTTAATCTTTTCAACACCCCAAGCGCCGGCACACCTTTCCAGGGGTAGCTTTACGCTTTAAAAAGGCTGGCTTTTTTTAATTTAACAGCATAGTGATGACAAATATTAGCACTTTTTTTTTTCTTCTATTGTTAACGATATTTTTTTTTACGTCTTCTATTTAGATGTTTTTAATCATGTGAATGCAAAGGACACAGTTTACCGGGTAACACTTTTTAAACTCTCCAACATATGTAGATAATAAGGACCTTATACGTGTTACTATGGAACTCGAAACCTTTACAGCTTTACAGTTTGGAACTTTTCCCAACACGTGACAAGTAAAACAGTTAAAAGGTGAGCACGTGTAAACTGTAAAACATGTAATCTAAATAGACGGAGCCGCATCTTCCTTCCATAGACTACTAAACAACCGAAAACTATATAAACCAAACCTATTGTGCGATTAGTTTCGTTTTCACGAGTTATTTCTGCGTCGCCAATCTATGATGCAGGTTCCCCTTTCAAGCATCAGATTCTTGTTTTGCATCAACAAAACATATTCCGGAGTTGTAAGTTGTTTCATTATGGCATAGTAGATAGTTATAATTTGTGTCTATTTGTCAATCCTTAAACATTTCTATGTAAAAAAAAGTGTTATTGCATGTTTTTCCCTTTTTTTCTGTAAAATCAGCAGCTTATTTTCAGAAACAGACAGATTACAACAAACATTGCTCCTTTTCTGTCTCCTTTCAGCTTATATATTGTGACTTTCTATATTATAATATTGACATTGTACTTCGCTTCAGAGGTGTTGGTGACCCGTCGGCGCAAACCTTAAACATTTCCAATCAACATCACCACCTTCCAGGTGTTAGTCTGTTTTCCCCTAGGGATCATATACTCTTAATATGTATATAATAATATTAACAGTTATGCTGATCTCAGTGGAGTTCTTGACCCGTCGGCACAAAGAGTAAAGATATATAATCAACGTCACCAGCTTCTGGTTTTTAGTCTGTTCCCCCCTTTTGATCATATACTGTGAATATGTATATATCATTTCCTCAGTCATAAAGATCTCAGAGAATTTATGACCCGTCGTCATGAAGATCAAACTTTTCGACGTCCCAGAGAAAAGAAGCTCAGAAAATAATTACTGGTCGAAAGTATTTCGTTATGGAATTTCTGTTCTATAGATAACTTTATTTTCCTTTTCTTTTTACTGTAACAATGGTGTCATTCGTTATATTGTAATAGATTGTCCTATTGTTACAGAAGAGGAATAGGAGACTTGTCGGCGCCATCTGTAATACAGCTTACGAATCATTAGAACGTGCTTATTCAGATATTTTTTCAGTGAGCATATTTTACGAAATTGCAGAATTAAAAAATGTAGCTTTCATACATACTTTGTTACTTCAAACATTTGATAAACCCTACATTTCTGAATGTTATTTTCTAATTTCTATTCTTCTCAGTTGCGGTTCCTATTCACCTTCTCCCTATAGAATATATAGGACCAGTACTGTATATTATAATAGTACTATCCTATATATTCTTAAATGAGTATGTGATTTGTTAGCAGAACAGTGGGCGACCTCTAAGCACTACGACAGAACGTTCCTGAATTATACAAAATACACATTTGAAAAATAATAATGTATACATTTCCATGTAATATGAAGTCACTTGTATTTAACTGTTTTTTACTTGTTCTCCTGATCTCAGATAATGTAGTGCGGGAGTGTTGGTTGTAGCACTTCTATTCGACTTTATCTAAAAGTAACTGATGCCCTCTCACTACAAAGAATATGGGGCAACACTTTTACAAACTATAGCAGAAAAAAGGAGGGTATGGCCACGCTTAACTGATATTTTGTGAAATTCCATTTTTATTTGTCACTCCTTTCATATAAACAACGTCAGTATCTGAAGAAAATTTATTTGTAATTGCTAAAAAAAACTGTTTCAAACCTAGACTGAAATTTTTGCTGCACAACCACACCACCCCATCAGAAAAGTAAACGGCGCATTGTAAGTAAATAGTGCTCCTGGGAAGTATCCCACCCGCAAACTTGATAAAAAAAACAATGTAATTTTTCCGCCGTGATTTGGACACCCCACGGCATTTATATAAATTGCCCTTAAAACATATAAAAACAATTTTTACCTTCACAATCCCTGTCCACCACCTTGTGACCACTGTACAGATTTAATAGTGTTCCTACCCTCCCCTCTACTACTTTCTTTTCCCATACTCCTTTGGAAGTGCGTCACAAAATGACTGACAACAGTGAACATTTCCCACCCAATAAGGAGAAAACTTGTGCTCAGAACACTTTAGCCAATAAAATGTCCAAGTTGTTTCGCAGATGAGGAAGGAATGGCTGCCAACACTTCTACTTTTAATGCTTCACAGCCAATGAACATTAAGCTTCAAAAGGTCCCGCTTGGAACACGTTACCAAATGAAATGTCCCTAATACTCCGCGAAGAGAGAAGGAATCACTGAGAACACTTCTACTTTCAACGGTTTACAGCCAATCAACATTAAGCTTGGGAAAGTCCTCCTTGGAACACGTCAGCCAAACAGATGTCCCTCCTACTCCGCGGAGAGGAAGTGAATGGCTTGCAATACTTCTACTTTCAATAGTTTGTAACCACCCAACATAAAGCTCAGGAAGGTCCTCCTTACAACAAGTAGGCCAATTAGATGTCCTTGCTACTCTCCGGAGCCGAAGTGAATTACAGAAAACATTTCTACTTTCGATGGTTCGCACCCAATGAATATTAAGCTTGTAGTTGTAACATCTAAGCCTATTAAACGTAAATTTTGTTCCACGCACACATACAGAACACACCCTCCCAATTCAACTATCTATCTGTGTCTGTGTATTTATTATGTTTGTAAAATGCAGCTCCTGTGCCCTACCACATTATATTGTGATGTAAACAACGTATGCAATCATCTTACCTTTGCAATAACAAAAACTTCGATTACATAACTTTCTCTCGCTCATTCTACAAATACGAACATACAAAGGGGATCATTACAATACTGCAAAGAAACTGGATAATCAATTTATTAATTTGTGCTATTTTTTTTCTTTTACATATTTATATAGCGCGAAGTAGACCCAAAAATATATATGCAATTTACATAAGCACCGTATTAACAGTACATTTTCAGGTAAGCGTAGATTACATCATTACTCTACAATAACAGGATGTAGACACAACTCCCAGCCTCGAACACTGATTTTCAGCACCAAGTTCGACAGTATATCCAAATGACCACATACGTATATATATTAACTGCCCATCAAGTGCCAAAAACTACATCCTAAAGCTTTCATAGCCCTGTATTACTACAACTACAACACTCCACTGAGAGTACAACAAACATTCATATTCGCAGAAATGCGTCATGTCTACCATCTTTTATGTTTGCAACTTTGGATGAATGTAGGATCAGTGAGTTCCCGTACCTTCCATATTGGCCAGGTTGTGGGACTTCACAGACATAATGACACATTTATGTGTAAGACCCGGGTGAGAGCAGCACTACAACGCGGACACCCGAATCACTTGAGACGCTCCTGGGGGGTGGTGTTCCCCAAGGCCTTAGACTGCTCCAGAATGGAGACCACGCAGCCCCCTCTCAAAATATAAAAGCCCTGGAGAGTGGTAATCCCTGGGGCTCAGACGGACCTTAGAGCTCACTCACCCATTTATTTTGTAGCACCGAGGTATGGCGGTCCTTAGGCTACAGGGCCCCTCTGGACCACTATCAAATGTAATATTTTAGACCCCGGGTTTTGACCATTCCAGGTAGCTAATTTCTAAAGAAGCACAGGAGCCCGCACTTCCTTTTTTTTTTTTTTAATGGCGGATCCATGCACCCAACGCATATTTCTCAGTTTTTTCGAAAAAATAAAGTACAACATTTTTGGGGACCCCCTGAGCAGGTATAGAGGGTCAAAATATTTCTTACCTGCCCACTTTATACATTTTGAACACTTGTTCTACTAATTTCTAGATCCTCGCTTCTACCGCGGCACAAAATGGCTGCCAACACTTCCTGGTTTTGAATTTTGACAACCACTTGACAGCCAATCAGCATTCAGTGCGTGATCGGGACGTTGCGCTTATAGTCCGCGGAAGATGTGCGCATCCACCGAGGCCATAGATATATATGTACTTTTAATTGGCATTTTCTCAGTAATTACTGAACAAATTTACACCACATAAGCAAAAGGCATGAGTCTGAACCGAGGACTACAACTTTGCCAAATTTGGTGTAATTCCGTTCAGCCGTTCGGGCTGTAGCCGCGATGCAAAAATAACAGTTGATGGACAGAATGCAGAACATTGTCATACATTCACCCCAGTACAGAGATCTGGGCCTAAATCCATCATTTTTTTGCACTCCACACCACCCCAGTTCAGACACATGTCTTTCCTGGACCGGAATCAAGCATCCAATGGAAAATTCCATGGGGAAAACACGTTTTGGGACACCCCTTTTCTCTGAGCCCCCACTTCACGAATCACCCCAAGACTTTCAAATATGAGCAGACCGGAGCGCCCCACCAAGTTTGAAAATTTTGTGAACTTTTTTTACGGAGGATCCATACACCCAGCGCACATTTATTGGTTTAAAAAAACAATTGGGGGCCTTAGGGGTCCTTGTGGGACCCCCTCAGCATGTCGAGAGGGTCAACATATTTCTTACCTGCCCACGTTATACATTTAGAACACTTGTTCCACTAATTTCTAGATCCTCGCTTAGATCCTCACTTCTACCGAGGCACAAAATGGCTGCCAACACTTCCTGGTTTCGAATGTTGACAACCACTTGACATCCAATCAGCATTCAGTGCGCTTATAGTCCGCGGAAGATGCACGCATCCACCGAGCCCATAGATATATATGTACTTTTAATTGTCATTTTCTCAGTAACTACTATACAAATTTACACCACATAAGCAAAAGGCATGAGTCTGAACGGAGGACTACAACTTTGCCAAATTTGGTGTAATTCCGTTCAGCCGTTCGGGCTGTAGCCGCGATGAATAGTACTGATGGAAAATTGCATGGGGAAAACACGTTATGGGACCCCCTTTATTCTCAGCCCCCACTTTACGAATCACCCCAAGACTTTCAGGATAGGAACGGAGCGGAGCACCCCACCAAGTTTGAAAATGTTGTGAAGATTCGTCAACACACACACACGTGCCCTTACAGATGAAAAAGGAATTACCGCACTCTGGTAGGGGGTAGGGAATTATATTTCAATCAGTCTTGGTTACAGCAATGGTCCTTTTTGGAGGCGATTTGGCATACTGCCTTTGCCTATATATACACATACTGCCCCTGCCCCTAAGCCTGCAGTGAAGAACTTGGGGGTTTGGATGGACGCTCCACTTAAGTTTCAGACTTAAACCAAAAAGGTAGCAGGAACCTACTTTGGGCTGTTTCACGGACTCAAACCCATCTTGGGCTTCTTGATGCCCTTACTAGGCAGATCACCATCCTGGCTTTTATCATGTCAAGGCTCGACTACACAAGTTCATTGTATTTGGGAGTCAACAAGTCAGAAATACAAAGGCTAGTGAAAGTCCAGAATGTGGCCGCAAGATCTTTACTCGGCCTGGGCAGAGCCTGCTCAGTGACAAGAGCCATTCGCCGTCTCCACTGATTGCCTGTTGCTAGGCGAATCGAGTTCAAGGCACTTTGTATAGCCTTTAAAATCCTGAAAGGGGCATCTCCGGAAATATTGACTGACTTACTCCTACCCTACACCCCCACGCTTTTGCTCCGTTCTATGGGACAATGCGGGTAGCGGTCCCCCGCGTGAGAAGGGTTCGCACTGGGAGCCATTCCTTTCAGAAACACACACATACATTTACACGCCTATTACGTGTGTGTGTGTGTGTGTGTGTGCGTGTGTGTGTGTGTGTGTGTGTGTGTGTATGTGTGTGTGTGTGTGTGTGTGTCTGTGTGTGTGTGTGTGAGTGTATCTGTATAAAAGCGCACATATTTACATGGCTGTGCAAAAAAAAACAGGACAGGACAGGATAGCTACAGAACTGAGACTAAAGGCTTTAGTCCTACTTTTATGATTGGCCTGTCCCGTTTTTTACTTCTCAGCATAGTACTTTATATCCATGTATACCCTACTCCTCACAGTGCCTTCATTCCATGTGTCATCAGCTCCTCACAGTGCCTTCCTCCTATGTATCCTCTGCTCCTCACAGTGCCTTCATTCCATGTGTCCTCAGGTCCTCACATCCTTCATTCCATGTGTCCTCAGCTTCTCACAGTGCCTTCTTTCCATATGTCCCCAGCTCCTCACAGTGCCTTCTTTCCATGTGTCCCCAACTCCTCACAGTGCCTTCTTTCCATGTGTCCCCAGCTCCTCACAGTGCCTTCTTTCCCTGTGTCCCAGCTCTTTACATTATCTTTTTATGTGTCCCCAGCTCCTCCCAGTGCTTTTCTGTGTGCCCCCAACTCCTCACAGTGCCTTCTTTCCATGTGTCCCCAGCTCCTCACAGTGCCTTCTTTCCCTGTGTCCCAGCTCTTTACAATATCTTTTCATGTGTCCCCAGCTCCTCCCAGTGCTTTTCTGTGTGCTCCCAACTCCTCACAGTGCCTTCTTTCCATGTGTCCTCAGCTTCTCACATCCTTCATTCCATGTGTCCTCAGCTCCTCGCGGTGCCTTCTTTTCATGTGTCCCCAGCTCCTCCCAGTGCCTTCTTTCCATGTGTCCCCAGCTCCTCACAGTACCTTCTTTCCATGTTTACCCAGCTCCTCACAGTGCCTTCTTTCCCTGTGTCCCAGCTCTTTAAATTATCTTTTCATGTGTCCCCAGCTCCTCCCAGTGCTTTTCTGTGTGCCCCCAACTCCTCACAGTGCCTTCTTTTCATGTGTCCCCAGCTCCTCACAGTGTCTCTTTTTGTGAGCCCCAGTTCCTCATGGTGCCTTGCCTTGTGTCCTTAGAGCATCGTACTATCTGTCCGCTATTTGTGTCCCCAGCTCCATACTGGCTGTACATAGACCCCGGCTCTCCCCACTTTCTCCTCAGGGGAGATAAGTAGGGGGCACCATGTTGTTCTTCCTTTATCTCAACTGATCATCGGCCCGTGACCTCAAAGAGCCAGAAAAATATACATTCCAGGGGCCTTATTTATGAAGGCCTTGCGTCAGTTTTGCGCCGCCGGTGCGTCACTTTTTGTGACGCACCAGCGGTGTAAAAAATGCACCTCGTTGCGCCATATTTAAAAAGTGACGCATCTAGGTAGATGCGTCACTTTTTAAACCCCTGCGCCACATTATACCTGCGCAAGGTATAATATATGCAGAGGGGGCGTTCCCCCGCAAAAAGCCTAGTAATAGTGACGCAGTGAAATCTATGAGATTTCACTGCGTCACTTTTAGGACACTGTTGCGTCAAAATCTTGCGCCTGCCTCACATCAGGCGTAAGACTGATGCAGGCCCTTTCACATGGGGCTTTCCCCATGTGAAAGGACGCATTGCTGGAGTTGCGTCACTTTTGTGACACACTCCAGCAATGCGTCACTTTTGCGTTTACAGATACGTCAGAAATACTGACGTATCTGTAACTCCTTGCGACATGATGCGTCATACATTAAATATGACGCATCAGGAATGTCGTAAGGAGTGCGCAGTGAAAGGGCCTCATTTATGAAAAGTGACGCATCGCTGCGTGAAAACAGCGATGCGTCACTTTTCATAAATGAGGCCCCAGAGTTTTAGTTGTATTAGTTTTCCCAGGAGAGGCAACGAGTAGGTGGGGGTCGATGCATTAATTTTCTAATATTACAGTTTTGCTTTTTCAGCTGATGCTGAATTGACGCGCCAAAAAGTCTGCTTCATGTGCACAGCTAGCGCTGTGTCTGCCTTTTTCTGTTCCATCTAAGACTGATATTCAATATATATTGTAATTTGAATGTATTTCTTCTGTTTCTTATAAATTTTGTGATGTTTTATCTCTATTCCCATTTCCCTTCTCCCCATCCCCTGAAGTGGAATGTTCCATAGAACGTTAGGAGAGGGGGTATGCGGGGGCGGGGGGGGCGGGGGGGAGGAGCGCAGCACCGTTTTGTGTAATTTCAGCTCTGTGGCTCAAGGATATAATAAAGAAGTTCATGCTTTACTTTGCCTCGTGTTGCTACAGTTTCTGTCCTTAAAAGGCAGCTGCTCACTGTAGAACTGTGAACCCAGGTTCTAGTCTTGGCATTGGCTCAACAGGCTGTCATTCTGAAGAAATCACTTAAACTCAAGATACTCAACAAACCTCTGAATGTGCAATCCTTGGAAAGCCCCAGAACCTTTAGGGTCGAAGGCTGTATTATCCTGCTCGTTTGTAGTTTCCACGCGTGTTTACTTAGGTAAATGACCCGCATGGATGGCAGAGTGTTACCTCATTTCCGTTACAGTTAAATCTCAACTCTATATTTGAACTCTGTGACGTTTTTGAATTGGCTTTCTGCGGTAGAGTTTTTTTTTTAGATTAAATCACTGGATGGTCACTAAAAAATATAAAAGAGCGCATCATAAAATGAGAATAAGCGAGGCCCTTAACCTGACGGAAAGGAAAGAAAAAAACTTCACCCCAAAAATCCTAGAAAAAGTATCGCAAGGACTCACCTGACATCGTCACAAGCATCGGTAAAAGGCACAGAAAACCCATCTCCAGGGCTCCATGTGAGATCCGACCAGACAATGAGGACCATCCTTGGCCCACAGGTACCATCTGTGGCTGGGCATGGGCAGGAAGTGATGGGTCGAGCAAGTATGCTCTGATTGGCAGTGAGGCAGGAAGTGATGTCATGGAACTTGCTTTTACTTATCTAGTGAAGAGATTATGTCTATTTAAAAGCAAGTTCAAAAAGCTCAGTTGAGGTCAACGTGAGGCCAGGCTTCAGTGACAACCTCAAACGATAGCTGCGCAGAGTGACCACAGCCACAACGCGTCTGCGAGAGGAAGGTCTCAACTTTGTACATCAAATGTGGTTTCATCATTTCATAACTCTTTGAACTTGACTATCCTTTGATACCCATGATACCAAAGGTCTCCAAACAAAGCTTTGCCACCTTTGTTGAGGGCGTATTCCCCACCTCCCATTAGTTTTGGAAATTTAACATGGATCATCAATCAATCAATCAGGAGTTTGTTAAAGCGCCACTACTCACCTGTGAGGGTCTCAATGCGCTAGGGGTGGAGGGGGAGGGGGTGGTGCAGGTTCCATTCCATCAAGGAGGGGGTCTGTCGAAGGGCCAGGTTTTGAGGTTTCTTGCGAAGATGGGGAGCGATGTTGTCTGTCTAAGGTGGAGCGGAAGGGCGTTCCATGCTTTGGCGGCGAGGAAGGAGAAGGAGCGGCCTCCCGATCTGGTCTTTCTGGTGCGGGGCACCACAGCGTAGGAAAGCTGGGCTGATCGTAGGGTCCTTTGGGGTGCGTGGAATTTGAGTTGGCTGTTCAGGTATGCTGGTCCGGTGCCGTGTAGGGCCTTGTGTGCGTGGGTGAGCATCTTAAAGGTGATTCTCGCCTCGACGGGGAGCCAGTGGAGTGTGCGCAGGTGCTGGGAGATGTGTCAGTGTTTTGGCAGGTTGAGGACCAGTCTTGCTGTGGCGTTCTGGATGTTCTGTAGCTTGCGGATGAGGTTTTTGTTTATTCTGGCGTAGAGTGCGTTGCCGTAGTCGAGTCTGCTGGTGACCAGGGCGTGAGTGACTGTCTTTCGGTGTTCGAGGGGGATCCATTTAAAGGTCTTACGAAGGAGGCGGAGGGTGTGGAAGCAGGAAGATGAGACAGAGTTGATCTGGCGGTCCATTTTGAGCTCGGAGTCCAGGATGATTCCCAGGTTGCGTGAGTGGTCTGTGGGGGTTGGCGGGTTTCCGAGGGCAGTGGGCCACCAGGTGTCGCTCCAGGTGTCGGGGTTTGGGCCCATGATGAGTACTTCTGTTTTGTTGGTGTTTAGTTGTAGGGAGCTGTTTTTCATCCATTTGGCGACGGCTTCCATGCCTTCTCGAAAGTTGCGTCTGGCGGTGTTGGGCTCGTTGGATAGGGAGAGGAGGAGCTGGGTGTCATCTGCGTATGACACGATGTTGAGTCCGTAGGTTCTGACAATGGGGGCAAGTGGAGCCATGTAGACGTTGAAGAGTGTCGGGATGAGGGAGGAGCCCTGGGGGACTCCGCAGGTGGTAGGTGTGGGGTCCGAGAGGAAAGGGTGGAGTCTGACCCGCTGCATCCTGCCGGAGAGGAAGGAGCAGATCCAGTCGAGGGCCTTGTCCTGGATTCCTGCATCGTAGAGTCTGCGTATTAGGGTGCGGTGGGAGACTGTGTCGTACGCCGCTGATAGGTCGAGGAGGAAGAGGGCTACTGTTTCTCCTTTGTCCAGTAAGGTGCGGATGTCTTCTGTTGCGGCGAGGAGGGTGGTTTCCGTACTGTGTTTTTTTCTGAAGCCGGATTTGGAGGAGTCGAGGATGTTGTGTTCTTCAATGAATGTGGTGAGTTGGCTGTTGATGGCTTTCTCAATGACTTTCGCTGGGAACGGGAGCAGGGAGATGGGTCTGTAGTTTTTGAGGTGGGTGGGGTCCGCTGAGGGTTTCTTCAGGAGGGGGTTGACCTCGGCATGTTTCCAGTCTTCGGGGAACGAGGCGGTCGCCAGGGAGCAGTTGATGGTGTGGCAGAGCATGGGTGCGATGGTGTTGGCGGCTCTGTTGAAGATGTGGTGGGGGCAGGGGTCCGTGGGAGCCCCTGAGTGGATTGACTTCATTGTCTTCAGTGTGTCTTCGGTGGTGAGGGCTGTCCAGTCATCAATCACTGGTTTCCGGGTGTCGGGGGTGGTTGGTGAGGGTTCAGTGTGTTGGTTGTCTTCGTCGAAGTTGTCATAGATGCTCTTGATTTTGTGGTGGAAAAAGATGCTGAGTTTGTCGCAGAGGTCTTGTGAGGGAGGGATGTCGGTAGACTCACTGGTGGGTTGGGCGAACTCCTTGATGATGCTGAAGAGTTCCTTGCTGTTGTGTGCGTGGGTGGAGATTCTGTCTTCAATCGCTTTTTTCCTCGTTTCTCTGATGAGTTGATGGTGGGCGTTGGTGGCGGCTCTGAAGTTGTTGTGGCCTTCTGTGGATTTGGTGTTTCTCCAGGTCTTTTCGAGGCGGCGGCATGTGCGCCTGGACTCTTGAAGTTCGGTGGTAAACCATCTGGCTTACTTGGCACGGGTATTGTTGTTTTTCTTGAGGGGGCTATGGTGTTGGTGCTGTTCGAGATCCATCTATGCAGGGTTCGGGCTGCGGGGTTGGGGTTGTCGTTTTCCGCGATGGTTGGGGTGGAGTTGTTGAGTGAGGAGGTGAGCTGGTCATCGGTGATTTTGGTCCAGTTTCTTTGTGGAAGCAGGTGCTGGTGTCTGTGGATGGTGGGTGTTCTGAAGGTGAAGTGGACGCAACGATGGTCGGTCCATGGGAGTTCGGTGGTGTGGCTGAAGGTGATGGAGTTTCCTGTAGTGAAGAGGGGGTCGAGGGTGTGTCCTGCTGAGTGTGTGGGCTCGGTCACGATCTGACGGAGTCCAATGTTGTGGAGGTTGTCCAGGAGGCATGTGGTGTTGGGGTCCAGTTGATTGTCGAGGTGGAAGTTGAGGTCTCCCAGCAGGGTGTAGTTGGTGGATGTGATGGCCTGCAGGGAGATAATGTCAGTGATGGAGTTGGCGAAGGGTCCGCGGGGTCCAGGGGGTCGGTAGATGAGGGTTCCTCGGAGGGCGGCGGTGGGGCTGGCCAGTATCTTGAAGTGAAGGTGTTCCATCAGTTTTGTAGACTCGTCAGGGAGTGTGCTCAGGCGGAGGCTGGATTTGTGGACGATGGCGATTCCTCCTCCAGGGTGGGTGGGGCGGTCCTTCCTGGAGATCTTGTATCCTTGGGGGATGGCGATGGCGATGTCCGGTTCCGAGGTGGTGTTGGTCCAGGTTTCGGTGAAGAATGCTACATCTGGGGTGGTGCTGTCGAGGAGGTCCCAGATTTCTGTGGTGTATTTGTGGAGGGATCGGACGTTGAGGAGGATGCATTGCAGGGTCTTCGGTTCGGTTTTGTTCTTGTGGACGGGTTGTGCTGGATCCGTGTTCTTGGCGGTGCTGCAGGTGTGCCGGCAGCGGTGACAGCTGAAGGGTCCATGGGTGTCGGCTGGTGATCCTAGCTTGCAGTTGCTGTTGCAGCCTGGGTTGAGTGCGTGGAGTGCTGCTGGGTCGTAGCGTTGGCGGAGCGGAGGTCCAGGGTTCCTGGTGCTGGTCGCGGACGGGTCACCGACGGGCGCAGATGTGCTTGCCTTTGACGCGCCTTCGGTGCACCAGCTGCGCGTCCGCAGCAGTGGCCGCCATTAAGTAGGGGTCGGGGAGGGCAGGACAGCTGGGAGGCGGGAGCGGGAAGGGGAGCTGAATTGGGCCGGTCGCGCTGGGGGGGAGGGGCCGCGGGGGCAGCAGCGGCGGGGAAAGGTAAAAGAGGAAAGAAGGGATAAAGAAAAAAGGGAAAATAAGCAGAAATAAGGCACAAAAGAGCAGAGATGCAGAACAGAGCAGAAAGGTGAAAGATAGAAAGGGTAGAAAAACGAGTGAAGGAGAGAGGGAGAGAAAGGGAAAATGGGCAGAAATAAGGCACAAAAGAGCAGAGGTGCAGAAAGGTGAAAGATAGAAAGGGGAGAAAAACGAGTGAAAACGAGTGAAGGAGCAGAGAGAGAGAAAGGGAAAATGGGCAGAAATAAGGCGCAAATGAGCAGAGGTGCAGAAAGGTGAAAGCTAGAAAGGGGAGAAAAACGAGTGAAGGAGCAGAAAGAAAGAAAGGCGACAGAGGTCCACTGGACCACCAGGGATGAGGCGCAGGGAAACCTGCGGGTGGGGGAGGGCCTCGATCACCAACACTCAAGAGTGCAGGGGCAGGGGCACCTCACTCAATGGTGGAGCTGCGAGGGTGGGAGAGCAATTTCACTGACAATGAGTCAAGCCAGTCAAGTTCATGTCTTAAACAGTCCATATAAGGGAAATCCATGCTCATCTTTGAATTCTGATTGGCTGGTGCAGTGATGACACTGGCTCAGATGTTTAGAAGCCTTGAGGATGGTCTTTTCATTCTTCAGCAGGACATTCCTTAAATCATGTGAGTGCTGCTGAGTAATGCCAAGAGTCTTCCAGTTGGATCCCCATGAACTCCCTGCTCACAGTCACATACACACCGAAGGTGGATGATGCCGGCTGGGGTATCGAGTACACGTATTCTGTCATCTTCTCTTAGACACTACTTGCCTCTATTTTCTTGTTCTTCTATGTTTAGCCTTCCCTCTTGACTGATCTACACTGGTCCCTTTTCTCAGATGAAGGGCTCCCTGACTGACAAATGTAAATGTAAATGTGTAAATGTAAATGTGAATGTGTGTGAATGTGTTTTGTATTTATATAGCGCCTTCTACCCAGAGGTCTTGTAGCACTGTTTTCATACCGCTGTGGAACCAGTCCTGGCTTTCCCTGTGAGGTGCCCACTCCTGGGCACCCCCAAGGTGGAGGCCAGGCATCCTTAGCGTTGTTGGGGCCGTTGTGGAGATTAAGCAAGCTATTGCCCAGAGTCACAGAGTGGGACCCATGATTAGACTAGGCACCGAGGCGAGAATGATCAGGTCTGGGGAGATTGAGTCCAAGAGCTGCCGAGGCAGAATTGAACCCTGGTCCCGGGCCAGACCTCTGCATCAGGGTCTAACCATTGAGCCACGCTTCTCCAGCATTGACCAGAGGCAGATAGCGATTACTGGCATCCACATTTCTTTTAGAATGTTAAGTAACACCAGTGAAGATGTTCCTTAGCATTCTAAAAGGAATCTGGAAGCCTTGTGCCACTGCTGGAATCGGACTCCTACTGCGCTGTTGCGTGCCCCATGACGCTAAGACATGGGCGTCAAGCAGGTTTCTTGTGACATATGTGCTTGTGCGCATGTGTCCAATAATTGCTATGCCGCTCCTCTGAAAATATGAGCTGATATGGTGCCAGCCCTACAATTCAATATATTGTGGGATGTCCTTGGAGACATCCCACAAATGAGGTGAGCAGCGCCATGTTTTAAAGCAACCCCGGGCGGGTACAGTAAAAGCCCTGGTCCACCTGAGGCTGCTTATTTCTTAAGCAGCAGTGACGACCTGCTCTTTCCTAAGTCGTCACTGGATGGGGTGGGGTCATCAGCATAACTGACCCACCCATCCCTGTAACGGGATGGGAAAGGGAGGGGTAATTTATTCATTTTTTGGTACAATAATCACAGTACATTGTATTGTGCTGTGATTGCTGTAGTCACTCTGCATTTTGTGAAAAGTAAATATGTTTGAGCTAATGATGTGACCTGTCAGAGTCATGAGACTCAACTCATCACCATGTGGCGTCTGTCACATGCTGCTTGCTGTACACAGTTACAATAGGCCTGCTTGTGCTCAGTGTATCTGTGTATAGCATTTTTGCCGAATTAGCAGAGTAGAGTTTTCACTGTCAGCTTCTCTGCGAACTGTGGCTCGAAATAAAAAAAATGTCTTAGCGTATGTGTCAAGAAATGTCGATTCTATTAAGGACAACTGTAAAGTTTTCAGCAGCCAATCACATTCAAATAAACAAAAAATTACATTAGCCATGTACCCAAATACATCACGTCACATGCCCCAATCACTATAAGTTTTTCCCATATATGTACAGATGACTCCATTTAGTGCTGTCTTTCTTGGGAACAAAACATCGTAAGTACTGAAGTCTCCACCAATCCTAACAATGATCCAACATCTTCCAGACGATCCAACAGGAGATAGAAAAACCAAAATTGGGCCAGATGTAGACATGGAGTGTAGAAGGCAACAAGCTGTGCTCGACCCTATTTTCACAAGTGAAAGGCAATGAAAGCTGGAATCACCTTCTCAACCATTCTTCTGTTCATTCCCTAAAAAGCAAAATAACAACCGTAAAGCCTGCGAATGGATAAAGACAATTCAAAATACCCCCAATATCACAGGGTGGGAAAATAAACCATCATACTTGTAAAACTTTGTTATGGAAAATCAATAAAATATATATGAATACAGTCATGGCATAAAATGGGCGGGATATTCCTCACCTCCGTGTCCTTAATAGAAATGAGAACTCTTGATGCATAGGCTAGAATTTTTTTCATTCTATGTCAAGACCAGAGGCTCTGATTATGCTGTTCAAAGCTGCGTTACCACAATAGACGGAACATCCACAGTAGGCCTACAGTAAAACGTTTGAAATGTAGTTTTGGTAGACCAATCTGCTGCCCTCATAATGTCCTCCATGCGAGAACCTAAAATTTCAATGCCATGGCTCCACTAGCACAATGTGCTCCAAAAGCGGAGATGGCAATACCTGCTTCTGATAGTATCTCATCGATCTGGCTAACATAGCTGAGGAGACTTGTCTAAAAGGCTTTTGTAAAGCAATGTGCAGTTGGCCACCAGATTCCTGTCTCACTTCACTAGTAGATGCCTCCTATTCATTTAAACATTGAACATTGAACAACACACAACTGAGAATTATCCAGAAAAGCTGGGTAGGATACCAACCTGGAATTTGTTTTAGTTTGATAGGTGATATTGAACATACCTCCCTCTAGGGTAAAACAACCTTACCTGCCAAATCCACTCCTTGAACATCAGATACCCTTTTACATGAAATCAGTCCTAAGAGCATAGTGAGCGTGGCCGAAACTGTTTGTGCAACAAATCTCTGTTCGCCGGCTATCACTCCAGGAATCAGAGCACCACAATCACATCCCACAGCGATGAGTATTTGGCACCGGAGGATTGGACATACAAATGCCCCTCATTAGCTTGCAGATCAAGGGATGCTCACCCAACTGCTTACCTTCGAAAGGTAGATGACCCTTTGGAAATAGCAGACCTGAAGTTATTCACTATTCTGTACACCAAACCAAAAGATGGCAGGCGGGAAAGAAATTTTCCACCATGCAACTCTTTGCTCCCATGGGATCAACACCCCAATCATTGCAGCAAGCCCACCATTGCCTCCAAGGTGAGGCGTAACGTTTGTGAGTGCTTTCTGCCAATGCCTGCCTGATGAAAACAGCAACTTGTTGCGAAATCCCTGGGGTATACCATCTGTTCCTGAAAGCATTCAAGCCATCAACTTGAGTTGACTGGACAAGACTATGAGATGAAGAAGGCCCTCTGGATCTGATAGCAGATCCGGACAGAACAGGAGTTAAACTTGAGGAGTGCTCTCTAGAGCTAGGGCTACCGAGAAACAAGGTTGAGCCCTTCAAAATGAAATCGCAGGAATGATATCCAAACTCTGACGTCTGATCTGTGCCAGTACTTTGGTTATCCTGAGGAAAGGGGGAAAAGCGTAACCCCAAAACTGAGACCATTCCTGGAGAAATGCATCCATAGCATGGACTTCTGCATCTGGGTGCCAACTGAAGAACTAAAGTGACAGATGATTGAGCCGAGATGCAAACAAGTCTACTCTGCAAGAACCCCACAGATAGGGAAGGCCCTGGAATACAGTGGGATGCAATATCCAGTTGCTAAAATCCCTCAGGTTACAGTTATTCTAATTGGTTATTGTGTTTTTCTTGCCCTGGAGATATTCTGCTATGATTGAAAACTGATGACTGAGGCAGAAGATGATTCCTTGACCTCTGGTCAAAGGTAGCACTCCTCCCAGCAGGGCCGCTTGTCAGCCTTGTTAGTCGGTTCACCCGAGCCTTGTGCCTCTCTCCCTGGGTTCGAGGCTGCTCTGCTCCCTCCCGATGTTTGCCGCCTCTCCCCCCTACCGGCACCTATTGCTGCGTGACTGCTGCCTGCATTGGTCCGTATTCTGCATCATTCACTGTCCCTGTACTCTGTCTCTGTCCCTGTAATCACTTCCACTCCCCGCCACTGCAACCCCACCCCCCTCCCCTATTGCCTCTTGCCTGCTTCCTGCCGCCTGCCTATTCTGCCATCATTCCCCACCCCCTCCCGCTGCTGCTTCCCTGAGGCCCGCCCCGCACCCCATTGGACACCCTGCTCCCGCTTCCCAGCTGCTCCCCCCTCCTTATTCCCCTCTTATGGAGGACGCTAAGGCAAGCCCATCTGCGCCTGGACCGCGACCAGCGCCAGAACCCCTGGACCCCGCGAATGCCACAACACCAAACTCCGCTACGACGCCAGCACCGTCTACGCACTTAACGCCGGCCGAAACCACACCTGCTTCCAAGCCGCCCGAAACAGACTAAGGGACCTTTCTCCTGCCACACCTGCAGCTTCACCTGCGACAGAACCACCAAACCTCGAAGGACTGGACCCAACCACCTCCGCTGCATACTCCTCAACACCGGCTCCTCATGCAAACAGGCCGTCGACCTATGGGATCCGCTCGACACCTCTGCCCCAGGTGTAGCCTTCCTGACCGAGACCTGGTGGAACGACTCCTCGGCGCCCGACATCGTCATAGCCATCCAGGACAGCTACAAAATCACCCACAGGGATCGCGCCAACGGAATCGGAGAAGCAATAGCCATCGTCCACAAGCCACACAACCCACGCAGACGACGCCCTCAACACCGCCGAACACCTGCACTTCTGGATCCACACCAACCCCAACACCACCCTCAGAGGAACACTCATCTACAGACCCCCCGGACCCCGAGCTCAATTCAGCGACTCCATTGCCGACCTTGACAGCACCCACGCACTCGCCTCCACGGACTACATTCTCCTTGGGGACCTGAATTTCCATCTCGAGAACAACAACCAACTCCACCACCCTGATCGCCAACCTCGCCAACCTCGGCCTTAGACAACTCATCACCGCACCCACCCACACCACTGGCCACACACTGGACCCCGTCTTCTCCACAGGCACCCACGTCACCTTCGACCACACCACCGAACTCCACTGGACCGACCACCGCTGCATCCATTTCACTTTCAATAAACCAACCACGCACCACCGCATCCAACAGCTACCTCGCCGCTGCTGGAGCAAAGTCACTGAAGGCCAGCTGAGCCAGTGGAGAAGTGTGGCTCAGGGGTTAGTGGAGAAGTGTGGCTCAGGGGTTAGAGGCGGCAGACCCAGAAGCTGAGATCGGCCCTGGACCAGGGTTCAATTCCCCGCCTCGGCGGGTCTTGGGCTAAAAATTCCACGGACTCGATAATTCTCGCTCCGGTGCCTTCTCGACTCACGGGTTCACACTCTGCGACTCTGGGCAATAGCTTGCTTAATCTCCACAACGGCCCCTCGCGGCGGGATGCCTGGCTTTCACCTTGTGGATACCCTGCCGGGGTTATCTCACAGGGGAATACCAGGACGGGTTCCCTAAGCAAGCGCCGGGAAACCCACTACGGGTAGCTGTGCGCTATATAAGCTCAAATACATTTACATTTACAGCTGATCACAACCCTTGCCCAAAACCCACCCACCGACCCCACCAACCCAGACACCGCAGCCCGCAACCTCAGAGAGTGAATCGACGACTGCGCCAACACCCTCGCCCCACTCAAGAAACCCTCCAACAACCACGCCAGCAAGAGAGCCACCTGGTACACCGACGAGCTGCAGACCTCCAAACGCACATGCCGGAAACTGGAAAAGATATGGCTCCACGAACGCACTGCGGACAACCACACAGCCCACAAGGACGCCACCCGCAGACCTCATCAGATTTGCCAAGATATCCTCCTTCAGAGACCGCCTGGATAACAACGCACACAACAGCAAAGAGCTCTTCTGTATCGTAAAGGAACTCGCCAACGCCAATGACATACCATCCTCACAAGAACTGTGCAACTCACTAGCCATCTTCTTCCACCGCAAGTACACTGACATCCATGACAGCTTCAACACCATGACCGCCCCGACTACACCAGACCCCACCTGCCCTGTGAACACCACCAGCGCCAACCGCCTGACCTCCTGGTCCAAAGTCAACGACGATGAGACACGCACGGTCATGAACTCATTCCACTCAGGATCTCCTCAGACCCATACCCACACCACGTATTCAACAAAGCAAATGCTGCCATCGCACCACAACTACGGAAGGTCATCAACATCTCCTTCAAAACAGCGACATTCCCTGAAAGCTGGTAACACGCCGAAATCAACACCCTCCTCAAGAAGCCCAAGGCAGACCCCAAGGACCTCAAGAACTTCCGGCCCATCTCCCTGCTCCCGTTCCCGGCAAAGGTAATCGAGAAAATCACCAACATACAACTGGCCCGCCACCTGGAAGACAACAACATCTTGGACACGTCCCAGCCCGGGTTCAGACGAAACCATAACACCAAGACAGCCCTCATCGCCGCCACAGACGACATCAGGCGCCAACTCGACATCGGCGAAACATCAGCCCTCATCCTCCTGGACCTGTCAGCTGCCTTGACGCGGTCTGCCATCGTACTCTAAAGACACGCCTTCTAGAAGCCGGAATCCAAGAGAAGGCCCTTGAATGGACCACGTCCTTCCTCTCCGGCAGAACCCAGAGTGTCCGCCTCCCGCCCTTCCGATCCGAGGCCACCAACATCACCTGCGGCGTCCCCCAGGGCTCATCCCTCAGCCCAACACTGTTCAACGTCTACATGGCCCCCCTCACACAAGTGGCCCGCCAACACGACCTCAACATCATCTCCTACACCGACGATACCCAGCTCATCCTCTCCCTCACCAAGGACCCGCACACCGCCAAAACCAACCTCCATGAGGGAATGAAGGCCGTCGCCGACTGGATGAGGAACAGTCGTCTGAAGCTGAATTCGGACAAGATGGAGGTACTCATCCTCGGACCCGCCACCTCAGCCTGAGACGACTCCTGGTGGCCGACCACACTGGGAACAGCACCGACACCCACCGACCATGCACGCAACCTAGGATTCATCCTCAACTCCTCCCTCTCCATGTCTAAACAGGTCAACGCCATCTCCTCCTTCTGCAACAACACCCTCTGCATGCTCCGCAGGATCTACAAGTGGATCCCAACCGAAACTAGAAGAACGGTGACACAGGCCCTCGTCAGCAGCAGACTGGACTATGGCAACGCACTCTACGCAGGAATCCCAGCCAAACACCTACGACGATTACAACGCATCCAAAACGCCTCCGCCCGACTGATCGTCAACGTCCCCCGCCGCAGCCACATCACCCCCACCTGAGAGACCTACACTGGCTCCCCGTCGACAAGAGGATCACCTTCAAGCTCCTCACTCACGCACCCAAAGCACTCCACAGCCTACCTGAACAGCACACTCAGCTTCTACACCCCCACCCACCAGCTCCGCTCTGCCAGCCTCGCCCTCGCCGCTGTCCCCCGCATCCAACGAACAACCGCTGGCGGCAGATCTTTCTCCTACCTCGCGGCCAAGACCTGGAAAACCCTCCATACCCACCTACAGCAGACCCAAGACCTACTCGCCTTCAGAAGACTCTTCAAGACCTGGCTCTTCGAGCTGTAGCGGCACCCCCTCCCCTCAGCACTTTGAGACCCTCACGGGTAAGTAGCACGTTTTAAAAGTACTTTTTTGATTGATTGATTGATTGAAGTACCAGAAATCTTTGGCAATATCTGCTAGCAGACGGGATGTCATCCTCTCTAGTTTGTTGATATACCGAACAGCTGAGATGTTGTCCATCCTCAGCAAGATGCAATAATCCGTATTTGAGGGAGATAGGACCACACCAGGAGTTCCAATTGATATGGAGCCTTAGCTCCTCTTTCTACCAGCAACCAGGGGCGGATTGGCAAGGCGGGCATTCGGGAATGGGCCGAAGGGCCGGTGCCTCAGTGCCCTCTGTGGGCCGTTTTTTTTCTCCCCTGTCCAAGTCCACAGAGAGTGGACTAGGAAAGGGGAGAAAAAAAAACGGCCCATAGAGTGCACGGACACAGAGACACAGAAAATTAAAGCAGCCTCGCTGTGCGGCCAGACAGCGATTGTCAGCTGTGGGCTCTCCTTCACCCCTACCCTGCCAAGCAATCAAGCTGAGGCTGGGCTTGGGAGGGGTGATTGTTTGCAATAATCGGCCTCCCTGGGGGCCAGGTGTTTCTCAGGCCTTTGAGCCATTTGCACCTCGGCCCCCTGGCGCCCATGCAGCCCAGAAACGGTGTTAGTCTTGCTGTGAGGGCCTGGTGATGTATTGATGACATTTTTGTGGGGGTGCTCTTGCTTCCCGTCAAAAGGTTCAAGGGCTGCCAGTCCTGTTGATACGCATAGTTGCGTAAAAGATAAGTAAAGAGACCCAAGACATGGACTAAGGCCTTATGAACTGATTGCTGTACACTACAGTCAAGAGCATCCAACAAGTCCAATTCCAACTGCTCATCATTATCGTCAGGGAAAGCCTCCACATAGGGTTCCCACTGTGCCATTGTCTTAATATCCTTCTAAGGCTATTGGTAAAATTGATACTTGTATAGCGCACTACTCACCCGCAAGGGTCTCAAGGTGCTTTTACGAATACCGCTGTGAAACCCATCCTGGCTTTCCCTGTGAGGCGTCCACTTCTGGGCACCCCCAAGGAGGAGGCCAGGCATCCTTAGCGTTGTGGGGGCCGTTGTGGAGATTAAGCAAGCTATTGCCCAGAGTTGCAGAGTTGCACTCCATGATTGGAATAGGCACTGAGGCGAGAATTATCAGGTCCATGGAATTTTGAGCCCGACCCGCCGAGGCGGAGAATTGAACACTGGTCCCGGGCTAGACCTCTGCATCAGGTTCTGCCGCTCTAATCATTGAGCCACACTTCTCCACGGTAAGTCAAGAGAGAGAGTGGGAGTATGGCCCCAGGCAGGCAAATACGGTGACTCAATTTAAAATGTGGAGGGAGCAGCCTGGAAACACTCTAGGCTAAGTCTGCATTAATAATTAACAACCCTGCGCTAATTTTATCTTACAAGGCATTATGGGAGCAATATAGGGCCATCATACAAGTAGGCTCAATAAACGCTGCTGGCAGGATAATCAAAAATGCTTTGTCTGATTTTATGAGCGTCATGGGAAAAGACCTGAACATGCGCGTTGGAGGCACAGCCAAGTATGGAAAGAGAAAAAGGACTAAACCTGTCAGACAGATGGACATAGTCTGCTTCCGCTCCACGGAGGCAAAGTCGGCATCAGGGACAGCCGACTAACAACAAAAGAAATCGCCCAGCAGCGTGCTCAAATATGATCAGAGGAACAGCAGTACGAAGCGCAACAAGCACAATTGGCACAACACACTCGGCGAAGATTGCAAGTGTAAACAAAGTAAGCCACATAAAGTTACACCAAAACCAGACATCGGTAAATGCCTCAGCAAGCCGCAAGTCGCATGAGAAACAGCGTGGCACCAAGCAACATCAACAATGCAAATACAACAAAAATAAGGTTATATCTATGTATTAAGAAGGGTATAAATGAACTTATGGCTGCGGAGCAGCAAAGAAGGAGGATTGTGTCATTGTACTTATATGGGTTGCCTTATAGTGCTTGGGACGTGTGGCATGTGACACAATTGGGTACATGAGCAATGTTGTTTTTGTTATGTATTTAAATGTGATTGGCCGATGAAAACTTTACAGTAAAGAAAGAAGCATAATCAGAGCCTCCAGTCCCGACATAGGGCCCGATTTTGATGCGATTAGGAAATCCGATTTGGAGCCTTTGTTTCATCCACCTTTCCAGATGACCAAGTACGATGCGAGGAAGCAGTCCAGGCTGACCGAATCGATTCAGAAGGGGATTCAGGCTCTCCAACTCATTCGGAGCCGAATAGTGCAGCTCAATGGGGACGGTTTCCAAACGAGGGCGTACGATGACCGATTCTGACAGTCGTCCCGACTCGGTTTTGCTGAGATGAAACGGCTGTGGGAGTCGGACTTTGGGGGCTCGTAGCAGGCCATCCAAATCAGTCACAGGGGGTACCCATGGGTCCTCCCTTTCCATGTATGCTCAGTGTGGTGGGCACAATGGGGTGCCCGCTACAGGGTGTACACTTTTCCCCACCCATCCCTTTTTAGGTCTCGCCTAGACGAAAGCAAAAGCGAAGCTTTTGCTGTCTATGCGAGACAACTTATGTTGCCACTTTTCTGGGAATGGTGTGGACATCAGACTGTGACGAGCCTGTCCTGGAGATTGCAGCTCGTGAGCGCGCACGTCGCGTCGCCCTGCCTGCTATTCGCATTCACACAAAGGCTCCCGCACGCATGCGCACATACACACACTGCATACACACACACGCACCCCCCTTTAACAGACACACGCGCAGACAGACACACGCACGCACAGACACACTACAACAGACACACGCGCACACCCCACCCCCACTCACCCCTCCTCCTCCGCAACACACTCACCTGTTCTGGCGGACCGGGACTCGATCAGGAGCCTACCACAGACACACGCGCACACCCCACCCCCACTCACCCCTCCTCCTCCGCAACACACTCACCTGTTCTGGCGGACCGGGACTCGATCAGGAGCCCGAGGGCTCCTCGGACAGTGGCTTCTCTCTCGTCTCGCGCCGCGATGGGGGCGGGACTTCCGGTTGGGGCCGCTCTGCGATTGGCCGGCTGCCCAACCGCTTCCGGGTCGCCGCAAGCAGCGCGGCGGCCCGGCGGGAACTTGATGAAACTCCCTGGGCTGCGGTGGTGAATAGAAATTCAGCTGCGTGGCAGAGTCTATGGTGGTTTTGCGACTCCGCAAAGAATAGACTGCTGTACAGCGATCTGGAGGACCTGGGCGTCAGAGAGCCCACAGACTCTCCTTTTGGTACCAGGAAGGAACCGAGACTCTGCAACAGTGCAAATGCCGAAGTCTGGTCGGGCTGTAATTGCAGGTACGGGGCTACAACTGCTTTAGCAGTGATCACTCGGTGCAGGACTGCAGCTACGAAAGTTGTGGCCGCTTGCAGGCTGATCACAACTGCCTAAGTTGCGACCGGCCTCTGTAGTAATACAACTGCTGAAGATGTGACGGGCACGTGTAGGGGTGCATCAGCGGAATTTCTGGTTAGGCACGAGGGGTTGCACCAGCCAAGTATCTCCAGGTCCTGTTGACGGCTTAGTCGTGAGCCTATTGTCAGACCAGCGCTTTGGGACAATACTGTTAACTAGCTGGGACAGCGTTGAATCAAGAAGCGCCACAAATGAGCAGCACCGGCTCACTCAGCTGCAAAGTCCTGTTCTTCAGTGGGGCACACAAACCCACAGCGCCTTTCGCCGCTTTCTGCGTGGTATATTACGTTCAAATGTTACCCTTACATTGGGAACGCAAAGCTCGTAAAATTTCCAAGTCCAAGCGTAAGTAGCATAATTAGTCCAGTTTTCTACACTTGCATTCTGGACCTGAAGTTCGGAGTTTATCATGTGATTAATGACTACATATCAAGGAATGCAGAGAGAAACCTGGACTGACTGAGCTTCTCAAGCACGAACATAGGAAACATGGGAATAGGGGGGCACTCTCACTAGAATGAGCTTTCTATCTTTACTGTTCTATGCTGGGAATAGAAGGGCACTCTCACTAGAATGAGCTTTCTATCGTTACCGTTCTATGCTGGGACAGGCAATGCCCTCTTCAGACCTCTCAAGTTGACCCATGTTCACCTGCTCCAGTTTATTTTTTTGTTGTCTGGGGATTGTAGTCATGCATTTGTTCAAATTGAGATTTTATACTGCAAGCATTAGAAATATAATGGCAAGGGAAGAATGGAAGATTACATAATAGGTTATGATGGGTTACGGTAGTAGCAAACTTGGTATAACAAGCATTTGCAACGCAATAGGTCTCGCATTTGCGAAAGTTTGAGCTGTGTTAGCATTGTAAATGACAGTGCCTTTTATTTAGGTTTTAAAAAACAAAACTTAAATAAAAGGCATTGTCATTTACAATGCTAATAGCTCAAACTTGTATAAATGCGAGACCTATTGCATTGCAAATGCTTGTTTCATTGGGAACCTGTGTTCACATGGAGTTCACAGGCTCCCATTGCATTCAATGGGAGTCTGATCGAACCGAGTCTGTAAACATACAGACACATAGTAATCGGTCAGTGAGACTCCTGGGCTGCAATTTGTATGGAAAGCTTTCCTTAACCGACTCACCCAGACGGCTTTCCTAACGTCTTCGAAATCAGGCCCATAGAATCGGACACCTCCCTCTGCGACAGCGACAGGCAGCACAGAAAACCGGGCCTCATCTCACCAACCCGCAAGACAGACTGAGACAGTTTCTGCTTTTATGACTAATTTCTGTTTCATGTTTGAGTCTGTTTTGTTTTTTTCAGAGTTATACTTCCTCGTGATGGCCCTCTGATTCCTTCTGCTGCATACGGTCAGTTGTTTTATCATACGTGAATCCTTGCTCTATGAATCTTCTCCTGAGAGCCCAGGGCCTCATCTCTCCCATCATCTCCTCCATAGTACTTTGGTCCTTACATCCTAAGTACTATTACCTCTGAGGTATTTTGGCCTTTCCATTTTTCTTTAGTTATAGTTTCTGGTGTCGCTCCCGCTAGCATTTTCCATTCCTTATGCAATACTGTATCTCCCTCCTAAATTGTTATCCCCCCTGTTGGATACTTACTACTAAATTAGCCTCCATTGCCAGAATTTGTGGGTGACCTGTTGAACTCATTCCAGGTACCCGCTACATAGCCAGTCCACATCTTTCAATTTCTTTTAATCATACGAGAGCACACAACTGATCCACAGGCCTTGCTTACCTGTACACTTTCTTCTCACCACATGACTCCAGCTGTGGGTGTATGGACATACTTATTTATTTTTGTTTCAATGTAGTAGTCTTGTACACATTTTTGTTGACATCTACCACGTGGTGTGTGATTGTGGGTATTGGGCAATAAGGTCCTACCACTTGGGCACCTGGCATGATTCTGTTCCCTTTCCTTTTTACTTATGTTGGTGAGGATTTTTCCCACACTACTCGAGCTCCAGTGTGGATGTTTTTAATTAAGGTTTCAGTATTTAAGTTATTCTACTCAGGATCTGTCTGTATCAATTTTAGATCTCCCAAGCATGTGCTGCCCCTTCTTCTCATCCAAATTGCGCCCTGAAGAAGGTGTGACCCTTGTACCTGGGTCTCTCACCGAAACGTATGTCAGCACATTTCTTCTACATGACTGATGCAACTCTTCTACAAGTCTGGATACTATCAGTTGTTTCTGGAAAAAAAGTAGTAGATTCCATAAGTTATTGTTTCTCCTGAAGGCAAATAGCGATCTAGGGGGCAAATGTATGAACAGTATTTTTAGTCGCAAATGCTGCGAATCGCAAAAAAGCAGCGTTTGCGAGTAAAAATTTGCAAAACAGGATGTTTTAGGGAAATCGCATCGGAAATTTAAGGAATCGCAAAATGTGCGATTCCTTAATTTTGCGCAAGCATTTAAGGAATCGCAAATTGTGATTCCTTAAATGCTATGCAGCAAGCACTCAAGTTCTCTGATCTCTCTTAAAGAAATTGCAAATCACCAGCAACTACGAGTTGGTGGTAATTTGCGATTTCTTTCACAAATGCCCTTTTTGGCATTTGTGAAGGTGCCATGTGGCTCACATACATGCCCTTAGGGCATGTATGTGCGCCATATGCGCACACATGTTCACTTCACGGGTGCATCAGGGTGTCCTGATGACACCCTTGCACCCTTGAAATTATTCTCAATTTGCGATTCTCAAATTGCTAATCGCAAATTGAGCATGACTTCCCCTTCATTCCTATGGGCCTCCTGGCCAATAGGAATGAATGGGAAGGTATTCCTTAATTGTGATTTCGCAATTTGCTAATCGCAATTAAGGAATACTAAGAAATCGCCAAAAAAATGAGATTTTTTACATACATCCCTTTTTGCAAATCTCATAAAATTGCTATTTGAGAATCGCAAACAGGGATTTTCATACATATGCCCTTAGCAAGCCTATTTTCCTTGCTGTTGATGTTTAAAATATGCCATTGAGTGTTCACAATTTGTCTAGTTTTCCAATCCAAATTCGAGTGTTTGGTGACACAGACCAATTTATCTTCGTTGTGTTTATTCCTCAGATTAAACATACTCACTCTATTGTAATAACGTGCCGTCTTGAGGGGCTTTCATGTATTATAATTATGGTTCTCTCGTCTGTCTGGGTGGTGTTCTTGTAGTCATTTTTATATAAATAAATGTCTTGTGTATCTATTTTATTATACTAGCTATAATCAATGTATGTATTTTGATAATATTGCGCATCACTTACTTGCACAATAAATTAAGGTTGTATATCCTCAATAAAAGGAAAGACTGTTTATCACTCAGGTTCTTATTTCTGTCATTTTCATCTGCACACTGTGCTTGGTCGTTAGTGAGGAGGTTACCTTTTTCCTTCTTCCTTATATTAAGACGTTGTTATTTAAGAAATAGGTTGCATGCAGTGGGTTTGGCTGTTTGACTACTATGGACTTTCTGACCGCTTTCTGCCTCCTCTGTCCAGCAGTCCTTCTGACCTCCCTTGGAATTCAAGAGGGCCCATGGGATCCGGCTACACTGTCCGCTGTCCAAAGAAGGCGCAAGGCAGATTATTGACTGCTTCTTACGTCAAAAACAGGTCCATCAAGTTCTCCAGCTCGTGAGTAAACATAGCTTTTACCTGCATGATGGGCACAAGATCTTCCTTTCCCAGGACTTCTTCCCTGAAAATCAGGCTGCCCATCAACGTTTCCTCCAACTACACTGTTGCATCCTGCTTTCCCTCCTCTTTGTCCTTTCTTAGGGCCAGATGTAGGTAATCCAGATTTACCGATTCTAAAATACCGAATGTTACCGATTCGGTCTTTTAGAATCAGTAGATGGGATGTAGGTATTCAATTGGTAAATTTTACCGAATCGGTAAGATTCGGTAAATACCGAATCCGTATTTCCCATTCATCCCTATGGGCCTTCAGGCCCATAGGAATGAATGGGAATTACTGAATCGGTAAATACCGATTCGGTAAAATGGTGAATACTTTCAAGGGTGGTAGGGTGTCACTTTGACACCCTGTTGCACCCCTGAATAGTGCATGGGTGCACATGTGGCAGACATACATACCTAAGGGCATGTATGTCTGCCACATGGCATTGATATAATTTGCAAAAATTCGCTTTTTTTTAGGGTTTTCGATATTTACCACCAGCTTTTAGTTGGTGATAAATAACGAATCCTGAAATGGCAAAAGCACTCATTTGAGCGCTCCCTACATTAAGGATTCGGTAATTTGCCGAATCGTATTTTAATGAATCTGTAATTTACTGATTCCTTAAAATACCGATTCGGTAAATTACCGAATCCGTAAAATTAGTAACCTACATCACAAAAGCCTAATACCGGTCGGTAACGGCCGAAATTCGGTAATTTCGGCCGTTACCGACCGGTATTGGGCGACCAACATCTAGCCCCTAGTGTCTTGTTCTCTGCTGCTCAGCCAGTATCTGTGATGTCATGTTGATGTCATGTACTGTGTAAGTTTATGTGGATTTGTCAGTTATCTTGGAGGCTGAGCAGCTGCCCTGCTGTTCCAACAGCTCCCACAGCTCTAACAGCTTGGCTTTCCATACCGCCTTCTAGACCCTGAGGTCATGCTCAAACACTCCAATAAAACCACAGATTTCTTGATCCTGGTCAATTAGAGGGGGGCCTGGAGACAGTTGTTCCAACTGATACATCGGATATAGACAGAAGCCCACCCGCAGACTCTGTCAACACCCTCCCCACGCCCAGGGCCTTGGGCTCCACGGGGTTCCCTGTTGCAGAGCGCCACTGATTGGAGGACTTAACCAGACAGAGGTTGGGGGGGTCTGAAGACCCACCCACCCCCAAGGACACTCATTACAGGGCCTCTGGCTCTTGTTTCTAAGAAAGTCCAGTCATATCCTGCTTCACCAGAATGTATGACGTTACAACGCATACATTTGGAACACATGCCTTTACAACACCGTTTTTACATCGCAACATCCTTTACAACACATACATTTACATCCCATACCACTACAACAAATTTTTTAAAACTACATTTACAATGCATACCATTACATCACATTATACCTTTACAATGCATATCATTACAATGCATACCATTACATTGCATTTAAGGTAATTGTTGGATAGTGTAGGGGTAAATATTACTATTCTAACTCCAGTGGGTGCAACATTAGGGTAAGTGTTGGATAGTGTAGGGGTAAAAATTACTATTCCCACTCCAGGGGGGTGCAACAGTAGGGTAAGTGTTGGATAGTGTAGGGGTACTATACGTTGTAATGACATGCGATGTAATGCCTGCGTTGTAGTGACATGCGATGTAGTGTCATGCGTTGTAGTGACATGCAATGTAATGGATGCGTTGTAGTGACATGCGTTGTAAAGGATGTTGCAATGTAATGACTGTGTTGTAAATGTAGTGCGATGTAATGGTTGCGTTGTAAAGGTTGTTTCCCACCTCACCATAATAAACCACCGTTATTCTCCTGCCCCCCTCTACTTGCCCGGACCCTTACAGACACCTGACCCTCAGCCATGGCCTACCGCCCCACCCTTCCACATGGAAGGGTGGGATGCCACGGGTTATGCATATAGTACCTGGCCTTCATTCTGCACTCTCTCACATCATACCCCCTTCTTTATTTCTCCATTTGTCTTGCTTTCTTTCCTCTTACTCTCTTTTTTCTTGTGCTGGCTTTTCTGTTCTGTTCAGTTTTTGCTTCGAATTCTGTTTTCCCTTTTGCGACCTCTCCTTCCATTTTTCCTCTTCTTTGCTTTCAAAAACCTCTCAGCCATTTCCATTTACTCCCGATTCTCTGCACTTGCTGCCATCAATTTCTTTCATTGTCTCAATACCTTTGTCCTCATTTCTCACCACTACCCGTTTTTCTTTCTCAATTTGTCTTCAGCTCCAAATTTCTCTCACTTATGCTTCATATGTCCTGTGCTCACAGTGCATGAACTAACTAATAAAATATTATAATACATTTATTTTTAAACATACAATGTGTTATTATTACCACTGTTTTTTTGGGTGTGACATTCCAAGTACATAAGGTGGGTTTCCTGGATACCACTATGTTCTTGGGAGAGGGGCATTTGCCAGAAAGCACTTCTCCCCCCATGAAGCGGGCAGAGTGCCAGTCTGTAGTAAACTAGACCCACCTTCCCCAAACATGACGAATTGTACTAAGTCCTTGCATGATAAGGTTAGGGAATCTATACCTGTAAGCCTAGGATATATTCCTAGGAGATGTAACAGTGTGACAATACTAAAGAATGAAATGTGATCTATGTACACGATCATTTTATTTCAAAATATTTGAGTATGTGTACTTGTGGAGTGTTGGTAGAGTGTATATCAAAAGTGATCGGTGCAACAAACTGTAATAAATATCATGTAAATTGAAATGTAAATTGATACTTGTATAGCGCACTACTCACCCGCAAGGGTCTCAAGGCGCTTGTACGAATACCGCTGTGGAACCCGTCCTGGCTTTCCCTGTGAGGCGTCCACTCCTGGGCACCCCCAGGGTGAAGGCCAGGCATCCTTAGCGTTGTGGGGGCCGTTGTGGAGATTAAGCAAGCTATTGCCCAGAGTTGCAGAGTGGGACTCTATGATTGGAATAGGCACCGAGGCGAGAATTATCAGGTCCGTGGAATTTTGAGCCCAAGACCCATGGAGGCGGGGAATTGAACCCTGGTCCCGGGCTAGACCTCTGCATCCGGGTCTGCCGCTCTAACCATTGAGTCACACCTCTATCATGAGATAATACAGTCATAAACTAAGTCAGTAGCTAATTATTGAATCATATAGGTCTGTTTGTTGAAAATTTTATCGACCGTCAGCATAATTTTCAGAGCCTTCATGATGCAGTATTTTGGTTTTAAACTAGGAAACTTAGGTTAGCTGAGCAAATTTTTCATTAGTTTTTCTTTGGCCTCACAGTGGCAATGGTAAGTTTGAGGACCGTGTCCCAAAGATGCTGCATAGTCTTGACTTTAAATATAAATGAATACTTTTGAATGAAAAAATTGTTAGGGTAATATTTTTATTATTTTTATTAAGCACTCATGCACAGTGTAAGATAGGAGCAGGAAGCGTTGTGATATGCAATTCACCAAATCAGGAAAACCAAAGTTGCCTAAAGTGAGTGCCTGGCCGTTTTCTTGCTGCTGGATGGAGTTAAATCGATTGATTTGATTGATTTTATTTAAGAATTTATAGAGCGCACAAATGCCCTGATGCGTCTTGGCGCTGGGTCAGATGCTTAGAATCTAGGACTGCCAAGTTGGAAACGGGCTAAGCCGAGAAGAGCCAGTTTTTCTAGCATTCAGGCCTCCTGAATGCTAGAAGTAATGGGCTGTTTTTTATTAATAGTGGCAGCTGGTTCCAGGTCTTGGCTGTGTGCAGCAAGAAACTTCTCCCCCCTATCTTAGTTGTTTACATCTGGGGGTCTTCATCAATTTCGCATTGCTAGATCTGAGATTCCTTATTGGTTCATATTGTTTTAGGTTATGTTTTAGAAAATGGGAACCAATCACATGGAGGGCCTGGTATGCCAGGCAAGCTGACTTGAAAGGCACCCTTTTCTCCATTGTAAGCCAATGCAGGCTCCTGACTCTGTGGGCTACTGGTTCATACTTAGGGATGTCCAGATTTAGCCTAGCAGCCGCATTTTGCAGTCGTCGTAGTTTTAGAATCAGTTGATTCTGCATTCCTGCATACAAGGCGTTTCCATAATCCAGCCTCGAGAGAGCCAGCATGGTTACCAAGGTTTTGCGGGTATCTACGGGGATAAACATCAGTAGCTTTTTTATCAGCTTCAAGGTGTACCACACCGAGGAAGACAGTTTGTTTGTCTGGGCTAGAAATGTAAGTTTATCGTCAAATACGAAGCCCAGGTTCTTAACTTTATCCACTGGTACTTGGCAACCGCCCAGGCTGTCCGGCCGCCACTTCTGTGACCAGATGTTGGGTTTTATCCCAAATAGCATTACCTCAGATTTATCGCCGTTTAATTTCAAACAGTTTAGTTGCATCCAGTGGTTGACTTGTTCCATGCATTCCCTAAACCTCTCCGCTGTTTCGTCTACGTTGTTGGAAATGGACACCACTATTTGGGTGTCATCGGCATAGGAGACCGGAAGAAACCCACAGTTTCTGATGATTGCAGCTAGCGGGGCTACATATATATTGAAGAGGGTGGGGCTTAAGGAGGAGCCCTGTGGCACCCCCCACGGGGACTTAAAAGATTTGGAAGTGCACTCCCCTTATTTAACTGTGACGTTTCTGTCTCTAAGGAAAGATGCAACCAGAGCAAGGGTAGAATCATGAACCCCCTGATCGGCGAGACGGGACAGGAGTGTATCATTTTCAATAGTCACCAAGATATCACAACAAGTGTCAGAAGCCATTCCTGCACCGTCACAAATACTGTGCAATACCTTAGCGGATTATTTTTACGACAAAGTGAATAATATCTATTCTAACTTTTCTGTCCAAAGAACCTTGTCTGCTCAACTTTCATCTTTAAACGTTCCTGAGCATCTCCTAGTCCAATTTCAAAAAGTCAGAATAGCCCAAATCATTATTACTATGACTACCATCAAATCCGGCTCAGCTAATGATCCCTGTCCACCAGCTGTTCTTGCTCCTGTCACTGAAATTATAGCCCCTGTACTAACAGAGATATGTAATGCAATGTTTTCCTCTGGAACATATCCGACCACCTGGAAAAATACTAAAACCTCTACTGAAAAAATCCTATCTGGATCCAGAGGACACCAAAAATTACAGGCCCATTGCCAGTCTGCCTTTCCCGGCCAAAGTGGTTGAAAAATTAATGAACAATCAAATCTCTAAGTTCATAGAGGATCATCACAGACTAGACGATATCCATTTTGGATTTCGCAAAAGTCATAGTACCGAGACTGCGTTAATTAAGGCATCAGAGGAAATAAGATTCATCCTTGACCAGGGAGGGACGGCAGTTCTTATTCTGCTGGACCTCTCTGCTGCATTTGACACGGCCGATCATAACACCCTGATCGACCGTGTCACTGCAATGGGCATTCAGTACAAAGCAAGAGACCTGCTTTCTTCCTTTGCTCACCAACCGGACCCAGACTGTCACACTGGGCAACTTCCACTCTGCCCAGATGGCATTACCGTGCGGTGTTCCACAGGGCTCATCCCTAAGTCTGGCGCTTTTTACTATCTATGTGTTGGACTTAGCCAGAGTCATCAAGGCACATGGGATGGGCCTAACATCGTACTCTGATGACACACAGCTGGTGCTCGCCATAAAGGACAACGGAGAAAGGGTTGCAGCCAGCTTCCAAAAAGGCATGCTGGCTATCAGTAGTTGGATGGCCAACAATTGTCTTAAACTAAACTCCGACAAAACAGAGGTTATGATTTTTGATAAGCTCTCTCCCATCTGGTCTAGCTCCTGGTGGCCATCAGCTCTTGGTCCCCCACCAAACCCAGTTTCCAAAGTCAAGAAGTTAGGTATAATATTCGATGACAAACTGACTGTTGCACCTCATGCTAATGCAATTGTCTCAGCTTCTTTTCATAAACTTCGAATAATCAAAAAGATTCTATGATATCTACCCCTTAACGCAGGAAGGACTTTGGTCGGTGCAATGGGGATGTCATCCTTGGATTATTGTAATGGTCTCTTTTCTAATGCACAGAAAAGGGTTATTCAAAAATTGCAATCTGTGCAGAATGCAGCAGCTAGAATGCTGTCAGGAACCCCCAAATTCCATCCCATTTCACACGTAATTTAAAGCTACCACTAGCTCCTGGTGAGGAACCAAATTAAATTTAAGGCACTGTGCATTGCCTACAAAGCCTCTTGACATGTAGTTCCTCAGTTCCTACTAAACTGTCTAGCCATCCATATCCCCAATAGGCCTCTCTGATGATCCAATGCATACCTCCTGTCAGTGCCGCAGACCAAAACTGCCTCTTGGGGCGATCAACGTTTTGTTGTCTCAGTTGCAAAACTGTGGAACTCTCACCCGCTGGAGATCAGATTGTCTCAAACTTTGTTGGCCTTCAGAAGAAAAATAAAGACACAGCTTTTTTAATCTATAACCTGCTTATCATTCTGCCATGTCCGCAGTGCCGAGACGCCCCTGGGCATTTGCGTGTTTTATTAGTTTAAAAAATAAATAAATATCATGGTTAAGGGTATCGAAGGCTGCCGATAGGTCTAGAAGAATCAAGGCAGCCTTCCCTACCGCATCCAGTACACTCCTGAGCTCCTCCAATGCCATGATCAGTGCTGTCTCGGTCCCGTGTTCTTCCCTAAACCCATACTACGATTGGTCTAAGGCATGGGTGGACCTAAGGAACCCTGTCAGCTGTAAGTTTAGAATCTTTCCCAGCACTTTTGCCGAAAACCGTATTCTTGAAATAGGCCTGTAGTTAGCCGGGTCTAAGGGATCCAAATTAGGCTATTTTTAACAGTGGTGTAACAGATGCCATTTTCCAAGCATCCGGGAAGATGTTTGCCTGTATTATTTTATCAAAAAGTAGTTGGAGTTGTTTACTTAGTAACTCTGATGGAGGACCTTAGGTGGGCACGGGTCCGTGAGACCTCCAGACTTGGTTTTCAGTATTATTTGGTGTATCTGTTCTACTGATGGGGTCACAAACCTGAACCCTGAGTCCCCAACTTCTCTAAACCAACGGAGGTTGGGATATGCCTCTGTTTGTGATGAATTGGCGTGATTGGTGGAGCTAACAGATTCGTATACTCACTTCACTTTGTTAACATAGAATTGTCCCAGCGTGTTGCAGAATACAGTGCTCCCCTCCATTTGCTTGTTTGCATCAGGGTTAGTCAATTTCTTGACCGTAGAAAACAGTTCTTTATAAGAGTTTTTGGCCTCATTGATTTTCTTTATAAAATATGCAGATTTTTCTATCAGAATTAATTTTTTATAGGATGCCAAACTCCTACAGTAGGTTTCTTTGGCCCCTCCTTCATAGTTGGCCCTCCATTTCCGTTTGGCCCTCCTACACGTCTGCTTTTGTAGCCTTAATTTCACAGAGAACAAAGGTTCTGAGACATTATTTCTTCTTGAGCTTAACTTTTTTATGGGGGCAGCTTTCAGAACCGCAGATTTGATCCAGTTATTTATTTGCTCGGTAGCTATGTTTAGTTCAGGGGTGGTCAGATCCCGTTGTTCCTGTAAGTTGGGTGTGTTTATTTTAGCCCAGTCCTGATGTATATAGTGTCTTACTTGAGTAGGCCTTGTCATGATAGCTTGTTTAATCGCCAGGGAGAATTTGATGACTTTGTGGTCCAACCAAGGTACCGGGATAATTTCACCAAGTTAGTGTTGGAGGAGAATTTTCCATCCAGTGTGTACCCGGCGGAATGGGTACCCTGTTGGACCCTTTGTGTCAATGAGCAACTGGCCATGGTCTTTGAGATCAACAGCGTATTTTTGTCTGAGTCTTTTTCTAAGTGAAGATTGAAGTCCCCCAGTATAGTATAATCCGCCCCTTTTAGGCTAGATTCTAGGAAAGGGTCAAGTAGTTGTGTCAGGGGGATTTTCGCTTTTGGTGGTCTGTATAGCCTTTGAAGGTGCAGTTTTTTGTAATAGTGATGTCAAAGGATAGAATCTCGCAGTCAGGGCTGCTACCTGTGGCCGATCCCCTAACTTGTAGATCATCTTTATAAATGATGGCTAGCCCGGTTGCTCTTTTTCCTATCCTATCCGCCCAAATTATGGAGTAGCCCCCCGGGAGAGCCAGTGCCAGGTCTATGCCTGAGGCTTCATCAGCCCAAGTCTCCGTGATAAATAGTAAATCTAGAGCGTGGGTCTCGATTAGGTTGGCTGTATCAGTGTTATGCTTCACCAGGGACCGAGCATATTAAGCAAGGTAGTTTTTATTACTTTATCTGTCTTTCGACTGTCGTGTGGGTGTTGCTGTAATGAAGCTCCACTCCGAGTGTGATTAAAAGTGAGTAGACAGGTTGGGCAGTTTTTCGTTTCAGTCATCAGGGTTAGAACAGCGCAGTGTATACTGGAGTGTCAGTAGCTCGTTACTGGTGTAACTTAGTCTAGCTCCCGGCCTCCTGTTTTTGGCAGGGGTTCTGGCCCTAGGCCCGGGCCAGGCGCGGACGGGCGCAGAAGGGCTTGCCTTTGGCGCGCCGGCGGCACGTCCGCTGCGCGTCCGTTCTGTCATGGATTAAGTAGGGTTTTGGAAGCGCCAACTGAGCGACTAGACTGCTCAAGGCCGGAAATGCCCCTGCACCGGAAGTGTGCTCCGTTTCAAATCCCCTCCGCACCCTCCGTACAACCGGCACTTGCTGTGACAGACCGGGGTGACTGGGGAAGAGCTGAAGTGCAGCGTGAATTAGTGCAAGTGGGCAACAGGTAATAAACCCCAATTTACACAATTTAAAAACCTTTTCCTTTTAAAAACAAAATCACTGTTTTTCAGCATCTAATAGTTTGTAAGTTTAAGCAGAGCTGCGGCAGTCATGTATCATCAGACTCCGCGTCCGCTCTGCCTTCGATTTAAGTAGGGCTTAGAAATAGAAATAGAAATCGAATTCAAAAAGATGTGGGTCAGCAAGTAGGCCAAAGAGGGAAAACTTGCAACATGACTACAGAGGCAGCAGTGGAGGCAACTGCGATGTGCCCTGGCAATATTAGAGGTCTACAGTGGCAGCCCCTACGCTAAGTTGCAGAAGCGTTACCCTACTGCGCAAAAAGGAAAAATAAAATGACAATAACATATCGTTATTGTCATTTTATTTTTCCCATTGCATGCAGTCTGTGTGCACTGTGGGGCGGGGCTGGGGAGAAGTGGTTTGCACTAACCCTGGGCGGGCAGCTACGCTCCGTGCACGGAGTGTGCATAGTGCTGGTTCCTACGCATTTTGCGTAGCATGCGTATCTGCCAGCACTACGCACGCTCCGCAGACGGTGCGTAGCTGGCCGCCACCCGCCTCCCTCCCGCCCTCTCTAAATCCCCCCCTTAAAGTGTAAAGTGTTATAAAAGTAAGTTTTAATCACGTACCTGGTCCGCGGCGCGTCCCGGGGCTCCCTCTTCTGTTTTGCTGCACGTCGTCAATCCCAATGCGCATGCGCGGCCGCCCGCGCATGCGCATTTCTCGTGACAAATGCGCAAGCGCAGGCTGCCGCGACTGCGCATTGGGATTCACGACGTGCAGCAAAACAGAAGAGGGAGCCCCGGGACGCGCCGCGGACCAGGTACGTGATTTAAACTTACTTTTATAACACTTTACACTTTAAGGGGGGGATTTAGAGAGGGCGGGAGGGAGGCGGGTGGCACGTAGTGGGGCTACGCGGAGTGTGCGGGTGGGCGTAGCTTTGTGCCCACTTCCCGTAGCTCCGCGTAGCCCCACTACGCGAACTACGCCCAGGGTTAGTTTGCACTCCCAAAGTGCGCATGAACTGTTTGGTCGGCCCAACAGTTCATGCCCACTTTGCATGTTCCTACCAGGCTGCATTACACAGCATGGTAGGAACATGCACAGGCTCCCTGTTCAAGTCTGAGCGTCGATCCACGGCACTCAGACCAATCACAACACTGCATTTCAGCATTGTGATTGGCTATGGGGAGCCTGTGTGCCAGGTGCTTCCTGCTGCGGGTAGGACTGCAGGAAGGAAGAGGACGCAGGGGAGGCGGCAGCCGGTCGGCCGTTCTAAGATACCTTTTTTTTTGGTTAATTAACCCCCACCTCACCAAACACTCACTGCCCACCATCGCCTGCAGTAGGAGCCGCTACTGGAGGTCTACACTACTTTATTGTATAATGGTCTCAATTCTTGAGGTCTAAAACCTGTCCCTTGAGTTCTCCTGGGTGCCTTTTAGTGATTCATTTTTCAATGACCATCACATAAACCTTTGCTCCTTCACTACTTGGAATCTTCAAACTTACAACAGGCAATGAAGTCTGCAGAACCCTATCGGATTGCAACATCTTTTGTGTGCAACCACACACTCCAAACCTCCTGTGAAACCTCTCTCCTTGCTCACTCGGTGGCAGGCTGAGGAAAACTTAATCCCAAACATAATTTTGGTGGCAGGAAAACATGTTGGCAAACAACAGAAATGGTTGTGCAACCCTGTCTTGTGACCCCCACATTGTGCTTTCACCTTTGTGCTTTGAAACTCAAGGAAGATTAAACAGTTGAGATTCTTTGGTTGTGAGGCACAGTGTGCTGAGATGCTTTGCTCTTACCAGGGCTGCTGAACAGGAGCAGTAGTAAATCTAGGTTCTGTGGGCCCAATTCACAGAACTAATTTAAGACAAAATCCTAAACTTACCACTTTCGGTATTCACAGAAGTTAGGATTCTGTTTTACGTTAGTCTTAAAACAGACTTAAGACAGACTTAAGTTAGGATTTTGTCTTAAATCTGTCTTAAAACAAACTTAAGACAAAATCCTAACTTCTGTGAATACCAAAAGTAGTAAGTTTATGATTTTGTCTTAAGTTAGTTCTGTGAATCGGGCCCTGTGTGTGTCGGCTTGTGGTCGAAAACTGCATTCTCGCCTTGGTTTCAGAGATGTGGTCACCTTGTCTCATATGCGTGAGAGCACGACTTGATTGAACGAGTTCCTGTGGCCAGAGAGCCGGGGGGTGAGGTGTGGGGTTTCCGGAGTCTGCTGTTCACAGGCCTCACAAAGTCACACGCAGGCTTCCAGGAGGACGTCAGCAGCGGGCTAGTGAGAAGAAAGCACAGAAGGCCTGAGAACGGCACGCGCGTTCTAAGAAGATGGTGTCCTGTGGCTTTCGTCACTTCTGTATTACAGTCAAAGCTGACAAACATAACAAACTACCTTACGCTGATCTTGGTTGGCTGATGGAATATCATGGCAAAAATATTCTGTGGCCAAAATATTGCGGCAAAAATTTTGAGGTCAAGAATATCAAGTAGGTAAATGCAAATAGGTAAGTACAGATGTACTATTCTTAACTTCACATCTACGCACCTTGAAGATATGTACGTGGTCAAGGTACTTATATGTGGAGTTCTGCAAAGTAAATCTTTGCTCACCCATAAGAACTTACCTTCACAATATTCTTGTCATCATTCTTAAGATGACATTTTGGCACACAATATTTATTTTCGACATTTTGGTCAACAAACACCTGTGGTGTAGGTTGTTAAGACATAACCAACATACACACTATGACTCTTTTTTAGTGCGTCTTATCTACGCAATATGCCTAGGGAGGTTACATGTCAGAATATTTTAGTCAGATAAACCGCTTGACATCAAAATTGCATCCAACAGATTATTTACAAAGATATTGTCCAACTAGTTGTAGATGTCTTATAATGAACTCCAATGAGATGACATTTTCGTCGGATTCTTTTTTTACATGGATATGTTGGTACCGCACCACCTGGGGAAATGTCTGTCAAAAGGAATTCGATTTTTTTTTTTTTTTTATAGCTACACCACTTAAATTCACTTGTCCAGGCTGGACTGTTTTTGAACTGATATTTTGTGAAGGCAAAAGAGCCCTTTACCAACAGCCTGCTTACTTTTGTCCACCTTTTTGAAAATGTTTACCTTTTGCACACAGGCTGAAGTTATGGGTATTCACCCGCATGGGCATCTTATAGGGGTAGCATTGGTTGCAGCTGTGGGACCTGCCTTGTCCCATCTGACCCCTAACGCCTCATTTACGACCCTGACATCAGAGGCGGCAAACGCAGTTACAAGAACAGATATTAAAGAGTGTCCTGATGAGTGTTGCTACTTTCCTGCAGGTCCAACTGGGACATGACACTTTCTTTTTCTTTTTGGTAAAATAAATGAATAAGCAGTTCAGCGCCCTCTATAATACATTATAAAGTGAAAGACATGAAAATAATATGTTTTTTAAAACTTAATATCATGCTTCCTTATTGTGAAAATACAGCAATGGCAAAGCCAACTGGTATGGCATTAGTAAGCTGGCAAGATGTTTATTTTGTAATATTGCAAGGATAAGTCAAAAACTGAAAAGAAAGAATATGCCATCTGAACATTTCACCATGTGCTTGCAAAAATAATTTTAAATACAAATAATTCCATGCAATTTTAATAGAAGAGTATGTGTCGTTTTTAGAAGTGGTGTACTCATAATGTGTAGAAACTCTTTTTAGTTTTATTGCATGTGATTGGAAAATATCATTTATTTTCATGCAAAGAATATGTGCTATTAATTCTGAATTACTATAACCTGAAGATGTAGTTGGTAAAAAACAAAAAACTGAGGGTAGAAGCTATTTGAATTCACACTCAACAAATAAATAATGCACAAAACCAGTGAGCACTCCCCTCTATGCTCCCCAAAAATAGGAACAAGTCCTACAACAACATTCAATGCAATACGTTTCAGCACTATATAAGATGATATAAGAATGTCTCATCAAAGTTCGAAAAACAATTGGCGCATAAAGAAATGTCCAGATCCAGGATGTATATTTCTTGACAAAGTTTCTCATTATTTTTCATAAAAGGATTTTTCTTTAATTTTCCATAAAGAAATGATCATTTATAACTTCAAGGTAAAGTTAACGCTGACTACATATCCTGGTGGTTATTATGCCACTGTTGAGTCTTTGACATTTCTAGAAACTAAATGAATACTGGATTTGAAATTGTATGACCATCTAAAGAACATATTGTATGCAATACAGTGAAGCCCTGAAGAAGTCTCTTGGGAGATGAAACGCGTTGGTTATGATCAGGAGGAGAGAAAGCCAACCACCCCCCTCAATATGGACCAAATCCCACGATAATTCAACAATTGCTCCAAGCACACAGAATCTTCAAAGCTGAGGTAGTGGTATCAGAAGTCTTTTATTCCAGCGTTTTTACAGATGCCATTATGCCAAAACGTTTTCGTCCATAGCTGTGTCAGTTACAGCAGACTTCATCGGGGCAATACATCTAAAACAAAAACATTTTGCTAGATCAGGAGGAGTAGTCTTAGATTTATTCTAAAGTAAACGTCACCAGAGTAAGGTGTCCAAGATAGTTCACCGAAATATGTCATCAAAATTCTAGATAGGTTCCATTGCTCCAATGGGTGAAGTTAGGATTGATAGGAGTACAATTGTAAGTCTAGTGTGTCTACACTTCCTTGCACCCAACAGTATATATATATTGTGTAAAATTAAATATGTGCAGTGCCCTAAATTTATGTTAACCTTGAGAGGTGGGAAAATTAAGGACTGGTACTCACTAAATCCATTAGCGTCAATACCAGTCAGGTCCAAAATATAAAATACTAGCAGCCCGTCACAACGTTGCTGCCGGCCAGTAGTATATTGTTTTGTAGGATTTCGTTTTGACAGCATTTCTTATCTGTGACAGGCCTGTGAAACACTCCGATTCACAGTGCACTGCTGATGCACTTAAGAGTGCGTGTTCAGTAGTGTGTGAACTCGAGTTTCTCTACTTTATTTTTCCTTGCATTATTATAGAGCTCAAACTCGACAACATGGCATGAGCACAATTTACATTACAGAAGAACACATTCATTTGTGGTAGGCACAGGGAGACAAACCGATTTGCCTGGAATCACAGGATGTTGAGCTGATGCCGAGATTCGAACGTAGCTCCCAAGCTCTAAAGTTCGCAATTCTAGAACTTGTGGCGGGAGGTGTGTCTAAAAGTGTATGTCGGTGCTGGCTATCAATGAGAGAGACATGTGCATTTTTCAAATGGGTGGTGAAAAAATATGAGTATGTTGCTGGAGATGTGGGCCGCCGTGCCACCAATGTCCTTATCGGGGAAGGGTAAACACCCATTATTCCGCATACCATCACTCTGCATACTTTCCGCATACCATCACTCTGCATACTTTCATTACGAAAGTACCATGACTCCGCAATGCCATTATAACGCATGGCATTACATTTTATATGCTTTTACCACGCATACATTTACAACGAAATTCGTTGTAAATGCATGAATGGTAAAAGCATGTTTTTTTAATGTTTGGATAAGGTAAGTATGGGTATAGGGGTATATGTTTTGGGGTACTGAGGTATATGTTTTGGGGTGTTTCTGTATTTTAAGGGTTCAGATATAGTTTTGGGTTAAGGGGTAATTTTAGGGTTTAGGGATAGGTATGGGTTTTGGGGTACATGGGTATTTTTAGGGTTCAGGGCTAGATTTGGGATTTGGGGTACAGGGGTATTCCAAGGGTTCAGGGCTAGGTTTAGGTTTTGGGGTACAGGGTTATTTTTAGGGTTCAGGGCTAGGTTTGGGTTTTGGGGTACAGGGATATTTTAGGGTTCAGGGGTAGGTTTGGGTTTTGGAGTTCAGGGGTTTTTTAAGGGTACAAGGCTAGGTTTGGGGTTTGGGGTACAGGGGTATTTTAGGGTTCAGGGGTAGGTTTGGGTTTTGGGGTACAGTGGTATTTTTAGGGTTCAGAGCTAGTTTTGGGTTTTGGGGTACAGGGGTATTTTTAGGGTTCAGGGGTAGGTTTGGGTTTTGAGGTACAGGGGTATTTATAGGGTTCAGGGCTAGGTTTGAGTTTTGGGGTATAGGGGTATTTTGAGGGTTTAGGGCTAGGTTTGAGTTTTGGGGTACATGGGTATTTTTAGGGTTTAGGGTTAGGTTTGGGTTTTGGGGTACAGGGTATATTTATAGGGTTAAGATGGGTTAGTGTTTAAGGGTGTTGGGGTATTTTAAGGAGTAAGGGTGGGTTATGATTATGGGGTGCAGGGGTATTTAAAGGGAGCAGGGTGGGATTAGCACACGATATGAGACATGGCATGAAGGGCGGAATGTACCATAAGCCCCCAGCGTTTGTCACGCCCCCAGCACACGCCCACAGCACAACGCAGACACGCTCACAAGGCACTACTTTGCTGGCATGGTTCTTTTACCTTTTAAATGTATATGGTGGGCGTCTGCATAGCCTATGTCCTTCTGCTGCAACTGCCCTTTCCAACGCTGTATTGGGTGTTGTGATTGGTGCTGTGGTTCCTGAGATTACCCGCCTCAAAGGTTTGGGCTCTCTCTTTATTATATTAGTATGGATATTCGTAGAGTCAGAAAGTTCTGAAAAATTTACATTTACTGATAAACATTAGACTTATTATTAAGCCAATATGATGGTCAGATAAGTACTCCGAAAGTAAATATTTGTACCCGTTGGTCTTTAATCCATATCCCACATCCAAGAAATTGAAGATGAAATAAAATAATATTCTAATTAAAATACCTTAAGATATCAAAGTAGCTGATTTTATATTCAGACATGAACCCAATTGTGTCAGTAGGGCCAATTTCTATATTTGAATCATAGAAAAACAAGTAACAAAACGCATACCATTCAGTTGAAATGAGACATGTCTGCTGTAATATTAATGTTAAAGTATAAACTCCTTGGGTTGTCATCATTAAGGCCAAATTGTATATTAGATCATGACAAAACAAGTAACGAAAATGCATACCACTCACATGTCTGTCATTATATTAATCTTGAAGCGTAAGCCCCTCAGGTTACCGGGGGTAAGGTGAATACTATTCTATACATCGGAAAACACATGCCACTCAGTGGAAATAAGCCACGTCTGTCGTAATATTGATGCCAAAGCAAAAACTCATTGGGTTGCCATTGGTATGGCCAAAGTCTATATTAAGTCATGGCAAAGCAAGTAATAGAAATTCATACCACTAATGTAAGATAAAACATATCTGTTGTATTATTGATCTTGAAGCGTAAGCCCCTTGAGCTACCTGGGGTAAATAAGACGCATCCCACTCAGTAGGTCCAACAAGAGTTATATTTCTCAAATAGTCATGGGTAAAAATTCTAATACTCTTGACATATCCACTCAAGATCCCACAACCTTGCACTCAATACTCACTGTTTGTGTCGAATATGAAGCATTGTAAAGTCCGTCGTCCGCCGAGTACGCAAAGACGAATTCTGGCGTGGACGATAGGCACCATTTTTAAATGTCTTAATTAGTTCCAAATAGACATTCCTCACGTAACAAAGTGGTACAAACCAGAGAAACCGCTATGGCCATATTAGAATGGCAGGTTTAATACGCAATCTATCAGTGATAACATAGCAGCTATTTTAGAGTGTCCACATTTAAATAGAAGCAATAAGAAACTGGCTATATGTAAATACGATTATGTATGAAAAGGTACTCAACTTGAAAATATCCCTCACAAAAAATGATCATTCAAAATAATGGCATAAAACAGAGATACCGTGACGGCCATCTTGGAACGGCAAAATAAATATGCAATCTATCAGTGAGAATCTAGTGGCTATTTTATAGCATCCAAATTTAAATAAAAGCAATAGGAAACAGGCTATTGGTAAAAAAAAAATTATACATAAGAAGGTATCAAACTTGACGATATCCCTCACCAGAAAATGGTCATTCAAATTAATGGTACAAAACAAAGAAACCGCGACGGCCATCTTGAAACGGCCAAAATAATACGCGGTCTACCAGTAAGACCGCAGCAGCTATTTTAAAGTATCCACATTTACATAAAAGCAAACAGTGGCTATGCATGAATTTTAGTATGTATGAAAAGGTATCAAATTTAACGATATCCCTCACGAAAATGTGGTCCTTCAAAGTAGGAACTGTGGCAGCCATCTTTAAATAACAAAAGGCTATTTACCACGTTTCAATTAAAGAGATCGGAGGATATGCACTGATGCTTACTTAAGATCTAAGTATCATGTGCCTCACAATACCCTTGGTGTTATAATACCTCATCATACTAAATATTCCGGTTAAATATACATCAGTAAGTCGGTCACTGAGTCAATTGTATGGAGAGAGAGGTTATGGTGTAAGTTTAAATATAGGTTCATCAGTATTATCAAATAATTATTTATTTATTTATTTATTTTTGAAATTTTTATTGCGCATACAAATACCCGAAGGTGTCTCGGCGCAGGTGTGGGCTAGCGGGAACCGGAGCAACAGAATTCACTGGTTGAACAACCATGTCTTTAAAAGCCTACGAAAGCTCATCAGGTTGGGGGCGTTTTTGATAGTAAGTGGCAGAAGATTCCAGAGCTTTGGCGTGGCAACCAGAAAGCGTCTGTCTCCCAAAGTTGCTGTTCTTGTGCGGGGTACTGGTAGGAGGCAGGTGTTGGCAGATCTCAGCAACCTTTTAGGGGTGTACAACTGAAATGCCTCGGTCAGAAACTTGGGTCTGACGCCATGCACTGCCTTATAGGCAATGCAGAGGGCCTTGAATTTAATTCGGCTCTCTACTCTAAGCCAGTGAAGCTGGCGAATGGCGAGAGTAGTAAGCTGGCGGCGGGGAATGTCTAAAAGAATTCCAACAGCCGCGTTCTGTATAGACTGTAGCTTAGACAGAACGAGTTTCTGAGAGTTAAGAAATAGGGCATTTCCGTAATCAATTTTGGAAAACACCAGGGTGGTGACTAGGGTCTTCCCAGCTGAGATGGGGAGGTAAGGCAGCAATTTCTTAATTTTCTTTAAAGTAAAGAAGGCGGATGACACAACCTTGTTGACGTGAAGGTTGAATGTCAGCTTGCTGTCAAAAATAACTCCCAGGTTTCTCGCCTTTTCCACTGGGACCGGTGGAGAGCCCTACTGGTTGGGCCACCAGATGGAGGACCATTCAGGGGAGAGATTGCCAAAGGTCATAACCTCGGTTTTGTCCGAGTTAAGCCTCAGGCAATTGGAGGACATCCAAGTACTGACAGCGAGCATGGCCTCCTGGAAATTGGCTGCCACCACTGGCCCGTCCTTATGGATCGCCAGCACCAGTTGGGTGTCGTCTGCATAGGATGTCAGTCGCACCCCGTGGGCCTTTATTACCCTCGCTAAGTCCGCTACGTAGATGTTAAATAACGTGGGACTTAACGAGGAGCCCTGTGGAACTCCACAAGGTAGTGCAGAGACGGGAGAGTAGAAATTACCCAACTTGACAGTCTGGGTACGGTCGGCCAGAAAAGATGAAATAAGATCTCTGGCCGTGCCGGTTATCCCCAGAGCTGTGACACGGTCGACCAAAATAGCATGGTCGACCGTGTCAAATGCTGCGGACAGGTCCAGAAGAATCAGAATGGCCGCACCTCCCTGGTCCATAATGGCTCTGATCTCATCTGAGGCTTTTATTAGAGCAGTCTCGGTGCCATGCCCTTTCCTAAAGCCAAACTGCGTTTCGTCTAGGAGTTGGTGAGTATCGACGAACTCTGAGAGTTGTTTATTCATCAGTGCTTCGCATATTTTGGCAGGAAAGGGGAGACATGCAATGGGTCTATAACTGGCCAGCGCAGTGGGATCCAGGGAGGGCTTTTTCAAAAGAGGTTTAATCACTGCCTTCTTCCACGGGGCAGGATAGTAGCCAGTTTGAAATGCGGTGTTACAGATTTCCATAAGTGGGCGAGAAATCACCTCACTTAAATTGGCCATCACTGAGGGAGGGCAGGGGTCCAGGGGGGAGCCAGACTTGGTGATGGAAATGAGTCTGCTAATTTCGTCTTGTGTGGTGGAGACGAACGAGGACAGGAGATCATGGTCTGTGACAGGTACTTCCTTACTGCTAACAGTAGATCTTGTCCCTACATCCCCAGCAAAAGACGCATAGATATCTGCCACTTTAGTGATGAAAAAGGTGGACAGTGCGTTACAAAAAGGCTGGGAAGGTTCAGCTCCAAGGCCCGAGGAAGGAGTGGACAAGGAGGTGACCACTGAGAACAGTTCTCTAGCAGAGTTCCTGGCATTATCTACTTGGGTCGAGAAGAAGGTCATTTTTCGAGCAGTGATAGCCTTTTTATATATTATCAAGGCATCTTTGTAGGATTGCTTAGCTATGGGGCAATAGGATTTCCTCCAGCGCCTTTCTAGGTTCCTACAATGTTGTCGGTGAAGCCTAAGCTCTTCTGTGTACCACACTGCCGACGGGGATCTTCTGTTAGGTCGAATAGACTTCTCCGGGGCTATCTGATCGGCAGAGTTCCTAATCCAATCTTGGAAATCGGAGGCTGAGGGGACAGGGTTGGGTCCTCTTATAGGGGGGATAGTGTCAAGATATCGACCATCTGAGTATTATCAGCATTCTTCCAGGCACGGATTCCTACCCTCCTAGGTGGCCTAGAAGGGGGAAGGTTAACCGGTCGAGTATATATACAGAAGATAATGGCCCTGTGATCAGTCCACGTAAGGGGCAGGATATCTAGAACAGAGATAAGAGGGTTGTTAGTTAACAAACCATCTAATGTGTGTCCCGCCTGGTGAGTGATTCCCTTTACCAATTGTTGAAGTCCTAGGGTTAGGAAATCAGCAGTGAGTTGAATGGTGTCGTGGTTTCCCTGTTCCTCTAAAGGGAAGTTAAAATCTCCCAATATCGTGTAGTCAGTTGAGCCTATAATATGGTCATTTAGCTCAGAGAGGGAACCAAGAAAGGAGTTCCGAGGCCCAGGCGGTCGGTATAACAGAATACCTTTAAAGGTTTGTTTACAATTAATGTTAATAGCGAAGGTTGCTGCTTCACAGTTAGAGGATTGAATGGGGTCAAGCGTAGTGCGGTACTGATTCTTATAAATGATAGCGAGTCCTCCACCTCTTCCTATTTGCCTGTCATGTCTCGCAACAATGTAACCATCAGTGGTTGCCTGGCAAAAGTCCGGTCCTGAGCCCGCATCTCCCCAGGTTTCAGTGGCAAAAAGGAAGTCAAGATCGTGAGCAATGAAAAACTCACTAATAAGTAAACTATGGCAAGGAAGGGAGCGCGTATTAGCCCTTGCCCTAGAGTCATGAGATTAGGTGTGAAGAGGGGATGAAAAAGGTAAAGTAATCACAATTATTCCATGCACTACAGTTATAAGAAAAGGTATATCGAAAGTGTAATAGAGATGAGAGTAATCAGAGATGGGGATCATCATAAGATCTCTATAACACAAATATCAAACTAGTATCTCATCATAAGATCTCTATATTACAAGTGTCAAACATATTCAGTCTTCAGGAATTGTTCAACCATTATGCCAAATGTAATACATCATTACAATATCCTTCGGTTTGGTTTATGTATCAATCACAAATTATAGAAGTGTCAGTTCTAGTATGATCTTACAATTCATATTTCATTCCACAATATTATTCAGAATATTAAGGCATATTTTTGTGTTGTAAGCAATTGGCACTTATTAAATGACATAATCATTCATAACATACAAGGTGTGCGTCCATACCCCAATACCATTGTGGGTAACATCTCCTCACTTCCTTTGTAATCATTGGTAAAAAGTAGCCTCAACATTATAGAAGATATAATAGCTACCAGGTAAATTCTATTCCCCTAAAATGTGGTGCAGTTCCTGGTCAATGTTCAGACCATAATCTACTGCTCTCAGACGCAAAATCCAAATTGCCTCCTGACGTCTCAGCTGCAGTTCTCGATTACCACCCCTTTCTCAGCAGGGAATAATTTCAAGTCCATGGTAGTCAAAGGTCTTATATTTTGTTTGATTGTCACATGTGAGTGTGTTTAAGGCAAGGTGACAAAAATGTTCTGTTTTTAGATGTATTGCTCTGATAAAGTCTACTGTAACTGACACAGCTATAGACGAAACACGTGTTGGCATATGTGGGCATTAGTAAAGACGGAGGAATAAAAGACATCTGAAACCGCAAACTCAGCTTTAAAGATTGTGCGTTTGGAGCAATTGTCGAACTATCATGTGACTTGGTCCATATTGATGGGATGGTTGGCTTCCTCTCCTCCTGAAGCACCAGTTGGACAGTTTTATGAAGAAAATGTTTTATGCGGTATACTTTTTTCCTAATAAGTGGCAGAATACACAAAATATATTCAGCTTTGAAGATTCTGTGTGCTTGGAGCAATTGTCGAACTTTCACTACTTTTGCTGAGTTTGGAGTGGCAGTAGTGAAATTCACTCTTCCAAGCCTAATTTTGTTTTATCTGATTTTTAAAAAATTGTTTTAACACACACCTTTGTGATTTAGTTTTAAAATTTAGTTGAATTTAAATAATGTTTATGATACTTAGAGTAATGTTTTTATTATTGTTTGTTTAAAACTGTTCGGTTTCTTGTTCAATATTTTTTGTTTTATTATTAGTGAAGTAGTGTGGCTCACTGGTTAGAGGCGGCAGACCCGAGAGCAGAGGACGGCCCGGGACCAGGGTTCGATTCCCGGCGCGGCAGGTTTCTGGACCAGGGTCAGCGGACTCGATAATTCTCTCGCCTCGGTGCCCACTCTGATCAGCGATCACACTCGGCAACTCTGGGCATTAGCTTGCCTCATCTTCACTAACGGCCCCACCAGACCGCCGGGGATGCCTGGTCTCACCCTGGAGATACCCATTATGGGACCATCTCTCAGGGAAGCCAGGAAGGGTTTCGCAGCGGTCGAAGAGCGGAGATACTCCTCCGGGAGTCGATCCTAGCGCTATATAAACCTGCAATTAATTAATTAATTAATAATTAATTAATCTATACTACTATAATAAAGGAAGAACTTTCAGCCTTTGAGGCGGGTAAACTCGGGAACCACAGCGCTAATCCACACACCTGATACACCATTGGAATCATCAGGGTGTGTAGATGGTTATAGGCTATATACATTTTTAAATAAAACGTTATTTAACCCCTTCCATGCTCATGACGACCTCAGCTCGTCATGCAGTACAGTGCTCCTGTGCTCATGACGAGCTGAGCTCGTCATGAACAATGGGAAAAAGGGGCATGCAGCACCTTGGGAAAATACCTTTAGCATTGAAGGTGTTACAAAAATGTACAGTAAAAAAAAGTAGTCCCTCCGAGGTAGCGCCGGCCCCGATGTGCGTGCTCACGTCAGGAGCGCGGGGAGGAGCGGCGACCAGGAGCGCGACAAGGAGTGGCGGACATGGCGCGGGGGAGGAGCGGTGAGGTGAGGAGCAGTGGACAGGCCAGCGGCGGTGCGAGCAGCGGACAGGCTGGAGGAGCGGCGGCTGAGGTAAGGGAGCGGCGGACATGGCGCGGGGTGGAGCGGTGACGTGAGGAGCAGCGGACAGGCCAATGGCGGTGAGAGCAGCGGACAGGCGGGAGGAGCGGCGGCTCAGGTAAGGGGACAGGCGGGGGTCTGGGCAGGCGGGGGTCTGGGCAGGCGGGGGTCGGGGCCGGCGGGGACGGGCCGGGCGGGGCCCAGGCTGCTGCACAATGCCAGGGCGGGCGGGGGTCGGGTAAGCCTGTTGCACCCGGACAAGGTCGGGACGGGCTGATAGTATTACCATATCTGTGTTTACATTATTAATTGCATGTATTTAAATATTATGTTTAGTTTTTGCAATTATTTTAACATATATTTTCTTTAAGTTCGTAAATGATACATGTTTATCAATTTTTGATGATATTGATAACTTTTTTTAAATGTCCTCTTTTTAAAGTGTGAAATGACTATATGCATTTTAGCATGTAAAGACCAAGTACAAGTTGGTGCTGAAGTGCTAGAGGTGACTCCTGATCCCTGAAGGGCTGGGCTTGAGTCCCTCTGTCTTGACCGGAGCCAGTCTACGTCACTAGGGGTGAAGGTTAGCTGGAGATCGAGACTTTCTGTCTCACTAATCCTGTGGGTATGGGCCTTCGTACCCTGGCTTGCCCTAAGCCAGGGGCAAGGCTGACACTCCTGGGTGAGGTGGACAGGCCATCACTGGGGAATGGTCGCTAAGGAATCACTAAGGCGGCGAGGACAGGCCTGCGACTCCTGGCTTGCCTGGGACCGGTGGGAGACATGTGGGGCTTTCTCTGAGTAGGAACCAGCAGCTGCTGAATGTGGATCCCAGACTACGGAGACGTGTTGCAACATTGTAGCAGATACAGCAGGAGACCAGCTGGCCCCATCCTCTATTCCATTCGCGAGGAGGTGCCACGGCTGCATTGTTGCAGTAGGGGTGTTCTCGTACAGAGATCCCCCGCTTGGGAGGCCGTGGTGCCCTTGGCACAGAACTGTTACACCCAGTGGTCGAAGATGGAAATAAAAAGTAGGGGAACTGTGGGTGGAGAATCAGGGGGCGGGAATAACCGAAGATTGAATCAGTGGGTGGAGTCAGGGATGTGGCTAGAAATAGCAAAACATACAAATTTTTAGTACGTTTAGCATTTCACTGACCAGTTACAGCTTATAACGTTATTTAATTCTAACAATGGATAAACATGTTTATTTGAGGTTTAATTCAGGAAAAAGCAAACACTCATAAGGAATACAATTTTATGTAAAGCGTGTGAAATATAAGCCGGAACAACATGTTACCTTAATGCTTTGAATCTCATTGTTCAGAAATCCATGAGTATTTTTTTGCCTCAAACATTGAGGTCATGAATACAGGGCTCCTCCTGTACAGATGTGTTAAGCAGGGCTCAGAAGAGAAAGGGACTCTTCAGGAGAATCTAGACTCACGGAAACCCACAAAGGCTCCTTCATATTCATGTCAGCCAGCTAGCTGCTCAATCATAATATAGCAAAAAGAACCACTGAATGCAGAAAAATATCATACATTCACCCCAGTACAGAGATCGGGGCCTAAATCCATTGCTCCTTTGCTCACCATGCAATTCCAGTTTGGACCCAGCCATATGCAAATCAGTCTTGATCCTGCACCCAATGGGAACAGGGTCCTCCCTGGACTGGAAACAAGCATCCTAGGACCAGTTTCGGGCTTTCAGCCCTCATCAGCCAGGATAGCTTGATTCTAGTGGCAGGGAGAGCACGGGACTCATGTCTGACCATACCTGTCCCACTCGGGGTGACAAATCCAAAAAGAACAATTGATGGACAGAATGCAGAGCAATGTCATACATTCACCCCAGTTCAGCGATCTGGGCTTAAATCCATAATTTTTTGCTCACCATGCCATCCCAGTTTGGACCCAGCCATATTCAAATCAGTCTTGATCCTGCGCCCAATATGAACAGTCCAGCCCGAACTGCCAGGCCATATGTATTCACGTGTCCTTTCGTTTGGGAAGTGAAAACAAAGCAGTAACCCCTGAACTATGCACATAACATATTGCTCTTTGATATGCATGGTACATGTTCTTTGCAGGATGCATATTTCCCCTCTGCACTACCTTAGATGAGGCAAACAGCCACCAGACAAAACATGCTCCCATCTCTCTCCAGCAGGTAAATTGATCACCAAAGTTATCTTGGCACTTGTATTGTTGACCAAAACCTGCTGAATATACAAAGAAATTTGCTGTGTTTTTAAAACTCCTGCACTTATACAAGACCGGGCCCCCCAAACTAAACTGGCCCCCTACCCTTCCAGTCGCCCTGGGAAACGCCTGCTCCTGTCCTTTCACTGCTCCTGTCCAGTCAGTACTCCTGCTCGATCAACACTGCGGCTTCATCAATTCCCCTGCCGCCTCCCTTCTCCTGCCCTGTTCACTGCTCCTGCCCTGTTCCCTGCTCCTGCCCTGTTCACTGCTCCTGTCCGTTCCCCGCTCCTGTCCGTTCCCCGCTCCTGCCCTGTTCACCGCTCCTGTCCTGTTCACCGCTCCTGACCGTTCCCCGCTCCTGTCCGTTCCCAGTGCCTAATCCCTGCTTCTGCCCCGTCACCTCTCCTGCCCCGTCACCTCTCCTGCCCGTCATGTCACCTGCCTGTCATGTTGCCTGCCCGTCACTTCTTGTACCCGATCACCTCTCCTGCCCCATCACTTATCACTTCTCCTGTCCCGTCACTTCTCCTGTCTTATCACTGCTCCTGCCCCGTCCACCGCTCCTGCCCCGTTCACCGCTCCTGCCCCGTTCACCGCTCCTGCCCCGTTCACCGCTCCTGCCCCGTTCACCGCTCCTGCCCCGTTCACCGCTCCTGCCCCGTTTACCGCTCCTGCCCCGTTCACTGCTCCTGCCGGCTCAGAAGAGAAAGGGACTCTGCTCCTGCCTGGTTACCATTCCTGCTCAAGCCTAATCATTGCTCCTGCCCCATTACTTCTAATGCTTCATCACTTCTCCTGCCCCGTCACCTCTCCTGGCATCACTTCTCCTGCCCTGTCGCCTCCCCTGCCCAGTCGCCTCCCCTGCCCAGTCGCCTCTCCTGCCCAGTCAGCTCTCCTTTCCTGCAAAGTTCACATAGTGCCAAGAAGTAACTCAGTTCTGTGAGACTGCTGTACAGACTGCTCACTCAGAGTTACTAGCATCCACCTCAAGAGCTGTAGCTTTAGGCTCGCTGGCCCAATGCTGTTAAATTTCACACCAGCTGAAATTCGTTTTGGCAAACAGCCTTCTGTCCAGTCCACTACACAGCTCCAGACCCTGCTGTTCATATACAATCCTTGGGACAATTAGGAGCTTAGCAGAGAAGTGTATGTTCTTGTGTGCAGTTTATCATACCCAAATCCCCCTCAACATGCACAGCTACCAAATTAAACATTGATACCATCTCTGGTGGTACGTGCATAACACCCCAAATTAGTGATACATGCTGAGACATTTGCTGGAATCTCCCATCCACCCCCACCCCCACCCCAGCCCTCCACACGCCTCCCTTGGCCCACGAGGCCTGCATGCGACATTTAGTAGCCCGATTGGCTCCTGTAAGACACAGCCCTCTACTGACTTCAGACGGAAACACTTTTACTCAGCCATCAACAAAAATCAGGAATTTGAGTGCAGCTGGAGTTAAAATGACTAACAAACCGCATCAGTAATCTATGCATGTGAGTGATGCAACCTACTTTCTATTGGTGTCTATTCAAGGCAATTGGTTTCATATCGCGTGGTAAAAAACATACCGTATATTTTGCAGTGAAATACTCCTTCCGAATGTGCTGCAGCTTCTGCCTCAGAGTTCAAACAGCCTTTCACACTGATGCATTCGTTGGCATCTCAGCACGCCCGGGCTGATGAGAAGTGAAATTTGAGCTAAAAATGTACTCGAGACTTTGACTTAGAGGGCATATATAATTAATAATTATAGCATCTGTTCGCGACACCCCTGTTTAGTTTTAAAGGCACACCAGGGTGTGGCACAGATTGGGAACCCCTGTGCTAAAGGCAACGGGCAGGCGCATTGTCAATCGAAAGGGGCTAATCAGCCTCAATCGGAATGACAATGGGCCTGCCCTCAGGCTGAGAGCGCTCAGGGAGGGGCTGCGGCAGCCTCTGGAGTCACAGAGAAGTGCGAGCAGCCCCTGGTATCGGGATGGAAAAAAAAAGTTCTCGTTTTTATTTAGGACTATTCTTGCCGTCCCGGGATGCTTTGTGGAAAGTAAGAAGTAGGGGAACGGACTGAAAGAATTTTTAGAAGTAGGGGCACGCCGTGCCCTTCCGTCCCCGCCCACTTCTATCACTGGTTACACCTCCTGTCAGAGAGTTAAGACTGAGACATTGTTTCCATTTCTTGCTCTGAGACAGGAGCTGCAGAGAGGACTCGGAGGTGGGGGCTCTGCCCTCCTCGCACAGATTTTCACCTGCTTCTTTGCAGCTGTGAGCTGCAGCACGTCTCTGTCCTCTGTCCTCTGCTCCCTACCCCGTACTCCCCCCTCCCTTCCAGACACAGAGGCTTAGGCAAAGCGAGGTGGCAGCAGCCTTCTTCGATTTATCCCCACGGCTGCCCTTTATGTTTTTAATACTGCCACTTACGTGGCGCATGGTGTGACTGTTAGGGGTCTCCATTATGGCCTCATATTCCCGCATGTCAAGTCAAGTCAGTCAAGTCGAGTAATTTATATAGTGTACTACATACCCAGAGGGTCTCAAGGCGCTTGAGGGAGGGTGGAGATTTACTTGTCAAATATCCAGGTTTTAAGCTGCTTTCTGAAGGCTAGGTGGTTTTGAGTAAGGCGGAGGTGAATGGGAAGGGAGTTCCAGGTTTTAGCTGCTAAGTAGGAGAAGGATCTTCCCCCCATGGTGGTTTTGTTGATGCGTGGAACAGCAGCGAGGGCTTGGTTGGAAGAACGTAGCTGGCGGGAGGGGGTGTAGAAGGATAGTCGCGTGTTGAGGCATTCGGGTCCAAGTTCGTAGAGTGCTTTGTGTGCATGGGTGAGGAGGCGGAACGTTATCCTCTTATTGATGGGGAGCCAGTGGAGGTCTTTCGGGTGACCGGAAATGTGGTCTTTGTGCGGGATGTCTAGTATGAGTCTGGCTGATGCTTTTGGATGCGTTGGAGTTTTTTCTGAAGTTTTGCGGTGGTACCGGCGTACAGGGTGTTTCCGTAGTCCAGGCGGCTTGTAACCAGTGTGTGGGTGACCGTTTTTCTAGTTTCGGTGGGGATCCAGCGAAATGTTTTTTTGAGCATGCGAAGAATGTTGAAGCATGATGATGAAACGGCGTTGACTTGTCTGGTCATCGAGAGTGAGGAGTCCAGGATGACGCCCAGGTTCTGTGCGTGGTCCGTTGGGATGGGTGCTTTTCCTAGGGCCGCTGGCCACCAGGAGTCGTCCCAGGCGGAAGGGGAGGTACCTAAGATGAGGACTTCTGTCTTGTCCGAGTTCAGTTTGAGACGGCTGTGCTTCATCCATTCGGCTACTTCTTGCATCCCTTCATGTAGGTTAGTTTTGGCGGTGTTTGGGTCTTTGGTGAGAGAGAGGATAAGTTGAGTGTCATCAGCGTAGGAGATGATGTTGAGGTTGTGTTGGCGTGCGATGGTCGCGAGGGGGCTCATGTAAACGTTGAAGAGGGTAGGACTGAGTGAAGATCCTTGTGGCACGCCGCAGATGACTTCGGTGGCCTCTGACTTAAACGGTGGGAGGCGGACTCTCTGAGTTCTTCCAGCAAGGATCGAGATGATCCAGTCCAAAGCTTTTCCTTGAATTCCGATGTTGTTGAGGCGATGTATAAGGGTGCTATGTCAGTAGTGTTCGAATGTCGTCTGTTGCTGCGATGAGGGCGGTTTCGGTGCTGTGTTTGGCTCGGAAGCTGGACTGTGAGGAGTCAAGGGATTTGTTGGTTTCGAGGAAGGCGACGAGCTGGTTGTTGACGGCTTTCTCAATGACTTTGGCTGGGAATGGTAGGAGCGAGATGGGGCGGTAGTTTTTGAGTTTGGTGGGGTCTGCTGCGGGTTTTTTCAGAAGGGCGCTGAGTTCGGCGTGTTTCCAACTTTCCGGGAAGGTGGCGGAGTTGAGGGAGCAGTTGATGATGTCTCGGAGGTGGGGTGCGATGATGAAGTCTGCTTTGTTGAAGATGTGGTGGGGACATGGGTCTGTGGGGGATCCTGAGTGGATGGAGTTCATCAGGCGAATGGTGTCCTCAGTGGAGATTGGGTTCCAGTCATAAAGGATGTTCAAGGGGGGTTTAGGTTCGGAGGTAGGTTGGGTGGGTTGGTCTCCGGGTTGATTGTCGAAGCTGTTATGGATGTTGGCGATTTTGTCGTGGAAGAATGAAGCTAGGGAGTCGCAAAGGATTTGAGAGGGAGTGATGTCGTTGGAGTTGGCGATGGGGTTGGTAAACTCTTTAACGATGTTGAATAGTTCCTTGCTGTTGTTGGCGTTGTTGTCTAGTCGGTCTTTGAATGCGGATTTCTTGGCTGTTCGGCTCAGTTGGTGGTGTTTACGGGTGGCGTTTTTGAAGGCGTCTCTGGTGCTAGTGTTTGGGTCTTTTTTCCAGGCTTTCTCAAGGGAACGACAGAGTTTCTTGGATTTCTTAAGGTCATCGTTGAACCAGGGGGCGTTTTTGCTGCCTAGCTTGATTTGACGTTTTTTCAAGGGTGCTAGGTTGTCGGCGCTGTGGGTTAGCCATTGTGTGAGGTTGATGGCTGCTTGGTTAGGGTTCGATGAATAGGCAGGGGGGTTTTGAAGAAGCGATGTGGAGATCTGGTCGATGGTGATTTTGTTCCAGTTTCTTCGCAGAGTTGGTTGAGGGTGGTTGTGGATTGTGGTCTTTTTGTAGTTAAAGTGAACGCAGCTGTGGTCCGTCCAATGGAGAGCTGTGGTGTGATTGAAGGAGATGTGCTTGCTGGAGGTGAAGATAGGGTCGAGTGTGTGTCCTGCGTAGTGGGTGGGGGTGTTTACTAGTTGTTTGAGTCCGAGGGTGGCGAGATTGTCCAGAAGGGTGGTGGTGTTGCTGTTGTTGCTCTTTTCCAGGTGAAAATTGAGGTCTACCAGTAGAATGTATTCCTCGTTACTTCCATGTTTGCCCCAAAGGAAGTTATTCTTGTGGTACACATGTACAACCCATATACTGATCCAAGGTTGATTCAGGTGTTTTTGGAACGTTACTGCAGTACCATCAGGGGTGGGCAAAAAATAAAAAGCATTTGTGGAATATGGAGTGGGAAAAGGAAGTATACAGTCACCTTTAAGGAAGACCCAACTGGTATACGGGGCTTGGCTCACCTTCCACAGACTTTCTCGCTGGGGGCAAATAAGGGGTTCTGGGTGTATTCATGACAGCCCCTATTCTGCAGACTTTGCCAGCAATTTTGGCCATGCTAAAGAACAGTACTCTGGCATGGTTTGCAGGAATTGTTGGGGCACAGATCATAAAGTGCAAGACTGTGGTCCCAAATAATTTAACCTATGTGGCAGTACAGAACATCTGTTTAAGAATTGTCCTAAAGGGAAGTTTTCCTATGCTTCAGCTGCCAGTGTGCAGGGTCCTCCCCCATCTGCCCCACATGCTGCAGCGGCCATCTCTGATGCAGGCCAGGATGTTACTGACTCTGAGATTTTGTGTCTCGGGAGATTGATGAGGAAAATGATGAGGCGATTAGGGAGGACCCCTCACCAGAAATAGACCCCGATTTACAGTCCCAACAGGCAGAGGAAACAGAGGCAGAACGTGCTTAAACCCTGCGCCTTAAACAGGGCGTTGGATAGAAGGGATAGAAGGGCGCGGCATGCTGGTCTTTCACCAACTGAGTGAGTTCCAGCCCCCTCTCAGGGTTTTGACAGGTACCCTCCACTTCTGAGGATTCTCTTACGGTGGTGCCTGAGACAATCTTTTCGGTTATTTCCCCAACAGTGCAACCAGCTCCTAAACAGCAGTGGTTGGTAAAGGCAGCAAAAAAAACAGCAAAATCCCCAGTTTTGAAAGTAGGCCTTTCTGCTGGGGGCAAGAGTCAGGACAAATAAATGGATCACAGTGGGTGGTCTACTTATACCTCAAATAAGAGAAAATCACGTACCTCTAAACAAGCTACGGATCCCTCTTTTCCTAAGCGTCGTCCTTCCTCTCTGGATCGCTTTCCTAGAGGGGGAAGGTTTGACGCCTTATTAAGCCTCTCTGATTCAGAGGAGGCATATCAGGATGTCGCCCAGGTTCTGGAAATCGCAGATAGTCTGCTTCTTGATTTGGAGAGCACGCCAAACTTGACTTGGAGGCCCTATTTTCGGCGTCCACTCGCCAGAGTTCTGAAGAGGTTTCCAAGGCTGGATGTGATGGTTCTGGGGAACATGTTCCAAATTAAGCAGTATGGCTGTTTGTTTCCTTTTCATTATCATAGCCACATCCCTAGCCTCTTATAATGTGAGAGGTTTGGGGACAGCAGTGCGTAGGAAGACAGTCCTCGATTATTTTGGGAATACGAATTTCAATGTTACTTGTTTACAAGAATGTTATCTTTCTTATCAATTAAAATATTTTTCTTTTCAGCAATATTGGCCCTATGGGACCTCGGCATGGTCTGTGGGTTCGATGGTATAGTAGTTCTTTTAATCATAAGCATTGGCAGATTCCAGAGGAAAAAATAATGTGGCCAGGGAGAGCTATATTGTTGTCCGTGTTAATGGATGGCCGCCCTTTCAAAATTGTGTGCAGTGTATGCTCCTGCTACCAAGCCAGAGAGAGAACAGTTGTTTCAAGTTATCAAACTTTTTCTTGCAGGTGCCACCCCAACCCTTCTGGTGGGGGATTTTAATTGCATTTTGCATTCTAAGGATAGGCAGGGTGCACAGGTGACTTACACACTGGATGTGATTTCTAAACTGTTGTCATCTCTCATTCATCATTTAGAACTCTATGACACTGACAGGAAACACCATCCTCCTGGTACAGGCTTTACGTGGGAGGCAGATCATGGAAACACCCGCTCCCGCTTGGACTTTGTGTTTGCATCCAAAACTTTGAGCGCAGATAAATGCAGCCTTACACCAGTCCCATTTTCGGATCATCATATTCTGGCTGCCTGATACACGACACCAGTCCGGCCTCAAAGGGGCCCTGGCTTTTGGAAATTAAATAATGAGCTCCTTCACGTGAAAGCATTTGTGATAGATACATCAAACACTAAAATACATGGGAAAGACAGAAAAACAGGTTTCCAAACCAGTACAAATGGTGGTGTTGGGTGAAACATAAAACAAAAATGTTCTTTCAAGAAGAAGGCCAGCTCAAACGCCGAGCTGAATGGGACGCTTACCAGAAATTACATTGCTGCCTTATTCTTCTCCAACAATTAGGGGAGGTAGGAAAAGATGTGAAAGATGAAATCCGCTTGGTCCCACTGAATATGAATAACTGGTTGGCAAAAAGAAATAAGGCTACAATATTCCATTCTAGAGTTAAATACTATCAGGAAAATGAAAAATGTACATCTTTCTTTTAAAAAAAAAGCAAAATCCTCCCATAAATTGCTGACAAAGCTACGTAATGAGCATGGAGATATTGTGCAAGGTATTCAGTATTGCAAACAGATAGCTTTTGACTTTTATTCACACTTATATACTGCACCACCACCTAACCCTTCTTCTTTTCAGGACTTTGAAGAATATTGTTTAGGACTGGAAGGGGGTCTTAATACTGATCAAGTAAAATTCCTGGAACAGCCTTTTGATGGGGATGAATTGCTATCCACATTACAGTCCTCTCCCAGAGGTTCTAGCCCTGGGATGGATGGGCTCACTTGGGAGTTCTACCGCCCTGTTATGTATAGACTACATGGCGGTTGTCAATGAAGGTTTTACTAATAACACGTTTTCTGCAGCTTTCTCTGCTGGGGTCATCACCCTCTTGTACAAAACCGGGGACGAGACCTCCCTGCAAAATTGGCGGCCAATTTCACTTGTGTACGTTGATTGCAAGCTCATAGCTAAAGTACTTGCGCGCCGCCTTCGAGGAGTTATGTACTCTTGTGTTCAACCAGATCAAGCTTGTGCTATCAGAAGGCGCACTATTGTGGATAGCTATGTTAGCTTAAGAGATTTGTATTTGTATGGGATATTTCTAAAGCGCTAACTGTCGCTCCGAAAGGAGCATCCTGGCGCTGAACAAGTGTACAAACCAAATGTCAAGATCTAAATGGCGGCCATTCCAAAGCCATCAGGCAGACTGAAAATCCACGTTTTTAAATGCTTCCTGAAAGAAGTTTCCTGTGCAGGTTGTCTAAGGCTGAGGGGCATAGTGTTCCAGGCTTTAGAGGCCAGGACTGTAAGGGTCTTTCCTCCTTTGGTTTTAAGCTTAAATTTGGGAATATTGATTAGATTACCACCAGATGACCTCAGACATCTCAGGGGGTCATAGCGGGTGAAACGTTTCGTAAGGTATCTTGGGCCTGTCTTATTGAGGGATCTAAAAGCGATTAGCGAGATCTTAAACAGAATCCTTTTATGTAGGGGTAACCAGTGAAGGGTCTGGAGAGCAGCGGAGGCAGAAGATCTCCTAGACGATTTAAGGACCAATCTTGCTGCAGCATGTTGCACGTTTTGTAGTTTTTTTAGCGTAGCTTTTCTAACTCCAGCCATTAACCCATTACAATAATCTAGTTGTGATAATATCAAGGCCACTGCAACCGACTTTCTAGAGTCCGTAGGCAGGAAGTCAAAGAACTTCTTAAGGGATTTAATAAGACTAAAACAGCTTCCTACAGTATTCCTAACATGTTGATCGAATGAAAGAGAGTAGTCAAATAGGACTCCTAAATTTCTTGCAGTTTCAACTGAGTGAGGCGGGGCAGGTGAATCTTCAGGCCACCAATCCTTTGGGCAGAAGAAAGCCTCCTTGCCCAAAGGTAAAATCTCAGTTTTATTAGCATTGCATCTTAGATGATTATTTGCCATCCAGCGGAATACATCCGTCAAACAGATCTTAAAATTTTGTTCCGCATTGGTGGAATTTTTATCCCAAGAGACCACAAGGTGAGTGTCATCGGCATATGATGTTACTAATATGCCGTATGACTCTATCAATGCAAGAAGAGGAACCATATAAATGTTGAATAGTAACGGGCTCAAAATCGACCCCTGCGGGAATCTGGATGAGGCCCTTTTTTCGTTAGAAAGAAAAGGGCCCAAAGAGACCGTTTGAGTTCTCTTGGTCAAGAAGGAAACTGTCCAGGCCAGAGCAACGTTCGTTATACCTATGGCAATCAGTCTACCGATCAGGATTTCATGAGAGGTGGTATCAAATGCTGCCGTGAGGTCCAGCAAAATCAAGACAGCTTTTCTCCCATCGTCCTGCAGGAATTTAACAGAATCAGTGAGCTCAATGAGCGCTGTTTCTGTAGAATGTCTCGGTCGGAAGCCTGACTGTTGGGGGTGTAAAATGTTATTGGTATCTACAAAATCCTTTAATTCCTGATACACTATCTGCTCTGTTAATTTCCCTAAGACTGGGAGAAAAGATATTGGGAGAAGGTTAGACAAATCAGTGGTGGATTTATTGCATTTCTTCTTTAGCGGTTTAACAATTGCTTTTTTCCATTCCAGTGGAACCACTCCTGAGCTTAATGATGCGTTTACAATAGCATTAATAGAGGGATTAACTATATCAATTAGCTGATGGAGAATCTGGGGAGGGCACGAATCAGAGGGTGCTCCTGACTTACAGGCCAAGATGAATTCCCTAGTTTGAATAAGGGAGGCTGGTTGAAAAGCACTCAAAATATGAGTATTATTGTCCGCCCTCCCTAGGTGACTAAAGGGGGCGGAGAGGAAAGGTCAGGAAAATCCCTCTGAATGAGCACAATCTTCTCCTCAAAGTAATCCGCAATTTGATTGCAGAATGCTTCCGAAGGAGGAATTATCGATTGGAGAACTTTGGGATGCATAAAAGATTTGACTATGGAGAAGACCGTTTTCTGCTTTTGCTGAGCCTCGTTAATGGCCTTAATGTAATAATCTCTTTTAGCCAATTTGATGTTGGCAAGATAAGATTTTCTTTGTTGGACATAGGCCATTTTGGCTGAGTGGTCATAGGATTTCCTCCATTTCCGTTCCAAATGGTACACTTTGGTACAATCAAGAAAAAGCACTCCCTCTAGGGGTTTGTAGCCTGGACTTTCATAAGGATTTCAACAAAGTTTTACATCAATTTCTCAATTTGGTATTCGAAAAAATGAATGTTCCCCCTGCATTTGTTCACATGATACGTACCCTCTACCAAGGTGCTCAGAGCAAAGTTAGTATCAACGGATTCTATACCATTGCTTTTCCTATTCACACAGGAGTGCTCGGGGATGCCCATTGTCTCCTATTCATTTTGTTTGTGTGTTGGAGCCATTTTTGTGCAAATTAAGAAAAGACAAACTGGTAAAAGGTGTATTTGTACCTTTGGGTTCTGGGGTCAAGAACAAGGTCATCGCATACATGGATGATGTGACCGTGTTGTGTACTACAGCAGCTTCTGTGCACAGAACTCTTTTGCAGACTTCTCTTTTCCAGGAAGTATCAGGTTTGGGTTTAAACATGGGGAAGAGTGTCTGCCTGACTACAGGTCCCTGGGATCGACTGGCAAATCTGCCGGTAACTGTTACCACAGAACCCACTCAAATTGTGGGAGTGTATTTTGGGGGGCACGGGCATGTGGAAAGAAATTGGAAGGTTGTCCAGGCTAAAGTACTAAAGAAACTTTCTCTTTGGTCTTTCCGCAACTTAACCTTAGAAGGAAAGGTGTTAGTCATTAAAGCTGTCTTGTTTCTACTGTTACTGTACCTTGCTATTGTTTTCCCTCCTCAGCACCACACTTTACAGAAATTGCAAAAAATGCTTTTTACCTTCCTATGGAACTCTAGGATGGAGAAACTAAGTAGAGAGAAAGTTTGTAAAACCTGGAAAAATGGGGTAAAAAATTTGCCAGATCCTAAGACCTTTTTGCTTTCTAAGTTGTTATGCTATGTTGTGTCCCGTACAGATGAAGACATGGTTTCAGTCCCTGCCTTATTTACACGTTATTTTGTGGGGGCAATGCTCAGACGTTTTGGACTATTTGCCCATTCTAACCTTTCTCATCTGGCACACAATGCACTGCCATTCTACAAGGGGCTTCGCTCCTTCATACAGACTTTGGACATTGAACTTTTTGATCGAGATGTATGCATCCACCCAACCAGACTGAAAGAGGAGCTACGGAAACAAGAGCAGCCTCTCGTGTTGGGTATCATGTCAGAGCCACAGTCTTTGAGGGTGTGGAAGATGGTGGGCCACAGAGACATTATCCTTAGTCAACAAGACCTGGCTTGGATGGCGGTCCATTGATGCCTCCCTGTAAAAGTCTTGCACCATCGGCGAGGATTGGTCCCCACAGCATGATGCCCACGCACGAGATGCAGCAATGAAGAAACGGTTTTCCACCTGAGGTGGAGTTGCCTTTAGCCAAAAACATTTGAACTTTATTGCAGCCTTTCCTTTTGAACATTGCAGGTATTTCTGCTTTATCCTTTAATGCCCTTCTTTATGGACAAGACATTTCTGCCAAACGTCGCCCTACTGCGTGGCGACTTTTAAACTGTGCTAAAGAGGACTTATGGGATGCATGAAAACTGTTTCTTTACCTCCATAAAGATATGGATACTAAAGCATGTAGAAATCTTTTTCTTGATAGTCATGACTTATGTACATGTAGATCGTGCTACTCTGGGACTGGAAGAAGCTAACGCTTTTTGGCACATTAAAAACTGGAAAGGTTGGGTCACGTAAACATGTCTCGAAATAAACTAATGGACTTTGCTTTCTGCCTTGCCACCAGGCCATAAGGATTGGCACTTGTATAGACCATCAATAAAATGTATTAGTTCACTTTAGGGGGGTGGGTGAAACACCATGATTGATCGAAACTTCATCTATTTCAAATATTACCTGGTCTTTCAACTCTTGCTGTACATTATGACTTGTGAAATGTAACTCTGTATGTGTGCTTTTATCAAACTAATAAAGGTTTTTGAAACAATGTAAAGACAGAGATACTTGTTATTTTACCAAAAGTATATTAGGTCTCTGTTTTGGGAGTCAGACGGAGCGAAGTTGTGTATCCACAGTTCTGCCTGATGAAAGAACTCAAAAGGTCTGTCTTGTAGAGGAACTTCCTATTGTAACAATTTCAATAGAAAGTGTTCAGCAATACATCTTTACTTGTTTCGCATCCATTCCAATACACTGATTTGAAGCTATCTACCCTCTATTTGGCAGCTTCTGCGCCTATCCATCCCTCTGACTTTTTCTAGTAATCACGACTTCCAAGTCACAAGAAATTAGAATATGGCAGTAAGAGATATTTCCATCCCCTCTCCTGACCTTGTGTGATTCATAATGAGAGGTAAGGGAATAACACAAGCACACACAAAACTACATGCAGATTCAGAAAAACACACAAACACGGAGACGCACATGCACACATACGCACACAGATATAGAAACACACACATAACCACAAACACACAAAAATGCAGAATCACAGATACGCACATATACTCTCAAAGATGCAGAAACACAGACAAACACGTAGACACATGCGCACAAAGATGCAGAAACACACACAAACATGTAGACGTGCATGTACACATACACACAAAGATGCAGAAACACACATAGACACATATATGCACATGCACACATACACACACAGATGATGAAAAACACATGCGCATAAAGATACAGAAACAGACATACGCGTAGATGTACATGTACACGTACACACAAAGATGCAGAAACACACACATAAATGCATATGCACACAAGCACAAAGAGGCAGAAACACAAACAAACGCATAAAGGCACATACACACATAGATGAAGAAACACACACATAACCACATAGATGCAAATGCACACATACAAAGATGCAGAAACATACAGACAAACGCATAAACGCACACACACACAAACAGAATCACATGCACACAGACACACAGTTCACTTTAATTGAATGTGTACTGACTGACCTAATTACACACTCACTTGCAAACTGAAGTATGTGGTTCAGAGGAACAAGGAACACTGTTAGAAATCAGGCAGAAACAGGAAATATCTTGAAAGATTTATTTCTGGTAATGCGGCACAGCAACTCAGCATCTGGCTGGCAGGCAGGAACAGTGGCAACTGACCTGGTGCCTAGCAGCAATACAGGTTCTAAGGATTGTAGTAAGAACACTGAAAGATGCAATGCATTTAAAGGGACATAACATATGATGAAAATATATACAGAATGTAACACATCTCCCTTCCATAAAAGAAAAAGAGAAAATAAAAATAAAACTTAAGTAACATAATCAGCCAATCTAGAAGGGGGAAATCTAGAGCGAGCCGATATCTTAACTCTTGAAGCAATGTCATCATTGGGATACAATTGTACATCAGGCTCAGAATTTTTTTGAAATGAAGGACATTTAGCAACACGTTTGATGTTCCATAACTTGCCATCCTGAGTGATAACACTGCTGGTAAAAACTTTAACAATCTTCATAGGTTTACCAAATTTGTTTGAACATTTTGTGATAAAACCAGGTTTTTTAATCCTGACCCAATCCCCAATGGACAAATTAGGCTCTTTGGTCTTCCATCTGTTGTCATACCATTCTTTAACTTTACGCTGTTTACATTCCACTTTTTGTGCAACATCTTTTAACAAATTCTCAGAGAAAGAAATATTTAAACATTTGTCTTTTAACCACCATGGACAAATTAAGGAAGCTGGGTCCCGCCCCTTTAATAGACGGAAAGGACTGACTTCAGTTGTAGAATGGGGAGTTATTCTGTATAACCACAGTTTTTCTCTTAACGAATTCTTCCAATTGGACCCAACTTTAATGACATCGGAAACAAAACCTTTCAAGACTCTGTTAAATCGTTCAACCAAACCATTTTCATGTGGTTCATAAACAGAAACTAAAGAATGTTTTATGTTGAGTTGTTTAAGAAAACTTTCCATCTCTACAGAAGTAAGTTGCACCCCGTTATCAGTAACAAGCACTGACGGAGTCCCCTCTCTGGAAAATACCTCCTTGAAGAAATCTATCACAACATTAGTTGAGACTGAAGGCACAAACCTGACCTCAGGCCACTTAGAGTGGTAATCCACAAGAACCAATGCATAGCGGGAATCAACTGGGAGACACATAAATGGACCAGAAATATCGAAAGAAATTTTCTTCCAAGGTTCACTTGGCCAAGTAGAACACTTCAAGGGAGGAACATTAACTTTTAACATTTTTTCACTTCCCATACAAACCTCACATTCTCTTACCTTGCGATCAGCCATTCTATCGATACCAGGCCACCAAAAGTAATTTCTTATGAGACGCTTCATAGCCGACATTCCTGGATGCATATTATGTGCCAAATCCAAAATTACCTTCTGGATACCAACAGGAGGAACACATTTGCCAGACTTAAAAATCAAATCATTTTCTAATTCTAGCTCATCCATAACAGAAAACATAGGTAAAACACTATCTGATAAGTTCTTTTTGTCAGGCCAGCCTTCCAAAATGTACTTCTTAATGCTCTGTAACGTGGCATCCTGTTCATCAGCAAGTTTCCAAGACTGTTCAGAAATGTCATCGAAAGAACCTGACAAAACATCTTGTAAACACATAACAATGTCAGCATCCTCAGATTTCTTTTCCAAGCTAGTCTTACAAGGCATGCGAGACATAAAGTCTGCAATAACATTCTTCTTACCAGGAACAAACTCTGGAGTAAAACAGTATTCCTGCAATCTTGAAGTCAGTCTGGCTATGCGAGCAGTAGAATTCCATCCACCCCCCGTAGACAGAATGTTAACAAGGGGTTTATGGTCAGTCCTCAACAGAAACTTACTGCCCCAAATGTAATTATGAAAATGTTCTATGGCCCAAACACAGGCCAACAATTCTTTTTCAATTACAGCATATCGCCGGTCAGTTTCATTGAGTGTACGTGAAGCAAAGCAAACATTCCACTCCTCCTTCCCAGAAATTTGAGACAAAACAGCACCCAAACCATACATACTGGCGTCCACAGTGATTATGCACATTTTGTTTATACAAAAAGGCCTAAGAGTGGGAGCTTGTAAAATGTCAGACTTGATAAGCTCAAAAGCTGTTTGTTGTTCCTGTCCCCAAATAAAAACAGAATTATTCCTGAGAAGTCTTCTTAAAGGTTCCATCTTAGATGCAAAGTTATATACAAATTTACTATAATACTCGCACATACCTGCAAACGAGAGTAATTGTTCCTTATTTTCAGGAGCAGGTGCATTAATAATACCATCAACATTTGATTTTTTCGGAACTACCCCATCCCCGGACAAGGTATGTCCCAGATATTCCACAGAATGTTGGAACATTTTACACTTGCTAGATTTTAATGTAAGACCATTCTCCTCTAGCTTCCGACACACACTACGTAGATGTTGTAAATGCTCATCAGTTGTAGCTGAAAAAACTAAAATGTCGTCCTGGAAGCACTTGACAAAGTTATCAAAATCTCTAAACAAATTGAACATGACCCTCTGAAATACTGAAGCCGCTGAAGCTAAACCAAACGGCATTCTGGTATACTGGTATAAACCTTGAGGAGTAATAAATGCTGTTAAACATTTTGAGTCTTCAGTAAGTGGAACCTGGTGGTAGGATGATCTTAGGTCTAAAGTGGAGAAAACCTTCGCCCCCTCTAACATTGATACCACTTCATTTATATTGGGCAGGGGATGATAGTCTACAATGATATTGGCATTAAGGGCTCGAAGGTCCACACACATTCTCAAACTTTTATCCGGTTTCCTAACTAAAACGATGGGCGAAACCCATTCTGCAGACTCTATCGGTTCAATAATTTTCTCTGAAACTAAATCATTAAGCATTTTCTTAAGCTCCTCTCTAACATTAATGGGTACGCCTCTCAATTTTTGTTTGAGAGGAATCACATCCTGCTTAAGTTTGATTCTGTGGGAATAATCTTTAATCATTCCCAATTTATCTGAAAAAACATCTTTGAACTCTGTTTTAATTAACGTAGTCAAATTGGTTAATTTGTCCTTTTCAACCAAAGCAATGTTACATACTTCCGCATTCACATCCAACATCACTGGCTCGTCTGCACGAGGATTGAGAGTGATCCCAAATTTCCATTGGTCTCTCCAACCCAGTACATTAATACCTTTGAGAGCTATGTACAATTTAACACTCACACATTTCCCTTTGAAAGTGAGATCCACAACAAAAAAACCTAACATATCAATTTTGGTTTCATTGAAACTTAAAGCACAAATATCAGATGGTAAAATGTTTTTAAGACAAAGAACTGCACTTAATTTGATGTCAAAATATTCCTTGGTAATAATTGTCCATGGAGAACCTGAATCAGCCATAAGGTTCAGTTTGATATTTAACACTTCAACTTCACACAGTGGTTTTTTAATACCCAAGGAATCAGTGAGATCATTAACATTTGACATAGCCTCTTTCACAAACACAACAAAACCCTTATTATCACCACAGCGCCTTGAGACCCTACGGGTATGTAGCGCGCTTTATAAGTGTCACTGATTGATTGATTGACAGTGGTTACCCGCACATTCACACTTGCATACTTTGGGAGCTTCTTCCAGAACAGATGCCATCTTTACCTGGAAATTAGGAACAGATTTTTTTACATCCTTACACATGTTGGAAAAATGCCCCAACCTAGCGGGACAACCACCATATGAGGCTAAATGAGTTTTACTTCCACACCTAAAGCATATGAATGTTTTATCAAATTTTCTTACAGTGCCATGAAAATTTGTCCTGCTGGGATTAAAATTAGAACTGGGATGAAAAACTATAATTGAATGAGGCTCTATGCTTTTGAGTGCACAGACTTCATCCACTAACTCACTTTTATGTTCAGTATGTTTTTTAACTGTACTCATCCACTTCTCGGACTGTTCTAATGATTTAGCAATAGCAATAGCCTCAGACAATTTAGGATCTCCTAACTCCCAAAGTCGCTCTTGTGTTTTCTTATTTTTAACGTGAACAATAATTTGATCCCGTAACATCTCATCACACATAGTGCCAAAATTGCAATGAATGGATAACGACCTGAGAGCAGTAATGAAATCATCAAATGATTCAGAATCATGTTGTGCTCTAGTATAAAACTTGTATCTATTTAACGCAATATTTGTAACTGGTTTAAATCTTTTCTCTAGTCTTAACAAAGCTTCCTTGTATACATTGCTACCCTCACCTTCACCTTCAGCAGGTGGAATTTGTGGGAGAGCCCTAAAAACCATTTGTCCCTCTGACCCTAAACAGTGTAGTAGAATGCTTTTCTTCCTTTCAGCTCCCATGCGTTCCCCGTCGATTGCCTTCATATAATTGATGAACTCCTCCTTCCAACGTGTCCAAGGTAAAGGAGGGTCCCCTTTGTTTTGCAAAAAATTGTCCGGTGGATCAAACTGCATGGCCATAACTTTAAAATATGTGTGCCCTTATATACAAAAAATGAATGAATACTCAGTGTTATGAAGGAAGTTCACTGTTAACAAAATGAATTGCGATACAAAAAAAAAAAAGAATATTTGAAGAACACAAATAAAAATTCAGTATTTTCTCTTAGTGCTGAACAGTGTCAAATGTAAGCGCCACCACTTACTTGTAGTCTAAACAGGTATGTATTGATATTAAAATCGTGAAACCATGAAGATTAGCGCAGATCGAATCGGAAACATGTTGCCATAGTAACGAACACAAACAAAATGGCCGCACGTAGAATCCAAAGGACGTAGGACGCTCCATTTTCTCTGCGTCAAGACGCCCTAGTGAGCAGTGTCCTTCGCGTGAATGCGCGCATGCGTCTTGTTTTCCTATGAAGTACACACGCGGGTCGAGGAAGCGATGCAATCCGGAGAGCGAGACTCGCGTCTTTGTTTGTTTACCTTTGAAATGTTCACGGGTCTCAAATCCGGAGAGGAAGACTCGCGCTGAGCAATACACGCAGTGAAACAGGTAAAGCAACCTCGCGCTGACGTTCGGTTTTCAAAAGATAACAAAGGTTTATAAGTACAAATCCATATAAAAATGTATTACTCCCGAACCAAAAAGGATAAAGTTACCGGGTTTTCAGTGCAGTAACAGGGAACGTCTTCTCAAGTAGTTCTTCTAGGTTTGAAGTTGCTTGAAGGTTTAAATACAATTTTACTCCACACCTGTGCCGCTTTAAAAGTTGATGGAGTTGAATCCTTATTCTTCTTGACCCTCGTCGCCAAATTTTGTTAGAAATCAGGCAGAAACAGGAAATATCTTGAAAGATTTATTTCTGGTAATGCGGCACAGCAACTCAGCATCTGGCTGGCAGGCAGGAACAGTGGCAACTGACCTGGTGCCTAGCAGCAATACAGGTTCTAAGGATTGTAGTAAGAACACTGAAAGATGCAATGCATTTAAAGGGACATAACATATGATGAAAATATATACAGAATGTAACAAACACCCTTTATGCTCGTATCTATACGGCCCTGTCCAATCCACCCTCCACACGCACATACAATGATACTGAATCACAAGCATACAAACGCATACACGCACACATACGCACACATACACTCAAAGATGCAGACACACACACAAACACTTGGGACCTGATTACCTGTTTGACACAGTTGTGCCGGCTCTCTGCCAGCACAGCTGCACCAAACCCGCGCAAGTTCAACTTGTAATCTGGCTGGTGGTCCTTTGCCCTTCGCATGGCAGTGCCTAGAAAACAGGCCCCGCAATGGGAATGGCAAAAACTTTCCAGCACAGCATGGACATCCATGCCGTGCTGGAACTTGTTGTACCCCCCCTGAATGTATATCCATGGTGGGTGGCACATGGGGGCCCTGTTGGGCCCCCTTTGTTCCTACACCGCCAGTCTTTTCATGGTAAAGATCCTCCATGAAATGGCTGGCGGTGCAGGAACTCATATTATGCTGAGCTGGACTGCAACAGTCCCCTCTCAGCATGTTGCGTTGTGGCGCAAGTGGGCCACCCCCTGGCACAGCCGTTGCGGCGGTGAACGTTGTAATCGGCAAAACAGTGGATTGCCACTGCTGTGCTACCTGGAGTCGGGCGGTCCGAAGACTGCTATACTCGCAATCAGTCCCTCAGACGCACATGCACACAAAGATGTAGAAACATACAAAAACGGATAGATGTACACATACACACAAAGGTGCAGAAACACACAAACAAATGCAGAAACGCACTTGCACAGATACACACAAAGATGCAGAAACACACACACGCAAACATACACACATGCATGCAGACCCACTGACACACAGACACACACATATTTAACCAGCAGTTCACTTTAATGCAGGGGTCTCCAAACTGGTCCTGGAGGGCCGGATTCATTCCAGATTTTTGGGATATCCCCATTGAGATACCTGTAGTAATTTTAAAAATCTGGCATGGATCCGGCCCTCCAGGACCGGTTTGGAGACCCCTGCAGTTTAATGGAATATGTATTTACATTCCGAATTCCAAGCTCATTTGGAAACTGTCTTATGTGGCTCAGAGGACCGAAGAACACATTTTTTGTGCTCATACATATCTACTGGCCTGTCAAATCTACCCTCCACAAGTATACAGTACACCTAATACAAGTGAAATTACAAGCAAGTGAGTTGTAACACACTTGATGCACAACCCAACATTTGCATTGTCAAGGAGCAGCAATATTTGTCTTCACTGGTATAGGCAGTCCATGTTTCGAAAATGCCAACATGATCACTACCCAATATGTTACTTGAGTGCAAATGTATGATAAAGCTCAGTGTTTCATCCGCAGAGGTAAAAGAAAAGTTGAAGGATGCTCAGGGCAAGCTGGTACAAAAGACCACAGAAATGCATCTTAAATGCAAAGACATTATCTTCCTCAACAGGTTTCTTATGGGGGGCATGGCTTGGAGCCCGTGGAAGATGGCAGCGCTCGAGTGAAGGTCCTCATTTCGGCACGGATGGACCGCTTCAAAATGCTGTGTTTGTACACTCAGTAAGAAAATACCCTTTCACACAATTTTCTTGACTTCAGGACCTGCTTTTAATTATGGGTAGCTCTGTCCTCAGAACAAAGTTCATAACGGCTGCCATTTTGACTAAATGAACACAGAGTTTGCCTGATGAGAGGAGTTATCTTTGGAGGTCTTGAATGGAATAAACTTGCGTCTGTTTATCATTTGGTATGAGGGAAGCATTATGACCCCTGTAAATTAGGAGTTTTAAAAGTGACTGCTTTCTATCTTTAATTGATATCACTCTTTCCCTCAGAGTGATGATATTAATGGCCGCCATCTTGATTTGAGATATTTTATTGGAGCTTTACAATTTTGGGAAAGAAAATGACTGCAACCACTTCTTTGCATTGATATTTTTATGAGGTAAAGCGCCCTAACATAAAATTCTGCAGGCAGGATGATTTTTTACTTGTGCTAGTTGAAGAGAAAAGTACAAAGTTCCTTACCATATTACAGATTTCATATTCACCTTTATTGTGGGCTCCTTCTTACTCAGTTTATATCTACATTCCTGTACACAACTGAATCTTCTCCTATGGGAAGAATGAAAAATGTGGGCTCACCTGCATTGCGCTCTACGCAGTCATACAAAACTCTAAGATCTTTACAGTATTATCTAAAATGGAAGATTCTCTGTTGTCTATATCTAAAGGGTCTTCCTCGCCTAGCCCTATCCCTTTGGCAACTAGGGAAAGCAACTACAAAATGTTTGAAAAAGGACCCTCCATCTCCACCATCTCCACCAAAACCCTCCTCTTCTGTCTCCTTAGACTTGCGGTTGGAGGAGATCCCTGCTCTCCGTCCCTTTATGGAGGACACAAATACCAAGCTGCAGTTTCTTACAGACAACTGGTCTAGGATGGATAAGCGACTCACAGCAGTAGAGCAGGATGTCTCTTATCATGGTTTCACTGATGTCAAAGTCAACACTCTCAGCAATCACATGTTTCCACACTTCAAAGACAGGTCAAAGACCTGAAAAATCGAAATAGAAGAAATAACCTCTACATTTATGGTCTGCAGGAAGGTATGGAGGGCTCTGAACCCCTGTGATGCGCCGCCTTCACTTACCCTGCCCGGACCTCCTATCCTCAGATGTTCGCCCTTCTCGTAAACCAGTCCTGCGGCGTCCTTGGAGACAACCCTGACAACCAGAACCCCACCCCTCTCTTTCTTCCAGGAACCAATCCAGAGCGGCCCATCACCGGAAACACACTGCCATGACCCCGGAAGCTCCGCCTCGATTCCAGCACCGGAACAGGGAAAAGACGGAAGCAGAGACAGAAGCGTCATCGGAGCAGCGATCTTGTGGCAGGAGACTCGGACCGAAGCGGAGGAAGAGCAGGCAACCGAAGGAGAAGACGTGTGGAGTGAAGACTGGTGGAGTCCCCAGGAGGTGGCTGAAGAGCGGCCGCAACTCATCGGAGAGTTGCGGCGGAGCGTGTGAGTACAAGCGAACCACCTCCTTAGCACACTAGGTGCTCTGTATATAGATTTCCCTTTAGTTGCACCAGACCTGCCCTCACTGTAAAAAGATTTTACAGCACGTCTTCACTTGTGTACAGCACCGAAGACTTAGTCTATCCCATCACGAGCCCTCACAGGACACCCTTTCTTTCTACTCTCTAACCCTTCCTTCCCTATTCCGTCCCGATATCCCCCCTCACGGTCGTTCTTTCAATCCCCTCACTCGAATCTTGGTGTTGGTTACGGTTTATGCTACATTGAGTCCAGCAGGACTAACGGCTCCTTATTTCTTTCTCTTCCTGATACCTCCGAGGACCACCCCAGCTCCGGACCTCCCCGAAGACCCATCACCCCAGTGCAACCCCGGAGAAGACCAAGACGCCCTACATCGGAGCCTTACCTTTGTTTTTCCTACCTCCTCCTGTAATACTGACTCTAGTCTTTAAATAAAGAACCGGCATTGCCCACTATATCCGGCCTCCTTGCCTGCTTTTACAGCCCGCTGCCACCCCACGATCACAACCCCTCTTTTTCTTTAAATCCTTTCTCCCGATTATTCTGCATTGACCAGAGGGAATGCACTTAATATCCAAAGTGCTCACAGTTTAGGACGCCAGACAATCAGCACATCAAGTCCTCAATAAACTGAGAGGATCATCATATATTTTCTTGAATACATTGACCTGCTAAAAGTCCTCACAGCAGTCAAATCAATTCAACGCATTGTGTGGTCGGGTTCTACTTTATTTTTCTCTCAAGAATATGCCAAAGCTACTGTGAATAGCTACAAGGAATTTCTAAATATAAGACCCGATCTACGTTCTGTGGGAGACCGATATGGACTTTTTCATCCCTGCCTTTTGAAGGTTACCTACAAGAATAAAACCAAAATATATGAGCATACTGTCAAGTTGCAAAGCTTCCTTAATTCTTGTGGATTAGGTTGCATGGACTACTCTGGAGATTCATCATCCCAGAACATTTTAATGTTAACAGTCCTTTATTGAAGCTTTTCTCTTTCTCCTGCATTATCACAATAATACTTTATTATATGGTTGTCTAGATTATAATGGTTTGTTATGATGCTTTCTGATTTTCTTTTTTTAGCTGCGACTCCTTGATATAATACTTGCCTTTTTTCTGTTTTTGCAGGTTTTCTTTTTTTTTCTTCTTTGATATATGTGCTTGCCTCGTTTCCTCGTCTTATGTGATCGATTCTTCCTCGCCCTTTGTTTGGTTGCATTTGGGTGTGTCATCTGTTCCATGATGTTTCACCCCGACCCTTGTATTGTATTTTTAGTTACGTTTAACTTCACTTACCCTTATATTCTCTTTTCTTCTTTCTTGTCTTTTTCATCTTTCTCATACTCCATCTCTGTCTTCTTCATCTACCCACTGTGTTACATTTGTATCTGCATTCTTTTCCACTATTTGTTATGTACTGTTTTGTTAATTCATTCCACAGTTGTATTGTTATATTGGTTTTTTTAGTGGCTTGATGGCTTCTTTAGATTGGTGTAGTCTATTTTTTCCTGAATCATTCCTATGTCATTGAAAATTGTCTCTTGGAATGTCAGGGGTTTAAACTCTCCCATCAAAGGACAATGGGTTTTAATGCATTCGGCTAAATTAGAGGTTGATATAACCCTCATAGAGGAATCTCATCTTACGGTAAATTAATCTTTAAAGTTGAAGAGGGGATGGATGGGGGAGGTCTTTTTCACACCAGGGGATGGTAAACGAAATGGAGTCTTAACCCTTTGTCGTAAGTCACTTTCTATTAAATTAATCTCTCAGAGCTCTGATGAAGAGGGGAGATGGCTGTATACAAAATTGATGTTCGGGAATGCTCCGGTTTCTTTACTCAACGTTTATGCTTCCACCGCTGGGAATTCATCTTTTTGGACATCCCTTGCTCAACGAATCTCACACTGCATTGAAGATAATTTTATCCTGGCTGGTGATTGCAACCAAGTTGTTGATCCCTTCATTGATCATAACTCGATGGCCTCCTTTGTTTCACATAAGGCACATAAGCTTTTAGTTCAAACTATTCAGCATTACGAGTTTATTGATGCTTGGAAACTCTATAACCCACCACAAGAGAATACACTTATTATTCTCCGGCCCACCAAACTCAATCACGAATAGATAAATTTTTTTAATATCTCACAACATATCCCAATTCCTAAGCGACATGGATATTGGCTCTATTCCAATATCCGATCATGCCCCAACCTCTATTCAATTGGATATCTTGCAAAAACCTGATACACCTAGGAAATGGCATTTTAACCCCTTCCATGCGTCTGCGATTCCCCTGGTGTGCTGTAAACAACACGAACAGGGGCGGGCCGTGACGAACCCCAGCCGTCATCAGCACACGAGCACCGTAGTGCATGACGGCTGGGGTTCGTCATCAGCATGGAAGGGGTTAATGATGCTCTCCTCTTAGACCCAAAGTTTACCTCCTCTTTTGCTTCCTTTATCAATGAATATTGTTTGTTTAATAAAACAGATGCTCTTTCTTTTCCTGTTACTTGGGATGCCTTTAAGAGAGCTGCTAGAGACTTTTTATTGGTTTTGTCTCTAAAAAAGGTAAAACTACACACCAACTTACCATTGATCTTTTAATTAAGATAAAGAGACTGGAGCATTCTTATTTCTCTTCCAAGCCGAAAGAATGTTTATCTGAACTTGTGAGTGCCAAGTTTCAATTTATCAAGGTATTGAAAGATAATGCCTCAACTTACTTATTGAAAGCTAGTGCAAAATGTTATGGTCGCCAGAACAAGCCTGGGAAAATATTACCCATTAATTTGAAAGTTAAACAAAATAAGCTTAATATAGAGTCAATTATGGCTGAACAACAAGCGCTGAAATTTAAAGATACTGAAATTTCAAATGAATTGCTTACTTATCATAAAACATTATATATGTCAGAGAATTCCCCTTCAAAACTTCACATTTCCGAGTTTTTCTCTGACATTCGGCATCCCTCTAATATTGTTAGATCTCACCTCCTTAGAGTCTGATTTATCGCAGAAAAAACTCATGGCTGATTTGCAGACTCTCAAAAAAGATGAAGCCACTGGTCCACATGGCTTCACTGTTGAGTTTTTTTTGCATTTCGCACAGTTGCTCCTACCCAAATTGCACACTCTCTTAGACTTCTACTTACACTCGGGTGGATCCTCTGGTTCTTTTTCAGATGCCCTAATTTACCTTATTCCTAACGAAGAGAAGGACTTACGATACTGTAAGAACGATAGACCCATTTCATTAGTAAACATTGACTACAAATGTTTCTCTAAAGCTTTGGCCATGCATTTGGAATCCCACTTACCCCATTTACTAGATGCAGAACAATCTGGATTCGTTAAAGGCAGCCTTGTCACTGATAACACCCAATTATTTTTTTATATATTATCTAAATCTTCCCAACTACTCCAATCCTTGGCAGCTGTAGCATTAGATGCGGAAAAAGCGTTTGACCGAGTGAATGGCCATATCTTTTTCACACACTTAATTGGTCTGGTTTTGGGCCAAACATTATATCCCTATTCTCGATTCTCTACTCGCAACCACGGGTGGCTGAGTGTTTAAATGGTACTATATCCTCTTACTTGAATTCTGACGGAGGTGTTAGACAGGTCTGTCCATTAGCCCCTTTTCTTTTTAACCTAGCCTTAGTACCTTTTTTTCTAGAATTCGTCAAAACCAAGCTATACGTGGATTTGATATCAAAGCATCATATTAAATTGGCAGCAAACGCTGACAATGTATTATTATTTATCTCACAACCCCAATCCTCTATCCTAGCTTTCTTACAAGAAGTTATCCGGATATAAACTTAACAGGTACAAAGGTGAACTATTACCTTTAACTAAATACACTGATTTTGCTGCCTCCAACTTTACATGGAATTCTAACTATATACAACATTTGGGTTTATACTTCACCTCTTCTTTCCCAGCAACACTTTCTTTATGTGTGGATAAATGTATTCAAATAATCTCCGCACTGACTGCTAAATGGCACCCTTTATATTTATCTTGATGGGGCCATTTAGATACTACAAAGAGGATGATAGTATTCTGTACAGTTTCCAATATTCCAATACCCATTCCCTCAACATTTTTAAAGAAAATTAATTCTGTGTTATCTTCTTTTTTATGGAATAACAGAAGATCTCACATTTCATTATCAAAATTGACATGACCAAAATCAGAATTTCCAGTCATACCAAAAATTGTTTTTACTTGTCAATCTTCCAGGTGGCTCTCTGAGTCTCTTTTGGATTGTCCTCTGTGGGTGAATCTTGAGCATTCTTTTATCACTTCTTACTCATTTCAAGAATATTTATCCTTCACCCGCACTTGCGGGGTCGGTGGGGGCGGTACTGTTCTACCGCTCTCCCCAACTTAACATGCTGAGACAGCGGACGTGCAGTGAACGCGGGCAGCGGGCGCGCCTAAAGCAAGCCCGTCTGCGCCTGTCCACGCCTGGATGTCGCCAGACATGCTGCCAGTTCTGCCAGAGGTAAGCTAACTTACTCCTGTGGAGACCTTCAGGCTATTAGGAAACTGGTGAGCCTCTGCAGCCACCCACCATGAAATTTGCCTAACGGCCCATTCTGCTGTAAAGGCTGTAGCTTCAGTTCCTGGGCCATCACATCACCTCTTATTTCCCCTTCCCCTTCCAGGCATAGTATTAAACTCCTTAGCCTTAATTGTCACTCCTTAGCTAAGCACTTTTTTTATGTCTACGATCTGCTGCAGGTTTAATCTCCGGATGTTCTTTTTCTAATGGAGACTTAGCTTTCAGTTTACATAGTGGCTGAGCCAGGTTTGGCGCTTCCCCAGGGCTTCAGCATTGCGACTCTTAATAGAGAGTAGAGAGAGGGCAGTATCGCAGTTGTTTTTAAATCCTGCTACACCTGCACCTTTGTCAAAGAGACTTTGGTTGGCTGTGAGTGCGCGCGTTTTGGGATTTCTTTTAGCGCTAGCTATACCATGTCCGGGTTACTCGTGTACCGCCCGCCAGGGCCGTCTAAAGAGTTTAGGGCAGCACTCATTGATACAGTTAGTTCCTTGGCAATGAGAGCTGCCAACTTCAGCGTTATTGGTGACTTGAACCTGCATCTAGACAGCCCTCATGACTCAATTGGTCCTAGGTCACACCCACACCGCTGGCCATTTTCTTGACCCAGTTTTTTCAAACCTTACCTCCACACAGTCAACACTCCTATCCCGGTGTGCTGGTCCGACCATTATCTGATACCCATGACACTTTGGGGGGTAGACAAAGATCTATCTGACTGGATCCTTCAGCCTCTAAACACACTTATTCCTGCTAAGTAGTCTAAGAGCCTGTTATGGCAGGGTTTTTGGCTCTATTTAGCAGTGATATAGACTTTAATCTTGCTCACATCTAGGATAGGTATTCCTAGCTTGTGTTGGCCCTTTTAAGCCCTTTCTTCCAGACCTAGAAGAGGATAGCTGCTTAATATGATGATAGATCCCTTATTCTTGACTCTAATCTGTCTATTGCCTATTGGCTTTGACATACTTGACACATTGGTATGGTTTATGTAGGTATTCTGACAGAGCTAAGGGGTATTTCATCCCTTTCAGGCCTACAGGCCTAGAACTAGAGGGACTCCATCTTGATGGAGCTGAGAGGCTTTTTAGAGTAAAGGTAAAGTTTATAGTTAAAGCTGTTGTTCGCTTGGAGAGAACCGGCTCAGGCTGGCCCTTATCAAAGGAATGTATTTTTCTCCACTCCGAAGACACAACTTCAGGCTGGCCAGCTGGGAACGTGTCCTTGGTACGGGGAGGTACAAGAATTTGGTGGGCGGCAGGTTACTGGCCGTAACTTTCCATTAAAGGACAAGCTTCCATATTAGCGAGCTGCAGGAAAGGAGGAGTGTTCATTCCAGCTTGTGTGCAGTTCAGCCTGGAGCTCAGTTCAGCTTGGAGCTCAGTTCATTCCAGCTTGTGTGCAGTTCAGCCTGGAGCTCAGTTCAGCTTGGAGCTCAGTTCATTCCAGCTTGTGTGCAGTTCAGCCTGGAGCTCAGTTCAGCTTGGAGCTCAGTTCATTCCAGCTTGTGTGCAGTTCAGCCTGGAGCTCAGTTCAGCTTGGAGCTCAGTTCATTCCAGCTTGTGTGCAGTTCAGCCTGGAGCTCAGTTCAGCTTGGAGCTCAGTTCATTCCAGCTTGTGTGCAGTTCAGCCTGGAGCTCAGAACAGCTTGGAGCTCAGTACAGCTTGGAGCTCAGTTCAGCTTGGAGCTCAGTTCAGCTTGCAGAGAGAACAGGATGTCTGCTGGAGCTGCAGAATAGAGTGCAGTTCTTGAATGGAGGTGAGGGACAGAGTCTCTGAATTAAACAGAATACTCTCACCCAGTCAAGAGATCAGGGCTAGATCCAACACCGTTTTTTAGCTCACTGCACCATCCCAGTTTCAGAACCTGGCTGTATGCAAATTAGTCTGTTCCTGTCCCAGTGCATGATGGGAACAGGGCAAACCAAACTACAAAAGCCAATTCTTACACTGGGAAGGAAACAAGCTACCGGGGACCGGTTTCTGGCATTTCAGCCTCTTCGGCCCGGCTTGCTTGAATCCTGATGGTGCAATGAGCAAGGGACTCACATCTGAGTATACCCTTCCACGCTTAGGGTGGACAAAAATATTTACAACAAGGGGTGGTGAGGGACAGAGTCTCTGAATTAAACAGAATACTCTCACCCAGTCAAGAGATCAGGGCTAGATCCAACACCGTTTTTTAGCTCACTGCACCATCCCAGTTTCAGAACCTGGCTGTATGCAAATTAGTCTGTTCCTGTCCCAGTGCATGATGGGAACAGGGCAAACCAAACTACAAAAGCCAATTCTTACACTGGGAAGGAAACAAGCTACCGGGGACCGGTTTCTGGCATTTCAGCCTCTTCGGCCCGGCTTGCTTGAATCCTGATGGTGCAATGAGCAAGGGACTCACATCTGAGTATACCCTTCCACGCTTAGGGTGGACAAAAATATTTACAACAAGGGGTGGTGAGGGACAGAGTCTCTGAATTAAACAGAATACTCTCACCCAGTCAAGAGATCAGGGCTAGATCCAACACCGTTTTTTAGCTCACTGCACCATCCCAGTTTCAGAACCTGGCTGTATGCAAATTAGTCTGTTCCTGTCCCAGTGCATGATGGGAACAGGGCAAACCAAACTACAAAAGCCAATTCTTACACTGGGAAGGAAACAAGCTACCGGGGACCGGTTTCTGGCATTTCAGCCTCTTCGGCCCGGCTTGCTTGAATCCTGATGGTGCAATGAGCAAGGGACTCACATCTGAGTATACCCTTCCACGCTTAGGGTGGACAAAAATATTTACAACAAGGGGTGGTGAGGGACAGAGTCTCTGAATTAAACAGAATACTCTCACCCAGTCAAGAGATCAGGGCTAGATCCAACACCGTTTTTTAGCTCACTGCACCATCCCAGTTTCAGAACCTGGCTGTATGCAAATTAGTCTGTTCCTGTCCCAGTGCATGATGGGAACAGGGCAAACCAAACTACAAAAGCCAATTCTTACACTGGGAAGGAAACAAGCTACCGGGGACCGGTTTCTGGCATTTCAGCCTCTTCGGCCCGGATTGCTGAAGATGAGGAGAGAGAGAGAGCAGTGCAGAGAGCATCAAAGAAGGCTGTCAGCTGGAGCAACTGAACCAGAGGCGTGGTGATGTGGTGAAGGAGGGAGAGACAGAGAGAGCCCTAATCCCACCAGAGGCAGAGAGAAATCTTCCTTCTAATAGGTGAGGTAGTCTGAACTAGTACACTTTAATCTTGTTCTTATTCCCTAGGCTATCGTATGTCTAATCTTTTCCCTTTCAGCGGTGTGTTAAAAGATCCTGTTGCCCCGCAGATAAATTGTATGTCTAATCCTTTTCTTTCAGCGGTGTCTTAAAGTTACTGCTAGTTATAGAGACCCTATAGTTTTGTATATGTGTACTTTATTATTGTTACAATAAACATCCCCATTAATTAGTGAATTAGTGTGCATGAGTTTTTTTATGATAAAGCTAGCCTGGCTTCTAGCCAGTTGCCGTTGAGCCACTGATGGATCAGAAGGGAGTAGGAGCGCTTAAATCAAGAAATAACTCAATCACATAGTGTGTATATCTTTATCCCCATACAGTGAGGGTAATCTCCTTTCCTGGTAGGTATTACTGTTTGAACAGATGCTACCCCTGATCAGGTAAGTAATAGTGAGGGAGAGAGGAGACCTGCAACTAAGGGACCAAGTTAGTACACCCTCCCATAATCCTGTAAACAGCGTCTTCTGTTCCAAAGCATAGGTAACCTTTTTCTCCTAGTCAGATGTTACAGCCAGAACAGATGCTGCCCCTGATCCGGTAAGTCTGAATGAATAGGGAGAACAGGGAGCCCTTGAGCTAGGGAATTGTTGACACTAAGTAATTCGGCTATCCCATAATATTATTGTAGTAGCAGACCCTTAGTGAAGAGACATATAACTGAAGGTGTTCATAGGAATGTGGTCGTCGTTGATATACGGCGTTAATGAGAGCACTGATTGTGGTCAGTGTGTATACCCACAGGAATGTGGCTTGTGTAAGTGAGAGCACTGGGGAGGATTACCAGCGTGGAGGTTTGCCGGATTGCGAACCGTTTGGAAACAAGGGAGAGCACTGGGGCTGCAGACCCACGTGTGTAGACACGCCAGATTGTGTGTCATATCTGCCCCAGGGTAGATTAGTCTGGGTCTGAGTGGCCGCGAGACTATAAGGTATAAGTGTAGTGTAGGGCATGGATATCCTTAGTAATCAGTGAGTATTCTTAGTATCCCTATAGATTTAGTGGTGTTTCTAATAATATGAGCTTGTATATTGCGAGTTCCCCATCCTCAGGTAGGTACCCAGGTGCCTGGATAGATGGTCCTGAGGAGGGATGTGGTTACGTTCTGGCTGGGTTGGAGGGGCCCCTAGGGGCTGATCCCATCTAATCAGAAAACCCGGCCATGACAGAGCCGTAATACTAGATCCAGTTATTGGTATAATGACAAGCTCACTACTAAGCGTAAAGCATGCAAAAGGTTAGAGCGGGCATGGAGACGGGATTACGACCCGATCCTGAAGGGGTGCTAACAGGCAGCCATCAAGAATTATCACAGGGCTATCCAGATGAAACGGGCAGCTTACTTTGCGGACGAAATCAGGAGCAGTAGTAACCCCGGTAAAAGTATTTTCTCTATACTTAAAGATCTTAAATTGTCTGGGGTATCTACAGCGCCTCTGATATCGTCGGATCAGCAATGTGAGGTTCTCACCACCTTCTTTGTTAAGAAGGTAGAGAACATTTATAAGACCTTTCCTCATTCTTTAACATGTCCAGGTCCTGTTCTCAGACTCTTTTCTACTCACACTCTCGCTGTCTTCCCATCGATCTCCCAGGATGAGCTGCACATGCTATGTAGCAAGGTGAAATCGGACTCTCCTGCTGACCCCCTTAAGCCTGCACAATTTATGAAATTTCTACCTGTGCTCCTAACACCTCTGTGTCAGGTGATCAAAATGTCCCTGTCCATGGCAGTCATCCCTAGGACCTTGAAGCAAGCAAGGGTGGTACCCCTGCTAAAACAAACCACCTTGGACACAGCCAAACCAGAGAACTTCCGCCCCATATCTCTACGGCCGTGGGTATCCAAGATCTCTGGGCCTACATTAATTCCATCTTGACAGGATTCCTGGAAAATAACAACATACTAGACCCCTCTCAGAATGGCTTTTGCCCGGGTCACAGCACGAAGTCCGCTCTCCTAGCTGTGACCGAACATCTGAGAGTAGCACTAGATGCTGGACGCACTTCCGCGCTGATTTTATTAGATCTCATTGCCACGTTTGACACGGTCTTCCACCAGATCCTGCTGCAAAGGTTGAGAAGGCGGGCATTGTGGGCTCTGCCCTGGATTGGTTCACCTCTTTTCTTTCCGAGAGAACCTTCCAGGTGACGGACCCCCCTAATGCCTCCCTGATTCATACTATGAAACAAGGGTGCCACAGGGCTCAGCACTGAGCCCAACGGTATTCAACCTGTATGTCCAACTGTTAGCAGCTGTGGCCAGGAGCAGAGGGCTTACAGTATTATCATATGCTGATGATACACAGTTGGTAGCAGCACTCTATGACTGTTCCATGCAGGCCACTCGCAAGTTTCGGAGCGATCTTGCAGCTATTGCTGAGTGGATGACTGCCAACTGCCTTCACCTTAATGCCAGCAAGTCTGAGGTTTCGCTGGTTGGGAGAGACTAAGAGTTGTGTTGTGAATGCTGGTCGCCTGCAACCCTGGGCTGCCCACCCACCCCCAAACAGGTGGTAAAACTTTAGGTGCCTGGGTTGACTCGGCCCTCAGTTTTCAGGTCCAAACCAAGGAAGTGGCAGGGACCTGTTTTGGAATATTGCGGGGGCTCAAACCGCTGCTGTTTTTTTTTTTTATCCTTCCATCAGGCAAGATATCATTCAGGCCTTCATTATGTCTAGACTGAACTATGCCAGCTTGCTCTAGCTAGGGACTAACAAGACATAAATGCTGTGATTGCAGAGGGTCGAAAACGCAGCTGATAGAACTCTCCTTGGCCTTCCTAGAACTTGTTCTACGACTAACACCATCCGCCGACTAAACTGGTTGCCGGTGGCTAGACGCGTAGAGTTTAAGTCCCTTTGCATTGCCTTCAAAATTATGAATCTCTCCTCTCCTGGCATCCTGGCCAACCTGCTCTTACCTTATACACCCACTTGCCAACTCCGCTCTATGGGTCAGCATCTGGCAGTTGTTCCCAAGGTGAGGAGGGTGCGTTCTGTTGGACGCTCTTTCCGCACCTTGGTAGCTAAACTCTGGAACTCTCTTCCTATGCACATCCACAGCATACAACGCAGACACGCCCACAAGGGACTACTTTGCTGGCACGGTTCTTTTACCTTTTAAATGTATATAGTGGGCGTCTGCATAGCCTATGCCCTTCTGCTGCAACTGCCCTTTCCAACGCTGTATGGGGTGTTGTGATTGGTGCTGTGGTTCCTGAGATTACCCGCCTCAAAGGTTTGGGCGCTCTCTTTATTATATTAGTATGGATAACATAACACAACATAACCCTAAATCCATATCTACTCCCATACTTAAATACACATGCAAAAGTATGGATCCTAATGCATTGATATCACCCACAGATCTAGACTCCTTTCTTGGATCCACATTATGGCACAACAAGATGTTACTGATGTGAGGCAAACCTTTGTACTGGAGATCCTGGAGACGGAAGGGCTTAGTGGGCGTATATCAGCTTTTTGTACAAGATGAAGTCATGCCTTTTATACAAGCTAGCCGACTTTTCAACCTTCTTACCTCCTTTCAGTCTGAATACAATCATCTAAAGCAAACTCTTTGGACTGCTCATGCTCAATTTCCAGCCCCTAATGCTAGTTCCTCTTCTTCTGTGAGTAGGTTGCATACTCTTCTTCACACATATCCCAAGGCTTCTAATATTTATACGTTTTTACGTACCCCACTTAACGTTATAGATAAAACTAAAGTAGAGCTCTCCTGGGAGCATAATTTTCAAGTGTGTAGGTCAACTTCCCAATGGAATAAGATATGTACTAAAATCAGGAAATCCTCCAGAGCAGCAAATGCCATGCAAACGCTCTTTTTATTTATAATAGACTCCTGCCTTGCCTGGTAACGTTAAGCAAAAGACACGTTGACCTTTTGGATACCTGTTGGACGTGTACCTCCCCCCTGGTTGATTTAACTCATTTACTTTTTACATGCCCGCATGTTCATAAATTCTGGAAGAGTGTTTGGTCTCAGATTAATTTAATCTTTGCTTCCAAAATCCCCTTTTCTGTCACACATTTATTTTTTGTCAGTTTATCTTCAGCCTTGATTAACTGTAATTCTAATACAAAGATTATAGACCTTCTGATAGCAGTTGCTTTCCAGCAAATAACCAAAAATTGGAAAGATTTCCCCAAATTATCTTATCAAGCTTGGTGGTACGCCATCTGTCATAACCATAGACTGGAGACAGCTTTTGTACACTCTATTCATATGGCTTAGAATCGTTTGAACTTATGGTCACCTGTCACATTGTTTATGGATGCTAATGCCAACCTCTCCTTCCCCTCAACCCCGATTCAACAAAAAGTCTTCAAACTTCTATGACTTTCCACATGTTAGTTTTATACCAATCTGTTCATATTAACATAATTATTGTATTCTCTGTATGAAATGCATTACCTCTCTGTACACACCAAATTAAATCTCATGTTGTTTCTTTGTTAATCCTTTTCTCATGTCATGTTAATCTTATACTTACAACCAACTATTTTGTTGTTTATATGTTAAACTTAATTCATGAGTATACTTATTGCTTGACTATATTATGTACCTTTATCCTAATTCTTTTCAATAAACTTACTTCTGAACTAAAAAGAAAGATGCGCCTCCCAAGGACGCAGAGAAGACTTCAGAAGCAGCTTAAAAAACTGTTTCTTACGGTGAAACAGGAAAAGGCATGTTAGCTGCATATTAGAAAGAGGCAAATCCTTTATAACAGAGAGATCCCAGACGTTAATCCAATAACAATATAGATATGGCAGACAAATCTCAGACAATACAGACATTTGGTGAACACCTACAGAGTGAAGAATGGCAAATGTTTTCTTGTTGTATAGTGTTAAAAGATGCTTATCGATTACTACAGAATGAGATGAGACAAATCTCCAGCAACTAGAAAGAGATGCAGGCAAATGATATACAGAGTGATATGTAAACAAAGGTCTGGCAATCTCAAAACGAGGCCCATTCATAAAGGCATTTAAATTACATGAATGGAAGTGACAGTAGCAAAATCCGCAATAAATATAAAGTGTTAGAATCCAAAGGCCAAAAAATTACGAAGTGATACTAGCAAATACCCCAATAACTGCATATTGTTGGCAAATCTCATATAACTGTAGAGTGGAAGGGTATTTAAAAGCTCCAGAGAAATGTTAGACAAATAACTTGAATTATAGTACATTTTATACAGAAATATCCTATCATTTCAAAGTAATGAGAAATTAAACTTTGTTATGTAAGTACAGTCAAAGCCCATGCCACTACATCATGATAACTGACACTTTTCCCTATGTTCTTATCAATCTTTAGAACACCCCCATATGACAAGGTAATTGCAGTCAATAGACACCATGTCAGTATAAACTAATTACAAATACTCCATAACTCAAATACACTTACAAATACTTTACACCAGCACCATAGTTGCATACAAACACCTGATTATTACGACTATCCTATAATCAAGTACCAAATAATCACAGATTATTTACAGTTAAAAAACCTAATCTGAAGATAGTTATAAATGCCATTTTATAATAATAATTTTCATTACTAAAACTGAATAATGAAAATACAGTACAGCTGTAGAGGTATTACAGTCAAAAACGATAGTTATAAAGTAACTTTAAAAATACACAAGGTACCATAACAGGCAAGCACCAAACCATTACAAAGAAATGTATTCCATCAATAAGGAGACATATGAGAAAGATTACTGATTATATAGTAGGAATAGGAAAATTCCTGATTATAACATAGCAGTAGCACAAGCAGGCTCAAAATGACAGAGCACTGTTTGGCCAAGGCTGAAATAAAGCAGAGCACATGCATATTTTAAATAGTAAAAGAGTAAGACCAGACACATGTCTGCACAATAGGAGGTAGGTAAGCAGCCAGTAAAACATTGTGATATCAAGTAAATTTTAAACAGCTGCAGAATGACTCTAACTTTGTATGCTTTTTCTTTTAGACAAAACAGACATATGTATAATAACACACAAAAGCTGTATAACTGACGATTAAATGAAAATATTTTCAAACACGGGAGAAACATTAGAGATGCAAAATCACATATACAAATATAATAGTGAATATCCAATTTTTGCAAAGTACAGCACAATGGGCCTGATTCATAAAGGTAAACTTACACTTCTGTGTAAGTTTAATACTTTTCGATATTCGCTAAGGTAAACTTAGACCAAAAGTCTAACTTTACTACTTTACGGTATTCATAAAGGTAAGTTGTTACTAGAAAAGTTAGGGGCATATTTACAAGGGCTTTAGCTCCGCTTTTTTAGCTTACAAAGCGGAGATAAAACGAGCGCCCTATTTACAAGAGGGTGCTAAAATGCATAATCGCATGTTAGCACCTTTTTTCCCAATGCCTACCTTTGCATCTCTAATGAGATGCAAAGTGGGCGTCACTGGGCGTACCCCAGATGGACTACCTTGTAAATATCGCTGACGTTTACAACGCAATATTTACAAGGCAGCCACATGATTTTAGCACACATAAAATTTTGGCAAAAAATCTAACATCTGCTAAAGTCCTGACTTAGCCATCCCTAACAGAGGGGTTGGATTATGCTGATAAGACCCTGTTATGTTATGTTATTTCCATTTTTAAAGCGCACAGCTGCCCCAGCAAAGGGGCGTCCCGGCGCTGTGTCTGGAAAAGAAACACAACTCAGTCAGGGCGAGAAAAGAAACCAAGCGGAGAAACCCTAAGAGCCAATGGGAAAGATGAAGGTCTTAACGGCTCTCCTAAATACCAGTAACTCATCCAGGGCGCGAATATGGGCAGGAAGAGAGTTCCACAGCTTGGGTGCCAACACTCTAAAAGAACGACCACCTGCTCTGCTTCTCTTAAAACGTGGAACAACGGCCAAATTTTGCCCAAATGACCTCAGCTGCCAAGGAGGAGCATCAGGAGTAATAAGATGCTCCAGTATCTGAGGCGAAGATTGTTTCAGAATTTTAAAAGATAGACATAAATTCTTGAATTCAATCCTCTGAATCAGGGGTAGCCAGTGAAGCTTACAGATAGTTTCTTTTGCCGAACAAAATCTAGGAAGGCCTACCAGAGCCCTGGCAGCCGCGTTCTGAACGCGCTGCAACCTGGTAATTTCCGCCTGGTTAACTCCGAGCAAAAGGGAGCTCGCATAATCGAGTCTAGATAGTATAGCAGCCTGAATTATCAGCTGTCAAGTTGGGGCGTCAAAAAATTTCAGAATCGGCCTAAGTCCGCGTAAGATCCCAAAGCAGGTGGCTGCTACTTTTTTTGTATGGATGGAAAAGCTAAGAGAGGGGTCTAGCCACCCCCCCAGATTTTTCACCTCAGCTGCCGGAGTGGGGATGGGGCCCAGTTCTAACGGCCACCATTTGTCGCCCCAAAGATTGCTCTGCTTGCCCACGATCAAGACCTCGGTCTTTTTAGCGTTAAGCTGTAAGCAATTGGCTGTCATCCATCCAGCCACTGCACTGAGACCCTCACGAAATCTGGTAGCCTCAGGGTCTGAATCCCCACTAAGTGCGACCGCCAGCTGCGTGTCGTCAGCGTAGGAGACCATAGTCAGGTCCCAACGCTTCACGACAGCAGCCAGCGGCTGCACATAAAGATTAAACAACGTGGGGCTAAGTGCCGAACCCTGCGGGACTCCCTGCTCAATGGTATAGGGTTTCGACTCGAATGGTGGAGTAGCAACCCTAAAGGTGCGATCAGTAAGAAACGACCGAAACCAGTCAAGTGCCACACCATTGACACCTGCTACTCCCAGACGCTGCAAAAGTATTGCGTGCGATACAGTGTCGAACGCGGCACTGAGGTCGAGTAATACCAGTGCCGCAGTTTGACCCGAGTCCAACATGGAGCGCAGATGTTCTGTAATGGAGAGAAGTGCGGTCTCGGTACTGTGTCCAGCACGAAAACCATTCTGCGAAGGGTCCAGAATGTTAGCGGACTGAAGATGGTTAGACAGAATGCCATTAACATGGCCTTCTGCTACCTTCATGACCCAAGGGAGAAGGGAGATGGGTCAATAGTTCTCCAGTTTGAGAGGGTCCAGTGCAGGTTTTTTCAAGATGGGAGTGACATAAGCTTGTTTCCATTTGGGAGGAATTATGCCCGAGGAAAAAGATAGATTTATAAGTTGGCGTATAGGGGGTAGGCATAGTGAAGCTAGTTCTTTAAATTGTGCTGGTCTAAGGGGATCTGCAGATGACCCAGATTTGACTTTGGCTACCAACTTGTCAAACTCCACCTCCGATAAGTCAGGGAGTGTGGATAGGGCCAAGTTAGCACTAGGAATGGAGCACTGATCCTCCATTGTCTAACTAGTACTAGGAAAAGAGCGATAAATATTAGACACTTTTTCCACGAAGAAGGCCGCAAGATCTTCACAATGTGAAAGTGAACAGATCTCAGCCACAGGTACTCTGTTGGCTGTAAGATCTTTTAACACTTTGAAGATCAACTTCGTGGGATTAGAGCTAATATTAAATTCATGAGAGTAGTAGGCTGCCCGCGCCCTACAAATAGCTCTATGATAGCTCTTAACGTTTGCTAAATAATACGTTTTTTGCCCAGCCTCATAGGTCTTACGCCAAGCTCTTTCTGCTTGCTTACACGTTATCTTTAAAAGCCGAAGAGAGTCATTATACCAAGGGCTAGGCTCTAACAAGCGACTCTTGCTCCAAGCTGCAGGAATCAAGGAGTCAAGGGCTTTAGTGACCCATTCACAAAAAAGGTCGTAGCCAGACTCAACACCCTCAAAAGAGCCTAACGGAAAACCACCGAGAAGATGATGAAAATCAGCTAATTTAAATTTCTTCCAGGGACGCCTAAAAATGACTCTATCTGATACTTTAAAAGGACGATCCTTGATCGTAACATGAAGCTCTATCAGATGATGATCAGTCCAAGCTATAGGTCTTGGCAGGAGGACCTTAGCCATAGTCAACTTTGTGAATATCGGGTCCAGAATATGTCCCCCCACCCCTGTGAGTAGGGTGAGTGACCAACTGGGGAAGCTGGAGTTTCTCCAGGTCCGCGAGAATGCTACTAATCGCTGGGGTGTGGGGAGTGTCGAAATGAAGATTTAAGTCCCGGATAATGCTAAAATTAGCCGACCCCAGTGCAAGAGAACTTACAAATTCTGGGAGAGCTTTCCTAAAAGACACATCACTACCTGGTGGTCTATAGATCAGCAAACCAGACATAGTGAAATGATGGCTGATCGTGATGCAAAAATATGCACTTTCACAGCCAGCTATGTCCAGAATTTTCCAGGTACAGGGGTAGCATGATTTAATTGCCATAGCAATCCCCCCTCCCCTTGAGTTTCGATTGTGCGTGAAAATAGAATATTCCGAGGGGAATGCTAAATTTGGCACAGCCATGACCTCATCATGCAACCATGTCTCGGTCATGAAGAAAATATCGGGTGTCTCATCAGATAGCAAGTCTAAAATGGCCTGATGATGCTTGGTCAGAGATCTGACATTAAGATGCCAGATTTTTAAGTCACAAGGGGACAGAGATTATAGGAGGGGCGACTACCGGGGCGTCACCCAAAGAAGGAAGCACCGTATGAGCTGAGATGGGAATACAACGAGGAAGTGACAGCTTACCACAAGGGCACAGGAAAGGGCCACAAAGTGGATCAAGGGGTGCATGTTTACAAGGTATAGAGAGGCTCCGTAGCCTAAGGAGGTCCGCCCTAGAGTACATGCCTACCGTCGAAGAAATGTACATAGTCTCTGGCGCCCGGCGCTTCCTTAGCGCTGACGGGCGCAGACGGGCAGGACTCTGGCACGACTCAGGTGCGATGAAGGCGCGCCCACTGCGCGCTACCGCTGCGCGCTAGGCAGACTGGTTTAAGTAGGCTGACCGCGTGGCTACCGGAGCACTAGAGCGCTCAAAATGGCGCCCAAGAAACGTCCCCTCTACTAGCAAGATGTCGGCCGATTCTCGCAAAAATCGGAAGCCCCAGGTCCGGACCCGCTAAAGCAGCGGTGATCAAACGATTATAGTGCGGGTAAGTGGGAGAATGCCAAGTACATAAAATCAGGAGATACAGAAATAAAAATGAACCAAAATACAAAAACAGGTAATTTAAAATACAAAGCGCGCCTACAGCACAGCGCTAGGAACGCAAGAGTCCTGAAATGCTCTGAGGAGCTAGGGTACCTTGTCCAGTGGGTCGTATCAGCAAGGTTATCGCCCTTTTGCAGGGAACATCGCTATAAAACCAGTGATGTTCCCTGCAAAACGGCGATGACCTCGCTATCTCTGGAATTTTTATCGCCCTGGAGTAACGCGTTGTTAACAACGCGCTACCAGGGCGATAAATGGCAGAGAAAGCCTGCGATAATAACATTATCGCTAAGCGCGGCCAGCGATGATTATCGCTGGCCTTTGTTAATATGCCCCTTAGACTTTTGATCTAAGTGTACCTTTGTGAATCGGGCCCTGTATCGCTAAATAGTGCTCTAAATACATCCACAAGAGCTATACTATAAAGTGACTAGAATAAAATACTGCAGTACTGCAATAAAATAACAAATACCAATGAAATTGAAAGTTTCTAAAAATTGGAAATCGAATCTGCAAAGGAGTAATTATAGATACATACTTTATAATGATCAACGCAGGCCCAAAAACTCATAAGAATTTTACCATACCTGCATGTCTAGTGAATCGAATATGGCTGAGATACCCGCCACCCCCTCTCAACACAATCCCCAAGAATGGGAAGACGGAAACGGTTCTGAACTTTTGGAAGGCGGGAGGGAGTTACCCTCCCGGCTGTATTTATTAAAATATGAAACAAAATTAAAACATTAAAATAACAGTTTCATATCATGTACAATTTCATTTACACATTACGATGTTCTTGGCTGACCTTAACACATCTCTAATACAAAGGTTCTCCTAGCCGATACTAAACATCCTGCAAATGCATTTCTCAAAATTGAAATTGTACATCCTAACATTACGGGCCAACGGCAAGGTCGTAACCGGTGTCAGATCCCTAATACCAGAACTCCCCCCTCACTTGTGAGGGGCGGTCGCACAGAGGACTGTACCTCTGTGCCCACTTCCAATTTCCCTTGTCTTAGCGGGGGCCCCTGTTAACTCGACGCCATCTTAGTGGTCGTCCGAGGACTCGTGTGAGGTGTCTAGAAGGTAGCGTAGACCCCCCTCCCACCCCACACAACTTACCACATCTGCCGTCGCAGATGTCCTGGCCCCGGGAAATTCCCAGGAGGGGCCCGCAGCCCCTCCTCCCCAGGGAGGGGCCTATGGCCGCCTTCCCTTTCGGCGTCCCCATCATTAGAAGGGGACCGCCTCCCCGTTTGAGGGGCCAATGGCCGCCTCCCCCCGGGCGCTCCCATCCATAATGGGTGACGCCCCACCTCTAGGGATCTTCCAATTACTGCTCACCGATCATGACCTTACCGCCCGACCAAAATAAATACGACAATCTAAGACTAAAGAGGAGAAAAGACAATTATACTTAAGCAATTCAAAGTATAACCTCTACTGAACATCACTGTTCAACTCTGGTGCAACTACTTTGCTGAATAAAACATGCTGAAAAAGAAAAATTATCAACTTTATTACATACCAAATTACCAACTTTTATTCAGAACAACCTGTAAGAGAAACAATATCACGTCACACGACTTTATTCAAACAAATCGCTGTCATCAGGGGCTGGTGGGCGGGTCAAAATTGGCTCTTCGTTCCGTCTCGAGCTCACGTGCAACGGGGAGGTGCAGCTTCAGAGCACAGGATCAAGAGGATGCTTCCTTGGCTTGTCGCTCCTTTTATCCTTCTTCGGGCGGGCGTGGACCCACCTCCAATCCACCTCCGGGGCGTGGCTAGCGGTGTCGGTGTCTAGGACAACCCTCTCTTGGGCGGGAAAAGGCGCGCCCCGGCTACGCCGCTTTGGGCATACCAGCCGAGACTCGCCTCCCGCCCAAAATGGCTTCCCGGGGGGATCGGGGTACTCCACCATACGTTCGGGGGGACCGAGTGGTCGCCCCTTTCCATATGGCTGAGATACCCGCCACCCCCTCTCAACACAATCCCCAAGAATGGGAAGACGGAAACGGTTCTGAACTTTTGGAAGGCGGGAGGGAGTTACCCTCCCGGCCGTATTTATTAAAATATGAAACAAAATTAAAACATTAAAATAACAGTTTCATATCATGTACAATTTCATTTACACATTACGATGTTCTTGGCTGACCTTAACACATCTCTAATACAAAGGTTCTCCTAGCCGATACTAAACATCCTGCAAATGCATTTCTCAAAATTGAAATTGTACATCCTAACATTACGGGCCAACGGCAAGGTCGTAACCGGTGTCAGATCCCTAATACCAGAACTCCCCCCTCACTTGTGAGGGGCGGTCGCACAGAGGACTGTACCTCTGTGCCTACTTCCAATTTCCCTTGTCTTAGCGGGGGCCCCTGTTAACTCGACGCCATCTTAGTGGTCGTCCGAGGACTCGTGTGAGGTGTCTAGAAGGTAGCGTAGACCCCCCTCCCACCCCACACAACTTACCACATCTGCCGTCGCAGATGTCCTGGCCCCGGGAAATTCCCAGGAGGGGCCCTCCTCCCCTCCTCCCCAGGGAGGGGCCTATGGCCGCCTTCCCTTTCGGCGTCCCCATCCTTAGAAGGGGACCGCCTCCCCGTTTGAGGGGCCAATGGCCGCCTCCCCCCTGGCACTCCCATCCATAATGGGTGACGCCCCACCTCTAGGGATCTTCCAATTACTGCTCACCGATCATGACCTTACCGCCACAGGCCGGATAGTTGACCGGCTATCCGGACCCCCCACAAAAACTCCTACTTAAAGGTCATGGCTGCAAACTCTTTAACCAAGCTACGAGGTCTCCTATGAGTAAAGTATTCCCCACCCGGGACAAATGGACCCCATCCTCTAGATACATATGGTCCCCCCTGATACATCCATGAGGAATAGAATGCAATGTACTTGTACGGAACAATCTACCAAGTTTGTTATTCACTTTCTTCACCGAATGATTTACAGCAGACACAGAATTAGCCCCCCGCCACACCTTCCGTGGAATCATATGGGACCATGCAATCATGCACCCCGGAACCCTTCTCGCCAACCAACTTACTGTGGATAGTATCAACTCGAGAAGTACTCGTCGACCAGTGGTCACCAAATCATTGCCCCCAAGATGCACTATGATTACAGATGGCGGTGACCTTGTCCGCCCTAACAAACCCTCCATAAAAGTTTGGAACTGGTCAATACAGAGCCCTCCCCTTCCGTAGAAGGTCACCCTGTACCCGTATTCCCCAGCCATGTGAATCATGTCACCTGCTTTGAATACGTCTGCGGCACGCCTCACGTATGAGTGGCCCACGACCCACACCACTCTTTCCTCAGCCGGTGATCTTTGACCGCTGGTTCCCAGGTGTCGGGTCGACTGCACAGTCCGCCCCGCCTCGTAAGCTCGCAAAACTGTAAACCAAACAAAAAACAAGAAGCGTGAGTGCATGACATTAGCTTCACAACATGTGCAACCGCACATACCTTTTATAACAATTCGAGGACCAACGCCCCAACTGTTTCACTTTTTCCACACTCAGACCCCTTGCTGTAGGCTCTGTAGCAGCCCCTATCCGGAAGGAATGGGTCCCAAACTCGCACGGGTTCAAGCCCGCAGCTGCGATTGCCATTGTAAGCACCCGCTGGAACTGAAACCTAGTCAGTGGGGTGGCGTCGGCGTGCCTCAGCAAGCTTCCCCCCCATGATGCCGCCCTCTGCGCCAAATACTCCTCAACGCATGCTACCGGGCACATGGGAGATCCCGGAATCCGTGGACTACTACGCTGTCCCCGATCGCTCCCTGATCGGTCTTGGACCTGGCAAATGAGACTACCATTGTCTCCCCCTTACTTTGAATGTGCTCTCGGCACAGACCTCCCCCCGTATCCTGCTTGTTCCTTGCTACCAGTTCGCTTACCCGCATAGCCCCATGGAATGCTAATGCAAAAGCGGCCCGGAATAGCACTGTCTCTGATTGAGATGAACATGTCGCAGGGAGTACGGACAGTAACAGGGCCAACCTTTCCAGACCTATCGGGTACCTCTCATCCACTCTGCGACCCTCAAGGCGTTGCCACCCACGCAGCGCTTTTTGTACCAGAAAAGACGCTGTGGGGTCCTGGATGCCATGAGCCCGTGCCATGAAAGAAATGGCGGCCCGGTGCCTATTGGTCGTAGCCACTGATTTGCCTGCCTGATGTAATGATAACAGAAATTTCAGGACATACTCCTCTTGGCCCCAAAGCTCCCCCCTAGCTGAACCCAAAAAGGACCAATAGGAACGGAACGCCCCTTCATATGCCTTCCTTGTCCTGGGTGCTAGACTCTCTCCCACGAGGTCTTGTAGTCCGGGGCACCGAGAGACCAGAGAGCTTCGGGAAATGGTGCCGCCACCGGGTCCGCTGTGGGCAGAAAACCCCAGAAGGCCTGCATACGGGAACGAGAAAGCGCATCAGCTGCCTGATTTAACACCCCTGGCACATGTCTTGCCCTAAAGTGGACGCTTAGTCTCATACACAGCAGGACAATTTCCTTCAGCAATCTCAAGATCCATTTGCAGCGGGCTACCTGACTATTGATACACTCAACCACGGTCATATTATCAGACCAGAACACCACAGAGGGATCACGAAACCCCTCAGGCCATGTTTTTAAGGCCACCAGAATAGGGAACAGTTCGAGAAACCCAATGTTACCTGTGAGCCCACTCTCGTGCCACCATGCCGGCCATGTTCGTGCTGACCAATGATTACCAAATATGGCGCCAAAACCCACACTCCCTGCCGAGTCCGTCCACAACCCCAGCTCCTCGGAGGAAACCGCTGGTTTGTTCCACACGACACGACCGTTGAAATCCGCCAGGAATGCCAACCATATGCGCATGTCCTGGCGAACCTCTGCCGAGAGCCTTGTGCGGTGGTGCCCTTCCTTAAGGCCAACCATGGCTTGAGCAATAGAGCGGGAAAAAGGGCGAGCCATTGGTATCACTCTAAGGGCAAAATTCAGCTGACCCACAGCCTGCTGCAACTGATGCAAATTTACTTTCGTCTCGCTAATACATGTTTCAAGCGAGGCCTTAAATTTCATTACCTTTTCCTTGGGCAAACGGAAGCACCCCTCTTCGGAATCGAGCTCTATTCCAAGAAACTCGAGCGAAGTAGACGACCCCACTGTCTTACCTGGTGCCAATGGTACGCCAAAGCGTCTCATGAGATCACAAAATTCATTCAAAGCCTGTGCACATTCCGTGTCCCCGGCTGCCCCCAGGAACAGAAAATCGTCAAGATAATGCATAACATGTGTAAACCCCGTTGTTCTTGTGAACGCCCATTGCAAAAAACTACTGAATCTCTCAAAATACGCACAAGAGATGGAGCAACCCATTGGCATACATTTATCCATGTAATAGTGTCCCTGAAACATGAAACCAAGGAGACGCTGATCATCTGGGTGTACCGGGAGCAACCGGAACGCCGACTCGATGTCTGATTTAGCCATCAGCGCTCCGGGCCCCAGGCGATTCAAAATGGTGACGGCCTCATCAAAAGATGCGTACCGCACCGAACAAACTCCTGGGTCAATCGAATCGTTCACCGAAAGACCCCTTGGAGCTGACAAATTATGTATCAACCTGAATTCCCCTGGATCCTTTTGGGGACCACTCCCAGAGACGAACAAACAAAATTAGCAACTGGCGGCATGTCATAAGGTCCAGCAACCCGACCTCGGGCCACCTCTTTCCCAATCTTTGCTTGTACCACCGCCGTATTCTGCTGAACCAATAGTTGGTTCCTACATTGTGCTTTTCCCTGAAAATCCCCAGCCGGGATGCGGAAACCATACGAAAAACCATCTCGCAACACCCCAGCGGAGATATGATCCGGGTATTCGTTCAGCCAAGGAATCAGTGCCATGATATCAACCGGGGTAGGTAGAGGCGCCCCTCGGAATATTTCAGACCGGTTTGGCGCCTCCTCTACTTCCCGTATCACCAGTCTTGGCTCTGCACATAGTCTCGGGATGCGAGGACTGCCCGCACCCTGCACATTCATGCCTGAACCTGCAAGACCCCTGTGGCCTAGTACATTTGCCTCTGTTAAAGCTCCAGCAGACCCCTTTTTTACCTGAGTTGCCATTATTCCTTGTGTTCTGATCATTGCTTGATCCCGCCCGAATGGGCGCCCCTGACGAATGGCGGGAATACTCGACCACGTTTCCCCCTAAAGATGGCGACTTCGCCGTGCCTGACTTCTCCATTTTTTGCCAGGAAATGGAGTCGAAACAATCCCACGTCAGGGATGAGTCGTGCTCCTTGGACTTACGAAATATGCTATCATAACAAAACCATTGACTACCCCCATATGTTTCATAAAATTCCATGATACGTGTCTGATACACGGCTAATTCCACCAATAATTCGGGCCTACGTTCCCCTATAATTGCAGTGAAAATTCCAAACGCTCTGCCCCAATTGCCTATCGATTCGTCAACTCTGAAACCGGCCATCTTTGCGCGCCATACACTAGGATGCAAAAACTCTTTTTGATTTTTTACATGCTCAATCTCATAGTGATCGGTCAACAAGGAAAACATGTTCACATATTTATCCGCCCATATCCTTTCTTTTACCTCAATCGGGATATGCTGAACAACTTTTTCCCTCCTTGAAGGTACCGATCCCTCCCCCGCCATCGGCAATGGCTGCTTACCTGAACCGGTAGCTGTGACCGTAGTCCCCGCCGAACCAACGCCCGATACTGGTTGTTCCACGGGAGCCTGCGGGGAAACAAAAGGACACGGTGCCTTCGCAGCATCTTTCGATTGCCGCAACTGCTTCATTATCGACCTGGCTTCTTCAGCCGTGGCCCCCTCGTTCTCTTTGCCCAACCATGCCGCCAACTGGGCAGCCAGCTCAGGAGGCATATCCTCCCCGTTCACAGGAGTGACCACCACAGGGATTGGTTGCCCCGCGTTCGGGACCGGAGTCGGGGCCTCGATCGGGGTGACCGGGTGCGTTGGAGGTGCTTCGGGAACCGGGGCCTCCCCACCCGACGCTCCCCTCTTGCCCCTTCTACCTCTCCCGTTGGGGACCACTCCCGGCAATGCTGGTCCGATGACTCTCTTTGGTCCCCCCGCACCATTCATTGCCGCCATCTGCTTCTTCATGTCCGCCATGTCCTTCATCAGCATACGAAGCATCTGATCGGTCCCGACCCTCTTTCCGACCTTCTTGCTAGGCATCGTCCACGGATACTCCTCAAGGTCCTAGGTCAGGAAGCTCTGAACACGCTGAAAGAAGAAACACAAAATTAAATTCTCAAAATTGGCTCTTCGTTCCGTCTCGAGCTCACGTGCAACGGGGAGGTGCAGCTTCAGAGCACAGGAACAAGAGGATGCTTCCTTGGCTTGTCGCTCCTTTTATCCTTCTTCGGGCGGGCGTGGACCCACCTCCAATCCGCCTCCGGGGCGTGGCTAGCGGTGTCGGTGTCTAGGACAACCCTCTCTTGGGTGGGAAAAGGCGCGCCCCGGCTACGCCGCTTCGGGCATACCAGCCGAGACTCGCCTCCCGCCCAAAATGGCTTCCCGGGGGGATCGGGGTACTCCACCATACGTTCGGGGGGACCGAGTGGTCGCCCCTTTCCATTATCTACTTGACCTAACTGTAAAGCACTTGACCCATAAACTTGTCTCGAATTGTGTAATACTAGGCAAATATCTCATTTCACTGAGTCGCCTTTATCCCATATGAAAGCACCTTCAAATATGTGAGTTCATCATGCCTGCTCTACAACAAACTCCTCTGTTTCATTTAATAAACTAAACTTTTGGTCCATATATAAAATAGTAGCCAATCTAAAGGGTACATGTAACCCCTGACTAAGCTTGGGCGGAATTTGCGAATTCGCGATACGCGAATTCGCGTGAATTCGTAATCATGATTCGCAAAATCCGCCAAATTCCGTGAGCTTGCGAATTTTTTTTGCGAGTTCGCAAGATTTTTTTACCACTTCGGGAATGAGAACTTGCGTGTGCCGCCGCAACGGTCGCAAACATGTTGTTTCCACTTAACCAGCCTGCTTGCGATGCCTTTTTCCTGTTTCGGGTTGCAATGACGTGTTCGCGTTCGCAATTTCCTGTTTCGGGTCGCAATGATGTGTTCACGTTCGCAATTTCCTGTTTCAGGTCGCAATGACGTGTTCGCGATCGTGGCGTCGCTCGGCCAGGTACCAAAATCTCGCAGCGTACGCGAACAGGGAGGAAAACTCATCAGCGAACGCAGAATCATGGTAAGTCAATGCCGTGCGCGCGAGATTGTATTTTTGAAGCGCGAACAAGAAAAAAAATCCGACAACTCTCGAATTGCGGATTTTTGGGCAATTTTGCGCGATTCGCGAAATTGCCAAAAATACACAAATTTTACAAGCGGAATGTTTTTTCCGCCCATGCTTACCCCAGACGTGCCTCCTAGTTCACTAATAGCACTGTCATCAAAGTGGAGGACAGAGATGTTTCTCAGTTCATATTTAAAAACTCTCTTTTAATAAACATATAACTAAAGCATGATGTGATAGTGCACTTTCACTTACTGACAGACATTTTTTATTGAAGTAGCCACAAACTTTCCCACTGACATGCAGTTTTACTGATAAAACTATGTAGCTTATGACTGATAATGTGTGGAAATCAAGTTTCAAGAAATGATTATCTTTTACCTATCACTAAGTAAAGTATTGTGATTTGTTTTCATCCTAGTAAAGTCTTTCTTTGCATCTCTCTTCAGAATTACAGGAAACTACTTTCCTAATTATTGAAAAATATTTCAAAATATGTATATAGTTCATATATAAGCTATTTAACTGTTTTGCGCTAAGCACAATTGTCGGACAGTTCCCTTTACAAAATTATCTAACTTTGCAATAAAAGAAAGAAAAATAAACATCAATCTCCAGGATAAAATAATCAGAAATGTGTTAGATCCCATCAGCTCACATTTGACCTCTGTTTTTTAACAGCAAATGTGACAAATTAAAAACAAGATTTAAAGGCATCTTTATTGCTCAGTCACTCTGTACACCTGTCATTGTCAGCTTGAGCACTCTCACCGTACGGGGCCAGTAGGGCCTAAAATAGCTTGCCCTGTTAAAATCTGACTCAGCATAGCAAGTGGGCAATTAGGTTTCTCGAGGTCCGCAAGATTTGCAGACCTACATAACTGCTTACAATCAATCAATCAATCAATCAATCAGGATCTTCTATAGAGCGGCTCCTCACCTGTGAGGGTCTCAAGTGCTGGGGGAGGAGGCTGCTGGTCGGACTGGGTGGAGGATCATTCGAACAGTTAGGTCTTGAGGTCCTTCCTGAATTGGATCAGCGACACGGATTGCCTGAGGTTGAGGGGCAGGGTGTTCCAGGTCTTGGCGGATAGGTAGCAGAACAAACCTCCTCCGGTTCTGGTCTTGTGGATCCTGGGGACAGAGGCAAGGGCAAGTTGGGAGGATCGGAGTTGTCTGCGGGGTATGTGGAATGTGAGGTGGTGGGTCAGGTATGCTGTTACTTCATCATTTAGAGCTTTGTAGGCGTCAGTGAGGAGCTTTAAAGTGATTCTCTTGTTGACTGGGAGCCAGTGGAGTCATCGGAGGTGTTGCGTGATGTGGCTGTGGCGGGGGATGTCGAGGACCAGTCTGGCTGCTGCACTTACACACAAATACACTCTAAAGGAATTCCACTTTTTCTGTGTAGACATCCTAAATTGTTGTGCTCTATCTGTGTTTCTAGCTTTGCATCCCTTGGTTGAATTGGCTCATTCCCATATGGTGTGGAAAGCGCACCAAGAACACAGATGTTAAATGCTACTCATGCAATATATCCACTACAGTGGCAGGGACAACATTGACTGTTGCCTACCTTGTGTACCCTAACTACAGCAGAGGAAAACCTGCAATACGACCTGTCACAAGAACCCTTTTTTGACAGTAGAAAACCTTCTTTTAAAATATTAATGCAGTTACATTTTGAATAAATATTAAGGTAAATTAACTTTTTGAAAGTTACCTTTTCCCTGCCGAAAGCTCATGGAGGCTAATCTGCATTAGCTCTCCAGAAGTAGACCAGAATCCAGTTAGCCCTGATGACATGTAAAAATTGCTACCAGAGCAGAAACAATGGCTTGGATGTAGTTGGTGTTTTCTATTCTCATGGCGGGTAGACCAGTTGGGGTGTACTTATGAACTTAATTGACTTCAAAGGGGTCTCTTATGTCACAATTAAATGTTAGGTAACAGCTTAAAAAGCTCCAGGTTTTGTCCTCCCAGTCAGTCAGACATCAAACCCAAGGAAAGAAAGCTGCCCAAAGAGCTGGTTTCCCAACACACTTTTGAAGCAGTTCCGAGTTGCCCTACCTTGAGCAATCCCAAAGGGCCCCTTTCTCCTAGACTCCAATAGGGGGACATTTCTACCTTTATGCAGAACCTGTATACCCACTCAGAAGTATGCAAAAGACACACAATTGATGGATGGAATGCAGAAGAAATCAAAACATTCAACCCCAGTCAAGAGATCTGGGTTAAATCCATCATTCTTTTGCTCACCATGCCACCCCAGTTTAGAACTGGCCATATGCAAATCAATCTTGACCATGTGCCTCATGGGAACAGTCCAGCCTGAACTGCCAAGCCAGGTCCTCCCTGGACCGGAAACAAGCATCCTAGGACCGGTTTTGGGGTTTTATCCCGCATCAGCCAGGATATCTTGATTTCAGTGGCACAGTGAGCCCGGGACCCACATCTGGGCATACCCGGCGCACTTAGGGTGAGGAAGCAAAAGACACACAATTGATGGACGGAATGCAGAAGAAATCAAAACGTTCAACCCGAGTCAAGGAATCTGGGTTAAATCCATCGTTCTTTTGCTCACCATGCCACCCCAGTTTAGACCTGGCGATATGCAAAGCAGTCTTGACCCTGTGCCTCATGGGAGCAGTCCAGTCCGAACTGCCAAGCCAGGTCCTCCCTGGACCGGAAACAAGCATCCTAGGACCGGTTTCAGGGTTTCACCCCTCATCAGCCAGGATATCTTGATTCCAGTTGCACAGTGAGCCAGGAACCCACATCTGGGCATACCCGGCACACTTTGGGCGAGGAAGCAAAAGACACACAATTGATTGACAGAATGCAGTAGAAATCAAAACATTCAACCCCAGCCAAGAGATCTGGGTTTAATACATCATTCTTTTGCTCACCATGTCACCCCGGTTTAGACCTGGCCATATGCAAATCAGTCTTGACCCTGTGCCTCATGGGAACAGTCCAGCCCGAAATGCCAAGCCAAGAACTCCCTGGACCGGAAACAAGAATCCTAGGACCTGTTTCGGGGTTTCACCCCTCATCAGCCAGGATATCTTGATTCCAGTGGCACAGTGAGCCCAGGGCCCATGTCTGGGCATACCCGGCGCACTTACGGTGAGGAAGCAAAAGACACACAATTGATGGACGGAACGCAGAAGAAATCAAAACATTCAACCCCAGTCAAGAGATCTGGGTTAAATTGGTAATCATTGGAGCTGCCTTGTAACATCGTATAAGTATAACTTTCAATTGGGAAGAGATAGTATTTTGGAGTTTGGGCTCCCTGAACTAGAAGTTAAAAATATATATTTTAGTGAAGTTGGTATTTATATTATGTGTTTGAAAATGCTCCTTTTAGAAAGTGAGATTGTTCTTGTTTAACCATCCTGTGCCTCTGCCTGCCTGTGGAATCAATGTCTGATTTAGACTGACAATGGCCTGTTTGGGCATTCACTCTAGTCAGTCACACTAAGGGAGCTGAGGTGTGCCCGGCATATCCTGATGGCCCATCACCAGCCTGATGGGTCTTTCTGAGCTAGAGTGGTGGGAGGAGCCGTCACTGACACCTGAATAAGGCTCTGAATATCCTCTCATAATGCTGCCTCCGCCTCCCCGGAGTGTGTCTGGAGCCAAGGCAGGGCTAGTCAGGAACTTGTGAACAACAAAGAATCTCTTTGAAGTATGCCTACTTCAAAGGCTAAAAGGGGTATACGTTTTGGACCTAAAACCCCAGATTTTTAGAACACTTACGGTTCAAGAGCTGAAGAGCTGTAGGGAGTACTGCCCCTTTGCTGTGCATTGATTTGTGGGTTGACATGCAGTTGCTGCCTCTGCTTTGGAGAGAAGAAGGACTGGACTTTGCTGTGTACCCGGCTTGAGACGTTTCTCCAAAGGCTTGTGTGTGCTTGCCTCCTGTTAAGAAGTCTCAGGGCCATCAAAGAGTTCACCTGCAGCATACCTAAATGCCACTGCTGGGAGTACAAATGGTGCCAATTCCAGTTCTGGGCCCTTGAAGGTGGTCCTTGCTGCAAACAGCTTCAAAAGACTTGAAAATTGACGCTTCGCTCTTCCAGCGTCTGATTTTTTGATTCAGAGCCGTTGTGTGTGAGAGAAGTTTCCATGCACTGCTGCCGTGTGGCTGAAGAGATCGACACAGCACCTGCGCGCGTCTGAGGAAACCACCGCAGTCCGGGTTCAACGCACCATGTCACCAAAGTCCAAGACCACGCACTGACTCATACCCCAGCCCTGCTGTGCAGCGGAAAGAATCAACGCATTGTTGGACCGCAGCTGAAGAAATCGGCAGAGCGCCTCTTTGCTGCTGCCTCATCGACCTTCCGCGCACCCGGATTTTGATGCATCGCAACTGTGTGTCAAGTTTTCGAACGCATCACCTGCAGACCAGAACCGTCTTGGATTTTGACCCATTGTTTCCAGTTACAGTCCAGATTCGAAGCAACACTTCTCCTGTGTGCAGCAGAATTGAGGCATCACCTCCCCAAGTTACATAGCACTGCCGACTAAAGACCCCCATTTCTAACAGCATGCCTACAATAACATTTGGATTCATCAAAGAAAGTATATTAAAACATTTTTAAAAGAATTAAAACCATGAGTCTCCTCACAACAAATCATGGTAGTCGATTACTACCAGATGCATATTTCCTCAATAGCTCAGTAAATTGTTTACAACAGCTGGGACTTGTGACCTGCAGGATACCCAAGGCTCTGTGAAACAAAAGTATTAACCCACTAAATCATTACACAGAATAGAAATATGATCTATCATTACACACAATGCTCATCAGTAGGAACAATAACCCTCTAAACTATTTCAGTATCATTGGAACAAGTGGAAAGCTCAGTCATAGGCCTCTATAGCATGTGCACTATCCACCACAATTATCTAGTGTGATATAGTAGAAAAAACATCACTTACAGTGATACTGCAGCATGGAGTTTTACTATAAAAATAAACATAACACCTTGTGCAGGTGAGTCCTGTGTAAAATGGTGCATGGCTCTCTGTGTGATGGAGAGTGATCAATGCTATGCTATAGATGTTTGTTCAATGCACCACCAGTTCCCAGGGCCCACTGGTCGAATTATAAGTGCAGGCCCACCAGTGACATGACAGGCAGGAGAGATGCTTACATGGCAGTGCAGTGAACCTCGAGGACTCAACTTGGAGGCCCTACTGGATTGCCATGTTTATATGTCCAGTGTCTGGACTCACAGAGGAGAGAGATTGAAGTGTTCTGTCCTTTAACTGCTCAATGCTGCCTAGCACAGAGAAAGACACCACAACACTGAGCCTTCAGCCAAAACATGTTCCTGTCAGTTTGAGACTGGCATACTTTGAATGGTGTGCTACTAGGCAACAATCGAGGTTGTTGTTTCTGAAACTGTAGGCCGGGACCTACTGGTGAGTTGTGATTCATTTTTTGGTGGGTTGCCAAAGTCGATGTCAATATGTGAGTAATATTTAAGATGATTAACTCTGTTTGTGAACCAGTGCAAAGGTGCTGAACAATGTCCCCAAGTGAAGTTTTTAAACAAACCCTTGCAAGTATTCCCAAGGAAGATTCCGGGTGAACCTCCCAGTATTTTTTGCTACCTCTTTTTTACTCCACAAAGCCATTACCACAGAGTATGTGCTTAAGGGAGACAACCTTTACTACGCCGGAGTTTCACTGTGGTAGGTTTACAACGCAGGCTTTACAACGAAAGTCGTTTCAACTGTAAGCTAAGGAATAGTATGATTTACTATTTCAACACCTTTCCTACTGTACGTAGACTGTTGTTGGAATAGCAAATCGCACTATCCCTAAATCCAGCACCCTCCAGCGCAAGTCGTTGAAACTACTTGCATTGTAAAACCTGTGTTGTAAGATACCGCAATCAACATAATCAACATGATCGCGTAGTATCGTCATACATTTAGACCAAGGAAAAACGGCAGTTGTGGTACTCTTAGATCTGAGTGCCTCTTTTGATACGGTAGACCACTCAGTGCTGAACCAGAGCTTGGAAAATGCTGGAATAGGAGGAACTGTAGTTCCGTGGTTTGAGGGTCCGTGGTTCGGTGGTTCCGAACCCGTTCAATAAAGGTCGTCGGAAATAGACGATTTTGGTGTCAGCGGACCGCAAATCACGAATGTGGTATGGACGAGTGTTTTCGCATTAATCGATCAATGAGAACACTACGTATTTAGAGATTTCGTTCAAACCCTTGGGTTCCATTTTGTGTGTGCCAGCCATTTTGTGTGGTTGCCCTCACATAGGCCAATGACTACGGCCGAACGAGTCTTTGGGACACGTACACCTTAGCTGACTTCTGAATGACCTGGCCGAACTGACTCCCTTGCCCGAGGCTGACCCCGTTGAGCCAGTTCCTTGTTAAGCAGCTGGTCAGATAAAGATCAAGTGCTTAAAATCAAATTAATCTGACCTCATGTAATGTAATTTGGGGCTCATGTAAACTTCTATTGTCCTTGGGCTGTGTTTGCGATATATAAAAATGCAAAATATATTTATATGGAGCCAAAATACACCACTGGGCCTCCCAAAAATAGATATGAGGCATTGCCTCATACTCTGATGCAGAAGGGGCTTCTAAAATGTGCTAAAATCACTGGAATCAACGCCAAGATTTTTCAGAAGCCATGTGATTGTAGTGAATGAATGCCACAGGCCAGCACCCCACTCAGGAAAGTGCTACAGCTCCAGACTCAGGGGTAGCTCACCATCTTTCACTATTATGGGCAGATTGATATCTTGACCACAGTCAGATATCAAGGGCATTGTCAAGGTTGTGACATCTGATAAGAGTGGCTCAAATCCACCCGAGTGACTTACCACACTCACCTATAGTTACTCAGTAAGTAGTCAGCCGGACAGTGGAGTAGAATAAACAAGGTAATTTTATTAGGCCACAAACTCCCATATGAGAGGGCCCTGTCCGACCCACCCCAAAGAGTGCGCCGAGAGGACTAACTCATATCATCACAGCAATACATTATAACATGGTACAGTGAAGCAAAACACGCCCCTTCTGGAAAATTACTGAACCCCAGGGAGAGGAACAATGGCATCATACAAGAGGCATCTGCACCTGCAAAGGCAACATTTGGCTATCTCTGCCCAAGGCCGCGGAGCCGGGCCTCAGCGTCTCTGGTGTATGAGAACATTACTGATAAGGAACTTGTTAGTTTCGGCCACAGCTAGCTGAGAAACAAAAAACTGCTGCATTAGGGTTTTTCTTATTCTTACGGGAGGGGGAATGAGCAAGTGCGACTCGCAGACACAGAGGAATACTCAAAATGGAGGCACACAAGCTAAGCTAAGGAAACTGAATATCACCACACGTATAAATGAATAATCACATGAAGAGGAAAAATAACGTAAGAGCATAAGTATATACTTCATTAGTTAGACACATGATGCTAACTTGCATATGTAAATGTTAATGGGTGGGGCATCGAAAATGAAACCTATCAGACCCTCCTTTTAGCATCATTTGGCTAACTGGAGTGTAGCCTTTATTAGCTAAAAAGGTAGCGCCTTTACATTCCATTCTAGGGGCGGGGCACACTTCAATCAAAAATATCATTATCAATAAGCATGAACCAGCGAATATCTGGAAGTTCAATTTCAGTAGTAGCAAGATATTGACCGGTCACTTTTCTTGAGGGCCGTAAATTACTAGCACACATTGAGCAACAAGGGGGGAGGCAGTAAACACAAAGGCAGCATGTCAGGAGTACACCCACTACTCCTACTATCCCCATTAGTATTTTCCAGCCCCACGAGGAGAAAACACCCCAGAGCCACCCCTGTAGTGACCACGTCCCAGTGTCCTGATGAAGTTCAGTCGCTAATCTATGTAGTTTCTGTACCGCTAAGTTAACTGTCGGGGCTGAATCTGGAATATACACGCAACAAGACGTCCCGATGACGCGACAGGCTCCGCCCCTATCAGCAAGGATGACGTCTAACACCATCCTGTTTTGGATCGTGAATAATCTCATAGCCTGCATCTCAACGGACATATTAGCAGCAATGTCTGCTTCAGTGTTAACCACTTTCTCCATCACCCTCGACAATCTACGGATGGCCCTACTGTTAAATATCGGACCCCAAAATGGCAATAAGCCCTTAGAAAAATCTGTCCATTGCTGTAAAGAAGTGTCAGTCTGATCTACATCTTCAACCTGAAGTGCCCCCCTTATGTGCTGCCCTGGCGGGCTGGTAAACCTACGGTGAGTCTTATGATAGTCAGAAGGTGCCACATACACAGGTGGAAGCAGATAGGCCAGATAACAGACGCCACACCAACCCTCGGGCAGCCATAGATACCCATTGTTCCGCATACAAAGTATATATTGGGGGGCGTTACTAGAGAAGGACTAAGAGGCAGGCGGATCGATGCAGTCATGTTGCAAGAACTATTCCCAACCTTTATAGGACCCCTCCCCACTATGCAAAAGAATGGTGACGGTCCTACAACTGCTAAGGGCATCAAAGACTTATTGCTACCGTTCCCTTTTGGGGGTTGTCTGTATGACAGAGAGGAATTTAACTGTAGAAAACTCTCCCTAACTTTGTCAGTGTCATTGGGAGTCATAAATCGTCCTACTTTCTACGAGCATGTCTCTAAAAATGTTTGATCAAAGCGTCCGTCAGTAAACAATTGTCCAAGAGAAGAAGCGGGCATAGGGCGTACCCGCATTGTCATAGTAGATCCTCTGTCTGATATTCGGGGAGATAGGAAATCTAGCTGTTGAAAATATTTGACCATACCAATCAAAGTGTACCACCCCACACAACTATTCACCGGTGTCAGGGGAAGTGCTAGGAATCTATCTTTTTTATAGGCAGCAGAAGGTAACAATCCACAAATCCAACAATCGGTCACATTATATACTGCATGAGCATGATGTAGAGTCTTAATAAAAACATTATCTCTATAGCCTTTGCGTAAGCTTTTTTCACCATAATCAATAAGCATGGGCGGAAAATCCGTTTCGCTCGCGGATTTTGCGGATTTTTGGGAAATTCGCAATCCGCGAGATTTGCGAATTTCCCGCAAAATCCGCAAATTCGCACGCAGCGGATTTTTTTTGCGGCGCGCGGCGTTGGTGATACAATTTTTGCGGCACGCGGCGTTTATCATCGTTTGCCGAGTTGTTTTTCTCGATAGTTTGCGAGTGCTGCGCCATTTTGGATCTTGCTGTGTGATCCCGCGGGAATTGGCGAGCGCGATTACGTCATCGCGGCTTGCCAGCGATAGTTTGTCAACGCGAGTACGGCGAGATCACGTCTCGCGGTACTTCGCAATTGCGAGATTTGAGATGCGGCGAGCAGCAAGAATCTCGCACAAGCGAAAATATAAAATTTGCAATTCTGCACAAGAAATCCACCAGCAAGCAGCATAAACCTTCTTGAAATGATGATTTTTATCTGAATAACTCCTTAGGTTGACATTTGCCTGCACTTTTTTAGCGAGGAGTCCATTTTGGGGAGGGGGGGAGGGGGGTGGGAGGAAGGAAGTGCCCCACAGTCTTCAACTTCCTGTTCCTGTTCAGCAGGCTCCTTCCAGTGCTTTGTCCATCTCCTGGTCACTTTTCATTTGGATCTGGAGCTGGAAGGATTACTTTTTGTGGATGCTGCTGGATCTTTGGATTTGAGGCCTTTTTGACTTTCTTTGGATCACTGTTGGATTAGAAATTTTACAAATAAGTTTGTTTGGGGCCTTTTGCCCAGGGGTACTCATTGGTGGGTGGACTGAGTCTTTCTGTGGGTTGTCTTGAACTTAAACATCATGGAGGGCATGGATGGATTGGGATTGTGCTGATTTTTCAGTGATTTTCGTTTTTTGGGGCTGTACTTGTGGCCTTTTCACCAGGGGTATTTGAGTCTAGCATGGGCCTAGTCTTTCTGTGGGCTGTCTTGAACTTAAACATCATGGAGGCCATGGATGGAATGGGATTGTGCTGATTTTTCAGTGATTTTCGTTTTTTGGGCCTGTGCTTGTGGCCTTTTCACCAGGGGTATTTGAGTCTAGCATGGGCCTAGTCTTTCTGTGGGCTGTCTTGAACTTAAACATCATGGAGGGCATGGATGGAATGGGATTGTGCTGATTTTGCAGCGTTTTTCGATTTTTGGGGGTGTTCATGGGGAGGGACAGGCCATGTGGCTGGTGGCCATTTTGAGTGCAGCTACAGGCACTGGCCTTGTGCTGGCAGGCAAGTGGCCATTTTGAATGCAGGCTTTGTTGTTAGGCCTGCAACCATTTTGCCTACTTTTCAACCTTTATTTATGCCCAGGGGTAGTGAGTCTTGCATGGGCCTAGTCTTTCTGTAGGTTGTCTTGAATTTAAACATCATGGAGGGCATGGATGGATTGGGATTGTGCTGATTTGGCAGTGTTTTTCGATTTTTGGGGGTGTTCATGGGGAGGGACAGGCCATGTGGCTGGTGGCCATTTTGAGTGCAGCTACAGGCACTGGCCATGTGCTGGCAGGCAAGTGGCCATTTTGAATGCAGGCTTTGTTGTTAGGCCTGCAACCATTTTGCCTACTTTTCAACCTTTATTTATGCCCAGGGGTAGTGAGTCTTGCATGGGCCTAGTCTTTCTGTGGGTTGTCTTGAATTTAAACATTATGGAGGGCATGGATGGATTGGGATTGTGCTGATTTTTCAGTGATTTTCGTTTTTTGGGCCTGTACTTGTGGCCTTTTCACCAGGGGTATTTGAGTCTAGCATGGGCCTAGTCTTTCTGTAGGTTGTCTTGAATTTAAACATCATGGAGGGCATGGATGGATTGGGATTGTGCTGATTTAGTGATTTTCGTTTTTTGGGCCTGTACTTGTGGCCTTTTCACCAGGGGTATTTGAGTCTAGCATGGGCCTAGTCTTTCTGTGGGCTGTCTTGAACTTAAACATCATGGAGGGCATGGATGGAATGGGATTGTGCTGATTTTGCAATGTTTTTCGATTTTTGGGGGTGTTCATGGGGAGGGACAGGCCATGTGGCTGGTGGCCATTTTGAGTGCAGCTACAGGCACTGGCCATGTGCTGGCAGGCAAGTGGCCATTTTGAATGCAGGCTTTGTTGTTAGGCCTGCAACCATTTTGCCTACTTTTCAACCTTTATTTATGCCCAGGGGTAGTGAGTCTTGCATGGGCCTAGTCTTTCTGTGGGTTGTGGGTTGGATTGGGATTGTGCTGATTTTTCAGTGATTTTCGTTTTTTGGGCCTGTACTTGTGGCCTTTTCACCAGGGGTATTTGAGTCTAGCATGGGCCTAGTCTTTCTGTGGGCTGTCTTGAACTTAAACATCATGGAGGGCATGGATGGAATGGGATTGTGCTGATTTTTCAGTGATTTTCGTTTTTGGGCCTGTACTTGTGGCCTTTTCAACAGGGGTATTTGAGTCTAGCATGGGCCTAGTCTTTCTGTAGGTTGTCTTGAATTTAAACATCATGGAGGGCATGGATGGATTGGGATTGTGCTGATTTTTCAGTGATTTTCGTTTTTTGGGCCTGTACTTGTGGCCTTTTCTCCAGGGGTATTTGAGTCTAGCATGGGCCTAGTCTTTCTGTGGGCTGTCTTGAACTTAAACATCATGGAGGGCATGGATAGAATGGGATTGTGCTGATTTTGCAGTGTTTTTCGATTTTTGGGGGTGTTCATGGGGAGGGACAGGCCATGTGGCTGGTGGCCATTTTGAGTGCAGCTACAGGCACTGGCCATGTGCTGGCAGGCAAGTGGCCATTTTGAATGCAGGCTTTGTTGTTAGGCCTGCAACCATTTTGCCTACTTTTCAACCTTTATTTATGCCCAGGGGTAGTGAGTCTTGCATGGGCCTAGTCTTTCTGTGGGTTGTCTTGAATTTAAACATTATGGAGGGCATGGATGGATTGGGATTGTGCTGATTTTTCAGTGATTTTCGTTTTTTGGGTCTGTACTTGTGGCCTTTTCACCAGGGGTATTTGAGTCTAGCATGGGCCTAGTCTTTCTGTAGGTTGTCTTGAATTTAAACATCATGGAGGGCATGGATGGATTGGGATTGTGCTGATTTTTCAGTGATTTTCGTTTTTTGGGCCTGTACTTTTGGCCTTTTCACCAGGGGTATTTGAGTCTAGCATGGGCCTAGTCTTTCTGTGGGCTGTCTTGAACTTAAACATCATGGAGGGCATGGATGGAATGGGATTGTGCTGATTTTGCAGTGTTTTTCGATTTTTTTGTGCTGTATAACTGAACTGATGTTCCTCTATCTTCCATTGTTTTTAGGTGCACAAGACTCAAGAGAACCACCAGTGCCAGGAAGAAGTCCTGCAGCGGTGTGTGTGTGCAGCATAACGTCACGCGACGTCACGTCTGGCCTCAGACAACTCTACAATTCGTGCAACTGCGGCCTGCTGTCTGACCTGCTCTGAAGAAGATGGCCCCAAAAAAAGGTCTCCGTAGCTCCTCTAGCAAGAAAGTTGCTAGTAAGGAGCAGAAGAAGCAAGTTACTAAGGAGGCTGGTGTGCCACCCGCCACGTTTTTTGGGAGAAAAAAATAAAGTACGCCTGCAGCAGCAGGATCTGCTGGGGACCAAGCTGGGAGCAGCACCCCTGCTCCATTGGGTTCAGTGCCTCCACCACCACGCCAACTTAAGTCAAAGCCCTTGAGTGCTTCAGAGGCAGTCAGTGTACTTCTCCAATCACCATCGACCAGTGATGTTGGCTCATCGCAAGAAAGTAGCAGCAATGTCCCTGAATCAACACAGGTTGTTGTAACTCATCTGACAAGTGTTGAACAACCACAGCCGCAACAACAACACAATGTGCAAGTACACGCCCAAGTACATGTGGAAGGAGAGGCAGCAAAAGGAGATGCGCAAGCAAAGGTGCATGGAGGTTCACAAGTGCCCACAATAGTTGTTCCTCCCGAAGTAGGGGCACATCAGGAAATCGACAATGAAGCCGAGGTATCATTGGAAGCCACTCCTCCTGATGATCATTCATTGTCTTCCACATCCCTAGCAAGGAAAAGATCAAGGGGGGTGTCTACATCTTCTTCAAGCCCACCTCGTTCTGATGCAAGTGATCTGTCTTGGGAACTACAACTGCGGTCTGACAGTGAGGCACACCATGATCTGACACAGGTACCTAAGCGTAAAAGGAAGGTCGTCGAAAAACTCATACCTATGGAGTGTGATGAGGCTCAACAAGAAGTGACAGATACTGCTGGTGATGAAGCCTCTCACGATGACGACGAGCCAGTCATCACAAAGGTCACTGCAGCCCCACCGGGCATGCAGCAAAGAGACATTTTGACCCTATCCCGAGAAGCTGCTGAGCGTGATGATGATGTCGACGAGGAGGCAATGGAAATGGAATCATTAGATTTGGAGTTAAGTAGTACACCAAAACCTACCGCTTCCATATTTCTTCCTCGCAAGAAGGTACCCACCTCGTCCTCGACCTCAATTCGTGCTGGTGAAAGTGCAAAACGTACTGAAGTTCGGCAATCCACATCCTCCACTTCATCTGGCATTAGCAGCAGGACCACCACCACCAGTATCGCCGCCTCCTCCGGCCCCCAAAGACATTTCAAGTCTCCAGTTTGGGACTTCTTTAGTGTTTGCCCAAAAATGGAAAACGTAGCCATTTGTAGCCTTTGTAAGGTTCGAGTTGGTCGTGGTAAGCTTGGTTCTAACTATGGTACCGGAGGCCAGAGAGGTCATCTTAAGAGAGCGCACCCTGTCCAATGGTTTCCGCACCTAGAGGCGTTTAAGCAAGCCAGAATTGCACGTAATGAAAACGTTGATTTTTCATCTGATGATGACGAGGAGGAAGAAGACGATTCAAACACTTCACTTACACCCAGTACCCCTGTCAGCAGCACACCCCATGTGAGGCACACTAAGAGTGTGGGAGAGAGTGAGACATCAATGCGGAAAAGTTCATCAGCGAGCGTAACTGGGTCGAAGATATCATCATCATCCCGTAAATCCTTGGTCCAGGGCAACATTAAAAAGATGTTGTTTACAGAAACGCAATATGAACGCAACCACCCACTGACGCGTCTGTATAACACTAAGCTGGCTAAAATGCTAGCTCTGGACCTTCTCCCTTTTTCTTTTGTAGAAGGGGTTGGTTTTCTAGAATTAGTGGCAGCGCTCTGCCCTAAATGGAAGGTTCCTAGCCGGTTCTATTTTGCCCGAGTTGCGGTTCCAGCACTACATGAAGATGTTCTGAAGGTGATTGGGGCAGCTTTGCAGAAGAGTGCTGTTCACACTATACATCTGACACCAGACACGTGGACCAGTGGCGCAGGCGCTGATTACATGTGCATCACTGCACACTGGGTCTCTTTTTCAGGGGCTAAAGCAAAGCTAAACGCAGGTGTTGACGCGGACATTGTTTTTAAAGCTGCTCGGAAACATGCAACACTAGCCATGTTTGGTTTGGAGAAACGTCACACAGCAGAAAACATTTTGGATGTCTTTAAGACAAAGGTCCTTAACTGCCTGTCCCCACTAAAACGCCAGGTTGGTTATGTTTCCACGGACAATGGCGCCAATATAGTTAAGGCCATGAGGCTGGGTGACTATTTCAGAGTGCCGTGTTTGTCGCACTGTATAAACCTGGTTGTCCAAAAATTCTTGGGTAATAAAGGCAGTGCAGCGTACAGTGTATTGGACACCTGCCGAAAAATGTGCAAGCATTTCAGCCATTCTTTTAAGGCCCGGAAGCAGCTGAGGAGCCTGCTATATCAACATCAAATGCCAGTGAAAGCACTCATCCAGGAGGTGGTAACACGTTGGAACTCAACCTTCTACATGCTTGAGCGTCTGTATGAGCAGTATACGGAACTCGATCAATATTTCCTTACAGAGGGTACAGAGGAGCTGAGGATGGGTGCGGCGCAATGGAACATAGTTCAAAGCCTGACACGCATGCTTCGTCCTTTTGAGTTCTTCACGCGTGCAGTCAGCAAGGAGGACTCTAATTTGGGAAAAGCTATCCCATTGTTGTACATGCTGGAGGACCAACTGAAGGAGGTGTGTTCTGTGTATGAAAAAGATGACAAAAACCAAGACTCTTTGCTTCTGGCTGAGAAATTATTAGAGCTCCTACAAGGTGATGAACGTCTTAAAAAGATCCACTCAGAACAGCATTACATTTGTGCTACTATTCTGGATCCACGCTACAAAAAGGCGCTGGCAGGCCAAGCATTCTTTCCTTTTGATGATGAACATGTTCCAAAGTACAAACGTTGGCTAGCCTTGTCAGCCAAGAGTTTTGAAAGAGAACGGCTGGAAATTGAAGGAAATGGCAGTACATCAGCAGGCCATCCCCAGTCAAAACAATCCACTTCTGCACCTGTGGCTGTGGCACAAGTGACCTCTCAGCCGTTAAAGACACCGGCAACCGGATCATCTGCACGAGACACAACAGAAACATTGGAGGCTGAAGAGGATTGGCTAGCTCTGCGTGGGTTTGGTTCTCAAAAGGTCAGAGGCACAGCAAGAGCTAAGCAAAGTGGAGGAACCTTGGATGAGGACCTTGAGTCGATGGTGAAGGACTATCTGAATGACTCAACAGAGGTCTATGTTAATTCTGACCCATTGGCGTATTGGCATGGTAAAAAAGAATTGTGGCCACAGCTCACCAACCTGGCTTTAAACTACTTGTCTTGCCCACTCGCAAGTGTGTCTTCTGAACGGGTTTTCAGTGCTGCTGGTGGCATTGTAACTCCCAAACGGAGCCGCCTCTCGCCCAAAAATGTGGAGAGGTTAACAATGATCAAGATGAATCAGCACCTCATACCACCAGATTTCAGAGTACGAGAAAGCGTGCCGGATGAAGAGGAGGTGGCCAGCAACATAGATGAGGGAATTTCTACTCTGTCAGGTGACACTGAGCTCACCCTGCCTGAATTCGCAGAGTATGATGACGAAGCCTTATTCTTATTCCTGGACCGTGATACCGAGCCCTGAAAATGAGACAACGAATCAATAACTTTCTTTTTCATCCTTATTCACTTTTATTCCTGTGTGTCTGTCTTTCTTTGTTGTGCACAGTTAATATATTTCAAACTTTAATCAGATAATCACAAAATCAAGCCCATCAGCAGAACTGTCTTCACTGGTTTGCTAATTGATTTGAAGTTGCCGCAGTCTGCATTCCTCAGGTTCACAAGTTCAGAAGAACATGCTCCTCTATCCTCCTCCTCCAGACTCCTATTTCCATCAAACCAGAGGGCTGGTTTACGCCCAATGAAGAAAGACTCAGCACTTGTGGGGGTGTTGTTGTACCTCTTTGCAGGTGAGTTGACGGCTCTGGGGCCATTGCTGGGAAGCTCTAATACAGGATAAAAGTGTTTTGGACCAAATACCAGGCGGAATTTTTTTTGTGTTTTTGATGACTTGCTTGCCTTTGAGGTGCTCTTAGGGGGGGTTCCGTCTGTTTGTGGGTCAGTTTCGTGGTCTGGGAGCACTGCTGGGACACTCTAATCTTGATTGCATTTGCTTTTCAGGAAATCCGTCGTGGCAACCCCGACTTATGGCCTAGCTACGCAGCGCGTTTGGACCGAAGGCCGAGAAATATTGCAAGTATGAGATTTTGCTTTTGGCCTGTTTGGGGGTGTTATGCTTCTTGGCGGGTGGGTTGGCGGGTCTTGGGGCATTCCTGGGATGGTCTAATACCGGGTAGAAGTGGTTGGGACCAAATCCAGGCCGATTTTCTTTTGGCTATTTCTGACATTTTGCTCAATGTAGCCTTTTCGGGGGCCTGTTTGGGGGGCTTCCTGGTGTTTGTGGGTGAGTTTCGGGGTCTGGGAGCACTGCTGGGACACTCTAATCTTGATTACATTTGCTTTTCAGGAAATCCGTCGTGGCAACCCCGACTTATGGCCTAGCTACGCAGCGCGTTTTGACCGAAGGCCGAGAAATATTGCAAGTATGAGATTTTGCTTTTGGCCTGTTTGGGGGTGTTATGCTTCTTGGCGGGTGGGTTGGCGGGTCTTGGGGCATTCCTGGGATGGTCTAATACCGGGTAGAAGTGGTTGGGACAAAATCCAGGCCGATTTTTTTTTTGGCTATTTCTGACATTTTGCTCAATGTAGCGTTTTCGGGGGCCTGTTTGGGGGGCTTCCTGGTGTTTGTGGGTGTGTTTCGGGGTCTGGGCTCACTGCTGGCTATATATACTTTACTTTGCAAGAGGTTTGAAGCAAATCCATGGTGGCAGAGGGGAGTTAGGGCCTAGCTGCAGAGCGCGCGCGGAGTGATTTGGGAAATTAGTGAAAAATTGACTAAGTCCCCATTTTTGTACTTTTGCTCTTTGGCTCTTTGGGGGTCTTCTACTCGTTTTCTCCTGGGTTGACGGCTCTGGGGCCATTGCTGGGAAGCTCTAATACCGGATAAAAGTGTTTTAGACCATATCCCAGGCGGAAATTTTTTTGTGTTTTTGATGACTTGCTTGCCTTTGAGGTGCTCTTAGGGGGAGTTTCGTCTGTTTGTGGGTCAGTTTCGTGGTCTGGGAGCACTGCTGGGACACTCTAATCTTGATTGCATTTGCTTTTCAGGAAATCCGTCGTGGCAACCCCGACTTATGGCCTAGCTACGCAGCGCCTTTGGACCGAAGGCCGAGAAATATTGCAAGTAGGAGATTTTGCTTTTGGCCTGTTTGGGGGTGTTATGCTTCTTGGCGGGTGGGTTGGCGGGTCTTGGGGCATTCCTGGGATGGTCTAATACCGGGTAGAAGTGGTTGGGACCAAATCCAGGCCGATTTTTTTTTGGCTATTTCTGACATTTTGCTCAATGTAGCCTTTCCGGGGGCCTGTTTGGGGGGCTTCCTGGTGTTTGTGGGTGAGTTTCGGGGTCTGGGAGCACTGCTGGGACACTCTAATCTTGATTGCATTTGCTTTTCAGGAAATCCGTCGTGGCAACCCCGACTTATGGCCTAGCTACGCAGCGCGTTTGGACCGAAGGCCGAGAAATATTGCAAGTATGAGATTTTGCTTTTGGCCTGTTTGGGGGTGTTATGCTTCTTGGCGGGTGGGTTGGCGGGTCTTGGGGCATTCCTGGGATGGTCTAATACCGGGTAGAAGTGGTTGGGACCAAATCCAGGCCGATTTGTTTTTGGCTATTTCTGACATTTTGCTCAATGTAGCCTTTTCGGGGGCCTGTTTGGGGGGCTTCCTGGTGTTTGTGGGTGAGTTTCGGGGTCTGGGAGCACTGCTGGGACACTCTAATCTTGATTGCATTTGCTTTTCAAGAAATCCGTCGTGGCAACCCCGACTTATGGCCTAGCTACGCAGCGCGTTTGGACCGAAGGCCGAGAAATATTGCAAGTATGAGATTTTGCTTTTGGCCTGTTTGGGGGTGTTATGCTTCTTGGCGGGTGGGTTGGCGGGTCTTGGGGCATTCCTGGGATGGTCTAATACCGGGTAGAAGTGGTTGGGACAAAATCCAGGCCGATTTTTTTTTGCCTATTTCTGACATTTTGCTCAATGTAGTGTTTTCGGGGGCCTGTTTGGGGGGCTTCCTGGTGTTTGTGGGTGTGTTTCGGGGTCTGGGCTCACTGCTGGCTATATATACTTTACTTTGCAAGAGGTTTGAAGCAAATCCATGGTGGCAGAGGGGAGTTAGGGCCTAGCTGCAGAGCGCGCGCGGAGTGATTTGGGAAATTAGTGAAAAATTGACTGTCCCCATTTTTGTACTTTTGCTCTTTGGCTCTTTGGGGGTCTTCTACTCGTTTTCTCCTGGGTTGACGGCTCTGGGGCCATTGCTGGGAAGCTCTAATACCGGATAAAAGTGTTTTAGACCAAATCCCAGGCGGAAATTTTTTTGTGTTTTTGATGACTTGCTTGCCTTTGAGGTGCTCTTAGGGGGGGTTCCGTCTGTTTGTGGGTCAGTTTCGTGGTCTGGGAGCACTGCTGGGACACTCTAATCTTGATTGCATTTGCTTTTCAGGAAATCCGTCGTGGCAACCCCGACTTATGGCCTAGCTACGCAGCGCCTTTGGACCGAAGGCCGAGAAATATTGCAAGTAGGAGATTTTGCTTTTGGCCTGTTTGGGGGTGTTATGCTTCTTGGCGGGTGGGTTGGCGGGTCTTGGGGCATTCCTGGGATGGTCTAATACCGGGTAGAAGTGGTTGGGACCAAATCCAGGCCGATTTTTTTTTGGCTATTTCTGACATTTTGCTCAATGTAGCCTTTTCGGGGGCCTGTTTGGGGGGCTTCCTGGTGTTTGTGGGTGAGTTTCGGGGTCTGGGAGCACTGCTGGGACACTCTAATCTTGATTGCATTTGCTTTTCAGGAAATCCGTCGTGGCAACCCCGACTTATGGCCTAGCTACGCAGCGCGTTTGGACCGAAGGCCGAGAAATATTGCAAGTAGGAGATTTTGCTTTTGGCCTGTTTGGGGGTGTTATGCTTCTTGGCGGGTGGGTTGGCGGGTCTTGGGGCATTCCTGGGATGGTCTAATACCGGGTAGAAGTGGTTGGGACCAAATCCAGGCCGATTTGTTTTTGGCTATTTCTGACATTTTGCTCAATGTAGCCTTTTCGGGGGCCTGTTTGGGGGGCTTCCTGGTGTTTGTGGGTGAGTTTCGGGGTCTGGGAGCACTGCTGGGACACTCTAATCTTGATTGCATTTGCTTTTCAGGAAATCCGTCGTGGCAACCCCGACTTATGGCCTAGCTACGCAGCGCGTTTGGACCGAAGGCCGAGAAATATTGCAAGTATGAGATTTTGCTTTTGGCCTGTTTGGGGGTGTTATGCTTCTTGGCGGGTGGGTTGGCGGGTCTTGGGGCATTCCTGGGATGGTCTAATACCGGGTAGAAGTGGTTGGGACAAAATCCAGGCCGATTTTTTTTTGCCTATTTCTGACATTTTGCTCAATGTAGTGTTTTCGGGGGCCTGTTTGGGGGGCTTCCTGGTGTTTGTGGGTGTGTTTCGGGGTCTGGGCTCACTGCTGGCTATATATACTTTACTTTGCAAGAGGTTTGAAGCAAATCCATGGTGGCAGAGGGGAGTTAGGGCCTAGCTGCAGAGCGCGCGCGGAGTGATTTGGGAAATTAGTGAAAAATTGACTGTCCCCATTTTTGTACTTTTGCTCTTTGGCTGTTTGGGGGTCTTCTACTCATTTTCTCCTGGGTTGACGGCTCTGGGGCCATTGCTGGGAAGCTCTAATACCGGATAAAAGTGTTTTGGACCAAATCCCAGGCGGAAAGTTTTTTGTGTTTTTGATGACTTGCTTGCCTTTGAGGTGCTCTTAGGGGGGGTTCCGTCTGTTTGTGGGTCAGTTTCGTGGTCTGGGAGCACTGCTGGGACACTCTAATCTTGATTGCATTTGCTTTTCAGGAAATCCGTCGTGGCAACCCCGACTTATGGCCTAGCTACGCAGCGCGTTTTGACCGAAGGCCGAGAAATATTGCAAGTATGAGATTTTGCTTTTGGCCTGTTTGGGGGTGTTATGCTTCTTGGCGGGTGGGTTGGCGGGTCTTGGGGCATTCCTGGGATGGTCTAATACCGGGTAGAAGTGGTTGGGACAAAATCCAGGCCGATTTTTTTTTGCCTATTTCAGACATTTTGCTCAATGTAGTGTTTTCGGGGGCCTGTTTGGGGGGCTTCCTGGTGTTTGTGGGTGTGTTTCGGGGTCTGGGCTCACTGCTGGCTATATATACTTTACTTTGCAAGAGGTTTGAAGCAAATCCATGGTGGCAGAGGGGAGTTAGGGCCTAGCTGCAGAGCGCGCGCGGAGTGATTTGGGAAATTAGTGAAAAATTGACTGTCCCCATTTTTGTACTTTTGCTCTTTGGCTGTTTGGGGGTCTTCTACTCATTTTCTCCTGGGTTGACGGCTCTGGGGCCATTGCTGGGAAGCTCTAATACCGGATAAAAGTGTTTTGGACCAAATCCCAGGCGGAAAGTTTTTTGTGTTTTTGATGACTTGCTTGCCTTTGAGGTGCTCTTAGGGGGGGTTCCGTCTGTTTGTGGGTCAGTTTCGTGGTCTGGGAGCACTGCTGGGACACTCTAATCTTGATTGCATTTGCTTTTCAGGAAATCCGTCGTGGCAACCCAGACTTATGGCCTAGCTAAGCAGCGCGTTTGGACCGAAGGCCGAGAAATATTGCAAGTATGAGATTTTGCTTTTGGCCTGTTTGGGGGTGTTATGCTTCTTGGAGGGTGGGTTGGCGGGTCTTGGGGCATTCCTGGGATGGTCTAATACCGGGTAGAAGTGGTTGGGACAAAATCCTCACGGAAAAGCCTTTTGGCACTTTTTGTAACTTAGGGTTCGTTAGGGTTAGCCCTAGCAGCAGGATTGCATGTGTTTCGGGGTGTTCTAGATTTTTGCAACTGAGTTCTGGGGTCTTAGAGCACTCGTGAGAATGTGTAATTTTGGTTGCAAGTCATTTGAAGAAAATCCATGGTGGGAAAGGGGGGATTTGGCATAGTTAAAGAAAGCCTTTGCCACTATTCTTAACTTAGGGTTCGTTAGGGTTAGCAGTATTTCTATTGCATGTGTTTGAGTGGGGGGGATTTCGAGTCTTGGAGCGATGCTGGCTATGGCTACTTTTGCTTGGTTGCTTGCAAGTGGTTTGAATGCAATCCACGGTGGGTAAGGGGTAATTAGGAAGGGGGTACTTCGGCCTACTTTTACTTTCAAAGTAAGTTTTGTCACCAGTTTTCTGCTAGGCCTCGTTTTTTGAGATTTGATTGGGGGTCTTCTACATTTTTGCGACTGGCTTTAGTAAGGGTCTGGGTGGGAGCACTACTAGGAAGATCTAATTTTGTTCTAAAACACAGTTTACAGTACACCTAGCTTGAGGGGAAAGATCCACTACATTAATTTGCCCATACTTATTTATCCTTCAAAAGGTGACTCAGACAGAGTACGCACTTTCAAAAATATTGTACTGTCTACTAGGAAAATCAAATTGTGACTTTTTGCACTCCACAGCCTACATACCTTATATTTATTTATCAGTGGTGTTGTAATATTATATCACTTCCTGTTTTTCGTTGAATAATTACAGGCCGGGTTTCAGTCTCTGCAATGGGGAAAAAAGGATGGAGTCAGGCTTCACAGTAGCGAGCCACAATTCAGCATCAGGCAGCCAGTGGACAGGGTGTCTTCTGGTGACCAACATCGATGGACGAAGCGTCGGCTGCAATGGAGGAGTGCCGCTAATAAGAGGATTTTTTTTCTGCAGGCAACTTACTTACCACTTCCAACAGGACAACTACAACCACATAGATACAGTATCCCTTCCCTTGCCTTTTTCTCTGACTGTGACTGCATTTCTTGGATCTCTCTCTGCTTCTAAATTGATCCCTTAACACATCACTTAGTCCACTCCACTATCACATCTGCACCACACATAGTCATTTGTAAGTGCTCCTACGTAATTCGCAAGTCGCAGCACGCCCCGGCCCGTAGAGGACTGGGATGGCCCCAATGATGAAGCATGTCACCAAGGGGCAACCCTGGTGAGCGAGGGGACACCTAGAAAAAAAGCAATTTCTCCTTTTCTATCTACTATACCTTCCAGACCAACCCCATTGAGTGTTGTTGTGAATGGATTTATAGTGACCAGCAAGGCTCTCGGGTATCTGGCTAGTACAGAGACCTTATGTTGAATATCGTTATCATTAATTACACACAGGCCCTGTACTGTCGCATTCTTTCTTCCACAGTTGTCGAAAGTACTACTTACTTTTCACTGACATGCATGCAGTAGTGCATGCACTTTCAAAGATTGATGGATAGGTTTGTACCCAAAGAATTGTTTATGTTCAATTGTTTGTCTATGCTGTGCTTTTTTTTTACAGGGTGTCTTCTGGTGACCAACATCGATGGACGAAGCGTCGGCTGCAATGGAGGAGTGCCGCTAATAAGAGGATTTTTTTTCTGCAGGCAACTTACTTACCACTTCCAACAGGACAACTACAACCACATAGATACAGTATCCCTTCCCTTGCCTTTTTCTCTGACTGTAACTGCATTTCTTGGACCACTCTCTGCTTCTAAATTGATCCCTTAACACATCACTTAGTCCACTCCACTATCACATCTGCACCACACTTAGTCATTTGTAAGTGCTCCTACGTAATTCGCAAGTCGCAGCACGCCCCGGCCCGTAGAGGACTGGGATGGCCCCAATGATGAAGAATGTCACCAAGGGGCAACCCTGGTGAGTGAGGGGACACCTAGAAAAAAAGCAATTTCTCCTTTCTATCTACTATACCTTCCAGACCAACCCCATTGAGTGTTGTTGTGAATGGATTTATAGTGACCAGCAAGGCTCTCGGGTATCTGGCTAGTACAGAGACCTTATGTTGAATATCGTTATCATTAATTCCACACAGGCCCTGTACTGTTGCATTCTTTCTTCCACAGTTGTCGAAAGTACTACTTACTTTTCACTGACATGCATGCAGTAGTGCATGCACTTTCAAAGATTGATGGATAGGTTTGTACCCAAAGAATTGTTTATGTTCAATTGTTTGTCTATGCTGTGCTTTTTTTCTTGTCTCCCAAAACCTTTCCCAAAAACCCCCGTACCCATCCATTTTTCAAACCCTAACCCTCTTCCCCCGGGCTGTGTGGTTTTGATTGATGTGTGACTAAATTACAGCAATAAATCCACACACTTGCTGGGGAGGATAAGGTGATAGCAACAGGCTGGTGAAGAAATCCGAGGATATATTCTTACTCTGCTTGACAAAGACCCATGGCTAATGTCAAAGAACTGCAACCGAATTAGTAGTTATACTTTACCATTTGTTAGGCTACAATGTGGCACTGTTCTAGTGTACTTCTGTCACCTGCTATATTCTCAGTTGTACCGTTAAATTGCTCAGGAGGACAAACCAGATTTATTTTTCTTTTTTTTCATAGGCATGCAACTGCCACTGTGTCACACCACTAGTACCACCGCTATGAGGAAATTTTATCCGACCAAGATTGCCAACCTTATTCGCTGGTTATCGTGGAGCCAGCCCTGGGTCTAGCCCTACTTTCAAACACAAATTACAGGTAAGATAAGCTTTTGGTGGTTTGGGGGTATAATGGAGTATTAGTAGGAGAGATGAGAGACTGACGGTAGCACTACTAAAGTCCTAGGACTCTTGGATTCACTTCAATTACTCTGTGAGAGGCACTTAGTGTTGAAAACATTTGGGCATTTACACTTAAAGGAAGAAAATGGAACTAAACTTTCAGGAAAACAAAGTCACTGTAAACCCCCACCCACCAGGCAAGCAGTAAGAAACGGGTATGCTCAGATAAAGTTTGAAAAAGTATATTTATATCCCTAACAAAATAATCTCCCGCAAGACCCTCCCTAACCCCAACGATTGTCCTTCAAAAGTCCCCAAAAACCCAACTCCCAATTCCCACCCCCCAAAAGTCTCTAAAAAAGGGGCAAGGGACACTATGGGTGGATGCTGTCTACTTTTTGGGCCAGGGCATCATGCTCCTGGCGGAGCAAGGCGTGCTCTACGCGAGCCCCTCCAACTGGTTGGAAAAGTGGTGGAGCTCCTGCTGGAGGCGGGACACCATCAGGGTACTGCGGCGCAGGCGTGCCTTCAATGCCTTGCAGGTGCAACGGCTGTGAGAGGAAGCTGTTGTCCTTGCTACTCGGCGGTGGCGTTTGGCTTTGGCAGCCCGGCTCAGTCTGGGTGGACCACTGTGCTGGGTGGCACTGGCAGCCCGTGGGGGCACGGAGGCCGATGCAGACGACGTAGTTGTTGTGGTCGACTGCACACTTTCTTCGTCCTCCAGGGCCACCAGCCGCCGATATTCGGCCACAGTGGCATCGATCCTCCGTTGCCGGGCCTCTCTAGCCAGCTCCTTCCTCCTTGTTCGTTTGGAAGGAGAACCTATATGAAGAAAGAAAGACATAGTCTGTAACCAATGCTCCTTAAGATTAACTCAATCATTCAGCAGAAATTTGTGTTGCACTACAACTAGCTAATTGCAAGCGCATTACATAACTATTGAGGCCAGTATCTATCTAACCTCACACTTCTTCATCCTTGCTCTAACATTAGTGGGAGTTTAAGGAACAAATCCTACGAGCACTATGGACTTCCATTGGAGTCGACGATGAAAGTACACCAGTCTTATTCTTCTTCTTGTCTCTTGTTTAGGAAAATTGGTACGTTATCTTCTGCAAGCCGGCATAATGCCAGCGCAGTAAACTTGCACCCGAGAAAAAGAGACGCACGCCATGAGGAGTGACCTAGACTTGCGTTGCGTTACTGTACCCGTCCAGTACATGCAGGTGGTGAAGCTCTTACTTTTCTATTGCGGGTGGCACTGAGAATACTCTGTTACAACTCAAGGGCTACTGCTTAATTAATTTAACTTTCACCCTACAGTGGAAATGAGTACTAGAAATGGAAAATTGAAGAAGATAAATAATCTGATTATCTATCACTTCACATGGGATGTTTTTGCTTATATATGGGATGACTTTAGGTGCTTTGCTTTTTATTGAGTGACCAGTGATACATCCACACATGAATGACTGAGTACTACTAAACTTATTAAGAGAGGTAGGGAGTGGCCACCGTAATAACCGGATCTATGCTGTGCTTGCAATACAAACTACTGCTACTATTGATGGTAGTATTTGGACAAAATTAAAACTTCTTTTCCTTGCCTTTCCTACACTGGAACGGACGTGCGGATGCAGTGTTACATGCTCTTCAAAGTTACACTTAGTTCATCCACTGACCGTCTACTCTCTCTAGATCATGGGTACTCACAAACTTTCTCTCAGGGGCTAAATTTACAGTGTAGTTTGTGGCCGAGGGCCGCACTGGTGGGGGCGGAGTCAGAGGGGGCGGGGCTAAAGCAAAACGAAAACTTGTGACCATGAGGTTCTCACAGGTCCCTGCAGCAGATGCCTTCATCCACTGAGCCACCAGACCCAGCATTTACATACATCTCTCTCCCTCCTGCTCTCACTCCTGCCCTCCCTCTCCATCTCTCTCTCCCTCCTGCCCTCCCTCTCCCTCCCCCTCTGTCATCTCACTGTGTGTGTGTCTATCTGTGTCAGCCTTCAGCCCGGGTTGAGACCGCTTCCTCAACGCGCACACACAGACAACACCAAAGTACTTAACAGGTCTTTAAAAGACCATTAACATATTATTGAGGCTTTGTTTGTTGTAGCGCCCCTGCATCTCCACCCTGACAATCACTGCTTGCCCGGCCCCACAGAGCAGAGGCTTTGTTCTATTTCACCTCTTTGTGGCCTTGCATCTCCACTCTGCTCTGTGGGGGCCGGGGGAGCAGTGATTGTCAGAGTGGAGATGCAGGGGCGCTAACAGGTGAAATACAAAAAAGCCTCTGCTCTGTGGGGGCCGGGGGAGCAGTGATTGTCTGCAAGGTCTGCGCACCGCCAAGGAAGGCTTGCCGGGCCACCACCGGCCCGCGGGCCATACTATGAGTACCCCTGCTCTAGATAAACATATGCTATCTAAGAGTCAGATAGTAGCATGATCCAGGTATATGGACACATACAGTTTCTGTGTCACCCACCCAGGCTGTTGTCCTTCCACCCATCATTGCTTCATCATTCACACAGCCATGCATCTCATATTCTTGCCTTCCCAGCTAGTCTTCAATCTCAATAAGTAAGGAATATATAAGAGCTTACCTCTGGCTGCCACCACCACCGTCTCAACTCTCACAGCCGCCGCCTCCTCCCCTGAAGAATCGCCCTCCGCCTCCGTGTCGAGCACCACCACCTCCACGCTGGCCCCGCCACCAGATGTTCCACCTACAAAGTACATTGAAGAATGTTAGAATAAAGCACTCACTAGTCTTTGGTCTAGGAATGAAGACATGTGAAAACAATGTAATTTGTGACTGTCTACTTTAAAGTTAAAAACAATGTCCCTTTTTCCAGGGAAGGTTGTCTTGCTGCACTTTTTGGCACAACTGATGAAGGCTGGTTTTTTAACACGCACCATTTTTCTCCACACAGACAGAAGATGGACTTCTAACAACAAGATCAAGTTGAAACCAGGTGAGAGCTCGGCTCGACCACAAGAAATGTCTTCAATTAATCGTCAGCACTAACCACTTTTCCATTATCAGTTACACGTTTAGTTTTATTATGACTTCATTTTAATAAATGTGTTTACTTTTAATAAAGCTTTTAAACTTAAATACAATCTGTGTTTTTTGGTCCAGACTAGAGTGACTGAGCGAAAGGTTTTGCAATTTTTGCAAGCATGAGTCCAGATAGAACACTTCAAAAGACATTATGGACAATCCCAGAGGACTGCACTAAGTTGATAGAGCTATTGCGGACTAGAATCATGGGAGTTTCGCCAACCGTGCAATCTTAGTTAGCTACACAGACAGACTAATAAGAATAATCTAGTAATACCACAGGGAGTCATAGTAGAGGCAGGATAAGAATTTAGATACAGTCTACAAGAAGACCAAAGACAATTTTGAAAAAAGTCAAATGAGGAACGCTAGGAAAAATAGGTACTAGTCTAAAATGAAAACTTACTGGGGCCAGCAAAGGAGCCCTCGCCTGCCCGATCCTGGCCCTGTTGAACAGCATCCGCCGCCTGCTGCTCCTGTGTCCTCCTCTCGCCCCTGGGGGGAGCTGACGTACAACATGAAAGAAAGAACAGAAAACATGGATGATTGTTGCTTGTCAATGTCAACTAAATCAAACATTTCAAAAGAACAATAACAAAATATTTCCGCGAAATTATATTGATTAGGGTTAGTTTTCATTTATTTGCGGACCTGTGACTTCGAAAGTCACGTAACTCACTAAACAAAGTACTGAAAGGTTCACCTAGGACTGGCAGGCAGCAGTCCGCAGGCAAGACGCAAAGTGACAGACAAACTCCATTGTGATTTCAGTCAGATCAGTGACAACACTAACAGTTGCCTGCTACATTACCAGTCATTTAAATAGTCAAACTATCAATCCACCGCCACTATTTTTCTTATTGTCAGGGGTACAAAGGAAGGGGCAGATTTAAGCCCCTTGCGGCTCTTTTGCTCCGTTCTTGCGTGACTTTTGTGACGCAGCAGCTAAACAAAAAAGGGCGCCATGGTGTGGCGTATAATATTATAACAACGTGACGCATTTGAGAGATGCATCCCGTTATAAAGCCCTGCGCCATCAGGGGGCGTTCCGGCGCTAGGGAGGGCATTCCTGCGCTGGAACACATCCTAAAAGTGGCTGAGGGAAATCTACAAAATTTCAATCAGTCACCTTTAGGACAATGATGCGTCACACAAACCCTGCACCTGCTTGAAGCAGACGTACGGCTTGACCCAGCATTGGGGAGATAGGGTACCCCAGAGCATTGCTGGAGCTGCGCCATCGTTGCGACGCAACTCCAGCAGTAAAGCTTCGGTGACGTTTTGGGCCCATGGTGCGCCGCATTGCAAATACGGCGCACCATGTTTGGTGGTGGTAGCGGGCCGCACAATTAATGGCGCATACCTGCTACTTTGCAGGGATGCGACGGTAATTGCAATTCTGCCCCTTAGGGGCATACTTACTTACGCGTTCTGGCGCATCTCCAGAGAGGCGCCAGATCAAATGCGTCACGCAAAACTACCCTTGCGACACGGCAGATGCGCCTCATTTACAATGCGGCGCGCCCTGGCGCAAGGGTAGGCACTTGCGTGACGCATCTCGTCACGTAAGAGCGGCGCATCGCTGGAGTCACGTCGCCAACGCAATGCAACTCCAGTAATGCTCAGGGCCACCCAATACTTAACATGCTGTGTCAGTCCTTTCGCCTGCTTCAAGCAGGCATAAGGAATTGAATTGACGTAGCAGCGTCGCAGAAGTGCCTGCGTTAAATCTTGTAGATTTCAAGCAGGCAATTTTGCGAGGCGCACAGCCGCCGGACCGCCCACCCTGCGTACTAGGAACGCACCCATTGTGGTGCAGGCCCATGGCTTTATAACGTGACGCATCTCCCTAGATGCGTCATGCTGTAAATGACTCGCAGGGATGCGGCACGTTTACGCCGCTGTTGCGTCACGCAAGGCAACGTAAACGTGGCGCAAGGGGCTTGTAAATGTAATCTGCCCCCTAGTGTCTAGCATTACGCAGTTCTGTAAAGTACACTCATACATAATAGTTACTCAGGCCAATGAGACCACGAAATAGAAAACAAATAAGCATAGTAGCAACGCCACTGAGAAGGAGAGCAGTGCACCTGAAATGCACAGAAGATTTTGAAATATAATTTAACTACAATGTAATCGTCATCAGCGGCATTATTGGCTTGCTCCATGTAAAAAACAAATATTTGCAATACAACAACACAGAGCAGGAGAAAACATCATAGTAGTGAGTGATTAAATGGCTACTACTACTCACCAAGCCCGGGGATCTCCAAGCCGAGCTGGTCCAGCAGGTCGCGCTCCTGGTCCAGGAGGTCCGTCCAGCGATGGGTGACCTGGCTGTAGGTGCGCTGGACCCCGTAGAGGTGGGATATGGCCCAGCACACCTTCTCCCACCGCTTCCGGCGCTCCCGCATGTTGTAGCCGCCGGCCGCGATCCTGCCGCCTCCCGCGATGGTCCTGGGCAGGCGGCGCTGGACGAAGTAGACCAGCGCGCCCACTTCCTCCGGGCTGAATATCTCCCGTCGCGTCACCTGCTCCCCCCTCAATCTCCCGCATGCTGTCCTGGCACTGGGTCCAGTACTACTCCCCGCCGCCGCTGCGGCCCTCAAGTGCCTGGGCAGCTTCACGGCGCCTGGCTTGACCATGGTCTGGGCAGGTAAGGTAGGAAGAAGTAGAAAATTAAGAAAGAATAGGATAGGGAAGAAGAAAAGAAAAGAGTTTAAAAAAGTAGTTTAAAAGTAAAGAAAAATAGCAGAAAAGACAAAAATATACAGCTAGGAAAAGAGAGGGATAGATAAGAAGCAAAATCGTAAAAAAAAAACTGAAAACAAGCAAAGGATGGCAAAGATACCAAGAGGATTAAACACCATGCCCAGACACAGGAAATGAATGAAAAACAAGATGGCCCGCGCCCGTTCACGAGCGCGAAAGTAAGTTCGCGCGAGATTTCCCTTGCGATCTCGTGCGAACCTCTAGATTTCCCTCGCGATCTCGTGCGAACCTCTACTCGCAATGCGCTTACTGCGCGAGATTATACATAGCGGGCGGAAACGGAAATACGTCACGCAAACAAAATGGCCGCGCCCGTACTCGACCTTGGGGTAAATTCGCGTGTTGCGCTGCAAGCGGCTCGCGAATACTGCAAAAAAACTCGCGAAACAACAAGCCGCAAAAAAATAAAAAGCTCATTCGCACGAATTGGCGGCTTCCGCGGTCGGTTTCGCACGACGCCGCGCCCCGCGAATAGCGCGAAAAAAACGAAAAACGATTTTAGCAAAAGCAAAAGCAATGAGCAGGTGCAAAAGGTCAACCTCATGATTTGTAACGATTCCCTGTAGTGCTTCCTGAGGGGGCCCTCCAGAATTCGGTTGCCTGCTTGCAACTATTGTGTGACCCTGCTCTGACCTTAACTGTATGCCACAAAGGTCCTGATTTACAGCTAAAGGAGCAGACAAGCAGGTGCCAGGCTGGAACTTCAAATTCTTTCAGTGACACAATAATTAGCCCCTAATTCATTATTGTCAGTTGGGGCAGGGCAGGTGTTGTTAATAAACTAACCCCAAATTAATTCATGTCAGTTCAAGCAGGGCAGGTGGGCTTTCTTTTCTCCCCCATCTTCTACAGTGATGATGAACCAGAGGGTGGCATTGATGTAACAGAGGGTGGCATGGGTCAAAGAGAGGGTGCCAGTGGTGAAACAGAGGGTGCTGGGAGGCTGTGATGATGAACCAGACGTAGAAACAACATAGTCGCGACCGTTGCAAGCCGACAAGTAAGTTCGCAATTGCGAACTAGTACCAAATCCTCGCGAACTGGCAGAAACACTTGCGAACACAAAAAAAAAAAATCCGCAAATTCGCGAGAATTCGCGGATTTTGCAGATTGCGAATTCGCAAATCCGCAAAATTCGCGAACGCGAGATTCGCAAAATTCGCCCATGCTTAATAATCAACAGTAATCATGGTATGTTCGGGAATGGCAGAAGGCGTGGGGGCAAACACATGTACAGGATAGAATTTGTCCATAAAAAACAATATTCCAAGGACCACAATGAATGCAATGAGCAGTATGACAATGACCACTATTTTTCCTTTGCGTGATAAAGCCAACCATGGGGAATCAGGCTCTGGTCTACGAGGAGCTGCAAAAGGCTGCTCCTCGTCGGGGACGGGACGACCAAAGGGGTACATTTCTTTTATCAAAAATCAAAAATTAAAAAGAAAAAACTAAACTAGAAAAAATAGTCCCAGGCACTCCAAAACCGGCCAGAGGGGTTCTTCAACCCTTAAAAAGGGATCTTCGTCCCTGTGTCCGTTAAAGCCTCACAGGTAGACTTCTATTGTTCGTTCCCTACTCCCTCATTGGAGTTGCACAGCAGCAGCAACTCAGGAGCACTAATCTGGGCCCAGACACCGCTCTAATGTCTCGTAAAACAGAATCTTCGGCCAAACACCAGGGCTCTTACTAGTCCATCCCTATCACTAAGCTTATTCTGTAAGATATTGTACACACCTCTACCTGTTCCAGCACCCTATCTAGGCCCTTCTTCCAGTGTTTAGTCCCTCATGCCCTTCTCCTTTCTGGGCAGCAGATTATAGCGAGTGCTCCCTCGCACTTCAGGATCTGTGAACAGAATGGGGATGTCTTTGGCAAGTGTAGCGTCCTTCGATGCCTGATCACTATTCTCAATGGGAGCCTTGGAGCTTGCAACAATTGTTTTCTTTCTCTTTACTGTACTCAGCTCCTCTCCCCTCAGTGAGGCATCAGAGAAAGGTGTGTATCTTGGTATCACTTCACACTCTTGATCAGCAACGCCATCTTTCACCCATTTGTCATACGGCAGTGGTAGTGGAACCTTCTTTACATGAGATGCGTGGGTCCACGCCTTTCGACCCTCAACTCGAAGTGCGGTGCGTGTTGTCAGGAGCACCTGCCTCGGCTCCGACCACCTTGGTTCCAGGCAAGACTTCCGCTGATACTTCTTCACCACAACCCAGTCCCCGGGTTGTATGGCATGTCCTGGCCCCTCCGGCAACGGCTTCAGGGTGTCTGCTACCTGCTGGTGAATAGAACGAAGATCTTTAGTCAAAGCATACAAGTAGTCTATCAACAGAGGATACTCAATTTCTGAAAAACATTTTGGTCTTGGTACTCCCCACACATTAGAGGGGCAGCCAAATACCACCTCGTGAGGGGAGACACCCGTTCTGGAATTAACTGTCACTCTGGTGGAAAGTAATGCTAAAGGAAGGGCATCTGGCCAACGGAGTCCTGTACTCTCCTGTATTTTGGCCATCTTCAATTTTAGCGTTCCATTAAATCTCTCCACAAGTCCCGCAGCTTGAGGGTGTTGGGCCGCGTGGAACTTTTGGGAAATCTGCAGACCCTTACATATCTGCTTCATCAATTCAGCATTAAAGGATGTGCCATTATCACTCCAGATCACTCTAGGCAGGCCGTATCGGGAGAAATACTCTTTTATCAACATTTTGGCTGTGGAAATGGCCGTACAATCTTTTGTTGGGAATGCCTCCACCCACCTGCTAAAAGAGCATACAAACACCAGGACATATTTGAGGTTGTTAACCCTTTCCATTTCAATATAATCCATCTGAATCACCTCGAAAGGGAAAGAAGGGGGAGCGAAATTGCCTACTGGGACAGGTGTTCCCTTTCCTGGATTATGCCTCAAACATACCATGCACTGTTGTACTAAATGGGTAGCTACTTTAGAAATATTCTTGTTACTCCACACTGGGTCCAGTAATTTGCATATACCCTTGGCACTAATATGTGCTGGTCCATGAGCCATTGTCACCACTGGGAGGACATATGCGTTTGGGAGTAACCATCGTCTTTTGTCTGTCATATCTGTCCAACATTCATCAGAATTCAATCGCCCCCCACCATCCTTCCATGTCCTCAATTCGTCCTCAGTCGCCTTGTCTTGTATGTTCTTTACACTCTGTACAGTATCTGCAAACATATTAACATCTGGTACCCATCTAGCTGGTCCTGCCACAAACATTTGTGGGAGTTTCGTCCTAGCTGTCTCCTTTGCTGTCTGTTCTGCGAACGCGTTTCCCCATCCTACATCATCCACCACCGCCTTATGTGCACTGCACTTTATCACAGCCAGTCGTCTGGGTAACGTCAATGCTGTAAGTAGTCGTAATATCAGTGGACCGTGTTGAATTCTCTGTCCGTGTGATGTCAAAAACCCCCGTTCTTCCCACAGTCGCCCGTAACTATGAGCCACGCCAAAGGCGTATTGGCTATCAGTATAGATATTCACATCCAGTCCTTCACTCAACTCACACGCTCGCAACAAGGCTATTATTTCTGCAGCCTGAGCCGAATCAGATGAAATCCTAGAAGTCTCCACTACTGTCTGTAATGTCGTAACTGCATATGCTGCCGTCGTCGTACCGTCTGCAAGTTTAAAACAAGACCCGTCAACATACAATTCCCCATCAGGATCGCCTAGGGGTGTATCAGTCAAATCAATTCTCTCTTTTGTCTCCTCTTCTGTCCGAAACAAACAATTATGTATTTCATCGTCCTTTGTGTCTGATGGGATGGGTAGCAACGTGGCTGGGTTCAGAGTGGCACATCGCCTTATAGTGACATGGGGTGCGAATAGTGTCATTTCATAACCAGTAAGGCGAGCACTAGTTAAGTGCTGCGTCTGCGTTCTGTTCAATAGAATATCCACAGCATGCGGTACCATTACTGTGAGGTCTGAACCCAGCACGAGCCCTGCCGATTGTCTAATAGAGACCGCAGCAGCCGCTGTGGCCCGGAGACAGCTCGGCAGCGCTCTTGCCACATTGTCGAGCATAGCAGAAAAGTAAGCACAAGGTCTCTGTTTCCCCCCAAAACATTGTGTTAGGACAGACAACGCGCAACCTTCCGCCTCATGTACATAACGATTCAGAAAAGGGGGTGGTGATGAACAGAGTGTCTGAATTAAGCAGACCACTCTTACCCAGTCCAAAGATCAGGGCTTGATCCATCACCGTTATTTATCTCACTGCCCCATCCCAGCTCAGAACCTGGCTATATGCAAATCAGTCTGTCCCTGGCCCAGTGCATCATGGGAACAGGGCAGACTAAACTACCAAGCCAATTCTTCACCAGAAAGGAGACAAGCTACCGGGGACCGGTTTCTGGCATTTCAGCCGTCTTCGGCCCGGCTTGCTTGAATCCTGATGGAGCAGTGAGAAAGGGACTCATGTCTGAGTATACCCTGCCACACCTATAGTGGCCAAAAACGATTCAGAAAAGGGGGTGGATTCAAGCAAGCCGGGCCGAAGACGGCTGAAATGCCAGAAACCGGTCCCGGGTAGCTTGTTTCCTTCCCAGTATAAGAATTGGCTTGGTAGTTTGGTCTGCCCTGTTCCCATGATGCACTAGGCCAGGGTCAGACTAATTTGCATATAGCCAAGTTCTGAGCTGGGATGGTGCAGTGAGCTAAAAAACGGTGATGGATCAAGCCCTGATCTTTGGACTGGGTAAGAGTGGTCTGCTTAATTCAGACACTCTGTTCATCACCACCCCCTTTTCTGAATCATTTTTGTCCACCATAAGCGTGGAAGGTATACTCAGATGTGAGTCCCTAGCTCATTGCACCATCAGGATTCAAGCAAGCCGGGCCGAAGACGGCTGAAATGCCAGAAACCGGTCCCCGGTAGCTTGTTTCCTTCCCAGTATAAGAATTGGCTTGGTAGTTTGGTCTGCCCTGTTCCCATGATGCACTGGGCCAGGGTCAGACTAATTTGCATATAGCCAAGTTCTGAGCTGGGATGGTGCAGTGAGCTAAAAAACGGTGATGGATCAAGCCCTGATCTTTGGACTGGGTAAGAGTGGTCTGCTTAATTCAGACACTCTGTTCATCACCACCCCCTTTTCTGAATCATTTTTGTCCACCATAAGCGTGGAAGGGTATACTCAGATGTGAGTCCCTAGCTCATTGCACCATCTGGATTCAAGCAAGCCGGGCCGAAGACGGCTGAAATGCCAGAAACCGGTCCCCGGTAGCTTGTTTCCTTCCCAGTATAAGAATTGGCTTGGTAGTTTGGTCTGCCCTGTTCCCATGATGCACTGGGCCAGGGTCAGACTAATTTGCATATAGCCAAGTTCTGAGCTGGGATGGTGCAGTGAGTTAAAAAACGGTGATGGATCAAGCCCTGATCTTTGGACTGGGTAAGAGTGGTCTGCTGTTCATCACCACCCCCTTTTCTGAATCATTTTTGTCCACCATAAGCGTGGAAGGGTATACTCAGATGTGAGTCCCTAGCTCATTGCACCATCAGGATTCAAGCAAGCCGGGCCGAAGACGGCTGAAATGCCAGAAACCGGTCCCCGGTAGCTTGTTTCCTTCCCAGTATAAGAATTGGCTTGGTAGTTTGGTCTGCCCTGTTCCCATGATGCACTGGGCCAGGGTCAGACTAATTTGCATATAGCCAAGTTCTGAGCTGGGATGGTGCAGTGAGCTAAAAAACGGTGATGGATCAAGCCCTGATCTTTGGACTGGGTAAGAGTGGTCTGCTTAATTCAGACACTCTGTTCATCACCACCCCCTTTTCTGAATCATTTTTGTCCACCATAAGCGTGGAAGGGTATACACAGATGTGAGTCCCTAGCTCATTGCACCATCAGGATTCAAGCCAGCCGGGCCGAAGACGGCTGAAATGCCAGAAACCGGTCCCCGGTAGCTTGTTTCCTTCCCAGTATAAGAATTGGCTTGGTAGTTTGGTCTGCCCTGTTCCCATGATGCACTGGGCCAGGGTCAGACTAATTTGCATATAGCCAAGTTCTGAGCTGGGATGGTGCAGTGAGCTAAAAAACAGTGATGGATCAAGCCCTGATCTTTGGACTGGGTAAGAGTGGTCTGCTTAATTCAGACACTCTGTTCATCACCACCCCCTTTTCTGAATCATTTTTGTCCACCATAAGCGTGGAAGGGTATGCTCAGATGTGAGTCCCTAGCTCATTGCACCATCAGGATTCAAGCAAGCCGGGCCGAAGACCGCTGAAATGCCAGAAACCGGTCCCCGGTAGCTTGTTTCCTTCCCAGTATAAGAATTGGCTTGGTAGTTTGGTCTGCCCTGTTCCCATGATGCACTGGGCCAGGGTCAGACTAATTTGCATATAGCCAAGTTCTGAGCTGGGATGGTGCAGTGAGCTAAAAAACGGTGATGGATCAAGCCCTGATCTTTGGACTGGGTAAGAGTGGTCTGCTTAATTCAGACACTCTGTTCATCACCACCCCCTTTTCTGAATCATTTTTGTCCACCATAAGCGTGGAAGGGTATACTCAGATGTGAGTCCCTAGCTCATTGCACCATCAGGATTCAAGCAAGCCGGGCCGAAGACGGCTGAAATGCCAGAAACCGGTCCCCGGTAGCTTGTTTCCTTCCCAGTATAAGAATTGGCTTGGTAGTTTGGTCTGCCCTGTTCCCATGATGCACTGGGCCAGGGTCAGACTAATTTGCATATAGCCAAGTTCTGAGCTGGGATGGTGCAGTGAGCTAGAAAACGGTGATGGATCAAGCCCTGATCTTTGGACTGGGTAAGAGTGGTCTGCTGTTCATCACCACCCCCTTTTCTGAATCATTTTTGTCCACCATAAGCGTGGAAGGGTATACTCAGATGTGAGTCCCTAGCTCATTGCACCATCAGGATTCAAGCAAGCCGGGCCGAAGACGGCTGAAATGCCAGAAACCGGTCCCCGGTAGCTTGTTTCCTTCCCAGTATAAGAATTGGCTTGGTAGTTTGGTCTGCCCTGTTCCCATGATGCACTGGGCCAGGGTCAGACTAATTTGCATATAGCCAAGTTCTGAGCTGGGATGGTGCAGTGAGCTAAAAAACGGTGATGGATCAAGCCCTGATCTTTGGACTGGGTAAGAGTGGTCTGCTTAATTCAGACACTCTGTTCATCACCACCCCCTTTCCTGAATCATTTTTGTCCACCATAAGCGTGGAAGGGTATACTCAGATGTGAGTCCCTAGCTCATTGCACCATCAGGATTCAAGCAAGCCGGGCCGAAGACGGCTGAAATGCCAGAAACCGGTCCCCGGTAGCTTGTTTCCTTCCCAGTATAAGAATTGGCTTGGTAGTTTGGTCTGCCCTGTTCCCATGATGCACTGGGCCAGGGTCAGACTAATTTGCATATAGCCAAGTTCTGAGCTGGGATGGTGCAGTGAGCTAAAAAACGGTGATGGATCAAGCCCTGATCTTTGGACTGGGTAAGAGTGGTCTGCTTAATTCAGACACTCTGTTCATCACCACCCCCTTTTCTGAATCATTTTTGTCCACCATAAGCGTGGAAGGGTATACTCAGATGTGAGTCCCTAGCTCATTGCACCATCAGGATTCAAGCAAGCCGGGCCGAAGACGGCTGAAATGCCAGAAACCGGTCCCCGGTAGCTTGTTTCCTTCCCAGTATAAGAATTGGCTTGGTAGTTTGGTCTGCCCTGTTCCCATGATGCACTGGGCCAGGGTCAGACTAATTTGCATATAGCCAAGTTCTGAGCTGGGATGGTGCAGTGAGCTAAAAAACGGTGATGGATCAAGCCCTGATCTTTGGACTGGGTAAGAGTGGTCTGCTTAATTCAGACACTCTGTTCATCACCACCCCCTTTTCTGAATCATGTACATAAAGCACAAAAGGCTTCTGGTAATCAGGTGTTCCCAAAACAGGTGCAGAACATAAAGCACTTTTTAGTAACTCAAAAGCTTCCTGACATGCGGGGGTCCAGGGTAGGGGTTCGCGTACCTCTTTAGTAGTCAGATACAATAGGGGTTTTGTTACTAAAGCATAATTGGGTATCCACTGGCGACAATACGAAGTTATGCCCAAAAACGCGCGCACCTCTCGCTGCATGTTAGGTACAGCCATGTTAGTTATCGCTTTTATGCGTTCCGGTGTCAACCTCCTCCCCTCCTTTGAAAGGAGATGACCTAAGTAGGTTACATCCGTTCGACAATATTGGAATTTAGGAAGGGACACCTTGTGTCCCTTGTGTGCCAAATGATGTAGCATCTCGACAACCGTCCTCGGTGTCCGATACGACGAGAATATCATCCACATATTGTAACAGAACATTGCCTGCGGGTAATTCCAAATCATCCAATTGAGCTTTCAATGCCTGGCTATAAATGCTGGGACTCTCTGTATATCCTTGAGGAATACTCGTAAATCTAAAACTTCGGCCAGCCAATTAGAATCCGAAGAGATAACGGCTATCTTCATGTACAGGAATACTGAAGAAAGCATTCTTCAGATCCAGGACAGAAAAATATTTAGCCGATGGGGGAATCATTGTCAAAATCGTTGTAATGTCGGAAACCACTGGGTACTGGGGCTCAACCACCTTGTTAATGTGGCGTAAGTCAATCACAAATCTATATACATCAGGCGTATCATCTTTGGCATCAGCTGACCGTCTTTTAAGAATCGGAAGAATAGGACTATTACATCTGTTAGAGTCTGTCTCCTCCACGACCCCCGATCGAATCAAATCCTGTATAATCTGTAATAGGGCTTTTTCGCCATCCCTAGATATCTTATATTGGGGTATTCTGGGCAATTGAGCTCCCACTTTAACCTTGATGGACACAGGGGCAATATCCATTTTTCCCACATCCGTATCACTGTTAGCCCACAAGCTCTCTGGGACCCCTTCAAATTCAGCCGGCAGAGGCTCATCTTTGGAAAAACATTGCTGTGCACGCGCAACTGTAGGACCCAATGTGAGGTACACACCGTCCGGAGAACAATAAATGGTGGCATGTAATCTCTTCAGTAAGTCTAAACCCAACAAATTTTCACCACAATTGGAGGTCAGTAGAAAAGGGGAATATACAGTGAAAGGGCCAATCGTAAGAGCAAGAGGTTTAGAGATGGGGCTGATCACCAGAGTACCTGAGAACCCCAAGGAGATATTATTCTTGCCAGACAGAGCTGCCCCTGGGACCTGAGAACGAGCCACTGAACTTTTCATAGCACCCGTATCTACCAGAAATGTCTGTTGGGACCCCGACAAAGCTTCAGTCACATAGGGTCCTCGTTGATCTACATCCACAGAAACTGGTCCCTCGCTCTGTCCTACGCTGTCCTAGTTATGGGAGAATCCTGTCAAATCATCCATCGTATAATCATCATTGTAGTACTGTCCACCTTCCCTCTGAAAGTGTTGTCGATCCCTGTTGCCATCGAAACAATTTCCTCCTTGTCTTTCTACACCATCAGACTGCCCATCATGTCTTCGAAAATCACCTCGACCTCGCCCTCTGCCTTGGCCCGCATTCGACTGAAACTCGGAACAATCTCTCAAACAAGTGCCCCTCCTGTTTACATTTGGCACACTGATTCTGTCCCAATCTCTCTCTCTTGTCATCCCTTCCTTAACCACTTCCCCCTCGTCCCGCTGCCGCAGGTGAAGCACCTCGGCCTCGACCTTTGGACACCTGTTGTAACAAAACCCTCGTCTTCAAATCCTTGGCTTTCTTTTCTTGCTTGTCCTTACTATCATTTTCCCTATGTTCGTAATACTGAGCCATGCTTAGAATGCCAGAGGGCGTGGACGTCGTCCACGTACTCTCCGATGCCTGCAACCTCGCCGATATTTCCGGTAACAAGTTCATTACGAACCTGTTAACGAAAAGTCGTAGCCCTCCGTCCTGTGACATGTCCTGTTCACTGAAATCCATAAAAGTCTCTTCAAACCTAGTAAAAAAATCGGAGACAGCTTCATCCTTTTTCTGTCTACAGGCTGTCAACTTATCCCAGTCCACCTTCTTTGGGGGGATAAGAGAATGCATATACTTAATAATCCGCCCCGGCAAAGCTAAAATCTCTGCTTTCGGCTTCTCACCTGGCTTTCGCTCCTTGTCCAAATCCTGCAATTCCACCCATGTACCACCTAGTTCCTCCGTATGATCAGTGCCCTTCACCTGCCTCCACACGTCCACCGGGACTAATAATCCAAAGAATAATTCAATGTCCGCTAAAGTCATAACAGTCGAGGATGCAGCTTCCGTCAATTCTTTGTAATAGGCAGTCGGATTTTTTCTGGAATCTGGCAGTTGAGCCTTCAAAGCTAACACCTCACTCCTTTTCCACGGTGTATATACCCACTGTTCTTGAAAATGGGCGTCTACACGAGCCCTAGTGACAGCATGTGTGACTGGATCTACCACTTCGGGGGCTTCAGGGTGAAAAATAGGGTGTACCTCACGCATTGGGTGTATCCCAGGAAAATGGGGTGTACCCGCAGAAGGTAATTCATTTCTATACTCTAACAGGGATCTCAAACTTCGCATCACCTCCCGTACCCCAGTGTTAGCCCTATAGGCTCCGTTTTTTATATCTTGTAAAATTGCGGGTGCCGCTCCTCCATACCCCTGTTCCCATAGCGCTATCAACGTTGTCGACATATGCCACAAAGCATGTTGCTGCATCAGAGGTTCAAAATCTTTCATTGTGGACCAAATGTCCTCAAACGAATAAATATTATTCCTGGCCCACTGACAAGTTTGATTAGCCACCACCGTTTTTTCATCTAAGCCAATTGTGGAGCGTGTAAGCAATTTTCGCACTTGGGAGAGCAACCCACTTCCCATACCTCTATTCGGTGTCAACAACCCCTCACTGGGAGTAGCACTAGCAGAGACAGCAGGGAGTGCTGAGAGAAGCTGAGAGGAAGCGGGTGAGCTTGCCGCAAGCAAAGAAACAAGGGGCGCTGGCAACGATGGAGAGACAGAAGACGACACGCCAGATGGGTGTGGGGCCCTTGCTTGCGGGTCCGAAACCCCACCGGAGGAAGCCGAACCCGGCAACGTGGGATATAATGGCTGCGGGGCATAAGGGGGAGGGGGTCGGGTACTCAAAACATCCTCCATCTCGTCCTGCTCATCCTCTCGCACTACATAACTTTTATTTTCCTTCAGCCTGAAAAGCCTATCTGCGCGCTCGATCCGCTGCTCGTTCTCTTTCTTTGTATGCTCCCTCGCTTTCTGTGCCCTTGTCTGCGCCGCCCTCTTCTGGGCCACCTTCTCCTCCCTCAACTGAAGTTCTCTAACTTCCTTCTGCCACATCCGTAATGAGTCAAACATGCTCTGACGACTACGCCTAGCGAACAATCTGTCTTGTAAATAGTCTAATTTTGCCACGTCAAAAGAGCCTGTCAATGGCCACTGCAAATCCACATTGTCCTTGGTATACCTGTGCCACAAAGTACCAAACAAAATCGGGGGCAATCCATGCTTCACATACATATCAAAATTAGGGGAGCCCTCCACCGGGGCAGGTTGGCTTTCAGCCAATCTAGTGTCCGAAACGCGACAGCAGCATCCGAAACACCGCAACTTGCTGAAACACGGCATCTTCACACCAATGTAATCACACCTTCTCACTGTTCAATAATTTCCTATTACACAATAGCTCCTAACACATCCACACTTATATTGTATACACTAAATTCAAAAACACATACATTCTATACATCAAAATCCTGCCAAACACGTGTTACCAAAATGGGACAAGGCCCGTCGACCAAGTCCTGGGGAACCTGGACCCTACCGCAGACCGAACAGTATACTAACTGTTCTGAGGCCAGGGGACACATCCACCACTCGGGCGGCACTGTGGGTCACTGCGCACTTTACCGCAAGAGGCCCAGAACTCACACCTACCAAATCGCCAGCCTTAGGCGTTCGGGGTGAAGTCCGGGATCCGCCGCAATGAGCCACACCTCCACCACAGTGCCACCCGGTCGGATGACCGCAAACAAACGTCCCCACAACTCCTGTTAAGTCTGTCAGAGCGCCACTCGCACTCTGAGTTCCCCGGAGCACACTAGCCCCAGGAGCGCACCGGCTCCTCAAACCATTAGAGACACCCCAGTCTCTCGGAGCACTCCAGCTCCTTCAAACAACAGGTGGACCACTCACCTTCCGTATGCGGTACCGACCTCTACCGTTCTCCACCTCCGGCTGCCAGGACCAACACGGTCAGCTCCAAGTTCCGCCTTCCGGACCCCGGCGTAGGATCCCTAACCGAGACCTCTCCCGATCAGCAAGGTGGGGCAGCGCTGCGAGAACCAAGCTCGGCATCAATGTGGGTACCCAGACCCACCGTGCCGACCAGAGGGTCCCCGGTCTTCTGCTACCCACCTACGGGTGAGAAAGATCCTTATCGCGGGGTCCCTGTTCCGGCGCCATCTGATAAGAGTGGCTCAAATCCACCCGAGTGACTTACCACACTCACCTATAGTTACTCAGTAAGAAGTCAGCCGGACAGTGGAGAAGAATAAACAAGGTAATTTTATTAGGCCACAAACTCCCATATGAGAGGGCCCTGTCCGACCTCACCCCAAAGAGTGCGCCGAGAGGACTAACTCATATCATCACAGCAATACATTATAACATGGTACAGTGAAGCAAAACACGCCCCTTCTGGAAAATTACTGAACCCCAGGGAGAGGAACAATGGCATCATACAAGAGGCATCTGCACCTGCAAAGGCAACATTTGGCTATCTCTGCCCAAGGCCGCGGAGCCGGGCCTCAGCGTCTCTGGTGTATGAGAACATTACTGATAAGGAACTTGTTAGTTTCGGCCACAGCTAGCTGAGAAACGAAAAACTGCTGCATTAGGGTTTTTCTTATTCTTACGGGAGGGGGAATGAGCGAGTGCGACTCGCAGACACAGAGGAATACTCAAAATGGAGGCACACAAGCTAAGCTAAGGAAACTGAATATCACCACACGTATAAATGAATAATCACATGAAGAGGAAAAATAACGTAAGAGCATAAGTATATACTTCATTAGTTAGACACATGATGCTAACTTGCATATGTAAATGTTAATGGGTGGGGCATCGAAAATGAAACCTATCACATCTACAAACAATCTCTATTACTACATTGAAAAATCACTCAGGCTCATGAAGTTTGTCATTCTAAAAAGTGGGTTGTGGTTCTAAAAAGTTAGTAAAACACTGCCTTAGATGAAGGGGCAAGTTGAAACAGAACACCAGGGAGGAGCAGCTACTGTTGAAATATCCCAAAGCTGTTTTGTGTTTTGCTGCATTTGCAATCTGAGGGCAGGGGTCACAATACAGAGCCAGGGATAGCAAGAGGCAGGAGACGGGTTGCAACCGTGACTCCTGGTGACCCCAAATGATCTCCGTGCCCTTGAGATGTCTTCACATGAACACACACACGGGGCACATACATGCCCACAATATACTAGGCACACAGTCACTACCTGAAGCTCAAAGATCAGCCCCTGCTCTACCATCCAGGTTCGACTTCAAGTACATCACTTACCAAAATCTTTCCCACAAGGCAATCCTTCCAGCAGTTGTCCCGGCTGTGAGAAATTGCCCTCTTTCTGCATGGTTGCCCCCACTTTTTTCTGAACTGCTGACGTACTTTGACTAAGTGTGCCCTGGGTTCCTGCCAATCAGGTGCCCAGGGCATATGTTCTTTCCCTAAAACTTCCTTCAAGACCAAACCCAATTGGCACTCTCTGGCCACAGGTCAGTCCATGGTAAATGGTACCACAGGTACCCAGGGCACTATGACAAGGGAAGGTATCGAAGGGCTGCAGCACTTATTGTGCCACCTTAGAGGCCCTGTACCTTTACACTCCCACACTGCCTTTGCAGACTGTGTGTTTTGGTGCAGAACAAAGTGAAGGGTCGACATGGCACACATCCCTGTGTGCCATGCTGACAAACCACTGCCCTGGCATAGATCAGTGACCCCTCTAGCTAGGTGCGCTATACCAGTGGTGAGGGTACAGGTGCATGAGCCTGTGCCCCTACAGTGTCTAAGCCAATTCTTTGGCATTGTAAGTGCAGTGCTGCCATTAAGAGTATATGGTGCTGGGAGTTTGTCATTGCGAACTCCACAGTCCCATAATGGCTGCACTGAAAACTGAGAAGTTTGGTATCAAACTTCTCAGCACATTAAACCCACACTGACGCCAGTGTGGGATTTAATGAGAAATGCACACAAAGGGCATCTTAGAGATGCCCCCTGAAAAACGACCTACCACTAGTGTCCAGGCTGAGTTGCTGCTTTCAGCTGCCACCACCAGAAATGTTTCTAGATCCCTGGGTCAAGAGCCTGCTGCTTTTGGGGCACATCTGGGGGCGAGGTGCCAAGCCTCTTCCCCCATGATGGGCAGGGTCCACGATGGGGAAGCTTCAAAGGCTTTCCGCCTTTGTGAGTGTCCCCAGGCCTTTTTCTGCTCCCAGCAACTGGTCCCCACCGGTTCTGACCCCCACTTTTGGGCGGGAGAACCGTCAGGAAAACCAAGTGAGGAAGGAAGGTGTGCCCACCTTTGCCAACCCCAGCCCTCAGTTGGGGGAGGCGAGGTGAAGCACAACTCTAAGTCCCCGCCATCTTTCAGATTGGGGGACCCAGCCAACCACAGTAGGGCATATGCCCCCCTCCCACTGGAGGGTGGCATAATAGGGGTGTACCCACCATAGGGAAGGGACCCATTGGTCCCAACATTTTACCTCCCTGTAACGCTCCTAAATCTTGTATTTAAGGGTACCCCTGAGCCTTGTTTCCTCAGGCAAGAAACTACAAGGAGAAAAGAAGAAGAAGGACCTAACAGCCGTGCCGAAGCTAAGAAGAGGAGGACGCCCACTGACTTGACCCCAGCCCTACAGGCCTGTCCCCACCTCGAACCTGCAGAAGCAAAACTCCGGTGTGTCCTGCAGCCAGCAGCCTCAAGAACCACGAGGACCTGCCCTGCCTTCAAAAGAAAAGACTCTGTGTCCCGTGAACACTTGATTTGTTCACCAACAGACTCCAGCTCTGGCAAGATCCGCGAGTCTGCACCACTCTGTACCCGACGCCCATGGCCCGAGTACGAGTGGCCCATGAGGAGGTCTCCCCAGTAATCCTGACTCGAGATCTGGTGATCTCTGACCTGCCTCAAGTCTCTAGCCAATGCCTGCATCAAACAGGAAAGTCCCCCCAACCGCTCGTAAGAAGATCCGACCCGAAAAGACACCACTACACCCGACGCCCCATGGCCTTGGGTGGCCCAACCAACGGTGTCTAACTAACCCCCAACATCCCAACTTAACTCTCCAAGTGGTGGTCACACCCAGAAGACCTTCGTCCCCAAGCCTGCAGTGTGTTTGCAAGCTACAGGGCGCCCAACCCAAAACAGCACTCTGCACCTGGCCACCCCAGTGCCGCTGAAGTTGCACGTTTTGTGCTGGCTTGAACTCCCATTTGCCCTGAGCTTAAGTCCAGGAGCTTTTCTCCCACAACCCTGCGGCCTGCTCGTAAGCAGCCATCAACCGGAGGCCCCCAATCCCCAATTGGATAACATTGGGCCTCAGCACTCTGCACCTGGCCACCGTAGTGCGGCTGAGGGTGTAACAAGAGTGCATCCTTGACCATGGGGGACCCCTGAGTCTACCCCCAGAATACCAACTCCCACAACTGAATACTTACCTTGAAGAGCTGAAATCTTCATTCTCAGGGGTCTCACTAATACAAAAGAACTTGGCACAGAAGCTGAGATATCAAAAGACATCTTTATTAAATTTAATAAGTGAGGCCACGACATCCAACTGCCTTAGCAATTGAATGAGGCAGTCTAAAAAGTACAAAACACAGGGGCCTTTTATATGTTCAGAATTACAAACTCAGCATCAAAGAAAGGGGCAGTCCTAGCTTCTGCAAGCATACAAAATACCCAATATGGACATACAAGATCTGCAAAATAGTAGCCAATAGAAAAACATCATGTAACCAGAATGTCCCCCTTACGTCGTGTTTCTGCCCAACCCATAAGTCAATCAATTACAGCACTTATAAGTCAATCAGTAATGGCAGAACATGTCTGTATGCCTTTAGGCCAGCTGGTGTCTAAGATTGCTTTCAAAGCAAGGACAGAGGGGGGTTTTCTACACGTTGCAGTCCAAAGGGGAGAAATACTTCCTGAATAGAGCAGTCTGTGTAAATGCAACACAAATTGATGACAAATATAAGATGGAGTCAAAATTAAAGAACCTCAACCTTTGAACCGATTACCCTATTTTCCTCCATAGGATAACATTGACTGTTTTTCTGTGAAAAGTTTCTAAGTGTGGAGTTGGAAAATCTATAAAAATCTCTAAAACTGTAACAAAATAATCAAAACGCTTTTACTTACCTGTTTACAGGAAATGTCCCAGCGCAGTATCCAGGTATACTGCACTGTGTAAGAAAGTAATCTGTAAAGTAATCTACTTGACATTCTACTAAAATGCCAATACAAAGTATATGTACAATATTTCAAAGCATTGTATTACTAGTAGTTTTACTGTAATCAAACCAAAAGTATGCATACAACTGCAATACAAACTGTTTACAAACTGTATTATTACTGCAAAGTACTTATCACTTACCTGTGCCAGGCTTGCTTGGTTCTAGGAAATAAAATAACTAAAAGAATATTTTTATACAAAACCAATTGGTCTGAAGTTCAGTCTTTGAGTTGTAGTGTAGTTCCTATATCCCTGATAGGCTCTCCGCATTGGAATAATATACACTATAGTTTTGACATAGGACTTAGGTCAGTATGTCTCTATCGAGTACATTAAACTTAATTGTGTGTGTGCCAGCTAACTCAGAGGTCACTAGAAACTTTCTCGAATAAACAAGAAGGGATTCGTTTCTGACAACCACATAAACATGAAAACCTTTGTTTTCCTTTGGAGTCGGAATAATATCTTCAGAGTCGTGGAAACAATAGATAACCGTTTCACTCAGTCAATCGTGCATGCTTCGTTTCTACAGAGTTGCATAGAAATAGTGAGACGGGCGTTTCAATAAAAGCCTGCCTGTATTTGGTTAGCATGCCTGTATTTGGTTAGCATGAGCAATGCCTAAATAAGGGCTTGATTTCTATGCCTAAATAAGGGCAATTTGAATTGCATCTATATAAAGGCATGAATCGGGAAATTCATACGGAATCTAAATTGACACACAACAGAGTGTGTGAAATCCTTTGCTGATTCAGTGTGTACAACAAATGCTTAACACTACCCTGTGATAAAGCCTTACTGCTCAACCACACTACCACAAATAGAGAGTAAGGTGCCATCTACTTTTACCTCTGCCTACCTTTGGGGTTCCACTGGACTCTGTGCACACTATACCGCACTTTGGTATGCTATATACAGAGCCAGCTTCCTACACCAGCCAATTGTTTTATTGCCATTCACATGTACGTATCATGATAACGTAAAATATTATAACATGATATGATGACCACATATAACATGTCATGACATAAAGATAATATATCATAACATGTAAAAACATGGTGCAGTATAACTTAAAGCAAGGAGACAATGGCTAAATATGGAAGAAGAGTGGCAAGACAGAGAGACAGAGTCAAAGATGTGGGAGAGAGGAATAGAACTATAGAAGGGAAAAAGAAAGATATGGAGAGAGGGAGATAGAGAAAAAGAGAAATATCACAGAAAGAGAGTGAGATAGAGAGGATGACAGGAGAAGAATAGAGAGAGAGAAATAGAAAGGAGTGACAAAGACACAAAAATAGAGAGAGACAACAGAGGGACAACATAAGAGAAAGAAAGAGGCATAAAGGAACAAAGTGAGGGGGAGGGTCAAACAGATGGAAGTAAACCTGGAAAGAAGTGACAGTATGGAATACTCAAAGTGGGGGAAAGAGAGAGAGAGCAAAGAGAGGCATCAGGGAGTGACAGCATTTTGGGCAGTGTAAGGAAGAATGGAAAGCAGAAAAGAAAACTATAGAATAGATGGATCAATGGAGACCATAAGTGAGAGATATTTAGAGCTAAAGAGAAAATGAGAAAGAAAAACAGGCAGTGGTAAGACTTGAGTATAAATGTCATGAGACAAGGAAACAATGAAAGAACATGATGGCAACAAGTAGAGAGAATCAGGAGTAAATAATTATGGCTGAGAAGTTATTGGAAGCAAAGAAGAGGGTAAAATAGATCAAATAAGAAGAGCATCATAAAAAAGGAAAAACAGAATTCGAAGAAAAAAATTATCATGAAAGAAAGAAAGCACAAGGACACAAGACAGCAAGAGAAAAGAAAAGAGGACAAATGGAGGAATTAAGAAGGTTTAAATAATAGCTCAACTATGAGAAAACAAAAAACATAATCCCCAAAGAATTAGATAAAAAAAATTATAGTTACATAGAATGGCTAGATGGAGAAGGAAATTAAGTGTCATGGAAAAAGGCATAATTATGGAATATCACAAAGGACTGGTGAAGAAAATAAGTACTTGTTTCGGAAAAGATGAGAACCAGTGAGAGAAATGTCAAGATACATATAAGGCAGTTGGTGGAAATCAATCAACCAATCAAGAATTTGTAGAGCGCACTACTTATCCGTGAGGGTCTCAAGGTGCTGGGGGAAAGAAGGGGGGGTGCTACTGGTCGAACAGCCAGGTCCTCCTGAGGGTCAGCAGGTCTTGGGTCTGTTGTAGATTCCGTGGGAGGCTGTTCCAGGTCTTGGCGGCGAGGTGGGAGAAGGATCCGCCACCAGTGGTTGTTCTTCGAATGCGAGTGGCGAGGGCGAGGGCGGCGGAATGGAGCTGGCGGTTGGGGATGTAGAAGAAGAGTTGTCTGTTGAGGTAGGCTGGGCCGGTCTTGTGGAGTGCCTTGTGTGCGTGGATGAGGAGCTTGAAGAAAATCCTCTTGTTGACGGGGAGCCAGTGCAGGTTTCTCAAGTGGGGGGTGATGTCGCTGTGGCGGGGTATGACGAGGATCAGGCGTGCAGAGGCGTTTTTAATGCATTGCAGTCGTTTAATGAGCTTGGCCGGGGCTCCCACGTAGAGGGCGTTTCCATAGTCGAGTCTGCTACTGACGAGGGTCTGGGCGACTGTTCTTCTTGTATCTGTTGGGATCCACCTGTAGATCTTGCGGAGCATGCAGAGGGTGTTGAAGCAGGAGGAGGAGACTGTGTTGACTTGCTTGGTCATGGAGAGTGTTGAGTCGAGGATGACACTCAGGTTGCATCCATGGTCGGTGGGTGTCAGGGCTGCTCCCAGTGCCGTAGGCCACCAGGAGTCATCCCAGGCTGAAGGGTTGGAGCCGAGGATGAGGACCTCCGTCTTGTCCGTGTTCAGCTTCAGTTGGCTGATCTTCATCCAGTCGGCAATGGCCTTCATTCCTTCGTGGAGGTTGGATTTGGCGGTGAGGGGGTCCTTAGTGAGGGAGAGGATCAGTTGAGTGACGTCAGCATAGGATATCATGTTGAGGTCGTGCTGTCGGCCGACTTGTGCGAGCGGGGCCATGTAGATGTTGAACAGTGTCAGGCTGAGGGATGATCCCTGGGGTATGCTGCAGATGATCTTGGAGGCTTTGCATCAGAATGGGGGAGGCGGACGCTCTGGGTTCTGCCGGAGAGGAAGGAGGTGGACCATTCCAGGGCCTTGTCTCAGATCCCTGCGTCGTGGAGGCGTGTGCGTAGTGTGTGGTGGCAGACGGTGTTGAAGGTGGCGGAGAGGTCCAGGAGGATGAGGGCCACGGTCTCACCGTTGTCCAGCAGGGTCCTGATGTCGTCGGTAGCGGCAATGAGGGCAGTCTCGGTGCTGTGGTTGCGGCGGAACCCTGACTGGGATGGGTCCAGGATGCTGTTTTCTTCGAGGTATCGGGTTAGCTGTCTGTTGACCTTGGCTTGGAACGGAAGTGGGGAGATGGGCTGGAAGTTCTTGAGGTCTCTCGGGTCCACCTTGTATTTTTTGAGTAGGGTGTTGATCTCGGCATGTTTCCAGTTCTCTGGGAAGATCACGGTCTCAAAGGAGATATTGATGACATTGCGCAGGTGGGGTGCGATGGAGCTGCTGGCTTTGTTGAAGATGTGGTGCGGGAGTGGGTGTGACAGAGAGCCGGAATGGATTGTGCTCATGGTCTTGATGGTGTCATCTATGTTCACGTTGGCCCAGGCTGGCAGGGGGTCGTGGTTGATGGTGTGCGGGGTGTCAGGAGTGTCGATGTCTGTTGGGGCTGTCTGGGCGTTGAAGCTGTCGTGAAAGTCAGCGATCTTGCAGTGGAGGAAGGTGATGAGGGAGTGCGACAGCGGGATGTCGTTAGTGTTGGAGCTGGGGTTGGAGAGTTCCTTTACGATGTTGAAGAGCTCCTTGCAGTTGTGTGCATTGTTGTCGAGGCGGTCTTTGAAAGAGGTCCTCTTGGCAGACCTGATGAGGTGATGGTGTTTGCTTATGGCGTCTTTGTGGGCTGCGAGGCTGTCCGGTGTCTTTTCATTGTGCCATTTCTTCTCTAGTTTCCGGCAGATTCGCTTGGAGGCTAGGAGTTCTGGGATGAACCAGCTAGCTCTCTTGTTGGTGTCTCTGTGGGTGGGTTTCTTCAGTGGGGCGAGTGTGTTGGAGCAGTCGTTGATCCAGCGTCTGACGTTGCAGGCGTCGTCGTCGATGTTGGAGGGTGTCGGTGGGTGGGCTGAGAGCAAGGTTTGCCTGTAGTTGGTCTTCCGTGATTTTCCTCCAGCAGTGGCAGGGGATCTGTTGGGTGCGGTGGTGTGTGGTGGGTTTCTGGAAGGTGAAATGGATGCAGCAGTGGTCGGTCCAGAGGAGTTCAGTGGTGTGGCTGAAGGCGACGTGGGAGCTTGAGGAGAAGACGGGGTCGAGCGTGTGGCAGGCAGAATGGGTAGGCGTAGTGACGAGCTGCCTCAGTCCGAGGTTGGCGAGGTTGTCGATCAGGGAGGTGGAGTTGCTGTCGTTGTTCTGAAGGTGAAAGTTCAGGTCTCCGAGGAGGATGTAGTCAGTGGAGGTCAGGGCGTGCATGCTGATGAAGTCGGCGATGGAGTCGCTGAATTGGGGTCGGGGTCCGGGTGGGTCTGTAGATTAGGGTACCTCTGAGGGTGGTGTTGGGGTCTGTGTGGATCTGGAAGTGCATGTGTTCGACAGGGCTGAGAGTGTCGTCCGTGTTGGTCGAGACCCTCACGCTGTTCTTGAGGACGATGGCGATTCCTCCTCCGACTCCATTAGTGCGGTCTCTAAGGGTGATCTTGTGCCGTCTGGGAAGGCTATGGCGATGTCGGGTGCGGAGGAGTTGTTCATCCAGGTCTCTGTCAGGAAGGCGACGTCCAGGGATGATGTGTCGAGCAGGTCCCAGAGCTCAACGGCGTGCTTGCGTGTGGAGCGGGTGTTCAGTAGGATGCATCGGAGGTGGTTGAGGTTTTTCTTGGCGGGTGGTTTGGAGGCTTGTGTATCTGCAGTTCCGGCAAGTGAAGGGACCATGTGTGCGTGTTGGTGCGGCCTTGATGCAGGTGTTGGTCCATCTGGGGTTGAGGGCGTGCAGTGTGCAGGGATCGTAGCGGCAGCGGTTGTCGTGGCGGGTGCGGGGGCCAGGGGTTCTGGCGCTGGGTGCGGTGCAGGCGCGGACATGAGCAGACAGACTTGTCTTAGGCACGCCTTTGGCACGCCAGTGGCGTGCACGCTTAGCAGCCGCCATTTATTGATAGGTGGGAGGGAGGAGCAGCTGGGAGACAGGGGCAGTGAATGGGCAGTCAGGGGGGTGGGGCCACGGGGGACACAACGGAGGGGACAGAAGGAGACAAAGGCACAGAATCACAGGGGGCAGCGAAGGGGACACAAGGAGAAAAAGGCACAGAGCCATGGGGGCAACAGAGGGGACAGAAAGGGGAAAAAGGCACAGAATCATGGGGGCAGCGAAGGGGACAGAGGAGAAACAAGGCACAGAATCACAGGGGCAGCGAAGGGGACAGAAGGAGAAAAAAGGCACAGAATCACGGGAGCAGCGAAGGGGACAGAAGGAGAAAAAAGGCACAGAATCACGGGGACAGCGAGGGGACAGAAGGAGAAAAAAGGCACAGAATCATGGGGGCAGCGAAGGAGACTGGAGAAAAAAGGCACAGAATCACAGAGGCAGCGAAGGGGAGACAGACAACAGCAGTCGCGGACACCAAGAGAGTGCAATACAATGGAATGACAAACAAACCTAAGGCCTACCACTGGCTACCAGGGATGAGGCGCAGGTGGTAGCCTGCGGGTGGTGGAGGGCCTCGAACTTCCTCAGCAGCAGCAGCTGAGGCAGGGGACACACAGGCGGTGCAGTGCCGAGGGGGAGCGACCTACCTGGTGGGGTCAAGGGTCGCTCTCCTCACCGCGCAGCGGGCTGCCTATATGGGGAGGTGGGAGGGAGGAGCAGCTTCGAGGCAGGATGCGGGGGCAGCGAATGGGCAGTCAGGGGGGTGGGGCCACGGGGGAAGCAGCGGCGGGATCAGAAGCAAGGGCACAGAATCCGGGGGGCAACAGAGGGGACAGAAGGAGACAAAGGCACAGAATCACGGGGGCAGCAAAGGGGACAGATGGAGAAAGGCACAGGATCATAGGGGCAACGAAGGGGACAGAAGGAGAAAAAAAGGCACAGAATCACGGGTGCAGAAGGAGAAAAAAGGCACAGAATCACTGGGGCACAAGGAGAAAAAAAGGCACAGAATCATGGGGGCAGAAGGAGAAAAAGGCACAGAATCACAGGGGCAGAAGGAGAAAAAAGGCACAGAATCACAGGGGCTGGAGGAGAAAAGCACAGAATCACGGGGGCAGCGAAGGGGAAAAAAGCACAGAATCACGGGGGCAGAAGGAGAAAAAAGGCACAGAATCACGGGGGCAACGAAGGGGAGACAGACAACAGCAGTCACGGACACCAAGAGAGTGCAATACAATGGAATGACAAATGACAAACAAACCTAAGGCCTACCACTGGCCACCAAGGATGAGGCGCAGGTGGTAGCCTGTGGGTGGTGGAGGGCCTCGAACTTCCTCAGCAGTGGCAGCTGTGGCAGGGGACACACAGGAGGTGCTGTGCGGAGGGCGAGCGAACTACCTGGTGGATTTATCTAGGGTGCTTTCCTTCGACTTTTTGCTTTTCTCCTTCCAAGTTTTCTACTGATCTAGGTGCTAACTGTAGGACTTTGAGCACGTTTGACACTACCATACAGTGCCAAAGCACTGTGCTTGTAATGTACATACTGGTGATTGGTGTATACATGATTGGCTGATTCAAGTTAGCTGTAAGTCCCTTGTCTAGGGGTAGGACACATATCCAGGGGATGTATTCTCCTGCGTGGACATGCAGCACTGGTTTTGTCATCCACATAGGTAGCTCATCGATCGTGCCACAGGTTTGCCCTGGTGGGTCCTGTGTGTACAGGTTACTGTAACTCAGCTTGGCATTAAAAAGCTATACATAAAGGTTTTGTATGTCTCTTACTATATCACAGTTCTCCATGGTGACAGGGTGTGGTGTTGAGAAGAGGTAGTGCATATGAGCGTGTGTATTACATGCAAGGGCCGTGAATGGCACTAGATGGTCTGTTGGATACGACAGGGCCAGCTTCTTGCATTGGATTAGCATGTGGGAATGTAGGGAAAGGCTATTGAGCAGTATTTCCTATGGGAAGAATAGTAGCAGTAAAGTGTTTGATATTGATTAGTTCATAATGGTGAATCTTCTCCGGTAGTGCGAGTGGATATGACATTATGTATGTGGAAATGTCACTTTGGGAAAGTGGGCATTTCGATGATATTAGCCCTCTGTGCCTGTCAGCCTGTCTCCAATTCACATCTGGGTACTGAGGGTAGAGTTACATCTGTGCATTCCTAATAGAAGGCCATAAACTAGGGGCTCAAGGGAAACTGCAGACCTATGACTCTGAGGGGACTTTCTGGGATGGTTACATGCGGGTGGAATTGGCCACTGCATTCCAAGGAGCAGGGTCTTGGTCCCACTAAAGATAGTGAGCAAACCTCACAGGGTAAGATGGCATACAGGCCAAAATTTAGAGAGGGCCTGTGCATTTCAAAGGTGGTCTTTTGAGCTGATCGTATCTTCAAAGGCCATTGTGGGTAAAACTACTAGGGGTTTGGCCTCCAAAAGGAGAGACTATTTTGGATTTGGTACTATACTATGCTGGTTCAACTCTGGGACATCAATAAGAAGTATTGTTATGTCAGGAGGGACTGCAACTGGATTATCCCCAGACTTGTGGTAGCGTGGAGCTTGTTGTGCTCTGGGAAGGGGACTATCACTTGGTGGATTCTGCCTGGATGTTGCTGGCCTGCAGCTAAGTACCAACTGTCTTGGCCAGGGTCCCTACGTACTCTCTGAAGGCCATTTGGCTGGTTTCCTGTCAACAGGATCCCAGGGACACAAAGGATCTCCCCGTTTCCATGATATCATAAGGACCGTGCGCGCAGAAATGGGTGGAAGTGATCATCATTTGGGATAAGGAGCGTCCTGACGTACACTGTTATCAAACTGTGCCGACGAGTGTGCTTGTAAAGATCAGCAGCCACCTGCAGTGCCGGGATGTGAGGATTTCGAGGAGTGCGGGGGAAGCTTGCAGAGTCTGAGGGAGCCGTGCTTGTAACCAGGGAACCTGTGCTAGCTTGCACTCCAGAGTGTGTGTAGTCTGAGCTGGGAGCTGAGAATGTCCTCGACCTTCAGATCGAGAGGATGGCAAGGCCTGACATCACAGCCTCTGTGCGAGGTCGTTGGCTCCCTCTCCCTGGAGCCATGCCACAAGGTACTGGAGAACAGCGTGATGGGCCCAATGTGGTTTAGTTGTGCCTTGTGGGCACCTACGTCTGGCTGTCGGGAGCTACGGCAGCTCGCACCTCCGCTTGAGGGGAAACATTTCTCCAGACTTGGAAGCGCGCCAGCTTCCTGGGTCACAACATTTTGTCTACGGGGGAATAGCGATCCCGCCCTCGTGCAGGTGCCGCTGGGTGCCTGGAGGTCTAATTTGGAAGGACGAAACAACGCAGGTTTTATTGCAGTTTTATGTAGTGCAAACTCGACCCAAAGGTATCAGAGCGATTTACATGAGCACCAGTTACATTACAGATGGACACATTCAGTTTTAGGCATGGCGAGATTAAGTGATTTGTCCAAAATCACAGGGTGTTTGAGCCTCACGCAAGACTCGAACCTAGTTCCGCTGCTTCAAAGTTGGCCACCCTAGCCAGTAAGCCACACACTGTAAAGTAACTGTTTCTTTCTGTTTTAGGTGGTTCCGACAATCTAACCAATGTGGCACCAGTAGGGGCAACGTTTATCGTTGGCTGGTACAGTTAAGTGACTGAGGGGCTGGGTCACTAGGCATTGTCAAAGACCTGTGATTGCTTGACCATTGCACCTGGTGGGGTTATGTGGTATTGGGGAATGTCATGTTGGATGAATACCTTTGATTACAGCATATATGTTCATGTTGTTATGCTGCTAATGGGAAAGTTGGACAATTGCTATACTTTAAAGTGTATATACAATGTGTATCTCATTTTGATTTCAATGTGTGTGTAATACCGGACACGTGCATCGTACTCATTCTATCTAGAAAGGTGGATTCTGACTGGCTTCGATGCGTCCCAGCCAGCCACAAAATGCTGGTTCTAACAGCAGTGAAACAAGTAAAGCAGGAAATGTGCAAAAAAGATTTGTAAAGATGGGGTATCAGGGGATATATTTTATGCAGATGATGGAAACAGGAAACAAAAGATAAGAGGTGGTAACCCTTTGCATCAGTATAATCTACCGCACAACAGCTTTGGGATCACTGTCTAACAGCTGCACCCCACAATCCTTTTACCAACTTCCAGTGGTAAAAACTGGACAATGTTTGTAAGGGAACTCTTCAACCGAGAAAAGTAAACAAGTGAGATCAGCCAAGAGGGAAGGCCATAGATGGAGTAACAAAAACAAAGAGGCAAGTAGTGACTAAAAGCAGACAACGAAACGCGTGGACTCGATACCCCGGCCGGCCTCATCCACCTTTGTTGTGTATGTGACTGTGAGCAGGGAGTTTATGGGAATCCAACTGGAAGACGTTTGACATTACTCAACAGCACTCATCAGGTCCTCAAGGTCTGTCCTGCTGAAGAATGAAAAGACCATCCCAAGGGATCTTAAACATCCGAGTCAATGTTGTCACTTCAAAAGCCAATCAGGATTCAGAGATTAGCAGCACTTTACCTTATATGGGCAGTTTGAGAGTGACACATGGACTAGAGCGGCTGTGATCCATGTTAAATTTCCCAAACTAAGAAGAGGTGGGGAACACGCCTTCAACAGAAGGTGGTAAAGCTTTGTTTGGAGTCTTTCCGTATCTGGGTGTCCTCATAAAGGAAAGTTAAGTTCTAACAGTTAAGAAAAGATGAAAGCACATTTAATGTACATAGTTTAGAACTCCCTCTCGCAGACGCTTTGTGGCTGTGGTCACTCTGCGCAGCTATCATTTGAGGTTGTCACTGAAGCCAGGCCTCACGTTGACCTCAACTGAGCTTTTTGAACTTCTTTTTGTTAAATAGATATGATCTCTTCACTAGTACAAGTTCCATGACATCACTTCCTGCCTCATTTCCAGTCAGAGCATACTTGCCCGACCCACGTCTGCTGTGGCATCGCTTCCTGCCCCTGCCCAGCCACAGATGCGACCCATTGCCTGGTCAGATCTCACATGAAGAACTAGAGATGAGTTTTCTGTGTCTGTTACTCATGCTTTTAGCAATGTCAGGTGAGTCCTGGGATACTTTTTCTATGAGTCTTGGGGGCAGAACCCACTCGCATTGTTCTCATTTGTTTCCTCTCCTTCCAGTTAAGGGCCTCACCAATTCCCGTTTTACAATGTGACCTTTCTGCAGTTTTTAAGAGGCCATCCAGTGAATGACGTCAGAGTCAGTCATCAAAGCCACGCAGAAATCATCAAAGAAACATTCTAGAATGTCTGTTGTTGATAATTGTTGGTTATTGGTAAATACGTGATTGGATGCATGTGAATCTGTCTTCGTGTCTTTAGTGTTTGGATTCGTTCTTCCACGCTATTAGGAAAGTTTGACATCACTCTGGACTCCACATGAAGGTGCAGAGAATTTTGATGTGACGTCTATGGTGGGTAAGGAAGGATGGCATGCATTGTAGTCTGACCTCATACTCCTATTATGACGACATCGCCTGCTCTCCGGAACATGCAGTGATGTCAGTCAGAGGGAGTTCCGGTTTCTGTAGCGATATTACAATATCGTTTCGATCTCCCGGAGTGATACCACAGTTAGATATTCAAATTCAAATTCAAAATTCCTTTATTCGACTGTATGCAATGCAGTCATAAAAGTACAATAAAAAAGCATATATATACATAACTGTATTAAAAAGACATTTCATCAAGAGCAAGAAATCGCAGAAGAGCATATAATTTCTAAAACAAATATGGGTATACTGTTTATCAAGAGACATATTTCCGGGGGAAGAGTGATTAAAATAGCGGTTAACCTTCCATACTTTTTCTGAATTTCAGGGCTGTTTTCAGGAAGTTACATAAAAACAAAGTGCTTTCACAGTGCAGCATTTGAAGATAGAGTAATGCAGGCCTTATTTGCACAAAGTTCAGCTGTTTAAAAAGGGGTTTTAAAAACATTTTCCGTGGTATCATATAGTAGGAGCATATAAATAAAAAGTGAGCCAGATCTTCCGGAGACTTACTGTCGCAGCCGCAAGCTGGCAACACTTGTCCCCTATGGGCCCCACTAGGCACAGCTAGCATCAAGTGAAATAAATCAAAGCGAAATCTGGACAGCAGAAAACGCTCATATCTAGAGATGGGCCAGGATAGGTAGGGTTCAATTTGCAAACATGATTTTGTTAAGAGATGCCTCCTCACACTACCCTTTTTCAGCTCTGACTCTTCCCTAGCAAGCTGTCGATTCAACAGGAAGGTGTCCTTCACATAAGTTACATCATGTTTGGTTACTTGCTGTGGTGCTAGGAAAAGTTCCGGCCGACCCAGGTCATGAAGACAGTTTCTGATATATTTTAACCAGGGTATCTTAAATTTCCCTTCCCAGTTGAGTGCTTCAAGAAGGATATTTTGAGTAAATGGTATTTCATCGTTCAACCAGCAGTTTAACCAACACAGCAAGGGGTTTACTGCGATCTTGTCCCCTAGGTAAGGCATACCCAATTCCTCGTGAATAGAAAAGTTGGCTGTGCCTTTGGGTAGACATAATACTTGTTTTAGGAAGTTGTTTTCAATTGTTACAAGGTCGCCCACGGGGACAAAGCCCCAAAGATCGCTCCCGTAACAGGCCACAGCGATGCTTTTAGCTTGGTACAGTTTCATTAAAGCAACCACTGGTGTATTTCCCATTTTACGCGCAAAATCAGTTATTGCAGCGTTAGTCCTTGCTATTTCGCCCTTCTTCTTTCTTACTGCGGGACCCCATGACAGTTAGTGGTCAAACAATACACCGAGGTATGAAAAAGTCTTGGTTATTGGTATTTCAGTTAGATATTCTTTGCGTGATATCACGTGACGTCAGGGCGATGTAGCAATCGGACATCAGCTTAAGAGAGTGATAATTTTAACAAAACTCTGCCCCAGAAAGACAATTAAAAACACACCAACTGAAATACACAGTTTTCTTTTCTTTTCTTTTCTATGTCCGATCTGTCAGCTCTCATGAGAAAATGGGTGCATACACTATAGCCGGGCATCTGTATAAAACCTCCTTCTATTCTTTTTTATTTTTTTTATTTCGCAGTTTTACGTAGCGCGAAATCGACTCGATGGTAGCTGAACGCTTTACATGCGCACCAGTTACATTACACAAGGACACCTTTATGTTTGTTGGACACGGTGACATGAAGTGGTTTTCCCAGAATCACGGGGTGTTGAGCAGACGCCGAGACTCTCCCCAGTTTCAAAGTTCGCAGCTCTAGCCGTTAGGCCACACCCACTGTCAAGCTAATAGGAAATAGTCAGAAATAGCTCTAGCTATGCACTAGCAGCTAACTCTTTTGAGCCCCTCAATTCAGCCAAAGCGAAAAGAGCAAAACAATTGTAATATTATAAAATGAATGCACGGGCTGGGATAGACACTAGAACTAAAACTAAGCAATGTATATTTTCGGGATCTATTAGATAATGGACAGATGATCAGTTTCAGATAAAGGAAAACAACATGCCCCCCCCCCCCCCCCCCCATGTCCTCCAGAGAGAGCAAGAAGAGCCGAGAGCTGCTAACGTGAGGGATGTGGAGAAATGGCGTAGGGAGCTAGGTTGCATGGAAAGAAGGCACTGTGAGGGGTGGGGACACATGGAAAGAAGGCACTGTGAGGGGGTGGGGACACATGGAAAGAAGGCACTGTGAGGGGGTGGGGACACATGAAAAGAAGGCACTGTGAGGAGGTGGGTTGCATGGAAGGAGGCACTGTGAGGAGAAAGGAGCACATGGAAAGAAGGTACTGTGCGGTGCTGGGACACCTGGAAAGAAGGCACTGTGAGGAGGTGGGGACACATGAAAAGTAGGCACTGTGAGGAGCTGGGGACACATGGAAAGAAGGCACTGTGAGGGGGTGGGGACACATGAAAAGAAGGCACTGTGAGGAGGTGGGTTGCATGGAAGGAGGCACTGTGAGGAGAAAGGAGCACATGGAAAGAAGGTACTGTGCGGTGCTGGGACACCTGGATAGAAGGCACTGTGAGGAGGTGGGGACACATGAAAAGTAGGCACTGTGAGGAGCTGGGGACACATGGAAAGAAGGCACTGTGAGGGGGTGGGGACACATGAAAAGAAGGCACTGTGAGGAGGTGGGTTGCATGGAAGGAGGCACTGTGAGGAGAAAGGAGCACATGGAAAGAAGGTACTGTGCGGTGCTGGGACACCTGGAAAGAAGGCACTGTGAGGAGGTGGGGACACATGAAAAGTAGGCACTGTGAGGAGCTGGGGACACATGGAAAGAAGGCACTGTGAGGGGGTGGGGACACATGAAAAGAAGGCACTGTGAGGAGGTGGGTTGCATGGAAGGAGGCACTGTGAGGAGAAAGGAGCACATGGAAAGAAGGTACTGTGCGGTGCTGGGACACCTGGAAAGAAGGCACTGTGAGGAGGTGGGGACACATGAAAAGTAGGCACTGTGAGGAGCTGGGGACACATGGAAAGAAGGCACTGTGAGGGGGTGGGGACACATGAAAAGAAGGCACTGTGAGGAGGTGGGTTGCATGGAAGGAGGCACTGTGAGGAGAAAGGAGCACATGGAAAGAAGGTACTGTGCGGTGCTGGGACACCTGGAAAGAAGGCACTGTGAGGAGGTGGGGACACATGAAAAGTAGGCACTGTGAGGAGCTGGGGACACATGGAAAGAAGGCACTGTGAGGGGGTGGGGACACATGAAAAGAAGGCACTGTGAGGAGGTGGGTTGCATGGAAGGAGGCACTGTGAGGAGAAAGGAGCACATGGAAAGAAGGTACTGTGCGGTGCTGGGACACCTGGAAAGAAGGCACTGTGAGGAGGTGGGGACACATGAAAAGTAGGCACTGTGAGGAGCTGGGGACACATGGAAAGAAGGCACTGTGAGGGGGTGGGGACACATGAAAAGAAGGCACTGTGAGGAGGTGGGTTGCATGGAAGGAGGCACTGTGAGGAGAAAGAAGCACATGGAAAGAAGGTACTGTGCGGTGCTGGGACACCTGGAAAGAAGGCACTGTGAGGAGGTGGGGACACATGAAAAGAAGGCACTGTGAGGGGGTGGGGACACATGGAAAGAAGGCACTGTGAGGAGCCGGGACTCATGGAAAGAAGGTACTGTGCGGTGCTGGGACACCTGGAAAGAAGGCACTGTGAGGGGGTGGGGACACATGAAAAGAAGGCACTGTGAGGAGGTGGGTTGCATGGAAGGAGGCACTGTGAGGAGAAAGGAGCACATGGAAAGAAGGTACTGTGCGGTGCTGGGACACCTGGAAAGAAGGCACTGTGAGGAGGTGGGGACACATGAAAAGTAGGCACTGTGAGGAGATGGGGACACATGGAAAGAAGGCACTGTGAGGAGGTGGGGACACATTGAAAGAAGGCACTGTGAGGATAAGGGAGCACATGGAAAGAAGGTACTGTGCGGTGCTGGGACACATGTAAAGAGGGCACTGTGAGGAGCTGAGAAAACATGGGAAGAAGATACTGTGAGGAGCTGAGGACACATGGAAACATGGCACTGTGAGGAGGTGGGGACACATGGAAACATGGCACTGTGAGGAGCTGAGGACACATGGAAAGAAGGCAGGACAGATGGAAAGAAGGAACTGTTAGGAGCTGAGGAGACACGGAAGAAGGCACTGTGAGGATGTGGAAACACATGAAAAGAAGGCACTGTGAGGAGGTGGGGAAACATGGAAAGAAGGCACGGTGAGGAGGTAGGGACATAAGGAAAGAAGGCACTGTGAGGAGGTGGGGACACATGGTAAGTAGGCACTGTGAGGAGCTGGGACACAAGGAAACATAGCACTGTGATGAGGTGGTGACACATGGAAAGAAGGCCCCGTGAGGAGGTGGGGACACATGGAAAGAAGTTACTGGGAGGAGGTGGGGATACGTGGAAAGAAGGCACTGTGAAGAGGTGGGGACACATGGTAAGAAGACACTGTGTGGAGCAGGGGACACGTGGTAACAAGGCACTATGAGGAGGCGGGGACACATGGAAAAAAGGCACTGTGAGGAGGTGAGGACACATGGAAAGAAGGCACAGTGATGAGAAGGGAACACATGGAAAGAAGGAACTGTGGGGAGGTAGGGACATATGGAAAGAAGGCACTGTGAGGAGCTGAAGACCAATGGAAATAAGGCACTGTGAGGTGCCTAGGACACATGGAAAGAAGGCACTGTGAGGAGGTGGGCACATGGAATGAAGGCACTGTGAGGTGCAGAGGACACATGAAAACAAGGTACTGTAAGTAGCTGGGGACACATGGAAACAAGGCACTGTGAGGAGGTAGGGACATATGGGAAGAAGGCACTGTGAGGAGGTGGGGACACTTGGAAAGAAGGCACTGTGAGGAGGTAGGGACATATGGAAAGAAGGCACTGTGAGGAGCTGAAGACATATGGAAAGAAGGCACTGTGAGGAGGTGGGGACACATGAAAAGAAGGAGCCACTGTGAGGTGCAGTAACACATGGAAAGAAGGCACTTTGAGGAGCTGAGAGCACATGGAAAGAAGGCACTGTGAGGAGCCGAGTGGCAAAGGGAAAGAAGGCACTGTGAGGAGGTGGGGACACATGGAAAGAAGGCAATGTGAGAGGAGCTTGGGACACATGGAAAGAAGGCAATGTGAGGAGGTGGGAACACATGAAAAGAAGGCACTGTGAAGAGCTGAGGGCACATGGAAAGGCGGCCGGCAAGGAGCTGGCGACATGTGGAAAGAAGACACTGTGAGGAGCTGGGGACAAATGAGAACAAAGTACTTTGAGGAGATGAGGGCACATGGAAAGAAGGCACTTTGAGTGTTGGAAATGGGATTTCTAATTGGCTAGGGTATGCACCTACAGCAGGTAGAACCAACCACTATAGTGAGGGCAAGTAAGTTACACCCCCAAGATAAGCCCTGCTCATCCCCTTGGTAGCTTGGTATGAGCAGCCAGACTTATCCCAGAGGCAATGTGTAAAGCGTTTGCACAACACACTCACCCTAGTGACACAACTAATACACCACAAAAGAGGATAATATAAAAATGCTGCTTATATATTACATAACACATAAACCAAACCTAAATTCTAAGTACTGTGCATCCTATGCAATTCTGAGATAGAGCTCACGATCCTGGCAGTGTCAGGATCAATGTGATATAATCACAATGAGAAACAATCACCTGAAATGTAATTCGGGTAAAACAGAAATCCTGCCGTTTGGACAACAAAATTTGTTTGTTCCTAAACAGTGGTGGCCTGAGGATGCAGAAGCGCCCCCTAATACAATTTGTGCTGCCCGCAACTTGGGAATTAAGTTTGATGACACTTTGTCGTTTAAACAACAGGCGTTGGCTGTGGCAGGCACCTGCTTTAACATTATAAAAGGGCTGAGAATTTTTTTTGATCTACTCCCACTAGCAGCCAGACGAACGGTGGTGGGTGCACTGATAACATCGAGATTGGACTATTGCAACAGCCTGTATGTGGGATCGAATAAAGCGGTCCTACACAGGCTGCAGGTGGTCCAGCATGCAGCCACCCACCTAGCGCTTAGATGGCCCAGGAAGTCCTCTGCCTCGGCAGCGCTAGATGCCCTTCATTGGTTACCAATACACAAGCACATCTTGTTTAAAGTAAAAAAAAGTCAGCACTTTTAGGGCCTTTCATTCCCAAGGCCCTAAATATCTTCAGGAAGCCTTTAGCCGCTATTGCCCATCGCGTAACCTCAGATCCTCAAACGCGAACCTGCTAACCATACCCAAGTTTAGGCTTGTCACTAAGGGAGAGAAATCCTTGGCAGTGATTGGGTCCAGGGCCTGGAATAAACTCCCCTCCCAACTACGTCAAATCCCCTCTGAAACTCGGTTCAGAAAATCACTTAAGACCTGGATATATAGTCTTACCAACACAGCATGCAAAGCGTTAGTATGAGTGTCGGGCCCCAGGGGGCGTGGCTTGGGCGCCGATGGCGATGGTCGCCTGAGAGCTCGGCTCCGGGACTAAGCCCGGGATTATCCTGAAAATCGGAGGCTGCGGGGCACCCCTGACCCCGCATTCTGCTGAGCGTGCCGACGGCAACCTGCCGGGGCCCCTGGCGGAGCTTGGACGAGGGTTGCTCCGGAGTAATACCGAAGTTTGCGGAGGTGCGGAGTGCGACTCAACATGGCGCCCGGACTCCTTTGTCCCCCTGGTCGGAACTACTGAGTTGAAGAGGTGCCGCGGGTGTCGACTAGCGCCCGGCTTCACCATCCCCGGCTGTACTGGACATTGGGCATTTACTGGATTGGACCTTTTGCAACGGATTTGCACTCGGTTGGATGGCCGGACGGGTGCCCACGCAGTGGAGGGCACCGAGAGCGGACGCCCTGTGATCCAAGCGGCGGCCCACCTCGCGACTCCGCAACTAGCTACGTCTTCCTGGCTAGTCCACCTACATGGGAGGCGCGACACTCTGGCGCCACAGATCATCCGAGGGGGTTGGTGGCCCTCACCCCGGGGCTACAGTGGGTGAACGGGTCTGCCCGACTCGGCGACGGCTGTCTCCGCCCCCTCATCGGTGCCCTCGGACACCGTGGCGGTGGCGTGAGCCGAAGCGGCGGAGTCTCCACAGGCTCTGGAGAAGGTGGTCGCCCTTACCCGAATTGAGGACAAGCACCCGGGAAGGTCGTGGTCAACACCTGTACACGGAGACGCCTACTCCGAGACCCTCACGGAGTGCTCCTGGAAGCATGGGGAAACCTAGAGGTGCCAAGGGATCCACCCAGACCACCTCGGACTCTGAAGCCCAGGACAAAGAGGAGCATGGAGACCCCAAAAGCTCTGGTAGCGCGCCGATGCAGCAACAGTTCGACCGTGTCCTAGGGGCGATAGAGGCTACGAGATCAGCCCTCCAACAGGACATTGCTCAGGTGGCGACGAGCCTGGGCCTCCTCAGGGCGGACCATGGCAAACTTTCAGACCGGGTCAAGGAGGTGGAGGGCACGGTGAGAACTTTGGAGCCGGCGCAGCGAACCTTGGCTGCGACGATGAAGGACGCCTTATCCCGAATTGAGACCCTGGAACGGAGGGCGGAGGATGCGGAAGGCCGCAACAGGAGGAACAACATCCGAGTGGTGGGCCTGCCGGAAAAGATCGAGGATGGCGACATGGTGCGATACTTGGAGACCTGGCTCCGAGACACGGTGGTCCTGGAGGGTCTGTCCTCCTTCTACACTCTGGAACGGGCCCACAGAGTCCCAGCACGGCCCCCACAGCAGGGACGTACCCCGAGGCCGGTGGTGGCGCGGTTGCTGCATTTTCGGGACAGGGACTTAATCCTCAATGCCGCCAGGCACAATGGCCCGTTCCAAGTAGCGAACAGTCAGGTGAACATCTTCCCTGATTACACCTACGAGACGCAGCGCAAGCGGTTCTCCTTCCTAGCGGTAAAGCGCGAGCTCAGGAGCGAGGGCATTCAGTATTCACTCCTATATCCTGCAAGGCTCCGCGTCATTGTCGATGACAAAACCCAGTTTTTCGACACCCCGGAGGATGTCTGTGACTGGCTCGAACTATACCGGACAGGGAAAGATGGTTTTGGCACCTCGTCCCAACAGGCAGATGAGCCGGACCAAAGGAGGCGATCCAAGAGGGTCAGGAATCGCCGCGGCCGCACGGGAGGGCCCTCGACTGCGGAGACATCATCGGAACGGAGGGGAGTGCTGGAAGTATTGTCGGAGCTGTCGGGAGCAAGGGATGAAGCCATCGAGGAGGAAGAAAACCCGGGTGCTGAGGGAGCACCATCGGACTCGGAGGATTCAGTGGCAGATAGTACCCATACACCGGTGATCACACCGAAATCGGTGGAGGACCTTCTAGATGGACAAGGGTAACGGGGTATACTGCCTTGTTTTGGGTGGGGGCCCGGCGGGGGGGAGGCGGTTGCCGTCCTTTATTGCTGACAAAGAGGGAAAGAGGGTTGGGGGGCCTCTGCTTTTGCCCCGGAAGGTTTTGGCACTGTTTGGGGCTTGTTATAGTCCTGGTGGCCTGGGCGACGAGGGCCCACTGCCTCCGCCCAGCCCACACCTGGCCCATAAGGCCTTCCTACGGTGGCGACCGTAGGATTAGTGGGGGTTCTGGGGTTGATGAAAGACGAGGTTTGGATGGGATCTAGATGGTGCAGTTTGGGTCCTGTTCTGGGGTGGGTGGGGGGGGGGTTTGGTTGGTTCTAGGGTTGTTTGGTTTTGGTTGGGGAAAATGGCCGCCATCAGCGCTGGGAGGATTGATGCCTTTTCTTTGTGGGGACCCGGATGGGGGGACTGTGCAAGGACAATCTGGGACAATGGCTGATGTTGCTAACTTGAAATGTGTTACTTGGAACGTGAGGGGGCTTCACACTATGTCCAGGCGCCACAAGGTCCATGCTTATTTAGTGCGTTGGGGAGTGCAAATGGCGCTGCTGCAGGAAACTCATCTGAACAAGGCGGAAGGGGCGGCGCTTCAGCGTAGATGGCGGGGGCAGGTCTTTTCCACGTCGTACTCTGCTTATGCCAGGGGGGCGCTAATATGGATCAGGGCAGGGGTCCCCTTCCAAGTCACGAGGACAGTGTTGGATCCGGAGGGGCGTTTCGTGGCCATCTCAGGCACTCTAGGAGGGAGAGACCTGAACGTTTGCTGTGTATACGCTCCTAACGTAGACCAGACTGCCTTCCTTTCCAGGTTATCGGGCTCGTTGGCCCACTTTTTCGCCGGGCCCCTCCTGTTGGGGGGAGACTTTAACTCCGTAGTGGATGTGGACATAGACCGCTCGCATCCCCCGCTCCCCGATTCCCCGGTCTGTCGCACGGCTAAGGGTCGTCAGGATTGGCAGACCCGCTGGGGTTTGACGGATATTTGGAGGGCGCATCACCCCGCATCTAGGGATTATTCATATTTCTCGAGCCTCCATGAGCTGCATGTCAGACTAGATGGCTTTCTTGGTTCGCCCGAACTGGTTTCGGCAGCGGTCCGATCGGAGTACTTATCGAGGACCATCTCGGACCATAACCCCCTCCTACTGGACCTTCGCTGGTTTCCTGGGACGCCGGCGGTACCCACCTGGAAGATGCGACCCGAGATCCTCGAGGACAGTGTCTTCAAGGCGGACTTGGGGGAGAGAATATCGGATTATTTTGCGTCCAACGGCGGCTCCGCGAGTACTAGGGCGTTAGAATGGGACGCTTTTAAGGTAGTGGTGAGGGGCTACTGTATCTCTAAGAAGGTGGGCATGAGGCGCGTTATCCTGGCTGATTTAGACACTGCGGACCGGGCACTCCGCGAGCTTGAAGTTCGCCGCCCCGGACACCCGGAATTGCAAGCACAAACGGCGGAGGCGAGGGAAAGGGTAGCGGTGGAGGTCGAACGGCTCCGCTGTTTTGATTATAAGGCCTATACGGTCCGGTCTATCGCGGAGGGAGACAGGTCGAGTGCGTTGTTGGCGTGGTTGGCCAACCCTACGCGCCAGTCCCAGACGACGACAAATCTGCGTGGGGCAGACGGAACCGAGGTATGTACCCAACCGGAGATCCTTAGTTGCTTCCGGCATTATTATGAATGTTTATACCGCAGTCGCTCCGCACGTGACCCAGACCGCCTTGATAATTATCTTCGCCCACTGGAGCTCCGCACAGTAGAGCAGGAAGTGGCGAAAACTCTGGGTTCCGACATCAAATTAGGGGAGATCCGCGGGGCCATTAAACGGATGGCGAGGAACAAGACCCCGGGCCTAGATGGCCTACCAGTGGAGTTCTATGCAGCTTACGCTGACCTCCTAGCCCCTCGGTTACTGGTGGTCTACAGGGAGGCGAAGAGGCTGGGGCGACTCCCGAGCTCGATGTGTGAGGCGTTGGTGGTTCCTCTCCTCAAACCGGGCCGAGACTCATCCGACCCGGGGTCCTACCGTCCCCTATCCATGTTGACAGTGGACTACAAAATATTGAGCAGCATCTTGGCCTCGAGGCTGCTGGGACATATGAGTTCCCTGGTGCATGAGGACCAGGCCGGTTTCATCCCACGGCGGAACACGACTATGAATATTCGTAGGTTGTTCCGCTTGCTGGGGGAGTCATTTCTGGATGCCCCGTCCCCGGTAGTCTTGTCGGTGGACCTGGAAAAGGCTTTTGATAGCCTAGAGTGGGACTACCTCTGCACGGTGTTACGGAGATTCGGCCTCGGGGAGGGATTTGTCAGATGGACCGCGGTTCTTTATGCTTCTGCTTCGGCCAGGGTCCGAGCGGGCCCATTGATTTCATCGCGGTATCCGGTAGAACGAGGCACGCGGCAAGGGTGCTCCTTGTCCCCGCTTCTTTTTGCGCTAGCGGTGGAGCCACTGGCGATGCACCTTCGCTCGGGAGCCCACTATACGGGCTTACGGACGTCTGCGGGCCCGCACTATGTCTCGCTCTATGCGGACGACCTGTTGCTCTTCCTTGAGGACCCGATCGATGCTTTATGGGGAGCGGAATTGGCGCTCACGGAGTTCGGAGAGGTCTCGGGCCTCCGAGTGAATTGGTCTAAGACCTGTCTTTTTCCGGTACGCAGGGGTACCCCCACCCCTGCGCTAAGTAGGGAGATTAGATGGGAGCCCGACTGCTTTAAGTACCTTGGGGTATTCGTTTACCACGACCAACCCGACCTCCTAGATGGGAACATTGCCCGCTGCATTCGAGCACTCCGAGGTTGCATGGACTTTTGGGCCACGCTGCCGCTCTCAGTGGCGGGACGTGTTGCCCTGCTCAAAATGGTGGCGCTTCCCCGGTTATTGTATTACTTCCAAACTTTGCCGATCTGGGTCCCACCGGCCACGTTTCGTCGCTTGCGCTCTATGGTGGTCGGATTCCTCTGGGGAACGGGCCGGCGGCGGGTGGCCCTCAATACCTTGATGAGGCCGAAGGACGAGGGGGGGCTCGCTGTGCCGGACTTCGAGAAGTACTATCTGGCGGTGCAGCTCCAGACCTTCACCCAGGAGATTGCCAGGGAATTCCGGGGCCCGGAAGACGGTAGAGGGACGGGTATGGCCAGGCATGTTCTCTCCTTTATAGCGCTGCGACAACGTTTGGTCCTGCGGGACTTGTCGATGGAGGAGCGGACTGTCCGACTGTGTTGGAATCGGGCCCACGCCCGAGGCCACCTGAGAACACCGTATGCGCCTGAAATACCGTTGGGGATGTTGACGGCCCTCCCCCACGGAGGGGATTGGTCACGTTTGGCGGCCTGGGAGGATTCCGGTTTACAGCTCGTCGGTGATCTGTACGAGGACGGAGCGCTCCTGCCCTTTCAGGATCTCATTGACCGCTTCGGGATCTCCCGGGGTGACTTTCTGCTGCACTCGGCCATTGTACGAGCGATCCAGGCACACTGGAAGAACGGGCAGGAGGAACCCCACTTGTCTCAGGTGTGCCAGTACGTAATGATGTCGGCGGGCACGGTGAAGGCGGTTACTTGCCTCTACGGCAGGTTGATTACCGAGGGATTGGCTCCTCTCGCCACTTTGAGGACCCGCTGGGAGGAGGACATTGGTAGGGAGATCCCGGAGACGACCTGGACCCAGTTGGTGAGACGAGCCTGGAAGGGCACACGTAGCGCCCGTTTCCAGCTGGTCCACTATTATGTTCTCCATAGAGCGTACCTGACCCCGGTGAAAATCAGGCGTTATTTTGCCACGGCTTCGGCGGAATGCCCTAGATGCCCGGCTCAGGAGGCGGACCTCCTACACATGTTATGGGCCTGTCCAGGACTGACGTCCTACTGGCAGGAGGTAGCGACGACTCTGGAGGAGGTGACAGGGAGACTCTTATCATTGGATGCGGCGGTGGGGCTCTTGCACTGGTTCCCCCATACCCCCAGGAATAAAATTTCCAGTAAATTTATCGACCTGGGGCTCCTCCTTGCTAAGCGAGAGGTGACCAGGAACTGGAAGGCACGATCTGGTCCGGCAGGCAGCAGATGGCACAGTGAGCTTTTGAAGTGGGCGGCGGGAGAGAGCGCGCTGAGATATCAACTGGCTTGGAGGCAGGGTAATGAGAAGGCGCAGGAGGCCGCGTTGGAGTGGGAAATGCTAGTGCAGGCCCTCAGGGATTATTGTGCCCCCAGCGACTCTGAAAGTGAAGAAGCGACTCGCCCCGAGTCCCGGTGAACGTCAGTACTGACAATCCTCTTGCCTTCCCCGTGGGTCAAATAGCAGATCCTATGTTGATAGCTCCCTGGCGCTGGTGGTGGGGGGGAGGGGGGTTTTTCTTAGTTAGCAGACATTTTGAGGGGGAGGGTTTATTTTGGGAGTTTTAGGCTTGTTTGGAAAAGCAGATGACGGACAGTGTATTATCCGGACCAGCTCCAGCATCCTACTGACCCCCGTTGCATTTCGCCGCCCGACCCCAGGGTTGTGGGCCTGTTGGCTGTGTACAGACTTTACGGAGGGGGGCCAGAGGGCTTTACTCTGTTAATATTGCTTATGATACAATGCTGGTCGCTACTGTACTGATTTGCTGATTCCTGCAATAAAAATATATTTAAAAAAAAAAAAATGAGTGTCGGGCCCCACTGATAAGAGCTGTTTCTGGTTTTCAGCGCCAAGATGCTCCTTGGAGTGATAGGTGCGCTATAAAAATGTTCCCTTACATTACATTACATATATATTATGCCATTAAGGTATTAAATGGAGCAGTTTGGTTATAGACTACATACAAAATACACGAATCAGCAGTACAGTGCAAATCCAAACAATGCAGGACTCAATATGGTATAGTACATGCAATGTAGGCTTGTTTAGGGTTAAACACATGAAATGCCATATGTTCTCTTCATAGTACGAATATACTGGGATAGCTGGGATGACTTTTTTTATCCTGCCTGAAACACGCCTAAATGATAAACAAACAAGTTAGTGATTCAAGCGGTAGTTAAAAGCTCAATGCCAAAACAGGGCATACATCATCCAGGCCTCTTTTAGAACCGAGACGGTGATTTGTCTAGAACACTTGTATTCCATTTAATTACAGCCCCTCAGGACCGGGAAGGCAGTGAGGCAGATGCGGACACAAGGGCTTCCCTAACTGGCCTCACTGTTGGACCGAGAGAGCAATGTGGCCATGGTTCCAATTGTCAGCCCCGGCCACGAAGAGGTAACCCAATACTCAGGCCAAAACTGAGCTGCCCGCGAGCGTGCACGGTATAAGGGTTCGGGCCCTATGCCTTCATGCTCAGCTAATGATCACACAAACAACATGGTGGTATGGACTGGAACTAGCCCAGGGCAGTGCGCCTGGCCACCTTTATTACCCGGGTCACCGGACCAGTTACACCTGTGATGGATGGGTGTGGGGTAAGTGTAGAAGCCGTCCATGAAGGAGTGGCTGGTCAAAACAGTATTTTTGTAAACACTGGAATGTAACCAGCAGGTCACTACACGCTGGACGGCTTTGGCATGACCTCTGAGGTCCGATTTCCAACTCCCATGTCTTCCTTGGCGATGCAGTCAGTAGGGTGACAGGCTAGGTGAGCACCGGCTGGCTAAGGTTATCAGCAGGCCTCTAGCACAGGGCCACAAGGCCGGGCGCTGTCCTCCTCCTGTGGGTGAAGCTTGCGTCGGCTCAGTCGTTCCGGTCAGGCCGCTCGGGCTGGGGCTGACATTGAGGTGGGTGCCTCAGCATCCCTCGATCAGCATACTGGTGCGGGAGGGCCGCGCTCAGCGGATAATTTTCTTTTTATTGTGGGGTATTTTTTTTTGTATCTTTCTTTTCCCCCCTGTTATAGACGTCAACACTCCCCATAAATAAGTCTTAAAGGCATCCCAGACCAGTTGCTCACTTGCAGAACCTACATTAGTTAAAAAATATTCCTCGGTTTTCTTTCCCAACTCTTTAACCACTATTTCATCTAATAATACGGTCCTATCTAACGTCCACCTCCTTGGCCCTTGCATTTGATAGGAGTTTACAGTCATCGTAACAGCAGAGTGGGCTGATAAGATTGCTGCAATGTGTGATACTGTTTCTATGTTTGCATATATAGTTTGCTCTACAAGAAAAAAATCTATGCGGGAATGATGTCTGTACTTTTTTCTGTGATAATTAAAATCCCTTATTACCTTATTCTTATTACGCCAAATATCTACCAAATTAAATTCTAGTATCATACTTTTGAATTTAGGAAAAACTTTTGGTGGGGTAATATACTTCACACGTGACGTTCTGTCTAGCTCTTTGTTAAAAACTAAATTGAAGCCTCCACCTAAAATTACAGGTGCTTCTGTTTCCAACAAACAACTTTCGAGCTTCACTAAGGGGTCCTGATTATCTTCGTTCGGTCCATAGTACACCGCGCAGACCAAGGGCTTATTTTGTATTAATATTGTGGCAACCAACCATCTCCCCGTGGTATCAGTCTCATATTTCACCACTCTAATTCCAAAATTTTTCCTTATAATAATACCCATCCCTCTTGAACTTCTCTTTTGGTCTGAACACAAGACCTCTTGGGCCCAACGTGCTGTACAAAAACACTACCTACACTCCTTCCTCTCTAAGTGCGTCTCTTGTAGGAAAATAATGTGTACATCGCTTTCCATAAAACATTCTAGTACCCTACATGCCTTTTTTTCTGCCCCTTAGACCATTTACATTCCATGTCAGAAAGCGTATTTTTTTATGATTATCCATACTCTACTCTTTTTACTTTCCCCGCGATTTTCTAGCTCCTTCCACTTATACCCTTTATCATGCTTATAATTATTCTTTTTAGGTTTCGCCTGGGCCGAAGCACTAACTCCGCCCAGGAGACATCTTATGTTCCTACAGTGTGAGGCTTAGTCCCGCCTCTGTCTTCCATTGGCTAGCTCCATAAATGGAGGCTAGCCATTGGAAGAGATTGGCTGTCAATCACGCTTTCCCAGTGAAAACGCGATTTGGGCGCGTTCCTGACTCTTTTTTTAAGTCCCGCCCCTTGTCCCGGGCCGCGCTGTGATTGGCTGCCGACCTGGGACACCCCCGTGACGTCATTCCCCGGGCCGCACTGTGATTGGCTGCCGCCCGGGACTTCTCCGGCCCGGGACACTAACTGGTTTCATTTTAATGCGCATATATAGCATTCTGGAGAAAGGCGTGAGTTCTGTGAAAAAATATACGTGTATTTGTCATGAAACTAAACTTGGCTTGTGGTTTTAACGTTTCAACGAAACACAGACTGCCAAGCTCTCAATTAGCTCTAAATTGAATATTCAGCCAGTCCCGACTAAAGCTGGGCTTTCTGGCCCACGCAGTGTTTAAACATTTCAGATCCCCCAAGTACGGGTAGAAGAATACACGGTTTAGACGTGTTAAAACACCAGGGCTGGGCGTGAGCCCGATCGTGACCCGATAGATAGACCATTCAACTGGAGAGCCAGGAGGCGTCAGCAGATGAAACCAGGGGCGGTCTACAAACTGACAGCACCGCACAATTTTCAAATGATAACCACCGGAAAGATGCACAGGGATGGGCCTTCGGCACCCCATCCAAAGGCCACAGAAACTGATCATAGCCGCACACAGGCTCTAAACGGCCACATCCTCATTACAGGCTGCAGAGCCGGTAGAAACTCTGGGACGGTATGACATTGACAAGTCACCACAGCTCCTTCCCAGTCTGCTGGGAAAGAGGCCAGTTTCTCCAGGCGCAGAGAAACCCCCAGCGAAATACCATATCCCGCGTCTCACACACAGGCTGCAGTGCCCAGATGCCAGATGTTTAGCCAAGGGAGCATCTGCAAACGTACACCAGAGCGTTTTGTTCACTCGCAATAGCAGCTTGCGTGACCAGGGACAGTATGTAAATTACCACTTCCGACCCTCATCCATAGCCTATATAGCTTTATGGATAGACAGGGGCCGTCTCCAAGCTTCCGACCGCACGATCGAAATTGCAGGCTGCAGAAACTACACATTTCTTGACACAGAGGGGAAATTACCATACCCAGGATGTTGCTTAGGGCAGAAAAGATACACTTGCCAGCATTGTCAGTAAATTAACAGATACGCGCCACATTCAGACTGTTGTCAGTAAATTAACAGATACGCGCCACATTCAGGCTGGAGAGTTACAGATACGATGTCTCAAGACAGGCTAGAAACTACCATCCCCGCATCCGTAACAAAGTGCAGAATATAGAAAACCACGGAACAGGTCACAAAATAGCATTTTAACTTCTCGCAACCTGTCACTGATCCCTTTAGAACGTAAGGGGCACCTGGGTCAAGCAAACAACTTTATCAGACGACCCACTGTTACAAGCAACGCAGTGGTCTAGTACAAGGATTTAGTTTATCAAGCGAATGCATTTTGGGAAATGTAGTTCTGGTTCTCTTAATTTAAGCTAACGCAAACAACGACCTGTAAAAGACAAGTCACCAACTGGAGCATTTGCATGATTGGTGAAATGCAGTAATCTGGTACCTTAAACGTTATAATGCCTAAGTATGTATTTTTCGTTGCTTGCTAAGACCTTGATGACACCCAAGGACCAAAACACAAGAAACTTCAAAAGGAGCGATTAATGGTACAGAAAGGAGGGAACAAAAGTGTGAGCGAGAAAGGAGAGCATGACAGCTCTGAGTTGGCACATTGTCTGCAGCAAGTTTTAGGGATTCATTTGCGTGGTTTACAAAAAGGAAAAAGCCAAGGCAGGAGAGAGCAGAAGAGGTAAGGGTGTAGAAAGCAGTCAGTTGGCAATCAGAAGAATCATTTATGGCCAGGGCCATTGCATTTACACAACAATAAAAGTTTGAAATTATGCAGCAGGGTGTTCAAAAGAATGCAGCAAGAAAAGGTATATATTTCGTGGAATGTGACACAAATCTTTTGTTATTTTAACTTTTGTACATATATTAATTCTGATAAAGTGGTGCTTCATTAGTAGTGCCGGACAGGCTGTAGCGGGCACCTGGCGTCTTCCAGGTGCGCCACCAGGGTGGGGGTCAGTTCTGGACCCCTCGGGGAGCCTATGCATAGCTGCAATATCGTCCACCTGTAGCAAAGTAATGGTTTCCACCAGGCTGGCCAAGCTGTTTGCCAGGGCCTGTTTCGGTCCACAGACCCGCCCTGTTCATTAGTACCAGTTTAATACCGGAAGACAATAGTCAGTAACTGAAAGTTCATCAGCTAACCTTTGCCTAACAGCCTGTGATGCAGCTTAACAGTTGCACCACCATCACCCTCAGTAGACCAGTCTATCTTGACATTTATTATCCACTTACCACTGTTATTGGAATTTGTTATGTGTATATTTATTGATGCCTAGTTTGAGTTTAGCATTTGATGTAAATTCACTGATAAATGTCTTGATACTCCACAGATGTTTCTATACCACAGCACGCTATGTGCCACATATGTTTTATCCTTTCATGAACTGATTGTGATATACATGGTGACACTTCTTTTTATGCATTAATTTTATTCCCTTATATTATCATTTTATGCTGCTGCCATTTTAATGGGCTTGATTATCTAAATAAAGTATTTAAACTCGTTAGTTAACCTTTGCCAATGGCCATGTGTTGCGCAGAACCACGTTTTGCATAAAACCACGTTTTGGCACAAGTTTTGTATGTTTGAGCTGTCTGGTGGTGAAATGTGCAAAATATGCAAAAGATAGACAATTATGTGGCAATGTGGAACATCCATAGATATGAGGCGAACACCACAGAATCACATACTTATAATGGCCCTGATCACAACACGGATGTGAATCCCAGAGGCCATTGTTCCTACACAGACAATAGAAGAGAATCCGATGAAAAAGAACACAAACAGATGCCTTGAGATGAACAGACAGATAGGGTACAGAAGACACCCAAAGGTAAGGAAGAGGTTGGACAAAGTTCTACTTACTTCCATGGCTCACCAGAAATAGTAGTGGAAGAGCAATTAGAGGTGGAACCCCCATAGGGTTTTCTTAGGGAGGTGTTTTATTAAGTGCATATCAAACATTACCAAAGTAAATAAAGATGATTGCCAGTCATAAATATTTACTTAAAAGGCAAACTCTCTTTTAATGCGCAAACAAATGACAGTGCCATAAAGATAAGACCTTGGAAGGATGCCAAAAGGTTTCAACTCTGAGCATTCCAAAGTTATCACGTAAAATATGTAGGGATAATGCTGGGGCCTCAGCATACTTAAAAATAATGGGGCTAATGGTATCATTTAGAGGATAAAGTTAAGCCAATGGTACAAGGGTATTCTACGATGTTCAGCATCTTGGGTCGCTATTTAGTTGCATAGGTATTCAAAAAAAATATTTACTTTGGAGTTATATTTACTACTGTGCACCTTCTCTGGTTTATTCCAGAGCACTGTACATTTTGAAATTGAATTCTCAAATTACAGTGATGTATGAATCCCAATCGCCCGATGAGGCAGAACTCCAATACAATATTTCTCACTCTTTACTATCTAGGTCCCATATGACTAATTCTGTTTTGAGGAGTTTCTGAAGGGTAGATATTTTGGGTATGCTCTAAAGTTTAGGCTCAAATCATTCCACAGCTTTTGGCTATAAACTCCCAAAGAACCACTCCTTCTTTTAGTCTCTTAAATATTTATTGAGTAATCCTATATGATGTAGTTGAGCAGACAGTCTTGGCTGGGGTGTAATATGAATGTAATGTGGGCAATATGTTTTGTAGTTTGATATTCAAAGGTCAATCTTGTTTCAATGAAGTGAGGATTTGCCCTATGATGTTAGCTAATTTAGCTTCAATGCCTCTTGAAGGTCTGAGCCCTGACTGGTGTTCACGTAGGTAGGTAGTTGATTTTGTTCCACTAATCCCACACAGTTTTACAGTTGTTCTATAACTTCTTTTTTCCTGTGTGAATTGTCTTTTTTTAAGGATTTTGATGGGGAAGGTAGGAGGGAAATCTGGGCATTTTAAATGACAGTGCCATTTATTTATCTATTTTCAAAACCAACACAAATACAAATTTTGTCATTTACAATGCCAATACCTCTAACTTTTTCAAAGGCGAGACCGTTGCATTGTAAATGCTTGTTCTCTTTGAAGTTCAGCATCTTGAGGACATTTTTTTCGTTTTTCCCCTATGCTCCCCACACCCTGTGCCACCCTCTCCCCCCGCTGAGTGGATCATGAAGGCACTGATATAGGCAAAGCTGCTAGGCTGACGAGGCCTGCTGAGGGATGAATTCACAGTGGCAACAAGTAAATAGGCTGGTTGCTGTGTGCTTGCAGTGAGAGAGGGATAATGGCCTGCAGGCCAGCTGATCTCCTTGGTTTTGGGGAGAGTATAAAGTGCTCACATTGCGCTTAGTGGTGAAAAGATGGAGGCAAAGTAAAATGTTCACCAGGCGCTTAGCTTGAGGCAGACAAGGGGTAGAAGACAGCACCCGCTTTGCACTGGGGCCCCATGGAGAACACTTGTGCGGGGCACAAAGCAGGCAGGCAGGCGAGCACCATAAAGGCGATCAAAGGCGGTTCCTCATGGCAGTCCAACAACGCCTAGGTAGTCCAGAGTTAGGGAACAGACTGGCAGCAGGGCAACAATCAGAAAAGCAATCCAGTGAGTTCTTCATGCCATCCAGAAGCAGCTGGTGGCAGGACAACAACAGAAGGGCAGTCCAGATGAGTCCTTTTGCAACTCAGCAGTCCTTCCGACAGTCGGAAACTTCTCCTACCTCATAGAAGCAAGGCACCAGGGTATACGTCCCAGTACCCAAAAGTGCTCTATAAATGTGGGGTCAGAGCACTTGTACTTATACCCTGGTGCCTTGCTTCTACGAGGTAGGAGAAGTTTCCAACAAGGCCTGATAAGTTCCAGGAGTTTCCCTCCTCCAGTGCTCTTGCTCTAGACATCAGTAGGGGGTAAACAAGCCCTTTGTGTGAGGACAAGATACAACCTATACAAATGTCAAATGTCAACACCCCTCACTCCCCCAGCTCAGGAAGACCATTCAAAGTTCAGATGTATGCAGATGCAACCTTGTTCCACCCAGCCCTCCCTGTGTGATGGCTGTCTGGAAAGTATGCACAAGTTCAGCTGTCACTCTGCCCTAGACATGCATTGGAGTCAGGATGAAAAGCACATAGAGTTACACGCACAGAGACTCACTCATGTACAAGTGCAGAGACTCACTCATGTACTCACTCATCCTCAGGTTTTCTGAGATACAAACATAAAGCTTCAGCTCCATTGCATGTATCTCCTCATTTTTTCCTGTACACACTCACTTAAGATCTCTAACATATACACCCCCAGAGTCTCTCTTACACGGATAGGCACATCTCTTGCATATGCTCATTCATCCTTAGGCCCTCTTACACTTGCTAGTTGATTCTCATGCCCTCATTCACATACTGGTGCTAAGTATCTCTTACATATACATGCAGGGACTTTCACACATGTTCATTCATTCTCAGGCCCGTGTTCACGTTCTCATCCCGAGTCTCTCCTACACTTATACACCCATCCTCAGGCGGGTAGCTTAGTAAATAATGTTAGATGGTATCAGTCTGAGATTTCCTAACAAGGCGTCCCTAATTAAAAAGGACATGGCAGAGTGAAGCCACTACACAATGTTAATGGACAATGTGAGGGATATTAGTTATCAGTTATTTGGAAAAGTAAGGTCAATCAGCGTAGGGCCTAAGTAAGATAGTCTGGACTGTGTTGTTCACTCTAGTTCTGTTGCACCACACAGAAATATAGGGCAAGGACCCCTACGAGAGCAGGTTAGCATAAGCCCATAAGTAAGATCAACAAACAAGGCTTAGGGTGGCTAGCAAGGCAGACCTTGGGTGGAAGACGAGAGGAATTAGAGTGAGCAGGCTAGGGGAAAGGTGCAAAATAGTAGCAATACTGCAGAATACCCAGCACTGTGTAACAACACAAGGCCTGTGCAGTAGCCTGTGTGTCATGGGCCCTAGCATAAGGAAGCCAATGGCCCCCCTGCCTGCTGTTTGAATGACAAAATGCAGCAATAATTAGGTTTCAGGGGACCCTGATCCCTCTGTGCCCAAGTGCCACTGCACTTGCTTCACTATGCAAAGCTACAAACCTGCACATGGCACGTAGAACTCCAGGCAAGGACAGTTTAAAAGTGCCTGGTCTGTTAAACCCTGTACACTGTGGTGATCTGCACAACAAAGAATACATGATCCCTCTTTCTCTGTAGAAATGCTATCACAAATTTAAAAATTTGTAGAAATGCTATCACAAATTTAAAGATTTGAAGGAATGTTTAATGTGTACTGATGTTATAGGATGATGTGCAACTGTGGCTCAACTTGTTCACAGAACAATCATGATGCCTGTTAGCTGATTGATTGCCCCAGACCCTGTCTCCTTGCCAACTGGCATCTGCCAGGACAACACGATGCAATGACTTGAAGGGCGATAACAATAGAAATGGTAGATGGAACCAGGCTGAGACAGGGAAGATGATGGTGCGAGTCCAAGTCAACATCACACTACCGCGACATGTGCAGCATATGATGAGGGCCTCTAGACAGATGAAAACAGAAAGGAGCAAGTGGAGGGCAAAGTAGGCAAAAGCTGTAACCTCTAAGTTATCTTAATTAAATCTCAACCATAATTACATATAAAGCTCTGGTGCAGGTACCTTAACCATCCAAGCTACTTTCAGAAGATTCAAACTGTGGCCATTGGTCTAATATTTGTTTGTGTGCCAAGGTAGATCTGAAAAATCACCTCAATCCTGTGTTTCTCTCCTTTGAAATATAAACATAGGGTAGCAACAATAAGATGAAATCAAGTTAAAAGAGCTGTCTATACTGTTCCTAAATATGTTGTTAATCAGGAACATTTTAAAATCAAAAATCAATTTGCATGTGATACACCACAATATTTTACCACCTAGTCACGTACTTCTATTGGCCCCAGATGAGGACCAACACAGATGCTTTCTGCTGATCCTATGTTACTTACTAAGCCAGTGGTAAGTCAGCTATAAAGTGTAAGACTTCCCTGCAACCTTTCCCCATAGTATACACCTACCTGAAGGCCACTTAGGATGAATGTGTGTAACCTACAGGTTCTTCATGTCATTGAACCCATAAACAAATTGGCTTGTTGAAAGATTCAACAAGACTCTGAAAGTCATAAATATGCACCTACCGAATCCCATGAGGCTTACTTGGGTTTTCATTTTACCATGCACTGTGACTACCGACCTGGAGGTGCTACTGAAGAAAATGGGTTTAGCCCAATTGAACCTTTATTGGGCCATCTTGTGAGAGGAGGTGTTGGAGCAAGCTCCCAAGAAAACCCCTCAAGGTTAGTGAGCTACATGTCAGTTCTCTGGTCACAGATGAAGCGCTTCTGGAGAGAAGACACTGAAAACATATTCATAAGCCAGAATGTGAAGAAGCAGTGGTATGACAAGAACATCAATCTCGCCAAAAAGGTTGGGTCATGGATAACTAAGCCATACAGGACCAGTGGACAGTGTTCTATCATCTCAAGTCACTCTTTGAGTGGTTTGAATTGACAATCCTCATGGTGACAGAAGATGCTGAAGAGGAGGAGGTGAACCACTCCAATACCTCCTGTCTTCAAAGGAGCAAGAAGGGCCAGTCAAAGAGGCTGTCACCTCTTCTACCTTATCCCAGAGCAACAGAGGACTGTTGCCACTGGTTGGGGCAGTTTGTCTCTCTCTTCTCACTTAACACCTTAGCAGCTATGGAACGTCCAGCTCCAGTGCTGAACGTTCCATTGCGCAGGTGAGGTTCGAACGTCCAACGGCCGACGGCAGCACTCCCGAGGTAGTGGTGCCGTCGGCCGTTGGACTAGGCGCAGCACTTATGAGGCTAACCTAAGGCTCACCAATTAGTGCATCCATGACATTGACAAGGTGGATCCATGTCTGTTAACAACAACATTAACATGCTGTGTAACAAAGTAGGAGATGTATCAAGGATGAGGTTTGCAACCTGCTGGAGTTGAGGGGTGATGTCCCTGATTTAGCCCAGGAATCTAGCTCCTGGTCTGTGCGGACTAAAGAGACGTCAATTCAGACAACAAGATTGACAGTCTACCCGATCCCCAGAGCAGATAAACTCATTGACAGATTAGGGGCTGCTACATTCCTGGATACCTTTGATTTGACATTGAGGTACTGGCAGAGTACCCTGACTGAAGGGGCGAAGGAGAGGTCAGCATTCTTTACCCTGAGTGGAACCGTCAGTTTAAAGATGATGCCCATTGGGTTAAAGAATGCCCCTGCACCTTCCAGAGGTTGGTGAACCGGGTCCTAGCTGAACAGGAAGCCTTCAGTGCAGCCTACCTGGATGGAATTTCTGTCTTGAGCACCACTTGGGAGGACTACCCCAGGAAGATGCTTCAGGACCTGCACCAGGCAAGCATCAACATCAAGGCCAGTATGTGCCAGATAGGGCAGGCTGTGGTAGTGTACCTGGGCCATGAAGTAGGTGGGACCATGTACAACCTGTCCAGCTTAAGATACAAACTATCCTGGCTTGGGATCCCCCAACACTCAGACTGAAGTGAGAGCCTTCTTAGACCTCAATGTATACAACAGGAGATTTATTAAAGGACATGGCAACATTGTTGCCCCCTTGACCGAGCTGACTTATGAGAAGTCGTCTAAAAAGTTGATCTGGAAAGAGGCCTGTAAAAAACCTCTGACACTGTATAGAAAGCTACTTATACAGCACCCATACTCAAGGCTCTTGACTTCTCAAAAGAGTTTCCTGTGTAGGCAGATGCTTCAGAGCATGGGATTGGAGCTGTTCTCTCACAGATGGATGATGAGGGCCTGTACCAACCTGTAGCCTTCATCAGCAGCACATTACTCTGCAAGGAGCAAAAGTGGATTGCAATTGAGAGGGAGGCATTTGAAGTGGTCAGGACACCGAAAAACAAATTTATACCTGTTTTGAACTCATTTTGAAGTTCAGACAGACCACAGAATCCTCTGATGGCTGCTGCAAATGTGGGGTGCAAATACTATACTGTTGATATAGTTCATTTCCCTACAGGGTATGGACTTTACGGTGGAACATCACACTGAGGTTGACCACCCCAATGCTTATAGTCTCTCCTGGTTTTTCCGTCTTAGTGATGAGAACTCCCAAAGGGGTAGGTACTTCTCCCTGCCTTTTGCTGAGGGGACCAGTGTTGTAGATGATCATCTGTTATGATGCTGAAAAATGATTTTGACAACTCATAAAATGTACACTTTTTGAATGTTACATATTTTCCGCTTTAATTAATTATCATGTATGTATGTATATATATATATATTTTAAAAACACTACCCACGCAATGCTCCAATGCACAGCAATACCCAAAATAAACATTGTAAAAATATTTTTCATTTACACATAGTCATATAATTCATTCAGTTGAAAAAAACTATGTAAAAAATAAATTTTCCATGAAAAATTAACACAATTATTAACTAATTGATTAAAACAAATTAATAAATATGTTAATTGAGTGCATTTATTTAGCACACCCAAAAACAGAAAGACCTCAAAAAACACATTTTGCAACTCAATCCAATGCCATCCATGCCCTAAATGATGTTTAAATTCAACATAACACACAGAAACACTTGTTTCATGCACCAATGGCTACATCTGAGCCTACTGGATGCAAGGCCTGTTGGCAGACTAGGCCACACAAGCTTGCTGGCCTATGGCAAAAGCCCACTAATGGGCTTCAAAATGGCCACCAGCCACATGGCCAAGCCCACACAACTACAAGAAACTGAAGACAGACAATGCAGGCCTATTGCAAAAGGAGCACTGCCTGTCTTCAAAATGACCGCCAGCCTCATGGCCAGGCCCACAACAAAAAGCCTAGTCCACAAAGGAATACCATGCAGGCCGATATGGCAAAAGCAGCACACTAATAACTCCCACCAGAAATGCCCACCAGCCACATGGACAGTCACAAATCACAAGCAACAAGCAGGAGGCCTGGGAAACAATGTACTAACAAAAGGCCAATAATAGCCAGGCAAATGATGCATGCTAAACCACACTGCTTTGCCTTTTTAATGCAATAAAATGCAAAAACGAAAATCCAAAGGGCTAAACAAGGTCTTCAAGGTACACAACAACACACCACTCAAACACAACATAGGCATTTATTAAACACACACCCAAAAACAGAAATACCCCCCAAAAAACACATTTTGCAACTCAATCCAGTGCCATCCATGACTTAAATGATGTTTAAATTCAACAGAACACACAGAAACACTTGTTTCATGCACCAGTGGCTACATCTGAGCCTACTGGATGAAAGGCCTGTTGGCAGACTAGGCCACACAAGTTTGTAGGCTTATGGCAAAAGCGCACTACCGGGCTTCAAAATGGCCACCAGCCACATGGCCAGGCCCACACAACTACAAGAAACTGAAGACAGACAATGCAGGCCTATTGCAAAAAGCACACTTCCAGTCTTCAAAATGGCCGCCAGCCTCGTGGCCAGGCCCACAACAAGAAGCCTAGGCCACAAAGGAATATCACGCATGCCTATATGGCAAAAACAGCACAGTAATAACTCCCACCAGAAATGGCCATCAGCCACATGAACACTCGCAAATCACAAGCAACAAGCAGGAGGCCTGGTAAACAATGTACTGACAAAAGGCCAATAATAGCCAGGCAAAGGATGCATGCCAAACCACACTGCTTTGCCTTTTTAATGCAATAAAAGGCAATAACGAAAATCCACAATGCTAAACAAGGTCTGCAAGGTACACAACAGCACACCACTCACACACAACAAAGGCATTTATTTAACACACACCCAAAAACGGAAATAACCCCCAAAAACACATTTTGCAACTCAATCCAATGCCATCCATGCCCTAAATGATGTTTGAAAAAAATTCAACAAACACCAAAGAAACAGTTGCTTCATCATGTACTCACCCATGACTAGCTCTGGGCTTACTGGCTACCCACAATTAAAAAAAAAATAATGCTAAGTACCAAAATTGTATTTGCAGCAACTGCAATGCCCTAATCAAATCAACAACACCAACTTACTTGTAAAATATCAAATGCAAAGGTCCTCAAATCCAATTATAATGATGCAGCAGACACAAAGAGCGATCTTTCTAGGTCAAAATCCAAAGGCAGAATGAACAGGAGAGGGACAAAGCACTGGGAGGAGCCCGCAGGACAGGAACAGGAAGTTGGAGACTCTGTGGCACTTCCTCCCTCTCCCCCCAAAAGTTTTTTTTTTAAAAGGACTCCTTGCACAAAAAAGGACAGCCAAATGTCAATCTGAGGAGCATTATTCACCCAAATCATCATTTATAGAGGTTTTATGCTGCTAGAGATAATATTCTTCTCCAGATTGTGTGAACGGGATCGCAAGCTTCACCATACTTCTGCCGGATGTCGATGGCGCGTCCAAATGACGTGTTTGCAAACTCACGCTCTCTCTTGCGGTGGAGAATGACGTGTTTGCGATCTCACGCTCTCTGCCGCGGAGGAGAATTACGTGTTTGCGATCTCAGACTCTCGCGGTGCCTATTGGCGAATGATGGGATCGCAATCGCGAACTCTCGCGGGATAGCGTGACCGACTTCCAACAACCCGTGGAGCGAACGGATTGGAAAACTTGTCAGGGAACGCAAGGATCCTGGTAAGGAGAGAACACATTTTCAAAGCGCGAGCATGAAAAAAGTCTCTGCAACGCCGCGGATCGCAGAAATTTCAGGCATTTCCGCGGTCTCCGCAGAACATGAAAATGTCAAAATATAACAAATTTCGCGAGCGGAACGGAATTTGACGCCCACCCTTACTTTAGATGTGATTCTTGCAGATAGGGGTGGAGCTTGTTCCCTCATCGGTAGCAGTTGCTGTGTTTACATCCCTGACCACGCCCCTAATGTATATTCTGCTATCGAGAACTACAGAGGCTTGCATCTGATATTCATCAATACAATGGTTCATGGTCCTTGACAGGGTGGTTCTGGGGTCTGATATCATCCTGGGGTTGGAATATACTTCTTTTTCTAGGTGTCATCTTTACGTGCTGTCTATGTGTCAACTGCCTTCCAGCATGCTGTACTTATTGTGTGAGCAAGCTCACCCCTACCCCTAAAATGCCAGAACAAGATAATGAAGTATCCACTATGATGATGCAAGACATACAGGATATGATGTTGATAGATGAGGGTATTTTTGAATATTACAGATGTTTGATATACAGGTGCATTGTTTTCTTCCCTGCTAAGAATAGTACAGACCCTACCAGATAGCGACAATAAAGCATTTAGCCTCCACTGCTAAAAGGAGGGCCTGTTAGGTTTGAAAAACCTCATTCTCATTATATACTTGTTTCGTGCCATCGTAGGTTAGCAGTGTGCGGCTAAATTAGATCTCATTTGTATTCACGTTTTGCAACCCACTGAGTTATCCTTGTAATGTGCAAGCTTCAGTTAGCGAGTGTGACCCCATTTTGTATATTGCAATCCAAATTAGGCTGTGTCTGAACACTATATTAAATTAATATTTCTTTTCTGTTCAAGGTTGCCTTCTGACTTACTAATGAATAGGCCATTCTGCCTTTGCATACTTATTCATGTGTATTGCTCTGCTCCCACGTTAGGAGACGCTGAGACCCGGCAGGTCAACCTTAAAACTGTTATAGTGTGTACCCATCTAGCAGGTGGTAGCCCATACTTCTGTGCCTCCTTAGCTTTTCGCTCGGCCTAAGCCGGTAACTTTCCACTGTGGGCATGGTTAGGGGTTCTTGGAGAAATGGTTATGCGTTACAGACTGTTGGGGGCCCAGTCCCTTGGCAGACATCTTAGGGTGCAGGTCAGATTGGACTCCTCAGCATAATATTACTAATAAATGCTTGTTTGTATTCTCTACAGTTTGACTGACTCTTCATTACTTGGGAAGGCATAGCAGGTGGTTTTCAGTAACCCAGGTGACTCTTTCGGGTCACTTCCTTCAGGTATAGGGTGGTAAGAGCCTTTTTATGTTTAGGACTGGGTAGGGTGTTTTTATGGTCGCGGGGTGGGTAAAGATAATGGGTGGTAAGGGTGATTTTAGGGTTTAGGGGGTAAGGGTATTGGTGGTAACTGTGTATTTTGGGTTTAGGGGTGGGTAACGGTATTGGGTGGTAATGGTGATTTTAGGTTTAGGGGTGGGTAATGTATATGGTGGAAAGGGTGATTTTAGGATATTGGGATGAGAAAGGGTTTAGGGTGGTAAGGGTGATTTTAGGTTTTAGGGGTGGGTGAGTCTAGGGATTAGGGGTTCAAAAGAGTGTAGGGTGGTAAAGTGAAAGGGTTGACAGGTTCGCCCCAATGTATTTATTTTTAATTTATAAATCCAAGTATATGTGTGTGTGTGTGTGTGTATATATATATATATGTGTATATATACCAACACAATCCAGTAGCGTGAATCAAATAACTCACTGGTGCCGTGGCCTCAATTAAAAAACGGTGTTTATTTTAGCAACGGGTGCACCCGTTGCTAAAATAAACATCGTTTTTGAAATGAGGCCACGGCACCAGTGAGTTATTTGATTCACGCTACTGGATTGTGTTGGTGTATTTGGGAGTAGCGTCCCTGCCGTGTTGCCCGCCATGGAAGTGGCTCGGAATTTGCAGAGTTTTACGTTTGGATATGTGTGTATATATATATATATATATATATATATATATATATATATATATATATATATATCCTACTGGCGGCTGCCAGCCGGTGTTTATAGTTAGGTCCGAGTTTCCATAGGAAGAGCATTTTTTGTTTTTCTTATAACTTTGGTGTCGCTTGATGAATCTTCATGAAATTTTCAAAACTAATTCTTTGTTCATATCAGCTCCTATAGTGAAAGTTTGGGGTGATTTGTTAAGGGGGCATAGAAAAAAGGGGTTCCCAAAAACGTGTTTTCTCCATGTTAATTTCCATAGGAAACTTTAGACAAGGCTACCAGTCAAACGGGTGAACGGAAGTACCCCAAATTTGGCAGGGAGAAGGGTCTTGGTCTAGAAAGCACGCTTTTGTTTATTTGGTGTAAATCCATTCAGTAGATTTTGAGAAATATCGAAATTTACAGATATCGATATTTGGGCACTTTGCCATCTGATTGGCTGAGGCGTTACGAGCACAATCTTGCTGCTGATTGGCTGCGAGCGATGTGAGCGGTTGCAACAAGGAAGTGTTGGCCGCCATTTTGTAATTCCGTTGAAGCGAGTAAGGGTAAAAAAAGTAGGAAAGAGGAGGGTAGTAGCACTGTAACCTCTGTGGGGTGTTTAGGGTGTGCTATACAGGGGGTGCGAAGGAAGTATTTACCCCTACTGGTGTGAAAGTGTTGTTTTGCTCACTGTAAGATGGTGCTGAGGTGAGGTGTGGTACACTCAGGGATGAAAGCGTGCATGTAAACCGTGAGCTTAGTGCTGTAAACTGATGAATTCTGGACGCTGTAGCATACTGGCTGAAGCAAAGTATTTACCCCTGCCAGTGTGAAAGTGTGGTTTTGTCAACTGTGAGATGGTGCCGAGGTGAGGGGCCGGTGAACTCGGCGATGAAAGCGTGTGCCTAAACTGTGAGCTTAGTGCTCTGTAGCATACTGGCAGAAGCAAAGTATTTACCCTTACCGGTGTGAAAGTGCTGTTTTGCCCACTGTGAGATGGTGCGGAGGTGAGGTGCCTGTACACTCTGGGATGAAAGCGTGTGCCTAAACTGTGAGTTGAGTGCTCTGTAGTATACTATCAGAAGTGAAGTATTTACCCTTACCGGTGTGAAAGTGCTGTTTTGCCTAGAGTGAGATGGTGCAGAGGTGAGGTACAGGTAAACTCAGGATGAATCCGTGTGCCTAAACTGTGAGCTGAGTGCTGTAAACTGATGTGTTCTGGGCGCTGTAGCATACTGGCCGTTGTAGCATATCTGTGCAGGTGGTGTTAGTTTGCGGTTAGAGTATAGCGGGAGTAGGAAGCAACCTACTCACTGGTACAGGTCTGATGACTCGGGGATGAAACTGTGAGTGTAAGTCGTGAGTTTATTGCTGTAAAGTGATGTGCTGTGGGCGCTGTAGGATACTGCCCGCTGTAGCATACCTGTGTAAGTAGTGTTAGTATGCATTTATACAATACAGGGAGTGGAAAGGGAACTACTCACCCCTACCGGTCAAAAGACTCGAATGAAGTGTTTTAGCAAGCAGGAATAAAGAAATAATTGTGAAGAATATAATGCAGAATGTTGCAAAGCCACAGAAGACAAATGGTGAAGTGAGGTGTGTCTAAGCAAGTGGCTGTGTGTAATAAAGGGATGGAGTTTGAAAATTATATAGAAAGTGTCTTTATTTAAGAACCATAATTGGACCCACTGGTGCAAGAGCTAGGGCATCCAGCTGATGCAAAGTTGAACCACTTCTGCTGTATTCAAACGAGCTCCTGCATCAGTGAATTCCATATTACATGCCACAGTTCCATGTGACATAAACAATAGCTATTACACTTGAAAGACTCTAAATTCTATGAGGAAAATAAAGGTAGGATACGATTACCACATGTATCCTTTAAGAAAAGAAAGAAAAACAAAGAAATTGCAAAAGAAATCATCCAACTTTTTAGCTATCCTGTCAGGGCTGTTTTGTAACACACAATTAGCAACAATAGAACAGTCAACAATCTGTTGTACAGTAAATTCAATGTGGTGCGTGTCAGAATTGTTACTAGTTCTACCCACATTGGAACTTTGAGGATCAATACAAACATTGCGCTTCTGAGAAGAATATTTGGTCACTTTCTAGTCAAACCATACATTATTGTCTTCAGCTGTTTCAAAAACTATTGTTGTGTAGAGAGCTAAGGCATTGAGCTGAGAAAAAGTCCAACCGCTTCTGTTGTAGTGAAATCGAAGCTCCTGCATCAGTGAATTCCGCATTATATGTTACAGTTCTATGTGACATAAAGAATAGCTATTAGACATGAATGAACAAATTGTATAATGAAACTAAAGGTAAGATACGATTACCACACTGTGCCAACCAGTTCCTAAATAAAGTCGTCTTTTTTCATTTTTATCGTCAGGTTGTGACCAGAGGCTGAGTATGAGTAAATTTGTGTGAAAGGGCTTTGTGAATAACAGGCAGGCGGAGAGGTGCGTGCACAAAGAATAGATGTGGTTTCTAAATGGGTGTCAGGTTTAAGATAATTTAGCAAGTAAATAGCGTATTTGCATATGCCATGCATCACCGATCCCTGGTCTGAGTGGAGACGTAAGGGGCAATAATTAAGATAGAGTTCGAATGTCTGAGTAAACTTAGAAAGTTATTATATCAAAGTAGTAGGATTGAAGTGTATTATAAAAAACGTAAAGGAGGAGTGTGGCTCAATGGTTAGAGCGGCAGACCCTGATGCAGAGTTCTGGTCCGGGACCAGGGTTCAATTCCCGCCTCAGCGGGTCTTGGGCTCATAATTCCTCGGACCGGATTTCTCGCCTCGGTGCCTATTCTAATCATGGGTCCCACGCTGCAACTCTGGGCAATAGCTTGCTTAACCTCCACACCGGCCCCAACAGCGCTGTGGATGCCTGGCTTCACCCTGGGGGTGCCCAGGAGTGGACACTTCACAGGGAAAGCCAGGAGGGGTTCCACAGCGGTATGAGTAATAGCGCCAGGAAACCGCTTGGTGACAGTGCTCTCTACAAATACCTTGACATTTACATTTTTTTACAAAAAGTAAAAAATGATGGAAAAATCCATGCAAGAATAACTTGAGTTTCTTACGTCTTGGAGATTGCAGTCCAGGAGTTCTTCAGCGGCTTGAGATGCATAATGTTCCAAGAGGCTATTGTTACCATCATCTGAGAAAAGCGAAGTTATCCAATTCATATCCTCGAAGGGACAGTAATGTTCCTCGAATGTTGTAGCGGCACTTTGAATAGGGAGGCCTTCTGCGATGTTGTGAAAGGTCGCATGTTGCAGGTGATCTTTCGCGGCTGCGCAGGAATCCCATTCCGCCACGAGGAGGTTTGGTCAGGCATAGAGAAAAACCATAAGCAGTAGTAGGACGCTGGTGTCACATGCGGAGGACTCACGAGCAAGCATAACGGTAATCAAGCGTGCGGCATGCAGAACAATGAGAGGCGTACGACAGAGCGCCCTTAATTAACTCGAGCAAGGTGATGAGGCTCCAATAAAACCAATAACAAAGGAGTGACATGGTCAGTCTATAAAGCAATGTAAAATGCACAAATTGGAATGACCACATACATAATAAAGTAGCAGTACTAAGAAACCTTAGGCTGTCTCCCAGGGCACAGGTTGGGGGTGCTGTGTGTCCAGCGTAAGTTCATTCAAGATATATTTGCATTCTTTATCAATGTTCTTTGACAGATGTTTTTATTTTTTCTTCACATCTTTTTCATTTAAAGCTTTTTTGTGGAAACTTCAATTCCCATAATGCACTATTTCTTCATATGCATCCTTGGTTAATTATTTCCTTCCCAATGCATTTTGGCTTTTGAAGCCTTCGTCAGGAGAATATCTACAAAGCAAAATTGAATGCAACGTGTTTACTTTGACCTTTAAGAATCGCCCAAGTTATATCCGCCACCGTGCTATTAGTTGGTTTGACTCAAACGTAACTCAATAAGATGTGCGCAAGAAAAGCAACAGACAGAAAAAACATCTTAAGATATGAAAGTTCCACCCTGAACCACTTAAACAACACTTACCGTACTCTCAACTACTGAGGGTCAAAAGGGTTGCCTCGGAACAGAGCAAACTAACAGATGATAACCCGCTTCAAACAATGAGGATACCCAATTAATATACTAAACCAAGCCAAGGATCCAGCAGATAAGACCACAAGACAAAACTTGCTAACATCACAGTCCACCGTAAAGAAGGATAGAATCACAGTAGTGAGCAAATACTCTAACATAAGTGGTCAATTCAAGCGAATTATTATTTATTTATTTTATTTTATTTATTTAAACTTATAAAGGGCACGGCTACCCGCAGTGGGTGTCCCGGCGCCAAGGGATAGACTGAGGAAGAAAGAACTACCAGGCATCAATAAGTGAAGCTACCAAAGAAGACTGTTCAAAAATTATTGCTGGAAAAGCCAAGTTTTTAAGCCCTTACGGAAGCAAAGAAGATCTGTTTCCAACTTCAACATCACAAGCAGGGCATTCCAGGATTTAGTGACCAGATGAGAAAAAGAGCGGCCGCCCATCTTCACTAACCTAAATCTAGGAACAGTAAAATCTCCTTTTCCTGAGGATCTCAGACTGCGACTAGGTTTGTAAGCATGAATGAGATTCTGTAGATACCTCGGGGCCGAGCCCTGTTTTATCTTGAAGATGTAACATAAGGCCTTAAATTTGATTCTATTCATTATTCTCAGCCAGTGCAGATAACGAAGGGCTTGAGAAGCAGATGTTTTCGGAGGAACATTGCGTAACAGCTGTGCGGCCGCGTTTTGAACAACCTGAATTTTGTTCAAAGTTGTTAAATCGGCACCAAGATAAAGGACGTTCCCGTACTCCAGGCGAGATATTACCAAAGCCTGGACTACCGTCCTTTGTGTAGAGGCAGGAAGCATCCACAACATTTTTTTAAGCCATCTTAAGGTGGCAAAACAGATAGAAGCCACCTTGACAGCCTGTTGCCGCATTGTGAGCTTTTCGTCGATTAAGAATCCGAGATTGCGAACCTGGGTCACGGGTTGCGGGGTAGGACCCATACTATCGGGCCAATGTTGAGGACCCCAGAAATCTTTACCCTTGCCCAGGATCACAATCTCGGTCTTATCTCCATTTAACTTAAGGAAATTCTCCGGCATCCACCTTGCCACCAGAGACAGACCCTGCTTACGAGCCGAAGTATTATTACCTTCCCTGTTAGAGAGGGAGAAAATGATTTGTGTGTCATCGGCGTAAGAAAATAAAGTCAGACCGGCTTCCTCCACAATGGTGGCCAGTGGTCTAACATAGATATTAAATAGTAATGGGCTAAGAATAGACCCCTGGGGAACGCCATACACCGATGCACACATTTTTGAGGATGCTTTAGCCGAAAAAACCTGGAAAGTACTCTCACTTAAAAAAGAAGCAATCTAAGCCAGAGCTGAACCCCCAACTCCCAGAGACTGGAGAGATGTGAGAAGAATGGAATGGGACACAGTATCGAACGCTGCACTTAGATCAAAAAGGATAAGTGCAGATGTATCCCCGCGATCGATACTGTGCCGTAAATTCTGAGTAACTCCCAAGAATGTAGTCTCTGTGGAGTGGTGTGCTCTAAATCCAGATTGTGATGGATGTAAAAAGCCAAAACTCTCCACCAAGAGAGTTAGTTGTGAATTAATGTGCCTGCGCGGAGAGGCGGGCATCTTACTTTGTAGTCCTGTGTACAGCGCAAAAGCGCTGGGACTTGTAGTTCTTAATGAATCAGGCTGCCGTGTAACACAAGAGACAAGAGACGTCTCCGGCCACAGTACCCAAATCGTCTATGGCAAAACGGGAAGGACAGTGCGGGCAATAGGAGAGTCATGGAAGGTTTGTAATTTATATAAAACAGTAAACAGGCGCAAAGGAAAATATAAGTAAAAATATTATTTTTTAAAACAGCGAGCAAACTATCACCCGACTTTGCACTTCAGGTGAGCTAAATCCTTGGTGAAATACAATACAGTCCTCAGGAGCAGCACACGTAATCTGAGTGCCCCCAGTAAGCCAAGAGTTCTCGCGAACAAACGCTCACCCCTCACTTTGTAGTCCCGTGTACAAGCGCTGGGACTTGTAGTTATAACTTAATTATCAACAAGCATTGGTACATACTAAAGATGGAACCAGGCTTCAAGAATATCTTTGAAAAAGAACCACTCTTCGCATACACACGGTCGAAAAATCTGGAAGAAATGTTGAAAAATCCCAAGATAAGCAAGAATACAAAACAATATAATGGTAAGACACCGTGTTGGAACTGTAATAACTGTCACAACATTATCAGAGGAAGTAATATCACTCATCCCATGAGAGGGCACAAAATTCCATTAAAGGTCAACGCTACATGTGACACAACCAACATCATTTACATGTTGAAGTGCCCCTGCGGGAAAGCATATGTAGGCCATACAGAACGCAAACTGAAAATCAGACTCAATGAACACAAGAGTAATATACGAACTAAAGTGTTGAAGTCTACGGTGGCCACCCACTTTATAGAAGCACAACATCAAATAAGCCAATTTAAAGCCTGTGTGTTGGAAATTGTAGAGCGAAAAGAGGGGATTGACCATAGAAACAATCTACCCTAAAGAGAAAACTATAGGATCTATAATTTGAATACACTTAAGCCGCAGGGTTTAAATGAACGGGTTGAATTTTTATGCTATCTATAATTACATAGATATCCTGGGCTTGAACATTCAGGACAGACTTCTGGCATAGAACTATGATTTGTACACAGTATTGTAATTCATTTATTATTGTGATTATCGTTGACCCATAGATGCACGAAATATAGGTGTATCACGAGTTATTCTTAGTCAGATAGCACGCAGCTACGCGCCTGATCCTATATGCATGTTTAACATAGAGCACCAAATGCAGTTTTAGCTTTTTTCACTATACGACATGTATCTTTATTTTCAAAACACATCGGGTCCCTTTAACTAATACGAGTAGACCACGTGCATTTAACGCAAGCGCGTATAAGCACGTAGATAAACAGTCAGCTGCACGAAAGCCAGTACATGGGCACAGCACAACGCTGCACATTTCGGTAAGCGTTTACTATGACCAGAATACTCTTAATATTAACCACACAGTTATAACCCGTATTATACGCTCACGATTTATTAGTTTGACCTTAACCAACAGGTGATTCGTTCGCAGCGAGGTTAAGCGCGTTTGAGAATACCCGCGCAATTGCACCATAAATCACGGGGAGCCCAGAGCACCACACGTGATTATAGAACCTTGGGCACATCTTATTGAGTTACATTTGAGTCACACCAACTAATAGCACGGTGGCGGATATAACTTGGGCGATTCTTAAAGGTCGAAGTAAACATGTTGCATTCGACTTTGCTTTGTCGATATTCCCCTGACGAAGGCTTAAAGAGCCAAAATGCCTTGGGAAGGAAATAAATAACAAAGGATGCATATGAATAAATATTGCATTATAGGAATTGAAGTTTCCATAAAAAAGCTTTGAATGAAAAAGATGTGAAAAAAAATAAAAACATCTGTCAAACAACATTGATAAAGAGTGCAATTATATCTTGAATGAACTTACGCTGGACACACAGCACCCCCAACCTGTGCCCAGGGAGACAGCCTAAGGTTTCTTAGGACTGCTACTTTAGTATTGATGCACAATCCTGAGTGGGGAGTGATTCCCAGGAGCACGGTGTACACAAGAAGAACAGATAAATTTCAGCAGTACACGACCTTCACCCCATTGACACATACATAATAAGACACAATAACGTCAGGTTCATTTCAGTTTGCAATCAAGGTTACCATTTACACGAATTATACGGTATGAATGAAAAGTGAGCCACGTGCAGGGGGAATCAATGCATGTTAACATCCAACACAATTTGCAATATAATTAAGACATAGCCATAATCATATTGAAAGAAGTGCCAGAAAAGAATTAGATAAGGCCACTAACATTTCTGCTGTTCACGAGGGGGGACGGTGTGATAATGAATTGGAGGGGGGGAGAAACGTGTCCATGTCACTCCTTTATTATTGGTTTTATGGAGCCTCATCACCTTGCTCTAGTTAATTCAGGGCACTCTGTTGTACGCCTCTCATAGTTCTGCATGTCGCCCACTTGATTACCGATATGCCTCCTTTTGAGTCCCCCGCATGTGACACCAGTGTCCTATTCTGCTTATGGTTTTTCTCTATACCTGACCAAACCTCCTAGTGCAATCATTACAAATCACGTCGCCCACTGGTCTTATCTGCGGCATAGACTAAATAGCCACACCTTTCCTATACCTTCCTAATTATAGTTGTGCATGTCAGTCAGTACTCACTATGTTGCATGCAACGTTGTCGACACTGACTCCTCTATAATTGTACTGTCCCTAATTTTTCCGCCTGGATATTTTCCCTCCCTATTCTTTCCCCAGGCATATGAGGCTCTTTCCTAACAGGCATACATTCTATGTCCTGATGATGATCCGCGCATTCTTTCAAGGGATCGAAAAGCCGTTGACACCTTAAATACACCATATATGTTAAAAAACTTTCGTTTACTTCAATGTAAAGGTGTTTTGTTGCGATTTGTTCTCGAAATAATATGTAATTCTTATGTGTAACAAACCAAGAAAGCTTTGCCTGAGCCCCCCTAGTATGTGTCCTTTCCCCGTTCTGTATTTCACTGGCTATGTAGGACACAGGTTTGTGTCCCATTTTATGTAATGTTGTGCATTACTGACTTAATTGCTCTAAATTAAATATTAGACCTCTGTCCGGCTGGACAAGTCCACTTAATATAGCAACGATCAAGCTTGAATCCAGTGGCAAAGTGAGCAAGGGCCCCACGTCTGGGCAAACCCTGCCTACTTAGGGCAAAGAAAGCAAACACAAGGAGATGATGGATGGAGCGCTGAAACTTTTCAGACACTCACCCCCCAGTCACAGATCAGGTTGAAACCATCATCATTCTTTAGTTCACTTCGCCACTTTAGTTCAGACCCAGCAATATGCAAATCAGTCTTGACCCTGTGCCTCTTGGGAACAGTCCAGCCCGAACTGCCAAGCCATGCAGCAACAAGGAAACCCCTTTGAAATGACTGAGCCTATGTGACTGCACAACTTTGTGACCAAACTATAAGTGGACAACGATATAAAGACACGTATACTAGATGTCCTCGAACATGGATCAAAACTATATGCAGAACTGAAGCAGGAGAGATTTGTATTGAAAGAAAAAAAAAGCTGTCTGATGTAATCACTAACGCTAAAATTCCACTCTTTAATTGCCATAGTTTCCTCCAACCAGCCACTACAAAACAGGTTACAAAAAAACAACTTTTGCAAGCACATAGAGAGATGGATGTAGCAAAAGAAGGGGATACATTTATCAAGGACATTCTGTCGCATGACCTTCTTCCAAAAATCGCATTATTTAATGGAGATGCTGCAACCAAACCAGTGAAGCGCAAACTTGTACAAGAGCTCGAAAAATTGTTTCGCTGAAGAATTTCAATTTAAATAAGTGTCCATTGAAAACTGCTGTTGTTGTGGACTATATGTTATAATAGCGAAGGGTCAAGATTGCATCCATGCAAAACTTTGGAGAGATCGTTCAGACTGTACTACAGATACCAAAGTCAGTGTTCACCTTGCAACAACTGCACATTGTCCTTGAACTATATGTCAAAGAATGTGGCAGAATCAGGCAAATGTCTGTAAGTGGAACAATGGACTTTGCCTGCATCATTCCTATATATGTCTCTTCCTCTACTATAGCTGCCATTTTGGAAAATGATAGAAGGGTTCCTCTGAGGAGTTATTTTCTGTCTCTATGAGACTACTTAACCTTCAAAACCTATGATGTAAGTTAAGTATATAGATCTCATAGTTCCTGAAATATTACATCATCACTGCAACATATCCGCTATTTTTAAAAATGTCATCCAGAAAAATGTGACTAGCAAATAGCACTCACCTCATTTATTTAATATTTGCAGAGGCATGCATCATCAGTTCTGCCCACTTTCTCCACTAATCTTTGCACTTGCAATCGTCTCCCTAGCCTGCTACATGAGGTAGCTACACTCTCAATGTGTGTTGTGTCTCGGAAATAGTTCACTGATATACGCCTATGTACAGAAACCGGACGATAACCTTTCACCCATGATCCGGAATATAACCCAATTTGGGAGTTACTCTGGATTGCAGATCAATCTGCCCAAGTCTGAAGTCTTCCCACTTACTGAGTTCCATACTGCCCCTCTCCTGGATTACCCCCTGCAATGGAGTCCAGAAGGTGTACCCTACTTGGGTGTGTGGATTTCTAGGGATTATGAGGATCTCTTGCACAGTAATTTTAGAACAGTACTTGAAAAGATGAGAGCATCCATGAAATGCTGAATGTGTCACCCCCCTCTATCTGATAAGGAGAATCTCTCTGATTAAAATGATAGTCTTACCAAGATTTTGTACCTTTTTGCTAATCTACCAATGGCACTTTCACTCAACGTCTTTCTGCCAATCCGGCTGATCCTTCTCTGGGTGTTTTGGCATGGAGGGAAGCCTAGGGTGGTGTGGGATGTGTTAACCAGACGGTTACAGTTGGTTGGTCTGGCACTGTCAGATTTTTAGACATATTATCTGGTCACAAAAGCCCATTACTTAAAATAATGGTTGTCGCCCCAAATGGTGCAAATGCATGCCTGAGAAGAGCGTGCTATTGCCAGGATGTTATCCCTTCTGGGGAGAGTCAGTGTCACAGATCTGGACATACTTGTGGCAATGTGTCGCGCATGGTGGGAGTTGGTTCGGGAATCGCAGATTAGAATGCCATGTTCACCAGTATTGCCTCAAGTGGATAATCCACTGCTCCCACCCACTCAGGAAAGGTTTAAGAGCCTACTGGGGTTGATGACATTGGGAGAGCCCTTTGAGGATTGAGTGTTCATATTGTGCCTTAACTTCTGCCCCTGCCCTGGGGCAACACCATTTGTGTACTTCTGTTACCTCAGGGTGCGATCAGCGGCCAAAACGGGCATCCCTGTGTTGTCTGCAGAGCCATCTGAAATGCCACTCCTATGTCCTGCATAGTTTGTGCCAACATGGGACATTCTACCTGCTTCTTACACGTGACTTACATGACTAACACGGCAGGCATGCCCTTTGAAGGTAGGTGAAAATGGGAAGATTCCCCAGTATAAGGGCTTACTGAGAAAACCTGGGTTCACTGCTGTTCACAAGTGAACACACCACTTCACTATGGACATAAGCTGATACAATTTAAATGCTTGCATCAATACTTTTATAGAGCACAGCGTATAGCTAAATTTGGAGGGATAGACTCTGTTAAATGTGTGAGATGTCGTACTCTGTCGGTTGATTTTCCACATATGGATTGGGCATGTCCCACACTTACATCATACTGGCAAGAAGTTTTCCATAGTATGCCAGCTATGCTGGGTCCCTCACCCCAGGTGGTGCTATTTGTGAATGCCTCAGATATTCCCTCGACCAGTCTTGTTAACATCAGGTTTATTTCAGCTAAGACGCATGTTGCCCTCTTTTGGATGTAAAAAGCGGGTACCACTGACTAAATAGTGGCTCCAGGGGGTCGGCCTTTAGCATGGGCGAGCTGGGCCCAGGTGCCCATTTTCTGAGGGGTGAATAGGGCTGTCTGCATTAAGGTTATGCCAACAACAGCATCCATCTCATCTTGCTCCAGCCTTGTCCTTTGTCCCTGCCTGTTCATTTCTGTCTGATTTGCCAGTTTAAAGTGGTTTTAGTTCTTCATTATCACATGGCATGAGACATCCCTGAAGCCCCCTTCCTGGCCCTGCGATCACCCTCTGATCCCTGCAGACGCACATCAAGAAAATCAACATCCACGCGAATCAACTAAACTATCGGTGCTTGAGGTGAGCTGGGAGAGGTCCGGGGATGTTTGTGTTCAGGGACCAGTCCCTGCTCATCCAGGTACTGACCAGTTAACACAAAAGTGACTACCCCTCTCCCTTCACTGCATCATTTAATTCACTACCATCAGCAAGGGCACAACATTTCTCTTCGCCCACACCCACGGCGCTATCTTAGCAAAGGGGCTCCGTGATGCAGCGTACTGCCAAGACATGAATGAACAATATGCTGAGACTCCCCACTCCTCAGCCCTCCCCAAAGATATTTGGTCTCCATTTTTAGGTCGAGCATTCGAGATCTCTTGTGTATACTTTAGTATATACTAATTATATACTTATATGTGTATGTACTTTGTGGGCTCTGGAGATCAGCCCTAGGACTTGTCTGCTTCCGCTTAGGGACTTTGTTCTCTGTTCAACTGCCTCTATTTAACTGTCTTGACAGAAAATGACCCGCAGAGGTCAGTAAAATACCAGAATTTCTTTCTGCTGAGGGACTTTTTTTATTTTTGGCAACCACCTCTCTTTCACTTTCTTGATAGAAAACGACCAGCAGAAGTCAGTAAAATATCAGAATCACTTTGGCATTCTCTAGATCCTAGTTCATAGAAATTGTCTTCTAAGAGCACCTGCAGACAATAATATTTTTTTCAAATCTTTTATTTTCAGTGATATGACCACCGAAGGCCCTGATTGTTTATTAAAAACAGAGCTTTGGACTACACCATTTCCAGCAGAAAGGCAATATTTCTCTCCATGTGTTCCCATACCACGCAGTTTGATGCTTACTTTCCTTCATGTTAAAGAACAGTAGATGTTTCAGCACCCAGGCGAATGTGCTGCATAGCTAAATACATATAAGGTCCCAAAATCGAGACTGATTGCATTGCAAATGCCTGTTGAGTAATCTGTGCACTACTGGAAGTCTCTCCTCCCCCGCTTCCCAACCTTCGAATTCCCCAACAATGCTTACATAATGCTGAAAACTGGTATTCTGCATGCGGACTGTTAATCGGATGCTTCTTGGATGATGATATCTAATACTATACTCATACCTGTGCCTCTATAGAAGATGTTGAATGATGCCCTAATGTTGAAACTGTTGTTGTTATATTGTGCAAAACTCAATACATTAACCTCATAGGAGCGTCGAACGTTTAGCGCCCAGTGCTGAACGTTCGAAGAACGAATGCTGGCCCGTCGGCCAACGGTCGTGCGCAGCACTGGCAAGGTAGTGCTCGCGAGACCTATGGCCGACGGCAGCACTTAAGGAGTTAAAAGGTGGGAAACAAATAAAGAATTTTAGCTCTCTCTAATCTTTCAGCCTGTAAAATCTCCCAGCCGCAATGCTAGTCTTCACTGATAAAGACAACGTCATGGGTGAAACTAGTTAGATAACTGTATTAGGAAGAACCAGACACCAGTGCCTTTTGATGGCTTATGGAGAAGGCTGAATGTGAAAAACTGGAGGATAGGATGAAATACATCTAGTTTTTTTGTGGTTGCGTCTTCCTCTTGCCTAGTATTGGCAGCATAACTCTGATTAAGAATAAACTTGATATATTTTCATGATTTTTCGCAGAGACTTCCTCACATGATATTAGTGTCTCTCAGCCTCGAAATACAACTGTGACAGCGGGTGATGCAGCCACCTTACAGTGCTCATTCAGTAGCAGTGAGAAGTCTACCATCGGCGGCTACAAATGGTTTTTCATCAAACCCTCCTCCTCTTCAATGACCGAGGTGACCAACAGCAGTGAACAGTTCAGCGGAAGGGTCTTCAAGCCAAGCCACGCCATCTTCACCTCGCAGCAGAAGGCCGACGTAAAAATTCACGACGTGCAACACAATGACGCAGGAACGTACGTCTGTGAGGTGGAGCTCTTCCTGATTAATAGCAAAGGCCGTGGAAACGGGACACAGCTGCTGGTGCTCGAGGGTAAGAGGGCATTGTGTTTATCATCTTCTAAGTGGCACCTAAAATTATACCATATAGACGCACCCTCATTACTTTCCCAAACTTAACAGAATTGACGGGTGGTGCAATGGCATTACATTCACCATTATTTACATAGGCTGCTATTAACTATTGTAATCGCAAGGTATGCACTCATTTACAATGCTATTCTTTAGCATATTTCGTAATAGTTTTCAATATTTTACAAGCTCCAAATTTCAATTGTGAGGAAGAAAAACTAGAAAAAGTTGATTGTACATGGGAAAAAAATCGTACCAAAACCCTTCTCGTAGGCGAATTATAGGTTGTATGTCAGAATATCATATGCAGAAATATCAAACACAAATATTATGTCGTAAATATTATTTAGAAAAATATCTTATCATTGATCTATACTATTCTTAAGTTACGTAAATGATATTAAGATACTATATTTATGTCAGAAGATGTTCTCACAGCAATATTCTGATGCTGCATTGATTTATCAATTTATCGATTTCAGCCACGTCTAATTTTTTTGTCAAAAATGTTCACTTGCTGGTCAAGTCTTGCAGGGTGATTTTAAGGTGTTTTATCAATATACAGCGACAAATTAAATACCATTTTAACTTCTGAAATACCTCCCCTCAAAAATAAGGGCACGCTACGAATATGAGAATCTTCACCTTTTAGGAATACATTGTTTTGGCTTTGTGCTATTTCCTGGATAGCAATTTCTCAATGTATCTTTGAATCTTTTCTGCTTCAGAAACTGGATAAAGTTCTGCCGTGCTTAACTTGAGATTGGAGATGTGCAGCTGTCTCTGAAGTAGTGGGTTCCAGGCCTCACTATTCTGAAGGGGGTTTACACAAAAATATCGTGGGACAAAATATTGTGTCAAGAATATCAAGACAAAAATATTGTGTAGATACATATATATGTATAACTCCACATATATGTACCTTCGCGATATATATGTCTTTAAACTATGTAGCTGTGGAGTTAGGAACAGTAAATCTATACTTACCCATGTGCACCTACCTTCTCACTATTTTGGTCCTCAATATTTTTAGCACGTTATTCTGTCCCCTCGATACTTTGTTTCCGATATTCCGTCAGTGATCCGTGTATGAGATGCACTGTGCTTCTCTCATGCACTTTCTCTGATCCCTTCACTGGCATTCAGGAAAACAGTTTCAGCTGGAGGATTCAGTGGCAAAAAAAACACTTTTGCAGAAAAATTGTTCCCCTAATATCCCCTAATATCTTTTTTGCGTGACAGTCAAAATATACAAACTTCACAAGGTGTAATGTTTGTCAACATCATCTGCAACCTTATTTGAAACCATCTTGTGTCTTAATGACTCACCATTTTTAATTCCTTTTAGCTCCTCGGATCCAGGGGCCTGCATTCCCTTTCTACTGGATACTACGTTACATCATCTTTGGCACGCTCTGCCTGCTTTTTGCCACAGTTGGGCTGATTGTCTCCATCACAACCAGAAACAAGGTGAGGAGTGAGGAGGATTCGCGGTGACAAATTCCAAGTATTACCTTAGCGCACCTGTAACGGCTGCAGCAGGGCCGGCTCTAGGCTCATAGTGGCCCTGTGCAGGGAGCGTAGGTGGGGGCCCCGGAAGAGGTGGTTCGGACAGGGCGGAGCTCAGGAAGGTGTTTTAATAATATGTCCAGAAAAGTCGTTAGATGATTGACCAGTACCTGCGGCTGCTCCTACCCTTCCGAATTCGTCTCAGAATGATACAATTTAGGAGGAGGAGAGCTAGCTGCCTGTCTCCCTTAGACTGGTGAGAGGGCACTGTACCAATACCCCAGCGGGCTTCAAAAACAACAAGGAGCACGTCCAGTGAGATCCAAGATAGGAAGCCTTTCGTCCTTACAAAAAATCTGCTCTGCCTTCCCCCCCCAAAAAAGGACCTAATCCAGTTGGCTCTGAAATGTTATGTGTTTTGGCGAAGGAACTATGCCAGCAGCGGTGTTCTAACAAGGCGACATTTACTTGTTGTTTTTAAGCAATCTATGGTTTGTGCACTCATATAATTCACACACATTGTTACACTTGCCATAAGCCCTAGCTTTCCGCTCAAATCATTCTTTTAATTGTTGTTGGCCCTTGAAAAAAAAAACTTCCTGTTTGGAAAAAAAAGCGAAAATGATGGCACGCGCGCTGCTAGGAACAGTAATGAAACATGAGGAGAAAATTACAAGTGAACAAATTACAAAAGCAAACGTTAAGTTACAATGGGCAAGAGTGACAATTGTGAGCAAACAAAATACATGAGGTTGCACACGGTGCATTACAGGAGGAAAAAGTGACATGTGTGCAGGTTACACAAGTCCTTAAAAGATGACTGAAGGCAGGTTTTGAATTTTCCAATCCCTGAATGTAAGAGCTTCGCATCCACTGTCTGAATGCTAGATGAATTATCTACACGAGCAATTAAACTAATAACAGTGTATAAAAGCAATTACTACTAATGCTTCTTTATTACTAAAGGAACACTTTTGGGAAAAATTTGAAAAATGAAATACTGAGCAAAAAGCACTGTTTCTAAACGTATACCTTGCAGTTACCATCCATGCAATTCCTTAAAGATGGTTCATAATTTATTAAGCAGGTATATTACAAGGTGGTATTTAACCTGAGACCTATCTCACTAAAGAATGTCTGCAATGATGAAAGCAGTAACTCGCTGAGCTTCCTACGTAAAATACAAATCTGTGACCAACATGGTGCATGCTTCACTTTGCATCAGGGACATCACATTTAACTCTGTCTCTTTATACTTTGTATGAGTGACTGAGGCCGGCCTGTAACTAGACTGCACACAGATCTCGCCAGTCGCCAGCAAGTGTGTTCACCACCCAAAGTTATCTTAGAGCTACAATGCTTTGGAATTTGTTGGGTAAACAAAGATCTAGGTGTCTACAGTCTAATCCCCTGCAATAAACTATTTTAAAGTGAAGCCTGCTCGAGAGAAAACAAAGTATAATTAGAGGAGGTATAATACAGCAATATATGGTAGACACTCGAGCACAAGAACAAACGTTACGTTCGTAGGCAAAGGCAAGGGGGCATTGGTGGCACTTGTGCAAGTATCAAAGCAAACAAAATGCCATTACCACGCAGTCCCCAGCCTAGGGCTGGCCCTGCTTACCTTGCTTCCAACACCAATGGTTAATCTTTTATGTCCATTGAGGGACAATTCATGAGGGGAAAGTAATTTTAACAATAAATGAGCCAAACAAGCCAGGATCCACAAAGTCAAATCCAACATCTGTAGGTATGAAGTTTGTGCTGCCAACATAGTCAGATCCAAGAACGAAAGTAAGACCTGCCTAGTGAGCACCAATTCTATCCTGCCTGAAGTCGCCTTCTTTTAATGTTCAACAATGAAACTGAGTTACCTGGCAATCCGGAGACTCGGAGTCGGACACGGGACAGGTGTTCTCTGATGATCGTCGGTGGCCGCGTAATTGTTCTTTATTCTCACAGTCACACTCCAGACACGATGACGACAGTCAGTGGCACCACCTCTCACGCACTCTCCCTGGCAGTGGCACGGGAGCGTGACCCACCCAGGGCCGGACTGGGAACTGAAAGCAGCCCTGGCAAATTTTGCCAGACCAGCCCTGGTCCAGCGCGTACCCCGCCCTAGAGCTGGCCGTTCTCAAGGGTCCTGTGATCTCAGTGACAGGGTTACTGTTGTTCTATTGTCTGCTGCTTCATAGGCCTACTCACAAGACTGGGAGTGAACTTCAGTATGTATTGTGGTGGACAGGCCTTGAAACTTAACCTACACATGCCATGGTAGGGTCCACCTGTTGTTGCTATGACACCGGGGCTTCTAATGCCTTGCGAAGCCTTCTATGGTCTAGCATGAGATAGTGCTCTCTCAGGAGAGTGGTTTGGCAGACTGGTTATTAAGGCTGAACCTGGTCCCCAAGTTCCAAATTCAGCAGCTCTGGCCATAGTGCCACATCCTCTCCCACACTGAACACCACATTGCCCCACTTCAACTACAACCCAATTGTTGCCAGCTATAAACACCTGGATGCAGCTCAATTTAAATTACGCACTAGGCAAGAGCAATATGTAAGCAGGAACAACATGGCTACCTTAACGCTTTTACACTCACTGTTCAGAAATCAGTGAGTACTTTTTCCTGAAATCAGTGAGTACTTTTTCCTGAAAAGTTAAGGACATGATTACAGGGCCCTGAATGGACCCATTTCAATGGCCAGACTCAATGCAGCCTCTAAGCGCTATGTAGGGTTATGAGATACCTCCTTGTTAACAAGGTAGCATGTTTCCACTCCAAAGCTTTTTTTTTACAAATCATTCTTATGAAGTTTGTAAGTCCAGTTGTTCACTTGAATATAACAACACTGACAATGCAGTGGTTTTCTGAATGAAAGTCCAGGACTGTAAAAGTTATTTTACAGCCGCAGCATTAATAGATGATTCAAGGCAAAGCATTGCACCGAGTAGAACCCATAAATAAATACAAATCTGAACATTCTTCATTCCTTGTGTGCTCAACATAGTTTTCCACACGGCCAAATAATTTCTACTGCAGTAAAATGAGGTCGTTGCAAAGCATCCTTAAAAAAAAAACATTTCCTAAAACTAGTGCTACTGTTGATGCTGAAGGAAGGAAATAATTTGTAGCTGCCATGGACCCACTTTATTCTGCATCATTTTCAGTCAGTCTTGACCTTTCAGATACTAGCGCATTGCATTCTGTAGCTTGTAGTTTATTACCACCTGCCAACTATGAACTGGCTTCTTAAGTATGAAAGTGAAAGTGAGACGCAGTAATACCTTGCGATTACTAGTCCAAATGCTAACAAAATAGTAATACCGCCCCAGTACCTACACAGATGCAAATCGTTAACTAGTCTGCAAACGTTCCTAGTGACATGTTTAACAAAATGCACGAGGTGGAGGTTTCCAGGCGCTGTACTAGGAATGTGCTGCCTGTGACATGTTTTCCGGGCTCACCTCAGTTCATGAGGCTGGAACAGTGGAAAATAAATGTTCTTATGGTGATACGCCCCCTCCATAAATGTTCTTATGGTGAATCGCCCCCTCCCTCTTACCCAATCCAAGTTTGGAGGTGATCCGCCACCCCTCTAACTTTGCTCTTTAAGAGCAGTTAGTTACACCCGGCCCGCCATTTGCTGGGGTAACATTCAGACCATTTCAGCAGGACTGGGAAAGGATTGCATCGGATTAAGTGAATGTCCGTGTCCCAGTTGCTATTCTGTAACTAACCTCTCTCTACTTACACAATATTAAAAATAAAAGTCAGGGGAATCAATTAAACTCACCTGCTGTGTTGGCGGCAGACAGGGTGGGCTACGTCAGCGGCTTGCCTAGGAATACAATTAAATGATTGTGGCCCAAACTCCGGTGGTCAACACCGTGCCACTGCTCCTCGTCGTCACTTTTAATGCTGCTGCAGGCCAGTCACGCGCACTGGAAGGCCCACTTTTAATGCTGCTGCAGGCCAGTCACACGCACTGGAAGGCCCAAATGCACATGCGGGGGAATGAATCAGCTCCTGCACCCGGGCCTAGAGAGGCGCGCGGCGCAGACTTGGCCGAGAAGAGGAGGAGACAGTGCTCACTGCGTACAGGCACCACCTTCTGAGTCGCGAAATTTTAGATTGCACTTAGTTGCACAGCATTGCACACACCCCACGGCGTTGGCGGCATGGGTCAAACAAACAATCTGCAGGTTGCTTTCTTTGTTTTCCTCCAGTCCTGGCTGCAGCTGCAGGCTGCTTGAAGTCACGTCACAAATCCTGCCAGGGGGCCGCCACTGCCACGATTATCAGATCCTTCCGATCCGATCCTCGTCGTCGTGGCGGCCCCTGGGGTTTGGCGGCCCTGTGCAGGTGCACACTTTGCACATGCCTAGGGCCGGCCCTGGCTGCAGCCATGTTTCTTGACCATGCTAACCATGCCCAAGGGAAATGCCTCTTTTTCACATCTTGCGTCCCCAGGCAAGAAATGAAATTCACATTCAGCCAAAAATGTTTACATTTTTGCATTTTACTTTTTTATTGCAATCTGAAGGTCATCTTCTTTTCTCATGATTTCATACTCTGACAGGTGAACTCCCTTTATTTTAAAGTCATGTGATCCTAACTGGATGTCGTAGGATTCTATAAATGTGTGCCCTGCATTTGCTTGCCTTGCTTGCCCCATTACTGTTTGCTGGGGGATCCCCAGGTTGGTCAACTCTGTGATTCACAGATAATGAATGTGGGTTTTGTTAAAAAAAACACACACTCACTTTCAGATTTTGATTGCCCTGAGAGTAGATGCTCTTTATCCCCTGACTCCCACTTTCAAAAGTAGACATCTTTATTGTATGTTTAGGGGGTTAAAAGTTGACAAAGAAAAAAATGTCTGTAATGCCAAAGCACAAATAATATTTTTCTAAAATATAGGGCCAAATAATTCCTATAGAAGCCCAGGTTCTGGTGTGAACCTGGGCTTCTATTGGAACTCTCAAGGGCATATTATCAAGCCCAATATTGCCGCTTTAGCGGCAGTTTTCTGCCACTAAAGCAGCGATAATATTAACGCCGTTTCTTGGTAATATGCCCCCAAATTTGTTAATTCACAAGCGCTAATTTGCTATATTTATTTTCTTCAGAGAGCTGCTCAAGAGAGCAGGTATGTCTTACTGCACACCTGACACATTTCTAATATGCTGCACAATTTACTTAGCAGATAGTCTTTTTTTCATTTCCAGTAATGCTGTCATTTATGTGGCAGTCCCCGGGCAAGGTAGAGGCATATCTACCTAAGTGGCATTGGCTGCCCTTCTTTTTTTTTGCTAGAGGTGTCAGTGGCCAAAGAAGGACCATGCTTAGACGCAGTTGTAGACATTTTTAAAGTTGTAGGCTACATCCGCCTGCTAAGCCAGATCACGCAAGAGTTTCTCAGGCGTGACGCTTGAAGGGGGTTCTCCCAGCGAGAACATTTGCAAAAATGGGACTAAGTGGTGCATTTGAAAGCAGTAAAGAGCACCTATGATAATATTCTCATTCTTTCATGATGTGCGAATTACGCCAAATCTAGGTTAAGAGAATTTAAAGCTCACTCGTCCCAGCAACTCGTGACAAATTGGAGGCAATAGCATGGATTTCCAGCATAACGTCGCTAAAGAATGATTTAAGCAACAGGAAGGTCAAAAAATTTTCATGCCTTTATTTGTCATAGCATCCCTCTTTCTTCTATATATTACTTTCTTTCATATTTCCACTCATCACTTTCAAATAAATACTCTACCATGTCTTATTATCAGAATCTTCTTCGAATGCACAAGATGGAAAAAATAGTATTTAACACATCTCAAAATCTCACAATCTCAGGGTGTAGGTAGCAGATATTACAGACTCATACAGGTAGCTGGAAAGTTGCAAGCATCAAAAGGCTCAGGCTTGAGCAGCAGAGAGTATGTCACTATTGCTTTCTCATAGTAGATGATCAAAAGTCTGCATAGGAATCATAACGTAACAGTCACTCCAGTCCTATCTGGTTCCCTGTTACCAAGGAAAGCAATCCCTGAACAGGTATCCCAAACATAGCTTGAATTATCATTCAAATATCAACCTTTATATATATATTGGCAATGCAATGATTTTAACCTCAAACAGCACCTTGACAATTTCAGAAAATACGCGTAATTTAAATCAAAGGCAGGATTTTCATTTTGGATAAATAAACTAATTTTCTCCAATCAAACGTGTGTAATTTTAAAGAAAAAAATACCAGCATTATAATCAAGTACTCTCATTCACTACTGCTACAGGTGGACAGCTTTTGAATTCTCTGTCAATGTACCATCAGCACATACTAGGCATGGTCATTATATGCCAGATGTCTCAACCATTATGTTGTGGATGACCATGGCTATGTCATGAAAGCCCACAAGGATTACCATCACTATGCCAAGCATGCCAATTGTATATAAAAGATATCCAGCATACTGCTGGTCTTGCTACATCCTGGAACTTAGCACATCGAAACACAGATGCAAACAACTGGAAAGAAAGTGGTGAACCAGCAGGAACAACAGGGACCGAGCCACCTTCAAGTCAGCCCTCAATACCTACCAGTGCCAACTCAAAGCCGTGAAAAAGTAGACCCTGACACACCAGATCAAAACCAGCGCCAACAAAACAAGGAACTCTTCACCATTGTCAGAGAGTTCACCTGCACATCAACCACAGAAAACTCTATCCCTTTCTCACAGGAACTCTGCGACGCCTTCGCCGCCCACTTCCACAAGATAGCAATCATCTACAGAAACTTTTATCCCCAACCCACTGACCTCCTCATCCTCCCATTGACCACTGCAGACAACCACCCACTCACCATACGGGAACAGCTCAGTACAACAAACACGCTAATGAACTCCATCCACTCTGGAGCACCCAACGACCCAAGCTCCCACTGACTTTTCAACCTCGGAATTGTTGAGATCAGCTGCCAGCTTACCACCATCCTCAACACCTCCATCGCCACAGCCACCTTCCCGATGCTCGGGCGCAGAACGTACCTCAAGAAATCCTCTATAGACCCCAGAAAGCTCCAGGACTAGTGTCTCATCTCACTGCTCCCATTTCCCACCAAAATCCTGGATAAGGCGATCAACCTGCAGCCCACTGAACATCTGGAGAGAAACAACCTGCTGGACCCTTACCAATCAGGATTCCGAGCCAATCACAGCGACAGCCGCAAAAGACATCTGCACCCTACTCGACAAAGGAGAATTAGCCGCCCTGATCCTACTCGGCCTCTCTGCAGCTTTTGCCACAGTCTCCCACCACCACCAGCTGTGGTCCCATACAGAGGCATCCTTCATGAAGATCAGTACTTCTGTTTTGTGGGAGTTGAGTTTAAAGCAGTTGTCTCTCATCCAGTTGGCTACATTGTTCATGGCGTTGCACAAATTGATTTTGGTGTTGGCGGGGTCCTGGGTGAGCAAGAGGATTAGTTGCATGTCATCTGCATAGGAGATTATGTTGAGTCCGAAGGATCTGACAACGTCTGTGAGGAGAGTCATGTAGATGTTGAACAGGATGGGGCTAAGGAACGTTCATTAGGGTACGCTGCAGAGGATATCCTTGGATATTGATGTGAAAGGTGGCAAAGATGCTCTGTGTGCATTCTGTCTAGAAAGAGGCGATCCACTTGACGGCGCTGATGTTGTAGAGTCGGTCCATGAGGGTGTGGTGGGAGCGGGCATTGAATGCAGCAGAGAGGTCGAGGAGGATCAGGGCCACAGTTTCTCTGCAGTCGAGGAGGGTTCTGATGTCACCTGTAGGAACAATCAGCACATTCCCCATGCTGTGGATGGCCTGGAATCCTTATTGTGAGGCATCAAGTTGGTGGTTTTTTTCCAGGTATTCGGTGAGCTGCTAGTTAATGGCTTTTTCGAGTACTTTGGCTGAGGAGGGGAGCAGGGAGATCAATCAGTAATGTTTGAGGTCATTGTGGTCAACAGAGGGTTTATTTAGGAGGGGTCTGACCTCTGCATGTTTCCATCTGTCCAGGAAGATTGCTGTGGTGATGGAGGTGTTGAGGATGCTGGTGAGTTCCATGCTGATGGGGATGGTTCTGAGGTTGAAGACCAGCGCGGGCGCCCCCAAAGTGAATGGATGACATGATGGCAAAGGTTGTCTAAGTGGTTATCGAGGCCCAGGTGGGTGTTCAATCGTTTGGCTGGTGTTTGCTGGTTGGTTAGGGTTGTTGAGGCTGAGAGTGGTGTTATGGGGATCTAAGGTGCTGTCGAAGGTGGCAATCATGCTGTATAAGTGATCCAAGAGATGTTTCTGAGTTCTTGGGAAGGATGGATGATGTTCTCTGTGGCTGTCCGACCGGAGAATTCCTTAACTATTCATTTGTGTGATGTCAACACGGGCATTGAAGGCTGCTCTATTGGCTTCCTTGATGTGCAGGTGGTAGTTGCCAAGGGCTGCTTTTTGAGCACCTCTGTCAGAGGGGTCCTCAGTGACATGCCAATGCTCAGAGCCACAGCTACCCAGGGTTGAACTAGAGAGGATAACAAATTAAACCTACTGGTCTTAAAGGGGTTAATAAGTGTATTTACACCATATAATACACTTAATTTTCTGAGACTCTTTGGTGTAATACATGCACTAACATTTCTGGATAGATGACAGTGCTGTGAACATAACGAAACACATATGCAACACAGCATAGCTTAATATCACTGTGTTGTATGCATTTAGTTTCAATTAGACAAACAAAAAGAAGTAATGCATTAAACAAATTTAATAAACTTTCCAGTGTATTCTTGTGTCCTGCACATGCGGGGATGGGGTCACTGATAATAATAAGGAAACGAGGGCTGGCAGACATCCTTCACACCCTAGCTTCACCACCGGCCACTACTGACCCACCTAATGTGTGTTGTGAATGGTCTGGCATTCCTTCAGTCTTAGCACTCTCTCCTCATTGCTAGGAGACTGCCCTATCAGACCTGCCCACATCTGTCAGTGTTGCTCTTTTTGTTTTTCACAATGTTCCCAATCTTTACACATTCCCCAGGCAGACCCTGAAACTCTGCTGTTCCTGTAGGGAAACATTCAAGACTCCTTGGCTCACTTTTAGAAGACTCTGGGGCATATTCTCAAGGACTGATCGACGATTTATCAGCACTTTAGCGCCACAAAAGAGGCGATAGATTTTACGCCCTATTCTCCAGCGGGGGCAAACTGCAGATATCACCTGTTTCCAGCGAAAACACCACTTCGCGATATTCTCAAAGACCAGTCAGATCCGCGAAGTGCTCCAAAAACAGGCAATAAGGCGCGTTAGCAGCAGGGATTTAACACCTGCCTTTTACTGGTGTTAAGCAAGACGACAACCCGCAGTATGAATGGGAGCCCAGCCCAGAGCCACATCTGAAGACCAACACATGTCATGGAGCTACTGATCATGCAGCTTTGAGACCCAAGAGCCACCGCCTCCACCCCAAGTTCATCCCCGGACCTCTCCCCCGGACTACACCCTAGGCAGCGCAGAACAAGTCAGCGGCGTTCCTAAAACGCACCAGCCTCAGAGACTCAAAGCCAGAGGATGCCATTGCCTACTACAGGCTCAAAAGGACAACCATCCTCCGCATCCTAACCCACATTGCCCGCAGACTGACAGTACCAACACAGCGGAGTGTGAATTGCAGGCCTGGCGCAGCTCATTGCTGATTTTTTTTTATCGCGGTAGGGCCCATCGCCACTTTTTTCATGTTCGGCTTTGGATATTTATCGTCATCCAGGTAATTTTATCACGGACATTTGATGAGTTATTAGGGAACTATCGCATGTTACAGCTGTGATGAGAAACAACGTTAATATAGAGTTATATTCCCATGATTGACGGCAATATGAAAAATTGCGTTAACCTATTTTGGCGATGATTATCTCAAGTTCTTGAGAATATCCCCCTCTGTTTTTTTTCAGAAACCGCTCCCAAGTCATCAGGTCCCAAGTCCATCTCCGCTGACGGTTGGGACACTGCCCTACAGGACTTTACATGAGTTGGGTAATAGAACCAGCAGTAATTACAAAGAGACCTTGTAATGGGTCTGGATCAAGCCTTACAGTCACAACCCTAACTTTACATGCAAATACAGTGATCGACTGAGAGCCCTGGGGCTGAGGCAGAATGCAGTGTGTGTTTCTCACAGTGCCTCATAAAGTTGACCAGACTACCTGCACATCGAATTATTGGCCTATCTGCGGAGCTCAGAAAGCTATGATCACATCACCTATGTGCCTTTTATAATTGTATGAAAGTGCTCGAAGGAGAACCGCTGCCATCGGAATATGGACAGCAGTAAAGGAAAATAAATTGTAGTGCTTATAGGTGAGTGGGTATGTTGTATTCATGAGGGTGAATGGTTAAGTAGAGGAAGTAAATGCAGAAGGAGAGAGCGAAGAGGAATGACCAAGGGAAAGAGATGATGTAGGAGATACATAGAAGGAGGATACCAGAAATAGTTGGGGAGAAAAAAGGGAGTAGGTGCCCAACAGATTTAAAAATTGCAGAGGAAAAAAGTGTGAGGGGGTTCCAGAGTGCAAGAGAAACTATAAAGCCCACTTCCCATCCCACAGAACTAAATAATGATAATTCACAGTCTCCTATTTTCAAAATTGAAACATCTTCAATTCTAAGCATTACAATAATCGGGACAGAGATCTCCATATGGCAAAGTACAGGGAAAAGTATGTTTATGAAACGTGGAAAAATAATTGTGTGCTAAATATTAGTGTAATTTATTCGTTGTTTTTTCTTATATTGTTATTATTGCAAGAAGAACATCTTCATTAAATTTACATAGTATAACAAATACAAACAAGAAAAACAAATATAGACTAACAAATATCAACTGAGGCAGAGGACGACCTTATTCAGTTTCAAAAGTATACTTTAGAAGATACAAACAGAAATTTAGACTGGTCTTTTTTAACATTTGTATCCTGAATTTCACAGTTCGAAAAAAGTTCTCCAAATTTTTTCCTTCTTTATCAAAGTCTTGGGACCTCTAAGTCTTGCTAGCGAAAGTTCCATTACATTTATTTCGTTTATCAAAATCCACCATTCAATTACTTTCGGAGGATCCCTTGATATCCAGATGTAGCTATGACTAGCCTAGCACAGGCATATACTATAGTTATTAAATCTTTATAATGGCTATGAACATATTGAATATCTAATAAGATCAAATGTGCCAAAAGTGATGGAGTGATAATTTGTTTCCTAGTTAGAACATCTGTTATCCCCTTCCAGAATGAAGTTAGCTCCGAGCACGAAAAAAGCATGTGCTCAATGCCTGCTGCTTCCATATTACATTTCGGACATTTTGTTCGATCATTTAATTGGTTTCCTAGTGTCCAGCTTGATATTCTTTGAGGAGTATAGTACAGCTGAGTTATTGTTCTATATAGCTACAACCTCAGATTGGAAGATTGGACTACCTGGTTGATTTGGCGTAATGAAGATGATATCTGTATGGGGTTGATATTTATTCCCAGTCTAGACGACCATTTGGCCGCTATTTTCCCACTATCATCTATTTTACCTGAGCTCAGATATCCATAGCCCAAGCTTATGAGTGATTTTATTTTATACGAATACAAACATGCTAATGTATCTGAGTGAGACACTTCTACAATTTTCATCTTACGAAGTAAAAAGTCTCGTATTTGAATGTATTTAAAATACATATCATCATTTAGTTTGAATAGAAGTTTTAGTGTATCAAAATCTAGAAAGCCTTTTGGGCCATAATAATCCCCCAAAGTGCTAACGCCATACCTGGCCCAAAGATTCCCTGTCCATTCTGAAAAAATACCAGGTAGTCCTGAGTTGCCCCATATTCTAAGCTCAGCATTATAAAAAGAGATCTTATCTATAGTCATAATTTGGTCCCAAATTTTCTTAAAGTGTCTAGCTGTCTTGAATTTTACTCTTTTAAAGTAATTTGGGTCGTGTACACGAAATAAAAATTGATTGCAATCAGGTCCCAACATGTACTGATGGTAAAATAACGAGCTCTCGTTTTTCAACAAGCTTTGTATGCGACAGAAAAAGGTAGCAAAAAAAATAGCCTAAACTCAGGGAACATTAAGCCTCCCTTTTCAATTGATAAATTCCAAAAGTTTCATAGATCTGCGCGCTTTTTTGTAGCCCCACACAAAGCTACTACAAATACCTTCCAATTTCTTAAAAAAAAGTTTATTAAGTTGTAGAGGGATGGATCTAAATAAATATAAAAATTTGGGCAAAATCTTCATTTTTACTAAATTTATGCGCCCCACTAAACTAAGCGGTATCTTGTGCCATTTTTTTTTAAAGTTAAAGTGATTTCCTTTAGCAGTGAGTCATAGTTCATTGTTATTACCTTTTCGATGTTAGCTACTTTCAAATGATTCGTTTTGAGAGCAATCAAACTGGAATCTTATCTCAACTTTGCGGGTACTTTGCACATAACCACATTATTAGTCGCGTGTCTTGTCTGCACACGAGCATGTGGGTGTGCAGCAGGAGGAACCAAAACTCCCGTTCCTGCGGTCTGTAGGATGTAAGTTCCCACCTAAAGCTAAAAAATATTTTAATTATTCATGAATAATTATTAAAATGTATTTTACATTACAAATGTTGCTACAATACTTATATTTAAATAATAAATATGTTTTATGTCATATATTTTTTACATTACACTATATTTATTTATATTTCTAACACTTTTAATCAATTTCAATTAATTCAACATGCTTTTCTATAGGGTTTATTTTAAGTCCCTACCTCCATTATTTTCTATGGGAGGGTGTTGTAGTATCAGTGGTGGCTGTTCTTACGACAGCTAGGTTAGGGAAGTTTAAAAAGTGCATGACTGACATTGCAAGACGGCCAGTCAAAGAGACATGCGCATTATAAACTTCAGTGCAGAGCTCCCTGCCTCCACTCAGCAGCAATGGCCCGCCACGTCCTGACACTCAGTTCAGAAAGGGTTAGTTGCTGAAAAATAAAATACTAATAAATAAACTTTATTACCATTTTATTTGGCATCTCTGGCCTGGGGCTTTTCTTTGTAAGGAGCCGCCCCTGTTCACCACATGTAGTGCAGTATGTTAGAATAGGCCTCTAGGGAATCCGAGATCTAGACGGCCCATGCTAGCTACTTATAGTCCACATATGGATGTAACATATTTAAGAGTTCCAGAAATATACAAAATCAATTAGGGAGAATGTATAGATGAGTACAGCAATACATCCTACAGACCGCAGGAACGGAAGTTTTGGTTCCTCCTGCTGCACACCCACATGCTTGTGTGCAGACAAGACAAGCGACTAATAATGTGGTTATGTGCAAAATACCCGCAAAATTGAGATAAGATTCCAGTTTGATTGCTCTCAAAACGAATCATTTGAAAGTAGTCTATTCTCACCCTCTACCCCGGGACAAGCATAGCATGTTAACTATGTATGATACACTTAGTCCGGTACTACCCATAGAGGATTGTACTTCATGGAAACAATATTGGTGAGTATTTACTCCACTAAGTATTGCACACCCTCTTTTGTGGTGGTACCGAAGGCAATTAAATAAATACAAATGAATCTACTTCGGCAGGGGATTTGGGTACAAAACTGATAGGTCATTTTTAAACTGTTTCTTCAATCATTCTTAGTAACATTTGAGGGGAAGGGGAAGTTTTGGCTGTGTGCCAGCACTTGTTCTGACATGAACTTCCTTAAATTATTTCAGACATCTATACCTCTGTAAAGGGGAATGCCTCAGATGCCTATACCTCAAAACTGCAACTCAAAATTAAAAATAAGTCTGAGGGTTTGGTGACAGATAAAGCACCATCAACAAAAAAAGCTGAAAACTGGAACTGGATCTCCACACATTGGGATTTCAGTAAGGGTGGATACAGTTTGAGAAACTGTGAAAAAATAAAAAAGCCAGACGGGGATCAGTATTCTGATAGTGATAGAGCACGGGTTCAACTGCCCAGAATGTTACCATACTCACCTAGTCCCGTGAAACACATACACACTTTGAACAGGTAAACTTATGCTATACCAGTGATGTTGATTAACTTTTTAGGACCTATACCTTTGACTTACCAATCCTAGTCATCAGTACCTAGAGTCCTAAGCGATCAAGGGAGTTAGAATAATAGGCAGTAAATAAACATTTGCACTCATAAATAACCACAGACTCGGGAAAGATTTAAACACTTTATCTAAATAATTTCTTAAATGTTAGAGTCCAAACTAAATTAATCAGAGCTTGATCGAATAAGAATAAAATCAAAGCAAATAATGCGGAAATATTATGAGACTTTCCTTAAGCATTGAAACATAGGAAGGGTAAAAAGAGGGAAACAGCACAAATGAGATATCCCACTCAGCTTTATGTTTACTTAGAATGGTGTGAAGACCAACCCTGGCCACGGGCTAGGATAAAGGACAGGACCCCCGATAGTGCTGGTGCCAACAGGATAGACAGGTGCAGACCAGAATCAGGATGAGTACGGACCAAATTGGATCAAGACAGGACCTCCGCAGGTCGGGACCGGCACCCACAGCTAAAGTATAACGCCAGCGTCACACCCTCTCTGCAGCTAACAGTCGGATCCCGATTAGGTTAGCGAATCTTCTCCCTCCAGAACCCCAATTGGGTTATTGAACTCCTTCCCAGAGCCCCGATTGGGTTATCGAATCTTCTGACAGAGTGCTCTGCCAGCACCTCTGCTCTCGATCGCCTATTGAGTCAGTGACAGGTCAAGTCGGACAATCTAACTAGCTAAGCCTACCTTAGTTATACCATTTTCGAAGGCAGTGTACCACCCTCCAATGTTGCAAGTTGTGTATTCCCGCAATTTTATTGGTCAAAAGATGAGGAGAGGTCATCACACCATACCAGTTATGAGGTCATGCTCTTCAATATTCATATTAATGATTCCGACCAAAATTGTATTTTCCCATGCACTTTTATTCCACCCGGCAGTGAATGTATCAATAAGAACTACAATGTAATATAACAGTTCGGTTGAGCTTCCTCTCCAAGGGTCAAGAGGTAAGGTTCCCAAGAACATCTTCTAGCAAATCAAGACTTGGCTGAGTTTCAATATCAGTGCTTCTGGACTCTTTAGCTCTTCTGCGCAGTCACAGGTTTTGCAAGATGGAGTGCAGCGAAATTACATCAGGCCCAAAGTACCATACATGTAAAAGTAGAAAAGAAACAGTTTTGGAAAAAAAATAAATCAATGCACTGTATACCACTTATCTCTACTCTATTCCCATTACTTTATTTTAACTAAAGCGTTAAGGATTAGGCAGAGCGAACACCTTAGTAAAAGCAGCAATGCAAGCTTTAGTACATGAGAACATAGAGCACCCACATTTAGTTCTAGTGCGCAGAAGCAAAGATTTCCCACCAAAGCAGTAAGTACGTCATGTCACATGAGTATGGCAGACGCATGCGCAGAAAAATTGCCGCTTTGCAGCAGCCATTTTGAGTTAATCGAGTTACAGTTAGTAAAAGCACATAGAAAAGCTTCACCTAGATACTAGAAATGTTGTGTTTTGCATTGTTAATAAGAGGAAACATGTTTATTAGTGTATTACAGTTTATTTCGAGAGGGCTGAGTCCAAGCAAGGCACTTTACGTGCGAAACCTTGTTCCATCAATCCCCTCTTTGATGATATTTTATATCATCACAAACTACAGAAACAGATGCCAACTTTTCAACATTTACTCATTTACTCATTTCTATTTCTTAAAACACTCTTTTAGGGTTTTCCCCATTATTCATGTGGTAGTTTTTCATTTTCTTATACAAATCCCCATTTAATTCTTCAAACTCAATTTCACTGTAGTTTCTTTTCTTTCCTCTCTGATTTACCTTATGTGTCTTCTTACTTTTGCGACATTTGCAGCAAATTATTATCCCTAAAATCAGTAGTGCTACTCCCACCATCGGCATCAGTATTTTACCTACAAAACTTTTTCCTACGTTAATGATCCAACCACCTATTGAGGAAAAACCATTAATTACTCTCTTCCATGCACTGTCAACCTCCAGTGGTTTTAATTCTCTCAAATTGGTAAAATTTCTTGGGTACCTTTTTATTTCTAAGCTTTCGCCTGGAATGTAAGTGCAGCAATGTTGCGTCTTCAGCATTCTACAGACTCCGCCCTCTTTTGCCAATAATATGTCAAGAGAAAGTCGATTTTGTAAAACCATTGATCTTACCGCAACTAATTTGGTATTGATCATTAAAAATCCACTAGCAGTGTCAGTCGATAAGCGTTCTACCACTGTTGACAATTTGCAGATTCTTTGAGTATTCAGAACCACTCCCACTGAAGGTATTATTGCACTACATATGTCACCTACTATTTCAGCAAATGATGCTCTTTTACTACGAGTTAGTCCATTATTTCTTCATTGCTTCCAGTGATTTTCTCTATGTGGTACACTTTTTGGAATACTATTCCAAAATAGCAACTCCCGTAGCAATGATCAGGCAATTTAAAATAGGCTTTGTGCCCACAAATGTAATAAATTCCAGGATAAACTGGTTCGGTTCCTTCTTTGAAACCCCAATCCCCAATAACTTTGAAATTGTGTTCACATTCACTGGAACCAATGAATATATTAATATAATAATCTGTTTTCTCCATATGGAGACAGAGTTTCCCTTTCTTTTCGAAATCCAGCAACATAGCAGCTAGAGTCCTGCCATTAAAGGTAAACTCTTTATTTTCAGCCCATTTAGGAATCTTTCGTTTATGATCAGTGGCTTTTCTATGGAAATCCTGTCTCCTTTTCTCAACTAAATCTAAAAACATCTTTTATTTTTTTTGTAATATACATGTTAGATTTTCTTTGTGAGCCTTGGCTACATCTATTGATCCTACTGCTAGAAAATAATCTCCCATAAAGTATGTGGAGTCTCTAGTACTAGAAATGTGACTTAAATGTCTACGTAAAGGAACTTCAGAAAAGACTACATCAAAATTAGAATAATTATATTGTAATTTTCCAGTTCTATAAAACAGACTAGCTAAAATGCTACATGAAATACCATAGGTTAGTGGTAAAGGATGGTAAGTGACCCCCTCAGCTACTGATGTGGGCAACTTCATGCACACGTAGCAGTCACTGATTTCCATAGCTTTTACATAATGTACTAACAAATTAGCAAATACATTTAAGTGAGTTCTATTTCTAGCTCTTTTAAAATGTAAGTCGTCCTCATCTGGTGCTTCTAAATCTACTCTAGGTTGCTTAAGACTTACTGCTTTCTCATGTGTATGTGCATCTATCGTTTTAGATGAATCTGCATGCTCAGGTATATATCTCAATCCAAATCATACTATAACTAACATTACTACACTACATGTGCATATTCTACAGCTTGTTTTTCAACAATTTCTTTTCGGTCTTCTGTTAACATTATAATCAGCCATTTCTGACTAAGGAGATTTTATCCCTTCTTTGTAACTTTTCCACAGACTTTAACCTGTGTTTCTTTTCTCAAGTTGGTCGCACTTCTTCGTCAGTCTGATCAACAATCAGAATGTCATCCTTCAACTCTAGATTTTCGAAATCTTCAAGTATGACGTAGGTCCACTCAGGTCCTTTAAACTTGTTATTCAGTCTTTTCAGACGTTGCCTTCTCCTTCTGGGTTGCTCTGTGGACGGTTCAGTTTGGCTTGTTATTTCATTTATTTGCTCTAGTTCTTCATTTATTGTTTTAAAGCGAAATGTCAGCCTTTTCACAAACCTAAGACATTTACCTCCTTTTCTGAGTCGTTTAGCTGGCACTGGGCTTTGACTTTCTTCAGATGCTCTTTTATTTTCGTTCAATTGTGGCACTACTTGTTCTCTGTCAACTTCTGAATCCCTCTCTATCTGACTTGATCCAGGTCTTATGTTTGTTTCTTCTGCCTGAATACTAATCTGGCCTTGTTCCGGAATTTGCTGTATTTGACTTTGACTTTGTTCGCCTTCTTCTTCCTGAACATGTTTTTCTACCTCTATCTGGTCCAGCTCAGGTCTTTGGGTTTCTTGATCATCTTCTGCCTGAGTTTTTGCCCTAATACCTATCTTTCCCTCCTCAGACTCTGGAGTACTGGCTGAAGTTTCAAGTGTCTGAGTACACCACCCTTCCCTTATCTGGTCCTCCTCAGAATCACTTTTGTCTTGGATTTCTATGATCTGAGTACCTTCTTCAATTTCTGTCTCGTACTTACTATCACTCTGTCTATCTAGGTAGGTTTGGCTTCTAGTTCTTACAAAGTCTGCAGGTATGTCGACTACTGGAATCCATTCATCCTGACTAGTGCTCAGTTGCTCCTCATCAACTACTTCGAGATCAACTTCTTGAGACCCTTCAGCTGCACAACCTTCAGCTCCTACGTCATCAGGTTCAGTCACCCTTTTGGTGTGACTCGCGTAGATCCAGTTTGGAATTCTCCTGCACTTTACAGCTGTGGTGGTAACTAATATCACTTGATGTGGCTCTCCCCACCTTGGTGCTAGGCAAGATTCTCGAGTATGTTCTTTTATCACTACCCAGTCACCTGGATTCAGGTCATGTGCTGGAGTTGATTGTCTGGCAACAGCGTCTTCCCCAACCTGGTGAGAAATAGAACGCACTTGGTCAGCCAGTTCTTTGCAGTACTCAAGCACTAAATCATCAGATATATTTATCAGTTTGTATCCTGGTACCCATGCCTGCCTCATTGCTCTTCCCATGACTATTTCATGAGCACTCAAGCCTGTGTTTCTGTCTGGAATGCTTTTGAGTCCCATCAGAACAACAGGTAAAGCATCAGGCCACTCCAATCGGGTAGATTCATACATCTTTCCCAATCGTGACTTGATTGTGCCATTCAGTTGTTCTACCACTCCAGAAGCCTCTGGGCGGTATACACGGTGAAGATTTTGCTCAATTTGGAATGCTTCACAGATCAGACAAATTATTTCATTATTAAAATGAGACTCTCAATCTGATTCAATCGTTACTGGAAAACCGAAACGTGGTATGAGTTCCCTTAGTATTAACTTAGCTACAGTGATGCTAACATTCCTGTGTGTAGGGTAGGCTTCCACCCACTTTGAAAATAGGCAGACAATGACAAGAACCTACTTCAGTCCTCGTCAAGGGGATAATTGGATGAAATCAATCCGGAGTCGTATGAAGGGACCTTCAGCTTTTCCAATATTACCTGGCAACACTACTGTTCGCTTACCAGGATTCATTCTTTGGCATGTTATGCACCTCTGGCAAAGACTCTCTGCTAACCTCGCATTAAACCAACTCTTTCTGAACTGTCTGACCATCACGTCTCTACCTATATGTGAGCTTCCATGATACATCCTAGCCATAGGAGCAAGCATACTATCTGGTAACACAGGTCTCCCATCAAGGTAAACAATAACACCATCCTCAGGCCTTCTCTGACATCCTATTTTCTCCCATTCTTCCTTTTTCTTCATTTCCGCCTCATTTTGCAAATCACTCACTTCTTCCCATGTTTTCACTCGTTCAAGCAACATAAGTTGGCAGCTGTTTCCACATGCATCGATTTTCTTATTTATTGCCATCTTATGTTTGGCACAATGCTGGGCTAGTTGGTCAGCATATCGGTTACCTGCTGTCACTCGGTCATTTCCAGATTGGTGAGCAGCACACTTGACCACAGCCACTCCTTTTGGTAATTGAATTGATTCCAGTAAATCTTTTACATACTATCCATTTTTAATAGGAGTACCCGATGAAGTCAGACACTCCCTTTGCATCCAAAGTTGGCCAAAATCATGCACAAACCCGTAACCATACTGACTGTCAGTGTGTATGGTTACTTTCAAATTTTTCCAAAATTTGCAGGCTCTGGTCAATGCAACTAATTTGGCTACTTGTGCAGACTTGACTCCAGGTAAATAGGATGCTTCCACTGGACCCCATAAGGTACACACAGCATATGCAGCACTCAATCCTCCTTCCTCATGTCTCATGCATGAGCCATCTACAAACAGCTCAAATTCAGATGTCAACAATGGCTCTCCTCTTATGTCTGGTCGGGGCTTTGTACTGTATTCTGTAAGATCGATGCAATCATGCTCGACTTCCCCTTTCACTTCTGCGATGCACATTGTTTGTTTAACCATACATGTGTATGTGACAAAGGGACCTTGATGTTTTTTTGTTTTTCGAATGGATGTTGGTGTGAATGTGATATGAATGTGGAATTGGCCAAGTGGATGGTGATGACTCTGTTTTAGCGTGCCTTTATCTTTTGTCCTAAAATGTGTTTATGTCTTGTTTGTATTGAAATGCACAACTAAATATGCAGCCCTCTTTAAAAATAATTGAAAAAAATAAATGAAGGTTAAATAATTTGCGTTGGACTAAGTTGCAATTCTTAAAGCAACATTTCATGTTCTTTTTCGTGAAATGACCCTATGTAAGTGTATAGTCAGTCTCAGCATTGGCAACTAGCTTGTTCTATTATCGTATTGGCTTAGCCTTGCTGAGTGAGAGCCAAGACCCATTACTGTTGTTAAATTCTTTTGAGTAAGGCATCCCTAAAGCTGGAGCTGAACAGAGACAGTCTCCCAGCTTCAAGAAGGCCGTCATGCTTTCGTCATCCCACTCCACTGGGTCTTTTGCTCTTTTCGTTGTCATCTGTATCAGAGGTTTAGCTAGGACTGCAAATCCCACAATCCACTGCCTGCAGTAACCTACAACTCCGGGAAACATTCTGATTTGTTTCTGTGTCTGAGGTAGATTCATGTTTCTGATTATTTAGATTTTTTCAGAGGTAACTCTCCTGACACGTCTTTCTATCTGGTGCCTCAGATACTTTACCGATGTAGTGCAGAATTGCAATTTCTCAGGTGATACTTTATGCCCTCCTTCTGCTAAATGGTTCAGCAATGCAATGGTATCACCAACACAGTCATTTCGAGTCTTAGACGCCACCAACAGGTCGTCTATGTATTGCACCATGACAGACTCTCCGGGCAAGATCAGAGATTCAAGACATTTTTTCAATATCTGATTGAAAATCGATGGGCTCTCTGTGTAGCCCTGAGGGCCACGGTTCCAAACGTAGACATGGTCGTCGAGTTTGAACAAGAAAAGATATTTGCTATCAGGATGTAATGGTATGGAGAAAAATGCATGGCACAGATCTATTACAGTGAACCATCCGGCTCCCCACGGTATCTGATACAGAATCACTGAAGGATTTGGCACAACTGGACAACATGGGACAACAATTTTAATAATTTTTCGATGGTCTTGTACGGCCCTGTATTTCCCACTCGGTTTCTTTATGCCAATTATCAGTGAATTACATTGACTGCCCATTATTTCTTGTAAAATACCTTGTTCAACCAAACCTGCTTTTATTTCTGGGCTCATTTTGTATTGACAAATGTTTGGGTAAATTGCACATTCTTTCACTGTCACTTTTACTGGGTCAAATTTGCCATTAATCCTACATCTTTTCCAGTGACATCCCACACTTCAGGATTCATCGTATGCTGTAATTCTTTTGGGTGGTCTTCCACTAGCATCTTTTTAATTTCTGTTTCTTGTTTGGCCAACATCAATTTATAAACTCCATCTTCATCTGGGGTTTGAATTTCAACACTACCTGGGGTGCAAAAGATTGTGCAATTCATTTTGCACAACAAGTCCCTACCTAATAGGTTTACTGGACTGGAGCCGCACACCACAAGTTTGTGCATTTCTTTAAAATTCCCTATTCTTATTTCCTTGGGTTCTGTAACAGGGGTACTAATTTGTTTATTAGAAACGCCCACTACTTGGATCGCTTCTCCCGAGAGGGGTGGGTTTGGAACGTCTGCTGTTCTCACAGTAGAACGGGTAGCGCCAGTGTCCAACAAATAGGTTACATCCTTTCCCTCAATGTATGGACCTGACTGATCTACTGGCAAGGATGCCCAAATACGCACTCCTCGTCCTCCCCACTCAGGCACCGTCAATAACTATCTTTCTCAAAAAATGCATCACTTAAAAGAAATTGTGATGTCACTGCGTCTCTCCTTCCACTTCCCTCCCCTCCCAATTTGTGGTATCCACTTTGTAATTTGCTTTGCTCCCAGAATCTGGTATAGGTGCAAGTGGTAACTGGTTCTGTATTACCTGTTGCTGTGGTTTCCTTGACACCCCATTCTGCGTCTGTGGATTCAAATTATCATTTTGTACAGGGTTACTCAAAAGAGCTTTACACTCGTTCCTCCAATGCCCCTTCTTTCCACACTCAGGACAAGGAAATTTCTTCTTTGCCTCCTCTGTGTTCATTCTGCCTCTTAGTCTACCCCCATTTCCATCTCCCTGGTTCTGATTATTTTTCAATTGATTTAACTGGAGTTCCTGTTGCTCTGCTAATTTTACTTGTGCTCACCTTTTCTTCTAAATTCTTTTGTTTATTGTCAATATCACCCCCACAATATTTTGCATACTTAAGTATTTCATCTATCGGCTTGGCCTGCCAGCAGATTTTATGATCTTTAATCATTTGCGAAATTTCTGGTTTTAATCCTGACACAAATCGATAAATAAAATGGGTCATGTCTTTCGTGTCAATGCTTTTCCAAACCACTGTACTGCTTGAATACCTGTAAAAGGCGCTCATAATAGGCATGTACTGATTCATCTTTATTTTGGGTAGTTCTGTCTATTCTTGTCCAGTCAGTTTCCTTTGGGGGTACCTTTCCTTTCAAGTGTATAATTACTTGATTACATTTCTTCATTACCTCATCTGATGGGGCTCCTGTTTTCGTGTCTTTAGGGTACTCATCATTAGGCCAATCGACCACTATCTTACATTCTGTCCATAGATCCACAGGAACAACAATGTCAATAACCCATCTAAATCTTTTAGCAGGAGGCGTGGCCAAGATGGCGGGGGAGTAGGACGTGCTTTCTAGTCCCTCCGGTGCCGTGAATTTCATAGCTTTGTATTTTGCCCTGAAAGACGCCCTTCCTTGGCCCAACGAAGGTGTCCTATGCCTGGGAGAAGACCAGAGGTGGTTTGCAACCCTGATTTTTGATTTGGGGCTGCCAGCGGAGCTGTGACACAGTGCGGCCTAAGAGAGTGGAGCGCCAGGGGAGCCTCGTGGCCTGTCGGGAGCGGAATACAGTGAGCCCCTGCTCAGAGCGAGTTGCTCTGCGGCGGCGGTGTGACGGGAGGAGACGCTCAGGGTTCTCAAGGTACTCCGGGTGCAGCGGCTGGGCGTCCCGAGCCCGGAGCAGAAGGGGCAACACTAGCACCCACAAGAAGCGGGCGGGCCACGCTGGGCACCCGCGGCAGGAGCGGAGGAGACCGGAGGCCCTGAAATTGAGCTGACGGCTGCCCGCCGGAGGCGCTGCTTGCCTCGCAGCAGGAGGTGAGGTGTGGGAAAGAGACTGCAGGGGCGGAAAGTAGATCGGTCCGCAGACCGGCGGACATTGGTGGTCGGCCCGCGCTGCGGAGTGGGGCGGTGAGCCTGGCCTGGAGGGGAGCAGTGCGGCTTGGTCTGGCGTGTACGCCCGTGCTTGCAGCCTGGGGGCCTCAGTAGGCCTATGTCTCAAGGAGCTTTGCGGAGACCTGGTGGGCACAGTGAGGCCCCATTTCCCACCTCTAGCATTCAGTGGGGCGGAGCACGGAGCCCGGAGGGAGGCTGCAGGCCCTCGTTACCACCTTCCTTACAACCCGCGCTGCAAGAGGAGAGGTATGGAAAGGAGACTGCCTGAGTGGCCAGTAGATCGGTTCGCAGATCGGCGGACGCCACTGGAGGTTGGTGGTTGACAGGCGCGGAGGAGTGGGGCAGTGAGCCTGGTCTGGAGGGGGCAGTGTGGCCTGGTTTGACGTGTGCGCTTGTGCCTGCTGCCTGGGGGCCTCAGTAGGCCTACATCCCGAGGAGCATTGAAGAGGCTTGGTGGGCACGGCAAGGCCTTATTTCCCGCCCCTAGCGCCAAATGCAGTGGAGTACGGAGACCGGAGGGGGCACGGCAGGTCCTCGATGCCCATTCCTTACAACCCTTGTTACTGTCTCCCACCTTGAGTCTCGGCTTTCCTCACGGAGGGTGCGGGGCGATTGTGCTGGTCTTCCTGTGCTGGGGGCTGGGTGAAGTGACTGAGGAGAGCATTCTGGGCCGGCCGCTGCGGTGGGGCTGCGACTGGAGTGTGCCATCTATACCTGTTGCGACCTGTGAGGTGGGGGCCTGAGGTTCCGTAACGATCGTAAGTGGTGTTTTCGACTCGCACGAATATGGCCGAGTCTGGTATCTATGAACCGCAAATGACGAGTTTAGTGGGTGTGTGCAGTTTCGTTGTGCTAACCTGAACCGTTCGTTTGTTTCGTGGGTTTTCTATCTGTACCCACGGGTTCCATCTTAGATATGGCATCCATTTTGTCTCTTGCCCTCAAGTAGCCAGCGAACGGACGCTGTCCGCTTCGCGACCCTGGGATTCCCAAGACTCTTGCGGAAGACACATTTCCTTTGAAAGTGTCTTTATGATGAGGGGGATGATACTGTAAGGCAGATGGCCCCGCTCGAGGCTCATCTTGCCGTGCCGGTCTATTGTCTCAGCCGTGCATCTCATTAGGCACGTCCCTTTGACGCCTGCAGCTCGTGTTTCCCGATACCACCCCCCTTTACACCCTTTCTGATCTCCCCACTGTTTCTGCCTTCCTCTGCACCTGTCTCTGTTCCTTCTTCGATCTGTTTACTGCCGATTGGAATGTACTAATGGTGGGAAGATGGGTTTTTACAGTTGGGAACCGCCAAATGTTTCTGTACTTATGTTCCGGACCTTGAATACATCAAAGCGACCCCTCTCGGGGATAATTATGGGAACCAAGTTGTAAACCTTTGTGTACCATGGTAACCTATGAGAGAAATGTGTATAAAAAGGAGCGATCCACAGTAGCAAATTGAAGCAGATCCCGCGAACATACTCGCTGTGTACTTCACGTGACTTCTGTGTTCCCTGCAGTAAATAAACCTCGAATCTTTGACGCCGAAGGAAGTGTCCCGTGTCTCTGTCATTTGTACGCCGGAACAGGTAACCCACGAAGGTTTCAGGTGTTGTCCCCTGGCACCGCTGGGTCTTAAATAACCCAGTCCTTCAGTTGGCGCCCAACGTGGGGCTGCATCAGTGGTACCGGTCCAAGCCCGACGATCGTGAGGAACTTCGTGTGAAATCTCCGAGGGAAGGTGCACCCCGCTTCATCGATCCTGTTGTCGAAACAAGTGGCCCGACGACTTTTCCCGCGAAGATTCCCGCCTCCTGACGGCTGCGACGGACTGCTGCCCTGACTGTAGACCTGTTTTGGCGCCTGGCGTAGACCTTGGTACAGCGAGACGATTGACGGGCCTTCCTGGTGACGTCATCGATCTTTGAGTTAAGTATTTGTGGGTCGCTCCCAGAGTCCTTGGTTATGGTTGCTTAGTGGTTGCATGGTTCCATTGCATTTGTGGTTCTTCGTACTTGGTTCTTTGTTGTGATATTTGACGACTGCAGTCGCCAAAAACCGAGGGTTTTTGCTCTTTGCTGGGACTTGGTAAATCCCGTAACCCTTGAAGTTTGTGAAACTCGGCTAGTGTGCAAGATGCCTGGTCGTAGTACTTTGTTCAGTTGTTTCAGACGTTGTGGTACGGATTCCCGGCTGGAGGACTCGTGTCCGATACCTCCGGTTGGAACTCCAACTTATGAGCTTTACAGTAAGCATGGGTTAGGTCCAATCACCTTTAATGAATATTGGATTCGTTACACCAAAAAAGATGGTGTCCTTAGTTGGCCACCTCATGGTAGTTTCGAGACCCCGATTTTAGATAACCTCGAGGCAAAATTGTTTAAAAAAAAATTAAGGCCGGCCATGTTTGATGCCTTTCGGTTGTGGCGTAAAGAAGCCCGACAGAAAGAGATCAGACAGACAAAACGTAATCAGAGAGATGGTGTTGCTACCATTGTAAAGAAAGCAGAGCAGTTTCAGCGTGATAAGGAGGAAAAGGATAAGGAAGTTTTTGACAGGCTTCAGCGTATGACTATAGATAAATGTTATCCCGCTTTGCCAACGGAGTCGGATAAGAAGGAGGAATTAGTTGAGGATCCTTTAATGTCCTATCTTATGAAGTCACCACCTCCGTACGCACAGGGTACCACAGTTCCCGTGGTTCCTCCTGTACCTGCTCCTGTACCCGCTCCTCAACCTGTTCTTCCGACTGTTCCTGCTCCCTTGCCTATTTCTGTCCCTACTGCTCCTCCGCTTGTACTTCCACATCCTCCTGCTCCCGCTACTGCTCCAGTTCTACTTACTCCTACTGCTTCTTCTGTTCCTACTCCTTCTCTTGTTTCTACTCTATCGTATACTTCTCCAACTACTCGACGTCGTACCCCTTCAATGGCTGATAATTTTGCTAATTCTCTTGGACCTATTCTTGAGTCTGCTGATTCGGACGGTCCACAAAGACGTAGTCAGCTTCCTGGTAATAGGGAACGTGCTGCGTTGTACAATATGGCGATGTCATGGATGCTGCACCCCTATAGAAATCCACCACGATCGGTATTAAATACGTTTAGTCAATTCAACATACCGACACAACGATATGTTTTTGAAGAAATGTGCAAGGCTTTGCGCGATCAAATATCGGCAGATGCATCGGAAGATTTATTAACTACTTTGACTAACTTACAACTTCAGTTTTCCAGCGGAATGGTGGTGGGTACCAATGTTCGACGTGCCATCGAGCAATTATTGTCCCTCCGTCCCTCTCCGATACCTCAAGCATTGTTCGTTGAGGATGTTGAGAGACAGTTAGATGCGTCTGGTCAGTACCCCATGCGCGAAGTTCCACCAGTGTGGATGCCAGGTGATGACAATGCTAACCCCATTATTTTACCGTATTTCCAGAGAGTATGGATACACCTCCCATGGAAACGATCAGAAGTTTTACAGGTGAAGCAATCTTTGCCTGATCCTCGCAAAAATCCTGCAGGGTATTATAAGGAATTGTCGCAGCTTGTAGACGCTACGATAATGAATCTTGCCGATATCGATATGTTGTTTGGAAATGTCGTACCGCAACCGGTGTGGGCCAAGATTCGTCAGGAAGATCATGTAAACGAATTAGGTGCTGATTGGGCTGCTCTTACTGCGGCAGATACACGACAAACTGGTGGGGCTAAGCCTGAACAGCTCATTACTGCTCTCCCTCAGAGAATCATTACCCTGATGAAAACGCTTATGCCAGCTATGAGGGTGAACTGGGACAAGTTGTCAGCTTGTCGACAGAAGAAGGACGAGAGTGTCTCTGATTTCTTTACGAGATTTGAGGAGGCATTTATCGACCACAGTGGTCAGGACATGAGTACTGAGGGTGGTCAGCGGTTGTTTGTGGATAAATTTGTTTCTAACTTATTGCCCGACTTGAGCAATAAATTAAAAAATTCTGAGAGTGTGTGGGCTGTCTCTACATCTGCTCAAATATTGGCCACGGCACAAAATTATGAGAATAGGGAGAAAGAAGAGAATGACCGCGCCGATAAAAAGACGAAAGAACTTAAGACTAAAGTGTTGTTGCAGCAAGCGTATCCTCCGCGTTCGAATCAGAATGATTCGCAGCAACGGAATCGATCGCAGTCGCAATCTAATAGGTCACAATCACGAAATGATTCCTCATCGCAAAGATCTTCGTCAGGGTACAATCAGTGTGCCTATTGTAGACAGGAGGGACATTTAAAATTCAACTGTCCTGTTTTAATTGAGCGTAACAGTGGTAATTCGTCTAGATGAGGTCGTGGTGGTGTTCAGCAGACGTTCACGTGGTAGGGGTCGGGGTGCTCTCAACGATCGTTCAGATAATTCGTCAAATTCTAACAATTGTTTTGATCAGCGTGGATCATCGCAAGGACGATCTGCGCAGTACAATGTAGATGATTATTACGTCGATCAGGATGCTGACGACGGTAATTACTAGGACAGCCATAGACAAGGAGAGGGAGTGGTATCAGTTCTGGTTGATCAGAGAGGGCCTTACGTCGCAGTTGCCACCTCGGGCGTCGTTGAGCCTTTTCTGTTGGACACTGGTGCAGCGAAAAGTTCCATAATGCATTCGAAACTCCCTGGAGCACCTTTGTCTGGCTTAACCAATGTTTCCGTTGGATTCTCTGGCGCCCCTGTTAGCAATCCGGTTTCGTGGCCTTTGCCACTTACAATTGGGCCTCGTGAGCTGAAAGCTCAGCTGATTTTGACCACTGGTTGTGGTGAAAATCTCTTGGGCCTGGATTTGCTAAAACGTCTGTATGCGACTTTGTATTGTTCTCCTGCGAGAGTAAAGCTTACGTTAGGTGAGAGAGTTGTCTCTCCTATGTATTTGTCTCTCGATAAGCTTCCACCGGAATTGAGTTCTCTTCCTGCATCTTTGTGGGCAACAGGTCCAAATGACGTGGGCCTGCTCGACATCTCCCCTTATGTTGTTCACGTGAAATCTAATGTGCGACTGCCACGTATTCCTCAGTATCGTATCTCCCTTGATGGTGAACGAGCATTGTTGGCGATCATCTATGATTTGATCGAGAAAGATGTTATTGAGGAGACTCGGGGAAACGTGTGCAACAGCCCTGTACTGCCTATTTTGAAACGTACCGATCCTTCGAAACCGCCTGTTTATCGTTTTGTTATCGATTTACGGGAGGTAAATAAAATTGTGATTCCTCAGTTCCCTGTTGTGCCTGACATCACGGCGCTACTGACTCTGATTCCAGCGTCTGCATCTTGGTTTTCAGTAATCGATCTGAAGAATGCGTTCTTCAGTATTCCGATTGCTGAAGAAAGCAGAGACCTTTTCCGTTTCTCTCTTGGTGGCCGTAGCTTCCGGTTTAAACGAGCTCCTCAGGGCTACTGTGAGAGTCCATCGATATACAGTCAAGCCTTGAAGGGCCAACTAGATGCATTTGTGTTGCCGGATGGTGCGGCTTTAATCCAATACGTCGACGACTTATTGGTGGCTGCAGATACTCAGGACATTTGCAAAATTGCTACGGTATCGTTGTTGCAGCATCTCTGTGACTTACATCACAAGGTGTCTCCTTCTAAACTTCAATATTGTTGTCAAGAAGTAACCTACTTAGGTCACTTATTGTCAAAGGAGGGAAGAAGGTTGACCCCAGAGAGAATTGCAGCCATTGCGCGAATATCTGTGCCAACAACCCAAAGAGATGTGCGTGCCTTTCTAGGTATCACGTCATACTGTAGACAGTGGATTCCGAATTTTTCATTGTTAGCGAAACCATTGGTGGCTCTTACGTGCAAGGATGTTTCAACTCCTTTACCATGGACGGAAGAATGTCAGAAAAGTTTTTCTGAACTACGTGATGCGTTGTGTTCGGCTCCTGTGTTAGGTACTCCTGACTACAGCAAGCCGTTTACATTATACGTTCAAGAGAGGGAAGGTTGTGCGTTGAGTGTCTTAACGCAACCTTTCGGTGATAAGCAACGTCCATGTGCATATTTTTCCTCGACCTTGGACCCGGTAGCTAGAGCATTGCCGAGTTGTTTGAGAGCAACAGCGGCAGCTGCGGTGTCCATCCGACAATCAGCAGGATTGGTCATGGATAATATGCTTACGGTGATGGTTCCGCATGCAGTTGACACTCTTTTGAATCGTACGAAAACTCAGCACTTGACGAGTGCGAGGTTGTCTGGGTATGAGTTGACGCTTTTGGCAAGTCATATTCAGATAAAACGTTGCAATGTCCTGAACCCGGCGACTTTGTTGCCAATTAGTGTAGAGTCAGATGAAGTAGCAGCGCATGACTGTTACTTAAGGACTGAGAAGGAAACAAAAGGTCGAGTGGACCTTAAAAACACTCCTTTGGAAGATCCCGATGGGACTTTGTATGTGGATGGATCATGTTTTAAATTGCCGAATGGTGATGTGACGACTGCTTATGCTGTGGTAACGTTGAATACTGTTGTGGAAGCTGCAAGATTGAATCAGAACTCTGCCCAGGCTGCAGAGCTGATCGCTCTAACTAGAGCGTGTGTGTTGGCGAAAGGGAAACGAGTGAATGTATTTACCGACAGCCAATATGCTTTTGGCGTCGCTCATAGCTTTGGACGATTGTGGAGAGAGAGAGGTTTTATGACGTCGCATGGTACGAAGTTGCAGCACGGACAGCTTGTGAATGATCTTTTGGATGCACTTACGTTGCCTAAGCAGGTAGCGATTGTTAAATGTAGTGCGCATCGTAAGGTGACGGATGATGTTGGCCGTGGTAATGCGTTTGCGGATGAGACTGCCCGGAACCTTAGCACTAGAATGTATGTGACGAGTTCGGTTAGGTGGCCTACAGAGACTAGTATGTGTGAGGACACTATTGAGAGTGTGAGAGCAATTCAGAATGAGGCCACCGAGACTGAAAAGACGAAGTGGAAAGAGAGTACGGGAAAGTTGGATGCGAATGGTTGCTGGGTCGATTTGTCGGAGCACAAGAGGTGGATGTTGCCAGATGCGTATGTGCTGGCTGTTGTGACAATGGCACACGGGTTAGCACATATTAGTGCAAAAGGTATTTGTAAGTTGTTGTCTCCTGTGTGGAAGAATAATGGTATTACGAAGTGTGCTGAGAGATTGGTGAAGAATTGCATGATATGTATGTTATACAATCCTGGTAAGGGGACCCCCACACCTCCTGGCCATTTTGCTCCCCCTTCATATCCCTTTGAAGTAATCCAGCTAGACTTCATCCATATGGAGCGATGCAATAACCTGAAGTACGTTTTAGTTGTGGTTTGCGCGTTCTCCCGATGGATTGAAGCCTATCCTCTTAAAGATAATACAGCTTTGTCTACTGCGAAAATCCTGCTGAAGGAATATTTTCCTCGGTATGGAATGCCCCGAATTGTATGGTCTGATAACGGAAGTGAGTTTGTAGGGAGTGTGATGAAGAGTGTGTGTAAGGGCCTTGGAATTAATCAAAAATTCCATAGCGCCAATCATCCCCAGTCAGCAGGTTTGGTTGAGGGGTATAATGGCACCCTTAAACTCAAGCTGGTTAAGATTCAGGCTACGACTGGTCTTTCGTGGCCTGACGCTTTGCCCCTTGCCTTGTTGTCAACAAGGGCGACAGTACACTCCCGAGTAGGGCTCAGTCCCTATGAAATAGTGTTCGGCCGTCCTGCGAATGTTTGGGGGGTTCCTAGACCGGGTGTATTTTCTAATCTTGAGTACCCAATGTTGATCGATTATCTCCATGATCTGACTGCTAAACTGAGGTTAATTCACCAACAGGTTCACGAAGCACTGCCGACGCAGACGGAGGGTCCAGGCCACCAGCTCCAACCCGGAGACTGGGTGGTTACTCGCAATTTTGCTCGCAAAAAGAATTTGGAACCCCGCTTTACTGGACCCTTTCAGGTTCTCCTTGCCACGAGAACTGCCGTCCGTTTGGAAGGGCGCAAAAAATTGGGTGCACGCCACCCATACGAAGAAGGTTCCTATACCTTTACCGGCAGACTCGTGGGTGAGGAAGGGCATTGCTTCATCTGAAACCGAAGGACTACCGACCTTTGTACCCTTTAGCGACGCACAGCCTGTCTGAGAATCCCCAGTGCAGCAGAAAGACATTGTTGAACATTTGTCATCACGAGACTCAAGATCTGAACAATCGACTGATCAGCAGAACTCTGTTCCTTCATCGGATCCATTGTTTGATGAACAGACACGTCCTGGGAAAACTCAATACTTTTTGCGAACCAACACCAGAGACAAATAAAGAATTTCCGTTCTGTCCCTTGACAACTGCATTATCGCATTTGCCACGATCAGTCTAAAACACCCGTATTATTGTGATTATTTTGTAAAAATTGAGTTTCGTTCCATCTATGTGTTTTTACTTCCACAGCTAAGAGACTTTTTGTACATATATTGTGAGTAAGATACCTTGCATCCAGGTGTACCGTAGGGCCGCGCGTGTACTTCCTTCTGGTTAGTAGGTCTTGGCGCTAGGTCAAAGACCGTCGGTTCCTGGGAACTCCTAGGGATTGACTACTGCTACACAGAACGAAGTGCGTCAAGAAACGTTGCAGACGGTTGTAGGGGATGGCGTTTTCAAAGCTGATGGACCTGGAAGAAGCTCAGGCGCAAAGATTCAAACTGCAACAAATTATTCGTACCAAATGTTTTATGTTTCAAGTGTTCCTACTGTTTCTGACTGTTTCTTCGCTATTGGCGGGTGGGGTGTATTACATGATGTCGTACTTCTTACCTTCTGCCATACCTACTCCTACTTCTGAACCCAAATCTACCTCCACTGCATCCCCTCATTCTTTCCATATCTTACCCGAACACGAACAGGCTAGACGTGTGGAATTCAGAAATAATTCCTTTATTCAGCTCCTTCTTCAGCATCAGTTAGTGGTTAACACTACTAATTGTTGGGTGTGTGGGTTAATGCCACATACCACGGATAAGGGAATTCCATATCTGGTCCTACCTTATAGTTCCCAAGGTTCAGCTCGAGCATTCCAAACAATGTTTCGAAGTGCACTAGATTCCTACCCCAATCGAGAGCCACGTTCTCCCTACTCTGGTCCTGGCTCGTATCAGAAGCCTTTGTCTATAGCGATAGAGGATTTAGATAGAGATATCTATGAGCCGTCGCTCATCCCAGAGGAAGAGGTACAAGCCTATAGGGTCCTGAGTAAGGTCGAGTATAGTGCGCTCACGAGTGAAAAACAGCTTAGAAGCTCGCCTCCGATCTGGGTCGTACCCCACCTTGGTAATTTCTGTCTAATGGGTCGTGGCCGAAGATCGAAAGCTCGTCTTGGAGAGAGTGCTTGCTCCGAGACTTATATCCTGCCGATGGTCTCGTCCCCTGTGTTTCTGGCTGCCAAGGGTACATACTTTGTCTGCTATGATCGTGCGTATACATGGTTGCCCTCCGACTTTGTGGGCTCATGTTTTATCGCAAATCTGTTGCCTCCGACGTTCACTGTAGATGCAGACTATCACAAGACTAGAGTTGTGAGAGGCGTGATTAGCGAAGAGGACACTGCCGGTCAAGAGGCAGGAGACTTTTTCAAGGGTTTCCTCCCGTTTTGGGGACCTATGGTCAATAGTAGGAACCTGAGACAGTTGACTCGTGTGGTGGAATCGACAGCTAATATCACTGCCAGTGCCCTTGGTAATATCACCACAGAACTTCAGGCGGAAAGGCTTATGACGTTACAAAACCGTATGGTTTTAGACGTGGTCTTAGCAGATCGAGGTGGAGTATGTAAGGTGATCCATTCGAGCTGCTGCATTTTCATTCCAGATAACGCTCCGACTGTCTATCAAGCCATCTCAAAGTTGCATAAGATCTCTGAGTCCATACACGTGGACGTAGGGGATTGGACGCTGCTTGGGTGGTTTTGGGGCCTGATGTCGACTTGGGGTTGGAAGATTCTGATGATCATCGGAGTCGTTGTAGCATTTCTGTTCACGTGTTGCCTTTGTGTGCAGTGTGGTCCTGCCTTATGTAGCCTCTGTGCTACGACGTGTATAAGACAGCCGCCTATTACCAAAGGAGCTCGGTTGGACAGAGTTATGTTGCAGCAACATCTAGACGGTCTGATGAATATCGAGTATGATTCTGACTAGTGCTTGCCTACATGAGGGCAAAAGGAGCGTCTGAGGTTCCGTAACGATCGTAAGTGGTGTTTTCGACTCGCACGAATATGGTCGAGTCTGGTATCTATGAACCGCAAATGACGAGTTTAGTGGGTGTGTGCAGTTTCGTTGTGCTAACCTGAACCGTTCGTTTGTTTCGTGGGTTTTCTATCTGTACCCACGGGTTCCATCTTAGATATGGCATCCACTTTGTCTCTTGCCCTCAAGTAGCCAGCGAACGGACGCTGTCCGCTTCGCGACCCTGGGATTCCCAAGACTCTTGCGGAAGACACATTTCCTTTGAAAGTGTCTTTATGATGAGGGGGATGATACTGTAAGGCAGATGGCCCCGCTCGAGGCTCATCTTGCCGTGCCGGTCTATTGTCTCAGCCGTGCATCTCATTAGGCACGTCCCTTTGATGCCTGCAGCTCGTGTTTCCCGATACCACCCCCTTTACACCCTTTCCGATCTCCCCACTGTTTCTGCCTTCCTCTGCACCTGTCTCTGTTCCTTCTTCGATCTGTTTACTGCCGATTGGAATGTACTAATGGTGGGAAGATGGGTTTTTACAGTTGGGAACCGCCAAATGTTTCTGTACTTATGTTCCGGACCTTGAATACATCAAAGCGACCCCTCTCGGGGATAATTATGGGAACCAAGTTGTAAACCTTTGTGTACCATGTTAACCTATGAGAGAAATGTGTATAAAAAGGAGCGATCCACAGTAGCAAATTGAAGCAGATCCCGCGAACATACTCGCTGTGTACTTCACGTAACTTCTGTGTTCCCTGCAGTAAATAAACCTCGAATCTTTGACGCCGAAGGAAGTGTCCCGTGTCTGTCATTTGTACGCCGGAACAGGTAACCCACGAAGGTTTCAGGTGTTGTCCCCTGGCACCGCTGGGTCTTAAATAACCCAGTCCTTCAGGCCGCGAGACTGCAGAGATCCTGGAGGATCTGATTGACCGGATGTGGCGTGAGCACGCTGACCGCTTTGTGTGGCCTATCGCCTTGGTCAGAGAGGCGTGCAACCTTGGCCTTCCCTTGTACCTGAAGCAGTGCTCCCTCCGTGACTTGCCAGGGGTGATTGGACATTGGCTGGAGCTCCCTCCATTGCTACTCTGCCTGTGGGCTCCATCAGATGACAAAATGGCGGCAAACGGGATAAAGAAGGACAAACTGCCGAAGGAGAGTGCTCAGAAAGCTGCTTTACAGCAGGCCTCGCCGGCCGCCGACAAGTCTCCACAGCGGGATGACGGCGAAGCGCCTGCAACCAAAGCTTTCATGTTAGAATTATTCACTGCTATTAAGGAGGACATTACAGAACTGCGCTCCCAGCTGGCGTCTGATCTGAGAGAGATGCGGTGAGACGTGGATGGCATGGGGGAGCGAGTTGCGACACCGGAGGAGCATGATCTGGGGACGGCAGAAGACATACATCAGCTTCAGCAGGACGTAATACGTCTTACGGAGCAGAACCTGGACCTGCAGGCCCATACTGAGGAATTAGAGAATAGATCTAGGTGGAATAATATCCGGATCAGGGCGGTTCCAAGGAAAGGCGAGGGAGCGGACCTGCGGGAATATGTAGAAGCTCTCTTTCGGTACATCTTGAGCGAGGAGGGTCTGCAAGAGCTTCAAATGGAACGAGTGCACCGTGTCAGCCTACCGCGGGGTCCCAAGGCCCCTCCATCTGATATATTGGTGTGTGTGCACGACTTTCAGATCAAAGAACGGATTCTCCAGGGGGCACGTGAGAATCGGACCCTTCGCTCAGCCCTTACAGGGCCTGTAGCTGGTGCCGGAGGAGACTGCTCACAGGATCTAGATGAGTAGTATTTTCGTGTCCTTATGTAGGGGGGTGTCCTGTATCAGGAACTGGGTGGAAGGTGGGTTGGTGCCATGTTCCCCTGCTGTTGGGGCCTGTTTAACGGACTATCGTTTACTTCTTTTGCTTACACTGTTGGGTCCTGTCTTTTTGGGGTTTTCTTTGTTCTGGGGTAGGGAAGTGCAGTGGGCGGGGGAGTTTGGGGTAGGTGGGGGGGCTCCGCATCAGCTACGGGGGGTTCTGAGTAGGCCCTGGAGGGTTCCACATCCATATGCAGGGGGCCTGAAGGGAGCTTTTTGGAGGACTGTAGTGTTTTGGCTATGCAGTTTTGGTCTAGGCACAGTATTAGGGATTGGTGCTGCTCCTCTGATGATTGTAGACGTGGTGAGTCTCAATGTTCGGGGACTAAATATCCCAATGAAGTGTGCTGCGATTCTATCCCTTCTGGAGAGCGCAGATAGTGATGTGTGCCTCTTACAAGAAACGGTTCTCCTTTCTAAGGATGTCCGGCGCATGCGGGATAAGCGCTTTCCTCTGCAGCTTTGGTCCTCTGGCCCGAATAAGAAACATGGGGTTGCATTACTGTTTAGCGCCCATATACATTGTAAAGTGCTTTCCCAGGTAGTTGACATCAGAGGGAGGTTCCTGGCTGTGTGGGTGCAGTGGGGAGGGACGATCTTTACGATAGGATCTATCTATGCCCCTAATGTCCAACAAGAATCCTTTCTGCGTTCAGCCCTTGCCCAGGTACTGGCGTCTTCAGATGCGCTGATCTTGGTGGGTGGTGACCTCAACCTTGTGATGGAGTGTGGAATGGATAGATCGGAGCAGCGGTCACGCCAAATGGGCGCTTGGTCACAGGACGGGAAGCAGTGGCTTGCAGAGGGGGGACTGCATGATGTGTGGCACGTCCAGCATCCCCAAGAGCGCGATTACACATACTACTCTGCGGCTCACAAGACCTATGCGCGTCTAGACCATTTCTTAGCTTCATCCCCCTTCCAGCCTCACTTGTCTCCTGCAGACATCACGCCACGCTCCCTCTCCGATCACGCACTCATATCCATAGAGGTATCGTTCAATGATGCCCGGCCGCCTGCGGCTGGCTGGCGCCTTCAGGACTCCATGCTACACTCTGACTCTGTGGTGGCGAAGATTCGTGACACCATTACTCACTATCTGGCAGAAAATAGGGTGGAGGACAAGCCGCTAGCCTCGATCTGGGAAGCGCCGAAATTAGTGGTAAGGGGTGATTTTATAGCGCTTTCAGCAACATACGCTGGGCAGAGCAGGGAGAAGCGAGCGGAGCTAGAGGAGGAGGTGCGGGGCCTGGAGGCAATACACAAGAGAACAGGGGTGCCTAGGGTATGGAGGGAGCTTGAGATGAAAAGACGTATGCTGAAACACCTGGATCTTGACAGAGCGCCACATGCACTATTGCGCTTGCGGCACACGTTTTTCCTCTGCGGGGATAAAGGGGGTAAGATGCTTGCACATTGGCTTTGAGCGCGGATGCAGTCGCACACAATCCAAGCAATCAAAGATCATCAGGCGCAGACCCACACTACTGACGCTGACATTGTTAACACTTTTTGCCACTTTTACCAAGAGCTCTACCAGAAGGAGGGAATGGCACCTGAGTGCATATAGGAGTATCTTGCATCGTCGGGTATTTCGCCTTTGTATCGAGACTCGGCGGAGGCGCTGGACACTGAGATACGAGTGGAGGAGGTTATCTCGGCCATTGCGTGGCTGAAACTGGCCAAATCGCCGGGGCCAGACGGGTTCTCAGCTATCTTTTACAAAACATATTGTAAGGAGCTGGCTCCTATCCTGACTCGCCTCTTCAATTCTTTCCTCGACCCTGGGGTGGTCACTCCCTCCATGACTGAAGCAGCCATAGCAGCCATTCGCAGACCAGGGAAGGATCCTACGGAATGCGGCTCTTATAGGCCAATCTCACTCCTCAATATTGACGCTAAATTATTTGCGGGAGTGTTGGCTGCGAGGCTTAGCCCTCTGATGGATGGAGTGATCGACCCTAAGCAAGTGGGGTTTATACCAACTAGACAGGGGGGTGATAACACTAAGAGGTTGCTCCACCTACTGGACCTGGTACACTGCTCCAGGTCGCAAGCCTTCCTGCTTTCTATCGACCCAGATAAAGCATTTGCCCGCGTTGACTGGGGCTACATGTTCGAGGTACTACGGGCTCTTGGGATAGGCGATAACTTCCGTCGGTGGAATCAGTGCCTCTATGCTGCTCCTACAGCGGTGGTGCGGGTGAATGGGTGTTGGTCTGTCACCTTTTCCATCACTAGGGGGATGCGGCAAGGGTGCCCCCTATCACTGCTGCTCTTTGCGCTCTATATGGAGTCTTTCGCCCAGTGCATGCGTTCCCACGTTGACTCTCGGGGATCCGTTTCGGGGCTGATGTCCATTAGGTCAGTCTGTATGCGGACAACATTATCTTGGCTCTAACTAACCCCCACCCTTCTCTGCGGTGTCTATCCGCGGAACTTTTGGCCTTCCAAAACGCAGCAGGATTTAAATTCAATTTTTCTAAATCGCAAATTCTCAATGTATCTGTTCCGGACACTAATGTAGTAGACTTGCAGAGAAGCTTCCCCTTCCAATGGCTCCAATCAGACAAAACGTACTTGGGTATACGGCTGGCCCCGACCCTACCCAAGACCCTCTCCTTAAATTATTCTATATTGCCTGACAGGTCACCAAGACCCTGTCCGACTGGTCCCACCTTAAGTTGGCCTGGTTCGGGAGGTTGGCCGCTATCAAAATGACGGTGCTGCCCCGTATTCTATATCTTTTCCAGATGTTGCCTCTGAGCCCACCGCCGGGCATGCTGCAGAGACTTTAGGGCCTCCTCAATAAGTTCTTACAGAACCACAAGAGGCCTTGCTTTGCGTTTGCCGTGACCACTACTCCGAAGGCCGCTGGTGGGCTGGGTTTTCCGTTGCTTGCTGCATGCTTCCAGGCATCCTGTCTCAGGTACATAGTTGAATGGAATAGGCCTTTGTCCAGTAAGCACTGGAACTTTATGGATCAGTCGGTGGCTGGATGTACTGTCTGGCGAGAGCTATGGTTTCTGCGCAAGCGGAGGGCATGGGGTTTGTATTCTTCCCCGGTGACATCGCCGACACTCAAAGCCTGGGATCAGTTGGCGCTGCTTAAGGGATGGACGTCCTTCCCCTACCCAATGACACCCATAGTTGATAACCCTGACTTTCCACCGGGTTGTGCATCATCGGTCTTCCATCGCTGGCGAGAGGAGGGCTGCAAACGAGTGGGTTCGCTCTTCGATCTAGATGGGCTGATTCCGTTTCCCACATTGCGCTCGGAATACTTGCAGGTGCACAAGGAGGACACGTTCTATCATGCACAAGTGGTGCATTGGGTGACCTAACCGGCCAATGTAGCCCACATGTCACGGCCACTAACAACCTTTGAACGGTGGCTGGTATGCAAAAAAGATGACCGGAGTTTTATCTCAGAGCTTTATGCGATGATTCTACGTTGCCCGCGGAAGCAACGTACAAAAGCGCAGGCCCGTTGGGAGGTGTAGTTAGGGCGTCCTCTGTCGACCAAAGAATGAGAGCATGTGTTCTATAGAGTGCACCACACAATATCTAACACTGCTGTGACTGAATCGGCCTACAAAACAGCGACCTACTGGTACTACACGCCTGCGCGCATTAAGATGTGGGACAAAGCGAAGTCAGGCCTCTGCTGGAGGGGTTGTGGGATGTCCGGGACCTTGATTCATTTGTTATGGTGATGCCCGAAATTGGAACGCTTTTGGGCCACAGTCTTTGACGAGCTGGATTCTGCTTTTCAGATTACACTTCCTCAGCTACCTGAACATACGCTGCTGGGGTTACCCCATTCTAAATCTTTTCCTTTGCGCTCTCTTAGGGGCAGGCAGATTGCAATGGCTTTGCTAGCTGCGCGTCAGGTCCTTTTGGCTCAGTGGGGTTCCCCGGCGATACCTGATTCTCGAAATTGGATCCAACGATTGTGGCATACACTTGCAATGGAGCACTTATACTTGGGCATAGACGGGAAGGGCGCGGAGTATGCTAGGCTCTGGGGTCGCTTTTTGCAACTCCTGTCCAAAGAGCTGCGGGAAGTGACAAGCCCGAAGTACTTGCAAATCTTACAACTTATACCCCTGGAATCTGTGGGGGCCACACCGGTCGCTTGAATGACCATTGCATGCAGTCGGGCTGACTGGATGGAGCCTGAGGATAGTTAAGGTGTAGAGAAGCTTATGCAGAGCGGGGTGGGTCTGAGAGGTGGGGGGGAGGGAGGTTTCAGATGGGTACAGGGCTAGGGAGGGGGAGGGCTTGTTTTTCCTGTTTCCTTCTGTTATTTTTCCCTATAAAATGATGGCTATGAATCAGGTCGGGCGGTGGAGTTTCTCCATTTACACGGGGTCGACCTCCGGGATGTAGACCCAGACGCTGTGTCTTTGATCTGTGTATCCGCCTTGCCAGCAGGTTGATGTAGGCAGCTGGGCTGTGTTCTGAGATGTCCTTGCCGCATAATAAAAATTATTGATTCTAAATCTTTTAGCAGTACTTTTGAGACCTTTACAAATCTTTCAACCTTCCTATACCACTCTACAGGTTTCTCTCAGAGTTTTGGGAAATCATTCGTAAATGACAAAATATCCTGTCAGGACCATGGGGCATGCACGTAACCTCCTCCAGGCACTTCCCTCATCGGACACAACCTTTCCACTTTTTCAGTCTCTTAATAAATATTCATATTTTTTTGCTTGGGCCTCCTCCTTTTTCTTTGCCCATCTAGCTTTCCATTTGTCTAAATCACCCCACTTTTGTAATAATGACAGTAACTCCTTGATCTGCACTTTACATCCTGACAAATTCAAATTTTCTAAATCTTTGTCAGAAAATTCAGCTTGGTAAGGTTTCTGTAAAACTTTAGATTTTCCAATATCAATTCCCATTTCAGAAGCAAAACTCATTAATTTTTCATGAAAGATTTTAGTATTTCGAGTGGTACTTTTGACATATAAACAACAATTCGTCCTCACTAAGTGTTTAACCTGTCTAATCCCACATTTCCAGCCATCAGTTTCTCTAATTTGACTCTTAATTTGAAAATATCCAATACCTTTGGCTGTAATTTTGGTTGTACCTGAGGATGTTTCCATCCTTGCCTCTCTAGAAGTTCCCGGAGTGTTTTCCTGACAGAATCACTCACCGATTCTCTCATAGGTAAATCCATCAGGGAAATCACTGATTCACATTCACTTGTTTGATCATCAACTATCAAGGGTTCTTTTCTATCATTTATTCACACATTTATACAGAAAATCCCTAATCAGTACTTCCAGTTTTACCTAAACCTGCACTTACTTCCTTAGGCAAGTGACCTCAATGTCAGTGGCTTCAATTTACCACCTGCTATTCTGCCCCCGGGGATTCCAAACAAACATAAAACAATACAAACGGGTTTTGGTTAATACATAAAATCAATGCAATTTCCCAAAAAATCAATACACGACTAACTACCGATCTTAACTAAACCCTAACCATCCTCTGCTACCAAAAGAAATACTGATAGAGCGCAGGTTCACCTGCCCAGAATTTTACCATACTCACCTGGGCCCAAAAAACACATACATACTTTGAACGGGTAAACTTACGCTATACCAGTGATTTTCATTAACTTTTTAGGACCTATACCTTTGACTTACCAATCCTAGTCATCAGTACCTAGAGTCCTAAGGGATCAAGGGAGTTAGAATAATAGGCAGTAAATAAACATTTGCACTCATAAATAACCACAGACTCAGGAAAGATTTAAACACTTTATCTAAATAATTTCTTAAATGTTAGAGTCCATTCTAAATTAATCAGAGCTTGATCAAATAAGAATAAAATCAAAGCAAATGATGCGGAAATATTATGAGTCTTTTGTTAAGCATTGAAACATAGGAAGGGTAAAAAAGAGGGAAACAGCACAAATGAAGACCAACCCTGGCCACGGGCTAGGATAAAGGACAGGACCCCCAATAGTGCAGGTGCCAACAGGATAGACAGGGGCAGACCAGAATTAGGATAAGTACGGACCAAATTGGATCAGGACAGGACCTCCGCAGGTCAGGACCAGCACTCACAGCTAAAGTATAACGCCAGCGTCACACCCTCTCTGCAGCTAACAGTCGGACCCCGATTGGGTTAGCGAATCTTCTCCCTCCAGAACCCCGATTGGGTTATCGAACTCCTTCCCAGAACCCCGATTGGGTTATCGAATCTTCTGACAGAGTGCTCCATCAGCACCTTTGCTCTCGATCGCCTATTGAGTGCGTTGGGTCAGTGACAGGTCAGCTATTCGGACAAGTCGGGCAATCTAACTAGCTAAGCCTACCTTAGTTATACCATTTTCCAGGTCAGTGCACCACCGCCCAATGTTGCAAGTTGTGTATTCCCGCAATTTTATTGGTCAAAAGACGAGGAAAGGTCATCACACCATACCAGTTATGAGGTCATGCTCTTCAATATTCATATTAATGTTCCCGCCCAATATTTTATTTTCCCATGCACTTTTATTTCACTCAGCAGTGAATGTATCAATATGAGCTACAATGTAATATAACAGTTTGCTTGAGCTTCCTCTCCAAGGGTCAAGAGGTAAGGTTTCCAAGAAAATCTTCTAGCAAGTCAGGACTTGGCTGGGTTTTAATGTCAGTGCTTCTGGACTCTTTAGCTCTTCTGCGCAGTCGCAGGTTTTGCAAGATGGAGTGCAGCGAAATTACATCAGGCCCAAAGTATGATACATGTAAAAGTAGAAAAGAAACAGTTTTAGAACAAGAAATAAATGAATGCACTGAAAATCACTTATCTCTACTCTATTCCCATTACTTTATTTTAACTACAGCGTCAAGGATTAGGCAGAACGAACAACTTAGTAAAAGCAGCAATGCAAGCTTTATCACATGAGAACATAGAGCAGCCATCTTTAGTTCTACTGTGCAGAAGCAAAGATTCCCCACCAAAGCAGTAAGTACGTCATGTCACGTGAGTATGACAGACACATGCGCAGAAAAATTCCTGCATTGCATCAGCCATTTTGGGTTAATCGAGTTACGGTTAGTAAAAGCACATAGAAAAGCTTCCCCTAGATACTAGAAATGTCATGTTTTGCATTGTTAATAAGACGAAACATGTTTATTAGCGTATTACAGTTTATTTCGAGAGGGTTGAGTCCAAGCAAGGTGCTTTACGTGCGAAACCTTGCTCCATCAATAGTCGCTCCTCCTGTTCTTTTCAGAACTCTTGAGAAAGTAGAAAGACAGAAAGAAGCAGTTGAACTGAGGATATCAGACAAAAAAGTCAAAGAGAGCCTGCACTTAATGTTGATGCTAACATGAAGAAAGCTTATTTTAAGAAAATAAAAATTAGCTAGACTGATAAAGAAAAAGCATGCCTCCGAAACTGCAAGTATGTCTGTGGAACAGGACCTGGTCCATGGCGCTTAAAGCCAGAAGAGAAGTATGATATAAGAGACAACCTATATCAATTGCAGTATCAGTGTATGGTAGTGCCTTGGCACTCCCCTTTTTCCACTGTTGAAACAAAACAACGTATATGCAATTCTGTTAGAGTGAAGAGATTTAAATGCACATACATGCACACGCGGTTCGAAATTCTCACAGTACTGGACTGATGACAAACGTAGGAAATAATACAAACAATGCTGGATATCTTAAACATATTCTTTAGTCAAATTATAACTCCTGATTCACAGAATCAAATAGCTTTCTTGTTTGACAGAATTCAGTATGTTATGTTATGTTATGTTATGTTATGTTATGTTATGTTATGTTATGTTATGTTATGTTAAATTGGTCTTCTATAGCGCACGGCTACTCCAATAGAGTGTCCCGGCGCTTTTATTGGCAACCAGAAATAGACAAACACAACACAGTGAAAAAGAAGACAACAGTAAGGATAACAACAAATCCAGCAGTAGAAAGAGAGCGCACTAATGGGCAAAGAGCCATGTTTTGAGGCCTTTCCTAAAAGTCAGTAGGTTGGATGTACTGCGTGGTGCCAAGGGCAGAGAATTCCAAAGCTGCGGTGCCCGCAACCTGAAGGAGCGGCCTCCAATGCGGGCCTTTTTTACTCGAGGAACCACAGCCAGGAACAAAGACTCAGATCTCAGAGATCGGGCCGGATGGTAAAAGGCAAGCCTCCTTTGGAGATATTTAGCTCCCGAGGCATACAGAGCCTTGTGCGCCAAGGTCAAGGTCTTAAACACTATCCGCTTCCGGATAGGCAGCCAATGGAGTGACTGCAATAGGCCAGAGACTCTGGCTCGCCTGTGAAGGCCAAAAATGGCCCGCGCGGCCGTATTCTGGACCCCCTGCAGACGTTGGTATAGAATGTTGGAGTGGTCCAATCTTGAGCCAATTAAGGCCTGCACCGTAGTCTTCCTATGCTCTTCAGAAAGCAGGGGGAGAAACTTCCGGAGCATCCTGAGGAGGCCAAAGCAAGTTCCTCTGAGAACCAGAACCTGGGATCTTAACGTCAGCCCGTTATCAATCTTGATTCCCAAGTTCTTTGCTAACTGGGACGAGCGCGCTGGAGGGAACATGTTGGCAGGCCACCATTCATGCCAGTCTGGATCAAGTGATTAAACAACAGGGAGTGGTGATGGACAGAGTTTCTGAATTAAGCAGAATACTCTCACCCAGTCAAGAGATCAGGGCTTGAACCAACACCGTTTTTTAGCTCACTGCACCATCCCAGCTCAGAACCTGGCTATATGCAAATTAGTCTGTCCCTGGCCCAGTGCATCATGGGAACAGAGCAGACCAAACTACCAAGCCAATTCTTTCACTGGGAAGGAAACAAGCTTCCGGGGACCGGTTTCTGGCATTTCAGCCTTCTTCGGCCCGGCTTGCTTGAATCCTGATGGTGCAATGAGCAAGGGACTCACGTCTGAGTATACCCTTCCACGCTTATGGTGGACAAAATAATTAAACAACAGGGGGTGGTGATGGACAGAGTTTCTGAATTAAGCAGAATACTCTCACCCAGTCAAGAGATCAGGGCTTGAACCAACACCGTTTTTTAGTTCACTGCACCATCCCAGCTCAGAACCTGGCTATATGCAAATTAGTCTGTCCCTGGCCCAGTGCATCATGGGAACAGAGCAGACCAAACTACCAAGCCAATTCTTTCACTGGGAAGGAAACAAGCTTCCGGGGACCGGTTTCTGGCATTTCAGCCTTCTTTGGCCCGGCTTGCTTGAATCCTGATGGTGCAATGAGCAAGGGACTCACGTCTGAGTATACCCTTCCACGCTTATGGTGGACAAAATAATTAAACAACAGGGGGTGGTGATGGACAGAGTTTCTGAATTAAGCAGAATACTCTCACCCAGTCAAGAGATCAGGGCTTGAACCAACACTGTTTTTTAGCTCACTGCACCATCCCAGCTCAGAACCTGGCTATATGCAAATTAGTCTGTCCCTGGCCCAGTGCATCATGGGAACAGAGCAGACCAAACTACCAAGCCAATTCTTTCACTGGGAAGGTAACAAGCTTCCGGGGACCGGTTTCTGGCATTTCAGCCTTCTTCGGCCCAGCTTGCTTGAATCCTGATGGTGCAATGAGCAAGGGACTCGCGTCTGAGTATACCCTTCCACGCTTATGGTGGACAAAATAATTAAACAACAGGGGGTGGTGATGGACAGAGTTTCTGAATTAAGCAGAATTTTCTCACCCAGTCAAGAGATCAGGGCTTGAACCAACACCGTTTTTTAGCTCACTGCACCATCCCAGCTCAGAACCTGGCTATATGCAAATTAGTCTGTCCCTGGCCCAGTGCATCATGGGAACAGAGCAGACCAAACTACCAAGCCAATTCTTTCACTGGGAAGGAAACAAGCTTCCGAGGACCGGTTTCTGGCATTTCAGCCTTCTTCGGCCCGGCTTGCTTGAATCCTGATGGTGCAATGAGCAAGGGAATCACGTCTGAGTATACCCTTCCACGCTTATGGTGGACAAAATAATTAAACAACAGGGGGTGGTGATGGACAGAGTTTCTGAATTAAGCAGAATACTCTCACCCAGTCAAGAGATCAGGGTTTGAACCAACACCGTTTTTTAGCTCACTGCACCATCCCAGCTCAGAACCTGGCTATATGCAAATTAGTCTGTCACTGGCCCAGTGCATCATGGGAACAGAGCAGACCAAACTACCAAGCCAATTCTTTCACTGGGAAGGAAACAAGCTTCCGGGGACCGGTTTCTGGCATTTCAGCCTTCTTCGGCCCGGCTTGCTTGAATCCTGATGGTGCCTGATACCACCTCTGTGCTGATTGAAATGGTGGTGAAGAGGTCTGATGATGGTGGACTTGTGCAGTGGCTGGGGAGTCGTCCATGGACGCCATGTCTGGCAATTCCTTTGTGTTCTACTGGCGACATTCATTACTTTCTCCTGAAGCTGATGCTACTGCTTTGGCCGACTGACCTTGGCGGATTGCTGCAATGCGTTGTCCCCCTTTCTATCGTTGTTGCACACATGGCTTTGAAATGGACAGACTCTGGTGGACAGCGTCCTACTCTGTTGGGATCATCCCGTTTGCTTATCCCATTCAAGATGGCTACCGTACAGCTGGACGGGGGCAAGGTTGAGTGTGTTCCCCCTTTCTTGGACTGCGGTAGCTTACACTGCTGGAACTACGGAGGATATACGGTGGAGTTGAATATTGTTTTACATTGGTTCGGGGATCCGGGGATGGGCGGCCGAGAATGCACATGCTGGTTGTCTAGAGCTTATATGTACGGCCCTCCTCCGACTTTATGTGATACCTTCTTTCTTCCTTTTCTTTCTTCGTCTGCAATTTGGGTACTCTTTTTTGGGCGACAGGCACACTGCTAGGGGGGGGGTAGGCCGTAGCCTCTGCATGCGTGTAGGGTGGGGGTAGGGGTGTAGGGTTTTTATTTTGTCCGTTCTAGTTTCTATGGGCCTTCTTTTTCTCTCTATTCTTGGTTTTCTTTTCTTTTCCTGTTTCTTACTTGGGTCAGTAGGGTGGTTCGGTGCGAGGGGGGCGGCGACTGGCATGCAACATATTTTGTTATCATTTATCCTGTCGTATCATTCTCATGCCGCTATTCTGATTATGTTTTTCTGTTGGTTGGATTTCTTCTGGTTTGACGTTCCCCTCTTATGTCATCGGTGGATTGTTGGAACTCTGATCCTTCTTATTTCTTATACTTTGGAACATACTTAAAAAACTTTAAAAAAATTAACCTTACCTTCTCCTGTTTCTCTGTAGTGCGAAGATACCCAGTGTAACCCAGGCTGATTGTTATTTTGTACTAAGGTACTACCGAGTTGCCGTATAGCTTGCTAACTTGCTTTAACATATGTCGTGGCCGGCCGGATGGTTGTAGGCCCGTATTTGTCTTGCTGATATTGTGCAATAAAGGTTTCAAAAATAAAAAAAAAATAAAAAAGACTGATCCATTAGTTCCCACACTGATCATGTCAGATTCAGTATTCTGTACAAGGTTACAATGTGGACTAGCCACATTGGCATCTGAATGAACTCAAATATTCCAAACATTTGAGGAAAGGTAGCTTTTCTACAGGGCAGCTCATGAAGGGACAGCTTCAGCTCATGCTAGCATTATTGCTACAGTGGTCAAGGCTACAGAAACACATTTGGTGGCCTTATTTAGCAAACATCAAAAGAAGAATGTGCAAACATTTAACATTTGTCAAACAATTAAGCATTCTAGCTCTCAAAGACCAGCCCATATTTCCTTCATGCTATCCATTAAACAGTTTGGTCTTGTTTTCTGTTCTATCCTCAGTATTGCATTTACATGTAAACTGTAGTGCCCTAGAATCAGTTAGCATTCTAGTGCTAGCTCTGTGCATACACTTAACACCCACCCACCACTGATGTCACCGGTCAGGTGACAGCATTAATAAAAGATGCCGAGCCCACGTGCTCTTGGCCAGTTGCACCATACCTCCAGTGGGTCCTGTGTCTGCGTGTGTGTGACTGATTGCCAGCATGAGGGCCTGGGCCTATCCAAAGACCCCACATTAAACCAGCCTAGGTCCTCCTAGCTGCTCAGCCAGAGTGTGAGTTGATGACAGAATGTTGGTGTGACTGTGATGCGTGGAATGCCAGGGTGCATGAGTGGATGAGTGGTGACAGTTAGAAATGGGCTGAGCAGCTAGGCAGGCTGGTATACAACGGTTACCACGCATATTTTACTACGCGGTACCGTTACCACGCTACTTTTACCACGCAGGTTGTTACAACAAAATGCGCTGGGGGGCGCTCCAGGATAGTAAATACTTTAATTTACTATCCAACTCCTTTCCCTAGAGTCCACGGGGACTGGAGTTGGAATAGTAAATTAAATAATTTACTATCCAGCGCCCCTCCACGCAAGTCGTTGTAACGACTTGCGTGGTAAAAGTAGCGTGGTAACGGTACGCGTTGTAAAAGTACGCGTGGTACCGTCATACATCCGGCAGGCTGCTCCTGGTGGGGCTGGTACTTGACCAGAGCTAGTTGGACTAAGAAAGATGTTAACTGGACATCAAACCAATAAAGAAGACTTGGAAATACTACAAGGCTACCTGTGTCTCTAATTGTACACGGCACAACATTTTCTTTGAACATTTTGGCCCATTTCTAATAGTTATTTAATAAAAGTACATATTGGTTGTGGTCAATTCTAGCTTTAGATTCCTCCGGGTGTGACCACAAAAGATTGCCACTGCTAAAGCTCTCATGAAAGACCTTCAGTGCTTAGAAGGGGAGCCGCTTCGCTGCATCAAGGGCACTTTGTTTTCAACAGGACTCCAGGTCCCAGGAGCCTCGCTGGGGGTGCCGCACCTGACACGCATTTGCCTGCCTGCCAGCTACATAACAGCTCGGGCCCCCGCTTTTGGGAATGCACGCAGGAGTGCGCCGGTCGAAGCCCGGGCCAAGGGCGGGCCGTCTAGGCCCATCCGAGACTGGTAGAGACTTGGCTGGGCCACCCCCTTTTCACCTGCACGTCGTGAGTACTAGTGTATGGACATTTGCTCCTATTGATCACTATTGGACTGGAGGTCTTAGAGAGCGACAATTTCATTGCCCATAGGTTTTCTAAATAGTAAATGGGGATTCTGTGTTGCTGTGGAACATTTATCACATACAACAGTTGTTACAGCTGCAGGTCTTGCTTGGTCGAGACAGGAAACAATCATGGGGAAATCTACTCCTCCTCGCAAGAGGCCTAACACTAGACAGAAACTCCCTAATCAAACCCCCATAATACAGCCGACTGCGATTGATAGAATGTAAATGTAAATGTAGACGTATTTGTAAAGCGCACTGATACCCCGGCAAGCAGTGTGTCCTGGCGCTGTACTCATACCGCTAGGGAACCCGTCCTGGCTTTTCCCCGTGAAATGTCCACTCCTGGGCATCCCCGGGGTGCAACCAGGCATCCCCAGCGCTGTAGGGGGCCGTTGTGGAGGCTAAGCAAGCTATTGCCCAGAGTTGCAGCGTGGGACCCATGATTAGAATAGGCACTGAGGCGAGAATATCCAGTCAGCAGAATTTATGAGCCAGAGACCCGCCGAGGCGGGAATCGAACCCTGGTCCCTGGCCAGAACTCTGCATCAAGGTCTGCCGCTCTAACCATTGAGCCACACTCCTCCACAGAATGCTGCAACAGGTCTCCAGTAAAGTAGAACGCACAGAGAGGCGTCTCTCATTAACCCCAAGTATCCTTAACACCTCACAATCCATGGAGACAGACACACCTGTTGTGTTCCAATCACTAGTCCTCTCCACTTCTCTAGAATTACCACCTGCACAAGTTAATTTAGCGAAAACATAGTATGGGGTAACCCAGTATGACTCAGAACCTGGGCAGTACTATTTGGATACAAACAATGGTTCCGTCGGGTAATATCACTTTCAGGTAAGAAACAAATCTTTCAACAAACATATGCATTATAAATCAACATATCCTGTGTTTTTATCAAAAGAGATTAACCAAATGCAAAACCAACCAAATGAATAGGGGTCATGAACAGTTTTAATCACTGTATTTGTTCAATTTAACGTTCATATCTTACATGTGATAGACCCTCTGTAAAATGCTTTGAAAAACAAGAGAAGCAATTAATACTTCATATTAAACGGCGCAACAATATAAAAAGTGAATAGTGACATTCCGTGACTTTAGTGACATAAATAGTGCTCTATATACGATTGTGAAAAGGTAAAGGGAAAAGACAAAAATTTTTCTGTCTCAAGGCAGTTTCCAAATAGTGTCTCTTTGGTCAAGTAAGCTACCCTAGTAGACTAAAGTTACTTGACCCCAGTATACTGATCCTATGGGAAAGATTCATCCCATAGGATCAGTATACAGAGCACTATTTATGTCACTAAAGTAACGAATGTCACTATTCACTTTTTATATTGTTGCGCCGTTTAATAGGAAGTATTAATTGCTTCTCATGTTTATCAAATACAGTGATTAAAACTGTTCATAAAAACACAGGATATGTTGATTTATAACGCATATGTTTGTTGAAAGATTTGTTTCTTACCTAAAAGTGATATTACCCGACGGAACCATTGTTTGTATCCAAACAAGTTAATTTAGCTGCAACAAGAACTGGTAGGGTGGGCACGGATGAAAAGGAAAGGTTCCCCTTTGGAAAAATAGTGTTCATAGGGTTGTAAATCATGTGGAGCATTCCCCAGGGACTGTGTCAAATAATACTCTAGTGGGTGGAAACCCGAATGACAACGGTAATAAAATCGCCGAGCCTCCGGGATGGGTATCATCGTTGACAACGGAGCTCAAATCATATTTAGACCAGCTCATAAAATCCAAAATTAGAGATGTAATGAAAAGCATCACTAAATTAAAAACACTCATAGATGCATGGGGATCTAAAGTTGATGCTGCTCTGAACATCATTAGTACAACTGTTCCCCTAGAAAAGGCTATTACCCCTCAACAAACAAAGGTTATTTTATCTCCCTGTGTCCAGCATTCTCCACTTGAAGCCCTAAAGGATGCCCCACAGGTGAATCCGCATGCATCGACTGACGGCCCCCCTCAATTGGCCCAATTACCTAGTAGTTCCCACCGGAGGACAACACACTCTCCTGTTAATGCGCAAAACCATAGGGCTGCGGTGCCCACTACAATTACATTAGATGAACAGCAGTCACAAACAACAGCACCAAAAACCATTAGGAACCCAAAATCATCCAAGCCAAGATTGACAAAATCTACTCTCCCTTGTATTGACCTGCTCCCAGAATCAACACCTTATGTGGTAATTCTAGCCGCAGTTCTTCCACTGGAAGACGGTCGAGAGGAAATATACCCTGAGTTAAAAAATAAAATCATTCACTGGCTTAAGTAAATCCCTCTCTTAGATAGAGTGGGTAGTGTCTACAAAAAATGGGAACTGCGTGCCCAAAGTAATGGTCTGCCATATATAGGTCAGGTTTGGGGTAACAGATAGCAATTCAATATCCCTGTTAGTAATCGATTTAGTCCTCTGGATATGGCCGACTGACTAGTTCCCAGGTATAAAAATTTGAATTCGGCACAAAATCGATTAACTAATTTTCATCGCCCAGAACGATTTAAAGTTAGTGTCCAACCCTCTGAAAACTGTTATGAGATCATACCTCTGGTTAGTGCCGTTGGAGCACCGGACTCCATTCTAGGTAACCTAGATCGCATCATACAGGATGAGGTGGGGCGACATGAGCAGGATCAAATTATTCATCAGGCAGTACACCGGGGAGGGCCCTCTTCACAGAACACAAAGATTTTATCCTGAAACAAAGCAGGTCTTAACTCAAAAATAGATCTCTCAGATTGGGGAGCCTTTATAGACACTCATGAGTTATGCCTCTTTCAGGAAACTTGGTCAAGAAAGGTTTTATGTAGAGTGAGGTATGTAGCATACTTTACTGCTGTCTTCCAGGGGATCCGGTGGGAGCCCTCTGGTGACCTTTGCAATTGGGTTGGCATTCACCTGGGCTGTACCATAAAAGTGATAGACTCCCCATCCCCCGACATTTTGTGTATTCTCCTTACTTTTTTAACAACTTGAAAATTACTATCATTAACATCTACTCGCGGCCTGTGAAACAGGGGTTGACATCACAGGTTTTAGATTGCTTGGCATCCTTTTTACATACATTGGCCGAGCCCTCGCACATAATGTTTGGGGGGACTTTAACTGTCACTTCGAACAATTAAATGGTTTGAGTACTACTATTACCAGTGAGGAGGACTCATCCTGGTCAATCCCCGATTGTAAGGGGTTGGACCCCTCTAGTCCTGCAGATTAACTCCTTTATTCTTTCTAATCTGCTAAGGGCATGTAATGGCCAGTTTCCCACTGACAGTCTGGGCATTCCTACTTATAATAGGCCGGGCCATACATCTATTATCGATTACATACTGGTAGATGTGGAGTTATGGCACAGTACTGTAGACTTTGTAGTCAACCCTCGCTGTGATCTTCTGATGGATCCCAACCGAAACCAGGAAGACGGTCACCCAGGCCCTCGTCACCAGCCAATTGGACAACGGAAACACCCTCTACGCTGGAACCACAGCCAAGCTGCAGAAAAGACTCCAACGCATCCAGAGCGCCTCCGCCCGACTCATCCTGAACATCCCCCGACGCAGCCACATCTCCGGCCACCTGAGGGACCTGCACTGGCTCCCCGTCAACAGGAGTATCACGTTCAGGCTCCTCACCCATGCACACAAGTCTCTCCACGACCTGGGCCCCAAGTACCTCAACGACCGCCTGACCTTCTACACGCCCACCCGCCAGCTACGGTCTACTAGCCTCCCCCTCGCCGCCGTACCACGCATCCGAAGAGCAACCGCCGGAGGCAGATCGTTCTCCTACCTGGCAGCCAAGACATGGAACTCCCTCCCCATCCACCTTCTGCTGACCCAGGACCACCTCGCCTTCAGGAGATAACTCAAGACCTGGCTGTTCGAGCAGTAGCGGACCCCCTCCCCCAAGCGCCTTGAGACCCTTCCGGGTGAGTAGCGCGCTATACAAATGCTATGATTGATTGATTGATTGACCATAACCCGCTGGTGTTAGAAATGACCCTCCCAAAACTCGAAAAATCTCAGAATCTACTCGAATATTCTGCCCCAAATTTGGTAGCAATTGAAAAAGGCAGAAGAGTTTGTTGGGTTATGTTTGTACAGTCAACTGAAAAAGTGGCCACTCTTTATGGTCAAATTATTCCCCACTTAGAACTTGCCTTCCTAATGTCTGCAAGTGACCAACTCTTAGATTTCCTTCCGGTAATAGGCAAGAACCACCAGGAAATGCTCTCCAAACTTGCAGTGTTTTTTTTCTAATGGAGAGCCAAAAAATCACTCAGACCTCAAAAATAGACATATTTGGTTTAATAAAGCGTGTAGGGATGCTAAGTGTGCCTTAGTGCTGGCGGTTAAAGATAAGGATAACCAACGTACCAAAGAAATCAGGGCTATATATAAAAAATCTGTAGTCGAAGCAAATTCATCCTGGGAGCTAGAAAAAAGGGAAGCTATTAAAATGGCTTTAGATAATAGAGATATGAGAGGCTTTTGGAACCTAGTGAGAACTGGGAAGTCTGAAGGCAACTCGGCAATCAAACCAAATCTGGGGGAGGAAGTCTGGAGGCCGTATTTCTAAACTTTATACTCCAGACCTGTGGATGGAGTTGTATTCACTAGGGATTCAATATCTTATAACATTCCCCTGGACACTAATGCTCCTTCGTGTACTATAAAGGAGGTTTCTGCAGCATTGGGTAAAATGCTACCAGCCAAAGCGCCTGGGTTGGATAAAATCCCCGGCGACCTATTTAAGAACGAAGGATTTGTGTGGGTACCCTACATCTGGGTGTTTTTTATCGCTATCCTTTAAGGGATGGAGTTACCATCGACTTGGGCAGGTGCAGAAATTATCCCGATTTATAAGAAGGGTTCCCCGCTTAACCCGGCTAATTATCTTCCAATAAGTTTAATTGACGTGACTCAAAAGCTACTTGCCCATGTTCTCCTGGGTCGATTGCAGTCCTGGATTGATGATAAAAATGTTTTAACACCTTTGCAAGCTGGCTTAAGAAGTAAAATTTCAACTATTGACCAGATCTTCAGACTGCAACTGATCCACTGGAAAACAGTGATCTTGGAGGGAGGTAGTCTGTACCTAACCTTTGTGGATCTTAAATCCGCATTCGACATATGTGCAGCATGATCAGTTATGGGTCATACTCCAGGATATGGGAGCGCCAGATTATTTATGCCACCAACTGAAGCCTCTCTACCAGGATAGGTATGCGAGAATTAGACATGATGAGAACGGGGAACTGACAGCCCCCTTCCCAGTAGAGGAAGGAGTGAGACAGGGCTGTGTCCTTGCGCTGACCCTGTTCTCCCTCTTTTTGAAACTGTTAATTGAAACTCTGCTGGTGATAAAAGATATAGATTCACCAAGGCTAGCGAATCGAAAAATATCTGCGTTAAAGTTCGCGGATGATACGCTGCTACTCTCCAAGACACCAATGGGTATGTAGCGGGTACTGGAGGAGTTCTGCAAATTCTGCAAGAAGAGGGATCAGGAGATAAATCTCCAAAAAACGAAATATATGGTATTCCATGCAAATACCAGCAATTGCCCACAACCATAAATGGATGGCAAGCCGTTAGAAAGGGTATCTACTTTTGATTACTTGGGCCTTACCATTTAATGATAAGATGGATTGGGGCACCCAAGTAAAGAAAGCACATTTAAAACTCACACAATCCATTGGGGGCATTTTAAAAGTACATAAAAATTGTACCCAAAAAATGGTAGGACCTACAGAAATTTACAAAATACAGGCCCGGGGAGCGTAACTCTATGGAGCTGAACTTTGGGGTTCCTGCCCCTCTAATGCTCTCTCCATAACAGAGAATACTTTCCTTAGGAAACTCTTGAATTTACCAAAAAGTACTCTCTTTACACCACTGAGAATGGATTTGGGGATCGGCCCGATTAGTGATATAATTGCCTCCCGTCCGCTTTTATTTTGCCGCCGCTTATGGAGCACGCCTGAGCTATTACACTTTAGAGACGAACTGAAGGATGTAATGTCTATTTTAGGAGCAGGGAATATTCTATGGCTGTCCTATATTTGTAACACATGTTCTAAACTGGGACAGACAAACTTGTGGTTATCGCCTGAGGAGACCTGCTCCTCTATCTAAAAAAAACCCCTTCAGCTCGCCATTAAAGAATTCAAATTAGCACTACTCTCGCAGAGCACCAATACTTGTTCTTTGACCTCCAGGTTCCTGGATGCCAAACAGCTTGAAAAGTTTCTTGATAACATTCAACCATTGATTGCCAAGAAACTATTTCTGTAATTTAGTCATGGGGTGCTTCCCCTTAGAGCATTTACAAATAATTGGAAGGGTAGCACTAAAATGGACTGCCCAGGGTGTATGTTGACCGAAAAGACTGATCTTCATGTTCTTCTCTTCTGCACTGCTTATAGAAGGCCAAGGTCCAAATGGGTACTCCAGGCGTGCAGAAACATGGGAATTAGAGATCACACTGAGGCTTATAGGCTACTAAAATATGAGGCAGACCCATTAATTGTTTTTGCCATTTCTAGATTCTTGCTTGCGATGTGGCATTTGCATAGAATTACTATAGTGAATCAGAGCTCTGGAACAAGCTAAGCGTGCCTACTCAATGAGTTTGTTGCCATTTTAAATCTGTATAACCTCCCACGAGTGTACGTGTACAAAAGATTGCTTTTTATTCTGAGCTTTTTAAATAGTTTTTTATTATTGGTTTTAACACTATTTATTGTACTGGTTCTAAACGGTTTTAATTGTGAGTGTATCTGCCCTGCTTTTTATTGGTACTTACGGGTCTTCTTATTGTGATATGCCAGCTTTTTGGGCTCGGAAGTATTTTTTCTTGTACCTTGTAGTCTTTGCACTATACTTAAACACAATTCGGATTGCCTTCATGATGTTTAAATTAATGTGCAATAGTTTGGTGTTTTATGTAAGCTTTTCATCTGTGCTTTTATGGCTTATTGCCAAAATAAAGTTTTTTGACTGACTGACTGGCTTAGAAGCAATGTGAGCAGTACATACCTTTCATTCGACATTGTTCTTGCATTTGCCACTAAGGCATTTGTGGATATTAAGGGGCCTATTACGATGTCGGTCCTAAGGCCTGTGACCTTATGACTGACATTGTAAGTTTCAATTCCAACCAGCTAATTATGATTCAGCTGGTCGGAATTGAAATAGGCCGGTCATTCCGGCTGGCTTCTGACAGGCTCAAGGAGCTCGTTATCCAAATGGACGGCGGTTTACGCCGTCCGGATTACAATGCACATTTCTAGCAGGGTTTCCATGCTGGACTTTCCCACATGGAAACCCTGTCAGAGAGCGTGTTTGGGGGGCCCTAGTAGGGCTACCTTTCCCTTACAGCCTCCGGTTTTTGGCCGAGGGGGCACTTATGGTGCCCCCCTGTTAATCCATGCACACCGCGGCCGGCACCCTAAGGTGCCTGCCACGGGGTGCAGGGATTAACGCCACCTCACATTTCCCCTTGGGAGTATGTACTACAGCCGGTTCACATGTTCCCATAGGGAAATGTCATGGTGAGGTCACATCACAATGAAGCAGTCGAGACCGCCTACCAGAGGTCGTCGGTTCCATTTCCAAGACGGCGTCCGCCCGACATCTTAATAGGACCCTATGTCAGTGTGGTTGAATGAGCCAATAGTATGGTAAAACAAGCCTTGACTCCTGGGTTATTGAATTATCATGGTATCACAATTTGTATAGAGTTCAGCAACCCCTCAATAATTTACCTACAGTAGTATTAAGTGGCAGAACGACATTAGCATATTCTCTTGTTGGACCAGTGTTGATTTCAGCATTCCTGAAAGAATGACAGAGTCTAAAAGCATTTAATCTGACCCTGTTTCATGATTTGATCTGTTTCAGAAAATTCAAGAAGCTAGACAGACCTTCTCCACTAAAAACGAATCTGCCACTAAAGATAAAGCTGCTTCCCAAGGTGAGAGAGCTTTTTAGGGAACCCATCCCTGATAAGCAAGTCTTCAGACCATCTAACCAAGCAAATGTTCCAGTTCAAGTGGTAGAAGGCACAAGCTCTGTAATCCTGAAATTACTTCCTGATGTGGTAAAAAAAGAAGAAAGTGTTGTTCAGTCACATTTAAAGGAACTATGCGGTCAATTGAGTTCATCAGTCCACCACAGACACCAAATTGGCTGCAGATTCGTCTGTGCTCTCCCTATTCTAAAACACTTCAAGAAGAGTACAGCTATGTTGAAACCACTCACCATATTCCAGGATTGATGCAGCCTATGTTTCTCTAGCTTTATACCAGTCATCAAGTGGATCAAGCATCATCTTCAACAAGTGAACTTGCTGCAACTTCAGCTATGATTGCTATTCCAGTAATTGCAAGAAACTGTGTTACTGAACAACATTTCCATCCAGAACCTGAAATGGGAGCAGTTTCCGTCTCTCCAAGAAGCATGAGAAACATCCACTTCTGCAATCAGTCACCCCTTCAGATGGATTCTCACCTGTTGCTGAAGCCGTGACTGGTATAGCTGCCCTCATTTGTCCAACGTTTATATCTCTGACCCAATATAATTTATTTTGTGGCTTACAATGATTATAATGATTTTGCTGGTGGTGCATAGGCACTATCTTCATGAATGTTTAACACGGTCTCCTGTGATTCAAGAATTGCTACAGCAGTCTTTTTCTGAGAGAGCTAAAATGGACTATCCTGCTTACAAAATACCTTTGCTGGATGGTGTTCTTTGGAGGAAAGTGCCTTATCAAATTCCTATGTCCTAAAGAAAAGAGAAATGAGAATTCCCTTGAACAGGACTGTATGGAATATGACAAGAAACAATCAAGGCCTAAATGACAAATTCATAAACAAATCAACAAATAATTATTTTATTTTTATTTATTTTTTAAAAGGAAAATTACAATGTCTTATGTATACATACAAGAATAAAATTCACACTGAGGTATTACATTGAACACCAGTAAGACATGCAATTAAAAAACCATCAACACAAATAAAACACTGATATCAATCAATTATGACCCGCATAATTGGCACAAGAAAAGACAGAAACAGTAAGACATGAGAAATTGTGCAATACTACAAGTACATTCGGACTCCTGGTTAATCACATCGATGTCATGTATATGAAGATCTATATATCTACAGCGATAAGGAAGTCATGAATTATACAAATTTTGGAAAGCGTCGACGTGTTTCGGTGGGATTTCTTGATTCTTGCCACCTTTTTCAAGACTATATGTAATGTCTGTCAAAACCAGGGGGTCATACAATTTCCCTAAAATGAATATACAACATATTAGCAAAAATTATAAAAAAACGTATTTACATTTTGCATTTCATTGATATAAGGTCACATGGATGTGGAACAGCATTTCATATATGGTCTATTCAATATCCTACCATATTAGCATCCCAAAGGTGAAACCTACCCTAATTGTCTAGGTTAAACTACTCATAAACGACTTATAAAGTGATAAAACCCAATTGAAAGTTGTACGAACATATCTACATCTCTATATTATAGACAGAAAGCAGGAATAGTGCCCTATGTGCCTGCCCTAGTTATGTATAAATTGTAAACAGTCATTCTATTATACTCTTGCACTTTTACAACGTCTGTACAGATAATCTCTATAGGTATTTTAATATTTGGTTGTTAAGAAGGAAACTTCTAAATTTAGAGAAACAGTTCTTTGCCGGGGTGGTTTATAAAAGAGGGAAATCCCATTCAGGCCCTAATGGTCAAAACGAAATCCCATATTATTAGCAGTGAGCAAGAAAGCCAGATGGGAATACTTCACGTAGATGCCACTTGATATACTACATTCCCTCTAAGAAAAAAAAATATCTATATTTGTTGATTTGTTTATGAATTTGTCATTTAGGCCTTGATTGTCCTGGTCAAGGGAATTCTAATTTCTCTGGTTGGTTAACCCTACTTCCCTTGACCAGTTTAAGGGGTACCTCTCTTTTCTTATCCCTAAAGAAAAGAGTCCAATTCTCTATATTTGAAGGATCTCATTGGCTGGCATTGTCACTCCAGGTCCCTTCTCAAGTTCACGGGACCTTAATACTGTTAAGTAACTGATGACTGACAATTTATTGCTCAGTGAAGATCCATATCTCGATGCAGAGAATCATCAGGAGCGAGTCTGTTTCCATCATTATGAACAACACTAAATTCAGCAATCCAACAGCCCAAGGGAAGCCTAAAATTTCACACATTTGCAGAATTGTCAGACCCCTTAACTTAACAATCCTAAAAGTTTTCCGAAAATATTTTTTTAGTGCAACAATAATGATAGATCAGCCTCATCTATGTTTTATCATATCGAGGAAACTGAAACGTTTAAAAATGTTGATATCACCTGTTGTAGATTTATCTGTACATCACAATTCATTTCTAGAGCAAGGTTATACATATTGGAAGAAAATATTATTGAAAAACTATTAGGGGAACTAATTTTTGGAAATTTAGAGTATTAGAGCATGTGTGATTCTTAGAGAAACTATTTTTTTAAATGAACAACTGCCATGACTATGCTTCCCCTTCAGATTTAAAAACACCATCACTTACTGTTAAGAAAGTGGATTATTAATGGGTATGGATGGGAGTCCACAACAAGAAATGAGGTCACAACAATGTTAATGTAAACACAGTTTCCATAATTTATACCTTGGCTCCACTCTCTGGTAGTTATGTAATAGGGCAGTCAGGCTTACATTAGGAAAATGAGTACAGCATTCAGCAGTAGCAAAACTATTAAGTAGTCAAAACATAACATAATAAAAATAATACAACCAATTTAGAAAAATCTAGAAAACCTTAATAAATAAAACAGAAGGTTTTTTGAGGAGGGTGCCAGGGGATGCCACATTTATGCCTGGCACTAACCTGCGGGAGTGGGTTATTCCTGGCCCCTCTCTAATAAATAGGGAAAATGTTCTCAGGGGTAACCCAATCCACTTATATACCATTTCCTGTGTGCCCTACTGAAAACAATCCCTTCAGTCATAAATCCAAGATGCAGAGGCTGTGTGCCCACCCAGAAGTGTAGTGAGGGTAATGGGTAATCCCCATCTCCATGGTCACTGCTAACCAGTTATGGGGGCAGCTTTTCCCTACTTAGTTTTGTGCCTGTCAGACTGGCAGGATAAAAGAAAGGGCCTGTGCAGGTGTCTTCTGCTATATATTGTGATAGGGGAAGCTTCCTTGAAGTAAAGTAAATTCCTGGGCATTGCTCAATGGATCAACAATTATGAACAAAATTCCTAGGCAGTTCAATCGATAAACATTACATCAACATTGTTTTCATCAAGAGTCAACTGATAATTAAGAACTCAGTGTAAAAAAGAACAAGTTTGTTAAAACATACAAGTAGTAGTAGTATCATTCAATGTCTGCTACCCCGTGCCCTCCATTGTAAGGGGACAAAGCCCACCTCAGAAAGGAGAAGCATGGATGTTCACCTGCCCACAAAAATCCACTAATTGCTGAGTGCATGGAGTCAAAAAAGAACCTTGGGACTTCATAGGAAAAGTTCTGGTGAATGTAGAATGGGGGCAAAGGTAATCATTTCAAAAAAAGCTCCCCTGCAAACCTTGCCGAGGGGAAGAGAACCCCAAGATTCCATATCTAATTTGACCCGAGAAACAAGGTATGTGAGATTCAACTCGCATGCCTTCTGTGGATATAGACTAATGTACATGCCCAGGCATTAAAGTGGTCTGTGGCCCTTTGAAGAAAAATCAGTAGTTACTATATGCAGGATCGCCCATAACTGCCATATACAAGAATTTGTTCTAGTTGACAGTCCAGATGCATCTCCATATATTTCTAGTATTTGCATCAATGTAACCCAAGAAGTCTCTGGGTCGCATATGTAAAGTAACACATTGTCTCATTAAAAAAACAACAGTCCCCTGCACATTCCAACAGTATATTAATTATATCAATAACAGTGTGACAAAAGCTTAAGTCCTAGCTGGAACATGCACTTCATTTTATCCACAACAGCCTTTGCTAAAATGTGTTTTGTCGCGCTTAAGGTTGTGAGCAGCGACTTCCTTAGGGCTTTACTCAATTTGTGAAGATCCTTAAATCCAGTTGTATTTCCGTCCTGAATGAGATTCAATTGGGCCCAATAATAGACACACAGTTAAGACTGCTCATATCTTGTGTCCAGAAATAATCCCTCCTATTCACAGTATATGTATCCTGGATGTTCCTTAAACGAGGATGTAGTGGTAGTGCAAGTTTATTCAGGCATGACTAAATAAAATCCGTGGTGCTTTGCGCCCTCTCAATGTAGGTTGTGTTAAATAAAATAAGCGGCAGTCATATCCTTGCCGGTATTATTGTGAGATCTTTGCCTCTGTGATGTACAGAGCGCCTTCCGGCGTGTATGCTGGAGACCTGGAAGGCAGCATAGAAAGATATTCTGTCTTCCCTGAAGGTCGCCAAACGAAACTCCCACAGATGTGTATCTCTGCACACCCTTTCGGTCAGAAGCTCAATAATGAGGGCAAACAGGAGCGGCAATAAGGGAGAAATCCGCCTAGTGCCTCTTTCAATTGTAAAGAGCAGAGACATAACCCTGTTAATCCTCCCTCGAGCACAAGAGTCAGTATCAAGGACCTGGATGTGCCTCCAAAAGAGTGGACCGAATCTCCTGTATTCAAGCATGCACATCATAAAGGGACCAAGTCCAAGGCTTTTTCAAAGTTGAATAATGCCAGACCTCTACATTCCAATGTGAGATGAATCTTTAAGGATGTCAGGGTCACTGAGCAAGGTCAGCTTGGATTAGGGGTTGAAGAGATAATAAAGCTGGAGATGTCTCCTTGATGTATGTGTGACTACTGGAGCGGCCACACCCACCAGACCATGAAGCAAAATATAACCCTGAATGAATAGGTTGGTGAGGTTAAACAAGGTAAGGTAGGAACTACCTGACTTTCCTCTAGTAGCACACTAATAAGATTAGAGATAGAGATCCTCCGATAGCCCTGACGAATGCCACCGACTAGCTATCTAGCACTTTGAGTGGGCGGAAACATGTCAGCACATTTAAGGATGGAGGGGGCATTGTACCCCGAAATGTCCAGTAATCTCTTGTTATTATTTAAGTCATTCCTAAGGTACCAACTAATAGAAAATATACCTGTGGTATACCTTAAGGTATTTTTAAGTAGGAACTGGATCCTCGCCTTATCCAGGTAACCAATATATCTTAAGAACGCTCTCATTAATTGAGGTTGAGTCCACCCTGGTAGTATCAGCTTACCAGTTTGGGATAAAGTGGCCAATAATGAAGCATGCCACATTACGTGGGGGAGGCCACCTCATCCAAATATATTTAGACTCAAAAGTGGTTTTGCACCTGGGATAATTAACTAGGGATAGGGAAATTCCCCTCCTATTAAACGTATACACCGTACCTGCATTGTTTACATGTTTCTTCAGGAGGGAGTGCGGTGTCTAGTCCTCCATTTCTACCTAAGTGTGTTGATGTATGTGTATTGTCCACCCCCTTTGTTCTCTGGACAGTGTATGTAATCTTTTCTCCAAAGTCATACTCACATCCTACACCAATAGTGTGGTGTTCTCTCTGCACATAGTATGCATTGGTTTTGTTAGACATTGTACGAGAAAGTGATTTATGTTCTCCTTTGGTTCAGTGCCTATTGAGACGATTGGGGGGTGGATCAAAGTGCAAAGCACCATCTATGGAAGACATGGGGGACAGAGTGTCATTGCTGCCTTTGTACATTACGTTACATAAATTATGTGCTAAACATGGTGAGTCCCACTCAGTTTCCCAGCCTAAGCGCATTCTACTCACAGATAGAGCCAAATAGCTCACCAAAACAAACATGACCTTCCACCAAACAAAAGGGTAATCACATAAAAAGCTGTCACATTTGCAGAGGGTTTCTGACCCAGTGCCTAAATACAATGAGGCTGTGCGTCACTTTTACGCTGCTGGTGCGTCACTTTTTGTGACGCACCAGTGGCGTAAAAAATGCACCTTGTTGCGCCATATTTACAAAGTGACGCATCTAGGTAGATGCGTCACTTTGTAAACCCCTGCGCCACATTATACCTGCGCCAGGTATAATGTATGCAAGGGGGGCGTATTGACGCAAGGAAGGGTCGTAGAAGTGACGCAGTGAAATCTATGAGATTTCACTGCGTCACATTTAGGACGCTGGTGCGTCAAAATCTTGCGTCTGCCTCACAGCAGGCGTAAGACTGACGCAGGCCCTTCCACATGGGGCTTGCCCCATGTGAAAGGACACATTGCTGGAGTTGCGTCACTTTTGTGACACACTCCAGCAATGCGTCACTTTTGCGCCTAAAGATACGTCAGAAATACTTACATATCTGTAACTAATTGCGGCATGATGCGTCATACTGTAAATATGACACATCATTGGTGTCGCAAGGAGGGTGCAATGAAAAGTGACGCATCGCTGTTTTCACGCAGCGATGTGTCACTTTTCATAAATGAGGCCTACTAAGTCTGATGAGGTACAAGTTAGCACTAGGGGGAAATTCAGTGGATCAGTGGGTTCAAACTCTTTCAACTGAGAAGTGGTCAACAAAGTCACAAGGCACACAGATAGTTTAAATACCCTAACAATTGTTGCTAACCACTACAAAAAAGGGCTTAGTGTGTCAAAGAAGCTGGCTTGCCAAGTGTTACACATTACCTGTTCTATTTGCGCAAATTTTAATTCCTCCCAGATCCCTGTAGAGTGGAGATTTGGCCATGCAAATTTTTCATATTTTATATAGCTGGATTTGGTCTTGTCGGGACAGGTTTTAGATTTGAAATGTGCTTGAGGCAACAGCTCGCCAGACTCAGTCAAATTCTGTGGCTGAAAAATGTTCTCAATCTGGCCTTTTTCTCATTGTGGCTATTTAAAGATTCACTACCGCCCTAGTCAGTTGATATTTAAAGGAAGAGCCTCACACATCTAGCCATAGACTCCATTCAAACACCCACTGTTCACAAGTGTGGCAAATAGAATGTTACTGCTTGCAAATATTTCAGAGAGTATTCCATGTTTTTGTGCTAGAATGTTATGAATGCAGACAGTTTGCTGTGAATGGTGGCAAGAGATGGACTCACTCACAATGCACCACCTTTCAGATAGCTCACTCTCAGTGCGCCTCTTGAGAGCTTCTTTGCCTCTGCGTCTTAAATATGGCGCAGGTGCAGAGGCAAAGGGATCTACTACATGCGCTGCCTGCATGTGGTATGCTCATGCAGTGGAACATGGAGTGGGATTCTGATTTCGATATCGAAGGAGTGTTAGTCGAATGCTGGGTTTCTGTGCTCCTGGTATTTTAAAGATGCACCACAAATAAAAGTATTTCTTCTTGAAGATCGTTTGTTATTATTGCTATGATCACACTATGACAATTTGGCGACGATTCGTTGGAAAGGAACCAGGCCTTGGGTACACAATTTTTAAGAGACAAGTTGCAGAACTTGGTTAACGGAACTTCGTGACAGTGCAGACACAAGTCGTGTCGGAGGTTGTCAGAACTACATTCACTGTACTGTAATTACAATTCATTTTGCAGGTGAATTTGACAATGGTCCTAAGAGCTCAGAACTTTGTGTCAGTGCAGACACAAACCGTGTCGGAGCAGCGTCGGATTGGTAACACGGACATTCGGGCAATGCCCGAGGGGCAGGTGTCCGAGTTCTGCTATGAGCTGCTTTTTTGAGCAGTCTGGGGGGCCATTTGGGCGCTGTCTCTATTGTTCAATCAGCCAGCGGCCCAGTGGGTGTCTGAGTGGCCTTTCTAGAAGCAGATGGGCATCCATTGCCTCCGTTGTGAAACAGGCAGAGGTGTCACTCCCTTTGTCTTGCTGGCCAGCCCATTAATGTGTGCACATACTGAGCGGGGGCAGGGGGCCTGAGCAGAAGTGGCCTCACTTGTTTCACCATTATAAACTAACGCGTGCATTTTTTTTAACCCCCCCCCCCCCCCCCCCCCCCCCCCCAAAAAAAGCTCTTTTTATAAGATTACACCAAAGCAGTGATTTGACTGAGGAGTGATTATGCAAATGTGGGGGCCGATTTTTTTTTTTTGCGTGCCCGGGCCGATTTTCAATGCCAATCCAACCCTGTGTCGGAGGTTGTCCGAACTACGTTCAGGGCACTGTAATTATATTTCGTTTAAGAGCGAGTCTGACAGCGGTCCTGAGCGCCCGAAATAAGTGTGAATGAGCAATAGTGCTGTGCCAGCATTTATATAACCAATGTTTATTTATTAGTTGGAGACTTACAGTTGATGCTGGTAAAACTTGAACGTGAAGGTGCTTGTAATTTGGCTCATCACAAGCTTACAGGCGCACATCGTTTCCTGCAGGAAAATTCCTCATGGCAGACACGCAGGGCAAAAGGGACACAGCGTGTATGGTATCCAACATTCTGTGACGTCTAGGCAGCCATATTGGATCAGGGTGCAGTATTTGCCACCTTATACACGTTATGTGCGTTATCGGTGATAAGCACACCAACTGTATTTACTAAATTTGGCTTTGTGATACAAGTAAAAGTTGATCATTATTCATTATTGCGTGTTGCAAATATATCACAGCTGCATTTATATTTGGCGTGTTTAACCCAACTGCTGCTGTGAAATGCACACATGTAGTCTCACATGTTCATTTCAAAACTAGAGTGACCTGTACACTCAACTATACTAGCGTGTCAATTGCAGTTTTAAAGCCAACAGTGACACGCACACTCAAATTACTTTGTTGGTCTTTATTGAGTGGCTTTATTTTTTATTTTTTATTTTCTTGTTTTTGTGCTCATATAGCTTCTGACTAAACCAAAAGTGAACATATTGTGAAATTTTTTTTGTATCTATGAATATCTTGTTGTCAATCAACAGCTGGCCGGAAGTAATAAGTATATGTGTATTATTTCTATTTCATTCTTGTTTTTATGTGTTTTGAATAACCAAAATGCAATCTGTAACTGCACCTCCCCCCTTTTTACAGTCTCCGGGTGAGCTACCTATCAAATGGAAGACTTGATTCTGTGCTTTCACAAAATATATGGGGGCAATAGATGAGAATAGATATTGCCAGGAAAGAAAGAGGTTTCTATTAGGGTTGCGAGGACAAGCAGTATATGAACATTTACCAACTGTCCATGTAGGATTGGATGAAGAAGAGGAACTTGAAAAGTATCAAGTGGCAATAAGGAAATTAGAAAAACTGTTTGATGTTCAACCTAGCTAAATTGTTAACAGGCATACATTTTATACTAGAGAGCAGCACCAGGAGGAATCAATAGATTCATACGTAGCAGCGTTATGAATACTGGCAGCAGATTGTGGATATGATGATTTTACTAACCAAAGAGATCAAATTGCGGTCAGGTGTTGGGACAAAAATGTTCAGGAAAAATGTACTGATTTATAAAAATCCATCATTAGTGTAGTCAATTGAAATTTTCAAAACAATTGAACTTTCACCAAGGTGTCGAGAAAATTAGTAAACAAAGAGGGTGCTAGGGTGCACGTGGTTACTGATAGTGATATGAAAGATCAACATGGTGGTAAATCTGTTTATCAAAAGAGGAAGTATGACTCTCCTGAGAATTAATTTCAGAAACAGGATCAAAATAATTGTTTCAAACTAAAGAACATATGTTTTAGGTGTGAGTACCCTCAACATTCACCAAAGGGTAAACCTTGTCCGACTAAGAATGTGGCGTGTAAATGTTGTGTGAAAATATGCCATTTTGCCAAAGTGTAGCAGTCTAAAAAAAAAAATGTATGCGGTGGTTAAATATGATGAAGATATGTTCAACCTTACAGAAATATCATAAGATGTAGTGCTAGTGGTAACTGATCAAGAAGAATCTGACTGCAGGGATCCCTACACTGATATCAGGGTGGATGACAACGTTTTAAAGTTATTAGTTGATTCTGGTGCAAAGATGACTATCTTCACTGATGCTTTGTTCAAAGATAATTGGAACAACAAAGTATTAATGCCATTAGACAGATGTCCAGTGTCATATGATGGGAACGGAGCAATTTGTTAGGTTACTTTGAGACCAAGTTGCAGTTCATAGAGAAAGTAATTGTAGGGAAAGTATATGTTGCCAAGAAAGAACTTAACACCTTGGGATGGTACCATCAAGGTCTATTAGGCATGACCTTAAGGCCAGGCAAGGAAGTTCACATTTCATTAATTAGAGAGCAGGAGTCAGAAACAAAGAGCATTTGGATCAAGAAATTTCCATAAGTCTTTCAAGGGAAGCTAGGTAGATTTAAGGGATTCCAACTCAAAATTAAGGTTCAGGAGAATGCGGTACCTGTCAAGCACAAATTGAGGACTGTGCCTTTCAGCGTCAGAGAGGAGTTGGCCAATATGCTTGACAAAATGTGCATTGAAGGGGTTATTGAGCCGGTAGAATCGTCCTTGTGGCTATCTCCCCTGGATATAGCCCGCAAGAAGACATGTGATTTGAGGATCTGCATTGATTTGAGGACCTTAAACAAGTCCATCTGGGCGGATTCTTTGGAAAAACAGCCAATCTCTAGCGAATACTCAGGCTGTTTGGCGCAAGGCACCTCTAATTCCCAATATCAATAGTTACCAAAATAAAGAGGCAGGCGCTGGGAACTGGAAAGCAAGAACAGGTTTATTTCTCTAGAGGAGAACACTTCAGGTCTGACACAAGGGATGTCTTCAGGAGGTGTTCTAACAACTTCTCCGCTGCTCTCCTTTTTATACAATTTACAGTAACTTTATTGATAGTCAAATATCCCAGGAATTCCCGCCCCAGCAGGTTTTCACAGAGCACCAACAGATTGTCGTCCCCCACCCGGGTCTTAATTAGTGATTGATATCTCACAGCTGGATATTCCGACAGGATCTGTAAATGTGTGTGATCAGTCACATCTAAGGGTTATGCAAGTGATAAGATCAAGTATTTCTGTTTGTGCAACAAGTCCTGCTGTGTGGGGGCAATAAACTACATCCGCAGGGCTTGGTTTACAGCCTGGGACTGTAGCGAGTGGCCAGGTGCAGTTGGGGGTTATCAGAAGGGCCTCCTCGAGTGTGGAGGATGAAAGGACAAACGTGTTTAGGCGGGAAGTGGCTCCAGGGTCTTGTCACGAGGACAAGGTTTTATGACCTCAGTGCATTTGGTCATGCTGAATCAGGGCACCGGGGATGGTTGCGAGGTCAGGGTGAATCGTGGGTGACTTGCAAAGCGCGAGATGGCCGCGGCACCTAAAATGGATGCCGTTTACATGCAGACAATGGCTCTTGTTAGGCAAGATGGCACCGGTGATGTTCACGTTTGTAAACTGCGATTTAACAGTCCTCCCTTTGAACATTCCCAAGACATCTTGCTAATCTATTTCGATCCCCATAATGTTCTGTATCTCTGTGTCATGTATTACATTAATTTGTTCTATGCGAGAATCTACAGTCTTAGGGCACAAAGCGTTCAAACATAGAGAACACAAGGGTGGTATGCAGTGTATCCCCAAACAGCAGCCACATATTATAAAAATCAGAACCAAGACCAGCTTCCAGGTGTCCAGGTCTCTTGTTCTTGATGGATCTCAGATACTAGTCTGTGCAGATGTTCGATCGCCTTATAGACAGAAGGCGAGCTGTCAGGGACAAAGGTACAACAACTGGCACCGATGATGCGGCATGCTCCTCCACGGTCTGCTAGTACCACGTCTAAAACAAGACGGTTTTGCAAAGTCATCAGGCGGACCGCTTGAAGCTCGGAAGAAGTGTTGTTGGTGAGGATGCCAGCTGTTACGCTCAAAGCTGTCTCTACTGCTTGAGACAGGTGTCAAATGGCCCGCCTGTTTGCCATCGGACCCAAAAGTGGAACAAGGCCTTTAACTGCATCAATAAACTGGGAAGCAGCAGAATCTGCTTGGTCTGAGTCTCCGGACCGCTTTTCTCGGTGATGTCCAGCAGGTGCAGTGTAGATCGGAGGCAAAACAAAGGCAATGTAGCAAGCGCCCCCCCCCCAGCCTTTTGGGAGCCAGGTGTAGGCTTTAGGACCACAGATGAAGTACATATTGGGCGATGCAACAAATGAAGGGGGGTCAGCAGTGTGTAGAGTCCTGGAGATGTGACAAGTACTGTGGCCCACGACTTTTCCCATGGCCTTCGATGCAGACAAGACCTGAGACGTTCACCACAGATAGGGCCACAGTTGTGGTTGCAGCTGTTCTTTTCTTTAGAAAGGAGAAGTGGGTCTGGCTGGATTATTGAACACTTGCATTTCCACTCGTTCTTTTGCAGGAATGTTCATTGGGAAGGTCGCATTTGAAGTGAGAGGACAAAAGGGAACAGTCGTTCTTCCAGTCTTGTTCAGCCAGAACTCGTTATAGATTTGTTTTATTGTCCCATCGGATGTGGCATTGTCTTTGTAGCGTTCTTGTAGGAGCATTAACCAAGCAAGGCAGGACCCATGAACAGAGAAAGGTGAAGGGATGAAAGGAATAGAATGTTCAGCCCAGAGACCCAACAGTTCGTAGCATTTGTAACAAGGTTGTGCTGGTGCAACAGTTGGACGAAAGAGTTATTCCAGAACTCTCTGCATCGTTCTCGGAGGCGTGGTGACAGTGATACCAGATAGTGTTCTTTTTCAGTGGTGGGTTGCACAGTGGGCATCGATGTTCGATAAGCAGGAGCACTCTCTTGATGATCCAGATTACGACCATTAGCAAGAGGCTGGTGAGAGATACTGCTATGAGTGCGATTGTCTTAACTGTGTGAATTTTGGCAGTCTTGGCGTTGTTGCGACGGTTCTTTGGTTGTCCGGATCTCCCATCATTTTCAAGGGGCTCGATGACTCACAGGACCACATACTTCGTCTAGCGTATCTCCTGGTAGCCTTTGTAGTGTTTGGCTACCGATCTTTGACTTTTGACTTAGTTGGTGGTCTGCGTGTCGAGACGCCATCCTTTTGTCGACCTCAGGTTGTACCCTTTCTTGAATGGTACAATAGGATCGGGATACTCTGCCAGTTCTAGAGTCTCTGTCTGTGGGTAGCAGTTCAAGGCTGGTCTATCTTTGGTCAGGAGCTCTTCTTGGACGTCCACTTCCTTGCTGGTTGTCAGGGTTGGTGAGATCTACCGACAGTGGTGGGCGTGCAGCCAATTTTTCTTTCCTTCTACTCGAAACGCAGTTCGGGTGGTGATGAGGACTTGCCAGGGGCACGTCCACCTGGGTTCCAGACTCTTTGACCTCTGGAAATTTCGGATTAAGACGAAGTCCCCAGGTCTGATATCATGTCCTGGGCCCCTGGACACGTCCAAAATGGCATGCAGCACCTGTTGGTGGATAAGGGTTAGCTCATTCATTAGTTTGTACAGATAATCAGACATTAATATGTCCAGGACATCATTAATGGTGGTTGGTTTCGGTGCCGCCCAAATATTCATGGGCCTGCCAAAGACTATTTCGTATGGGGTCAGTCTGTGCTTGGTTGGGGCGGAATGCTTCGATAGCAATGCCAGTGGGAGTGCGTCGGGCCATTTCAGCCGAGTTCTGGCGACTATGTTTGCCAACTTTAACTTTAGTGTGGCATTGTGTCATTCCACCAGGCCCGCTGATTGGGGGTGAAAGACGGCGTGGAACTTTTGCTTCACCCCTAAGCCCTTCAGAATGTTTTGAATCACTTCCGCTACGAAATGGGGGCCATTGTCGCTCCATAAAATTCGACAAAGGCCGTATCTAGGGAAGAATTCTTTTAGCAACACTATAGCAGTAGCTGTGGCGGTATTGTCACAAGTGGGGTATGCTTCCACCCATTTGCTGAAAGTGCACACAATGACTAAGATGTATTTAAGACCATGGCACCTTTCTAACTGTATGTAATCCATTTGAAGGATTTCAAAGGGGTGATCAGGGATTCTGAATCCTCCCTGTGGTACTGCTGTCCCCTTCCCTGGGTTGTGTTGCAAGGACACCATGCATTGCTGTACTAAACGTCTTGCTGAGTCTGCAATCTTGCCGTTATGCCATATCCTAGTGATTAGTTCGGTCATGGGGGCGGATCCTATGTGTGCGAGTAAGTGTGCCATGGTCAATATGGGGATAAGATATGCATCTGGTAACAGCCATTTGTCACCGTCTTTTGTCCTACCGCAGCCTTCTTCATCTTTCAGTCCCACCCGCGCCCATTCAGTCAGTTCACTCTGTTGCCTGTCATCTGTATGTCCCTTACAGTCACCCTAGCGTCAGTCCAGTGTTCTGCTTGTGACCTGGTCACATACATGCGTGTCGTGGTTCTGTCTTGTGCTGGGTTCGGGCAGTAATGTCTGCTAGTGCATTTCCCTGCCCAATGAAATCGGTCACCTTCTTATGAGCCTGACACTTAATTACTGCTAGCTGCTTGGGGAGGAGGACTGCTTCTGTCAATGCGGAGACTAGGTCTCCGTGTAAGATGGGTGTGCCGTGTGACGTCAGGAACCCTCTTTCCCTCCAAAGGAGTCCAAAATGATGAACTACCCCAAAGGCGTACTGGCTATCGGTGTACATGTTGACTGTTGTGCCAGCCGCTAGAATGCATGCTTGTGTAAGGGCAATGAGCTCAGTTGCTTGGGCAGATCGTTGGGCAAGGCGGGCAGTTTCCAGGACAGTTTGAGCTGTGGTCACAGCATACGCTGCTGAGGTAGTGCCATCAGGGAGCTTGAGGCATGAGCCGTCTACCCATAATTCCCCCTCTGGTTCTGAGAAGGCAGTGTCTCAGAGATCAACTCTACTTTTAGTCTGCTCGTCAGTGAGGGTTACGCAGTCGTGTAGCAAAATTGTATTAGGGTCGTTTTCTGGAAGAGGCAGCAATGTGGCTGGATTGAGGGTGGAACATCGTTTCAGCCTAATGTGTGGTGCTAACAGGGTCAGTTCGTATCCAGTCAGTCGGGCACTCATCTAATGTTGCGTCTTAGTCTGGTTTAGCAATGTGTTGACTGCATGTGGTACTAGCACTGTGATGATGGGGTTGGAGAGCACTATTCCCTCGCTCTGTCGTATGGAGACTGCTGCAGCTGCTACAGCGCGTAAGCACGCTGGCAGCGCTCTAGCTACTGGGTCGAGGGTGGCAGAGAAATACGCACAGGGGGGTTGCTTGTGGCCAATTGATTGTGTCAAGACAGATAATGCACATCCCTCCCTTTCGTGTGTGTCGAGGGAATACGGTTTGGAGTAGTCTGGTGTCCCTAGAACAGGTGCTGAACAAAGGACATCTCGTAATTCCTTGAATGCTGACTGGCATTCGGGTGTCCAAGGGAGTGGAAAGGGTGTGTCTTTGGCTAGGAGGGAGAGAAGGAGTTGAGGATGAGGCTGAAGTTTGGTAACCATTGACGACAGAATGAGGTGAGGCCTATCAGTGAGCGGACTTGTTTCTGGGTTTTGGGGACAGGAGTGTCTAGTATGGTCTGGATCTTGTCTGATGTGAGCTTTCTCCCTTCCTTTGACAAAAAGTGTCCTAAATAGGCATTGACTCTTGCCATTAAGGCGCTCCACCATATGGGGGCCAGATATATTAGGAAGCGTCTGGCCTTCTATATGCCTTCTAGAACTTTGAGATCGGCTTCTTTGGCTATGGCTTCTGTTCCTTCTATCAGGCGGGCTAGAATTGGAGGTCGCTCTTTTCGATGCTTGGCACCTCGATGTTGGAACTCTCTGCCTGTTTCTCTAAGGAAATCAGCAATTTACTGGTTTTTAGGAAGGAGCTGAAGACATGGCTTTTTACCCAGTAATTTTCTTGTTTCGCCCTGCATCTGCCCCAGACTTTTTCTTTCTCGGGTTTTTGTCAAAGCGCCGGGACACTCCTAGGAGTAGCTGTGCGCTATAAAAGATCAGTTTTAACATAACATAACATAAATACGTCACTTGTGGTTGGCAGAATTGCAGTTTCTTGCGGGAGACCTTGTTTTGACCATTCTCGACGAGGAAATGAAGTAACTGAATGGTGGCAGTGACCGCTATTGGAGTGGTGTCTGCTGCCAGCAAGTTGTCGTCTACGTATTGTATCAGTGCTACTCCTTCTGGCAATTGTAGAGCATCCAGCTGTCTTTTGAGTGCCTGACTATAGATGCTCGGACTTTCTGTGTACCCCTGGGGTGCTCTACAAAATCTAAATGAGCGGGATTTGAGTGTAAATGCAAAAAGATAGCAGCTGTCCTTATGAATGGGTATAGAAAAGAATGCGTTTTTGAGATCGATAACAGTGAAAACGGTGCTAGTGGATGGGATGAGGGTCAGGATGGTGGTAATGTCGGAAACGACTGGATATTGGGGCACTACGATCTTGTTTACTTCTCTTAGGTCAATGATAAAGCGGTAGGCTTTTCCGTCTCCCTCTCCCTATTTCTTTATGATCGGCAGAATAGGACTATTACAAATGTTGCTCACCACTTCTTCTACCACCCCTGCTTCTACGAGTGAGTGAATGATGTCTGTGAGTGCTCTCTCCCCCTCTGGTGAGATTTTGTACTGCGGTATCTTTGGCAGAGTCGCGTCCTGTCGTATTGTTACATGCACTGGGTCAATCATCATTTGTCCTACGTCTGAGTCAGCCCTAGCCCACAAGTGCGATGGTAAAGTGTCCAATAGGGATGTGTCTGCTTCGGAAATGGGATACATGCGTTGGAGTGTACTGTCTCTCTGGTGTTGGTGGTTGTCATATAAGATGACTCGCACTCCATCAAGGGAACAACGAATAGTTGCATGGAAGTGCTACAGTAAGTCGAGACCCATAATGGCGTCTGAGGTGTTGGAAGAGAGAAGGAATGTCGTGTTGATGATGTGTTTTTCTACATTAAAAGGGATGGGCCTAGACAAAGGGTTAGTGGAGGGCGTACCATCAAATCCTATTGAGGTCACATGTGAGACAGACAAGGGTGCCCTTGGAATCAGTCGTTTGGATAGTGCACTACGTGTTGCTCCTGTGTCTACCAAAAATGGCGACTCTGTGCCCAGGACCTTTGCAGTAACATAAGGGCCTTGCTGATCAACATAGAGCTTGACTGGATCCCTCCCTTGCCCTTGGCTGTCCTATGCAAAGTCATACGTGTTGTCGTAGTCCGATTGCTGATACTGGTTCTGTCGGGGTGGTCAAAAGCATTTGTCCTACCTGGCCTCTCTTCACTAACGTCGTTTGCGTACCCTCTTTCTCGTCCTCTACCTCATGGTCCATTTGCTAATTCTCTCGTTCTTTTTTTCTTTCTTTATTTCTGCCTGGATCGGGCATTGGGATTTCCAGTGTCTTTACCCCTTACAAAATGCACACTGATCTTCACCCAAGTCTCGATGTCCATTGTATGGGGTAGGCACGTTATTTCTAGGTGGTGGTGCCCTAGGGATATTTTGCTGATATCCTCCCTTGTACTGTTCACTTCCTGAATTTACACCCTGTAGTTGCGCTATCATGACTCTTTCTTTCAAATCTTTCTTTTTCTTTTTGTTGGCCCTTTCATTTTCGTTTTCTGGTGTTCATAATACTGGGCCATCTGGAGGATGGCCGCTGGTTTAGAGGCCCCCCAACTGCTCTCACTAGTCTGTAGTTTCTGTGAGACTTCTGGCAACAGTCCCTTAACATAGTTCTGTACCAACAAGTGGTGTCCGGTCGCAGTGGACATGTCTTGTCCACTATAATCGGAGAACACTGTCTCGAACCGGGAGAAGAATTCTGAAACATCTTCTTGAGCTTTCTGGCGGCAAGCTGTTACGATAGACCAATCTATCTTTTTCTCGGGAATCAGGGTCTTTACCTTCTGCACTATTTTGTCAGGGAGGTCTAGTATGGCTTTCAAGGGTTTCTGTCCAGGGTTTCGCTGTTTATCCAGCCCATCAAGTTGTCCCCAGGTATGACCGAACAGGTCTGTGTGGTCTACTTTCCTGATCTGTTTCCACATATCGGCTGGAAGATATAGCCCAAAGAACAAATCGATGTCGGCTAGCATCATAATTGTCGACCCTAGGGCTGTACCTAACTCTGTGTAAAATGCGGTAGGATTCTTTCGTAAGTCCGGCAGGGATTTTCGGAACATCGGGATGTCCTGTCTATCCCAGGGCTGATATACCCAATTATAGACCACCCTTCCCTTAGCGCCTTGGTGATTTATGTAATCGTGAGTTCCTTGTCCTCTAGGGGTACCCAATAGGGGGCAGCTTCCTTAATTGGCATCATGTTATCTGTTCTCTCTATCGGGGGTTCCGTCATAGCAGATGTTGCATTTTTGTCTACCTGCCCTTGCTCCATGAGGTGGTGGAAGACTTCTATTGTATAGGAGAAAAGTTCCGCTACATCGCATTCACTCTCGTCTCCTGTATCTACCTTTCTGTAGAAAGTCACGAGTCGGTCGGGCCCTTTATTCCTATACTTTTCCTCATAGGCTGTGAGTGTGTAATAACAAAAGTGCACAACAAAGTGTTGTTTGCGGTTGTCGGCGTAGGAGTTACATATATCGGTTATGTATGCTTCTGTTTCTTTCCTGTCTACTAGGGTTTTAACTATCCTATCAATACCTGCTCACTCATTTCTGCTTAATCGTGTGATTCTCACCAGCCCCTTCACTTCGATTCTTTCTGATGTGTCGTCTGGCAAGGCATTAGGCGTGAGAGGCTCGGTCGGCGCAGAGGCCGAGGATACCGAGGCCCCGGCGCTACCTTCAGTTATATTCTGAGATCCTTGTTGTTGTACTAGAGGACGGGTAGGGGCATAAGGAGGTGGCATGTAGATAATCGGTGGACCTAGGAGTAGATCGTCATCTACCCTTTGTTTCGATGGGAGCTCAGGGTAAAGAGTTGAGGGAGCTCTAACCGGGTATTGACCTGAGATCTCTGCCTCGCGCTTCTTCCTAGCTTTTTCTCTTTCTTTAACTTCCTCTTCTAACTTTTTGCCAGCTAGGTGAGCTGATTTTCGTAGTTCTTTTTCTATTCTTGCTTCATCTCTTTTCTTTCGCTGTGTTGTTTCTTTTTGCCATAAGCCGAAGCTGTCAAGCATAGTCGGCGTGGTTTTCTTTTCGCGTAAGGCTATTTCTAGCGTTTCTATTTTAGCAGGATCAAAAGATCCCGTAAGTGGCCACTGATTTTCTCGATCTTTCTTAGTGTGCTTGTGCCATAGTTTGCTATAAGCTACAGCGACTATTCCATGTTTCATATACATGTCCTTATTAGGGGTGCCCTCCGGTGGAGCCGGATGACTGACCTCTAATAAACGGTCCGGGCTGAACCAATTACCAATCAGTGGGGAGAAGATAGGCATGACGTATAATCGGACAAATAAAGATCTCAAGCAGTTGTGGACAAAGGTCTGCACTACCTATCCTTTGCTGCCTGCAAAGAGAGAGAATATTCCTATTCTTCGTTGTTTGCAAACAGGGAATATCTCAAAAAGAACCAACGTATCAAATAGCTAACAAGCTAAACGAACCAATAAAGCGTAATACTAGTATTCAATCCAAACAATTCCAATACAATCAATCATTCGACAGCAGTCATTTTCACGACCTTACCCGGACCGTATGGACAGTTCTTCGTCTTCCACTTCCAGCGCCCGCTCATCCTCTTTCCTCCATATTAGCCGCGGCACTCTTGTGGGATCCCAGTCAGGACCGTAAGTCACTCGAGAGAGGTCCGTTCGGAACGGGCGAAGTTCGGATGATCGGCTGCCAGACGAGGGTCTCTTTCAGGCAGGTGCACTTTCCCGATCGTTGCAGTCGTTCACTCCGTCGTTAGGACCTCTCTACCGGACCTCATGTCGCTGATGGGCTCCACGTTGGGACGCCAATTTGTGGAAAAACAGCCAATCTCTAGCGCATACCCAGGCTGTTTGGTGCAAGACGCCTCTAATTCCCAATATCAATAGTTACCAAAATAAAGAGGCAGGCGCTGGGAACTGGAAAGCAAGAACAGGTTTATTTCTCTAGAGGAGAACATTTCAGGTCTGACACAAGGGATGTCTTCGGGAGGTGTTCTAACAACTTCTCCGCTGCTCTCGTTTTTGTACAATTTACAGTAACTTTATTGATGGTCAAACATCCTAGGAATTCCCGCCGCCAGCAGGTTTTCACAGAGTCCCAACAGTTTGTCGTCCCCCACCCGGGTCGTAATTAGTGATTGATATCTCGCAGCTGGACATTCCGACAGGATCTTTAAATGTGTGTGATCAGTCACATCTAAGGGTTATGCAAGTGATAAGATCAAGTATTTCTGTTTGTGCAACAAGTCCTGCTGTGTGGGGGCAATAAACTACGTCTGCAGGGCTTGGTTTACAGCCTGGACTGGATCGAGTGGCCAGGTGCCGTTGGGGGTTATCAGAAGGGCCTGCTCGAGTGTGGAGGATGAAAGGACAAACGTGTTTAGGGTGGGAAGTGGCTCCAGGGTCTTGTCACAAGGACAAGGTTGTATGACCTTAGTGCATTTGGTCATGCTGAATCAGGGCACCGGGGATGGTTGCGAGGTCAGGGTGAATCGTGGGTGACTTGCAAAGCGCGAGATGGCCGCGGCACCTAAAATGGATGCCATTTACGTGCGGACAATGGCTCTTGTTAGGCTAGATGGCGCCGGTGATGTTCACGTTTGTAAACTGCGATTTAACAATTCCCATCCTTTACCTAGAATAGATGACATTTTGACAAGTTTTGCGGGGGCAAGTGTGTTCAACAAGATTGGCTTAGCCTCTGCTTATCCTTAAGTAGAGTTCGAGCAGTCTTACAGGCACCTTACAGCTTTTATTTCCCTGGTGGGTACATTTCTGTTTCACCAAATGCTATTTGGCGTAGCTTCAGCAGCTTCTGTTTTTCAATATATCATGGAGTCTGTTTTAAAAGGGGTTGATAGGGTTGTCGTATTTCAGGATGACATACTGATTGCGGCAATTAACAGGAAACAACCATTACAGTGCAGTCATTATAACGCACTACCTTTACAACGCAGAGGTTACAACGCAGCTGCCTTTACATTGCATGCTATTACAATGCATGCCATTACAATGCATGTCACTACAACGCATACCATTACAACTCATACCCCTACAACACATGCCATTACAACGCATTATAAGGTACGTAATGGGGATTTTTAAGTTTTAGAGTGGGTATGGCTTATGGGGTACATGGGGATAGTATTTTTACCCCTACACTATCCAACACTTACCTTACTGTTGCACTCACTGGAATGAGAATAGTGATTTTTATCCTTACACTATCCAACACTTACCCTACTGTTGCACTCACTGTTGTGGGTATAGTAATTTTTACCCCTACACTATTTAACACCTACCCCACTGTTGCCCCAAAAGTATTATGCACTGGAATGGTATGCGTTGTAATGGTATGCGTTGTAATGGTAGTTTCTAAAAATGTGTTTTAAAGGCATGTGTTGTAAAATAATGCATTGTATTGGTAGTTGCGATGTAAAAACCACGTTGTAAAGGTATTTGTTGTAATTGTTTTCATTGTAACATCATACATTCTGTTAGAAATGGGGGTCTCTAGTTGGCAATGGCTGCCGCCAATATCCAAATAGGGACCCTTCGTCCTAAGTCAGGGCAAGTGGACTACTCCCTTGGACAACCCCTGCTCAACCCTGTGGCAACGTAACAAGAGCAGTTAAGCCTATCTCAGAGGCAGTGTGTGAAGCATTTATGAGCATGCATGATAAGGCAGTAATGACACCACAAAAGGACACAACTCACGTAGATATTTAAAAATAGTAACTTAATCTAAAGTTAAACTCAAGGCTCTCAAAGCATTTTAACAAGCTACAATGCACATAAATCAGAAGGGACTTAGGAATGCAATAACGTATTCACCAGAACGAGGCACTGACTGAGTTCAAGGCCGGAGCCTACGTGACCCGTTGCGCACCGGATACCTGCAGTTGGAAGGGGACTCAGCACGCAGCTTCTCGAAGAAGCAGAGATAGTGACAGGCGGACTCCCAATGACCACTAGTCTTGGCTGCAGTGGTCCGCAACGTGCTCCGACAATGATTCGGGTACTCAGGGACAGGCGGGCTCTCAGCGGCAGCAGCACACGGCTGCGGTGGCCCGGGCTGGTGAAGGCAATGACACTCGTCGTGCACCTCCATGGTGGGATCCGTGGTGGGCTCACAGCGGCAGCAGCTCTCTCTTAGCTGCGGTGGCCCACGAGATGATAGCGACAATCTTCGACAATGGTGAACAAGAAGCGGGCACACAGCGGCGTCAGCTCTACCTTAGCTGAGATGGCCCACAGGACAAATTACGATGAGGCAAAGTTGGCAAAAGTATGGGCACTCAGCTGCAGCAGCTGTCTCTTAGCTATAGCGGACCCCAGGACAAATCACGATGGTGCAAAGTTGGCAAAGGGGCAGGCACTCAGCGACAGCAGCTCTCTCTTACCTGTGGAGGCCCACAGGACAAATCACAATGATACACAGTTGGCAAAGGTGCGGGCGCTCAGCGGCAACAATTCTCTCTTAGCTGCGGTGGCCCACAAAACAAATCACGATGATGCACAGTTGGCAAAGGTGCGGGCACCCAGCGGCAGCAGCTCTCTCTTAGCTGCGACGGCCAACAGGACAAATCACGATGAGGTGGGCTTTCAGCGGCGGCAGTTCTCTCTTAGCTGCAGCGGCCCACACGCAGAGTTAACAAGGGTTACCAGTCTGCGCTCCTCACAGTAGAACTAGAGGCTCCGGATTACTCAACAGAAGCCTCACCTGCAAGTTGAATTTCTTACACAGGGATTCCAACGGCTCACGGGGGAATTCTAATCTAATGTCCCTGAGACTGCAGCAGGAGGTGCTCTCGATTCAGGCCCTCGGGTAGTTGCTTCAGCAAACTTGGTGAACGTTTCAAAGTCCTTTCCTCTGTTCACTCGGACAAAGTTTCGTCTTGACATCCAGAAGGAATACACTTGAACAAGGTTCCAGCGCAGCGTTTTATACCTAAAAAGTCTTTGTTCTCTAAAGTCACAAATCACTCAATCAATCAATCAATCAGTGACACTTATAAAGCGCGCTACATACCCGTAGGGTCTCAAGGTGCTGGGGGGGGGGCGAGGGGGGGGTGCCGCTACTGCTCGAACAGCCAGGTCTTCAGCTTCTTCCTGAACGAGAGGTGGTCTTGGGTCAGGCGCAGGTCGGTCGGTCGGGAGTTCCAGGTCTTGGCGGCCAGGTAGGAGAAGGACCTTCCTCCTGTAGTCGCTCTTCGGATGCGGGGGACGGCGGCGAGTGCGTGGTTGGCTGATCGGAGGTGGCGTTTGGGAGCGTAGAAGTTGACTCGGCTGTTGAGGTAGCTCGGGCCTTGGTCGTGTAGGGCTTTGTGTGCGTGGGTGAGGAGGCGGAAGGTGATTCTTTTGTTGATGGGGAGCCAGTGAAGGTCTCTCAGATGTCCGGAGATGTGGCTGGTTCGTGGGATGTCGAGGATGAGTCTGGCTGAGGCGTTCTGGATCCGCTGGAGTCTCTTCTGGAGCTTGGCGGTGGTACCGGCGTAGAGGGCGTTGCCGTAGTCCAGTCGGCTGGTGACGAGGGCCTGGGTGACGGTCTTCCTGGTCTCGGTGGGGATCCACCAGAAGATCTTCCGTAGCATGCGTAGGATGTTGAAGCACGCCGAGGAGACGTTGTTGACTTGCCTGGTCATGGAGGGGGAGGAGTCCAGGAGGAAGCCCAGGTTGCGTGCATGGTCTGTCAGTTTGGGTGCGGTGCCCAGGGCGGGAGGCCACCAGGAGTCGTCCCAGGCGGAGGGTGAGGAGCCCAGGATGAGGACCTCCGTCTTGTCCGAGTTCAGTTTCAGGCGGCTGGTCGTCATCCACTCGGCTACCTCTTTCATCCCTTCGTGCAGGTTGGATCTGGCGGCGGCGGGGTCGTTGGTCAGGGAGAGGATCAGTTGGGTGTCGTCGGCGTAGGAGATTATGCTGAGGTTGTGTTTGCGTACGATGGCCGCGAGGGGGCTCATGTAGACGTTGAAGAGGGTGGGGCTCAGAGATGATCCTTGGGGGACGCTGCAGATGACTTCGGAGGCCTCTGACTTGTACGGTGGTAGGCGGACTCTCTGTGTTCTTCCGTCGAGGAAGGAGATGATCCATTCCAGCGCCTTGTCCTGGATTCCGATGTTGCTGAGGCGCCGTACTAGGGTGCGGTGGCACCCCGTGTTGAATGCCGCAGAGAGGTCTAGGAGGATGAGGGCAGCTGTTTCTCCATTGTCCATCAGGGCTCGGATGTCATCGGTGGCGGCGATGAGGGCGGTCTCGGTGCTGTGATTGGCTCGGAAGCCGGACTGTGAGGGGTCGAGGGATCCGTTCGTCTCGAGGAAGGCGGCCATCTGCTTGTTGACGGTCTTCTCGATGACTTTGGCTGGAAACGGGAGGAGCGAGATGGGGCGGTAATTCTTGAGGTCGGTGGGGTCCGCTGTTGGTTTCTTGAGTAGAGCGCTGAGTTCGGCGTGTTTCCAGCTCTCAGGGAAGATGGTGGTGTCGAAGGATGTGTTGATGATGTCTCGCAGGTGGGGTGCGATGACAGCGTCGGCCTTGTTGAAGACGTGGTGAGGGCAGGGGTCGGTCGGTGATCCGGAGTGGATGGAGTTCATCGTGCGGATGGTGTCTTCGGTGCTGATCGGGGTCCAGGCGTGGAGGGTGGTGGTGGGGGGTGGTTGTTCGGTCATGGTGTGCGTTGGTTGGTTGTTGAAGCTGTTGTGTATGTCCGCGATCTTGTTGTGGAAGTATGAAGCGAGGGAGTTGCAGAGGTTTTGCGATGGGGTGATGTCGTTGTTTCCTGCGCTGGGGTTGGAAAGCTCTTTCACGATGTTGAAGAGTTCCTTGCAGTTGTGTGCGTTGTTGTCCAACCGGTCCTTGAATGCTGTTTTCTTGGCGGCGCGGATCAGCTGGTGGTGTTTCCGGGTGGCAAGTTTGAAGGAGGTCCAGCCAGAACCAGTTTGGTGGGGTTGGGGAGCACTTGCTTTATGAGGCAGCATCCCTCACTTTCAGAATGAGGGAGTCTGCTATCAGACGCCCAGTGGGAGGTGGAGCCATCATTTACCTTGCCAGGCAAGGCCCTGCACAGATCAAAGAGTCACCCCTCCCCATGCGCTGAATGCCGATCTCTCTCTCCAGCCAGGTCTGACCCAGCTGTCCCTGCTGCTCCAAAACCAGATGGCCAATACACATACTAGCAAAGCCTACAAGAAAGCTTGGGCAAGAAAATACAGCATTTCCAGAAGAGGCATTTTCGAACATGGGATATATAACGGGTCCTTACTAAAAGGTGTATCTCAATGTTCTGAGCTTCAACATATCAAATTTGAATTTTCTATCAGGTTCCTGGGGTCAGAAAGGATTATGGAAGGTAATCCTCAGCCTGCCCATTGTGGCCTATGAGAATGGATAACTTCACAATAGTAAACAGTGAAAGGTAGGGTAACTCGCTATTAGAACATGCTACACAAACCTTGGCATTATGGTTATCCCAATTCATACAGTCATCTTTACACAGGGAGCATTCCGCTGTGGCACTGATTAGTAGTAGCAGAGCGCCCAGAGCATCTAAATCTAGCCCACATAAAAGATAGGAAGCGAACCCGAGGAAGGGATACCCATGCCAATGAAGGCAGGTCTAACATATTCCAATAAACTTACAGGAACATGAATAAATAATGTGTGCAGTGTTGGAAAAGTTGCAGCAAGCAGGCATAGCTGCCAATCTAAGTAAGTGTGAGTTTGCTAAATCTAGCATTGGATTTCTAAACAAAGGGTAGGACAGCGCAAAGGTCTGGTGAATACCATCACCAAAGCCCCAGTCTCAACAAGCAGAGAGCAGGTGTCATCCTTTTTGGGTGTTTGTGAATTCTATGGCAAGTTCATAAACTTTTTTTCCAGATAAAACAGAAAACATCAGCAAGTTGCTTAAGAAAAATGTGGTGTTTCAGTGGGATGAAAGGTGCCAGGCAGATTTTGACAGGTTGAGAGAAGAAATATGGTTTGCATTGATACTGGTGTCCTATGATCCTTCTGCCCAATGCATTATTATTGTTGATTGCAGTAACAGTGGTTTGCATGCAACGTTGTCTCAAAAAAATGGCCAGATAGAGAGGATGGTAGGAGTTGCATCCCGGGCATTAAGGGAGAATGACAAAAAAAATTCAATAATTGAAAAAGAGCTTTTCGCAAGTTTTTGGGCTGTCCAGAGATTCAAAAGTTTCATTTGGGGTAGGACGTTTCACTTGGTTACAGATCATAAACCATTAGTTGGCATTCTTGTTGGGGTTATAATCACAGTTCTCAAATCAAGAACAGCCTGATTGAGTGCCAAGTTACTATAGTATTGTTTTGACATAATCCTTGGGGTAAAAACAACAAAGATGGTTATTTGTCTAGATCGATCACCATGCATGAGGGTGGTGACACAGTGGAGGAAGATGAGGAGTGTCTGATTGCCGCTATTGGTTGGTGCAATAAGGGGACCTCGTAACACAGTGGATAAGTGGTTTGGAGAAGGGTGAAGTTTTGAAAATGGTTTAGAATTATATTGTGAGAGGTTGGCTTAAGGAAAAGTCTTTGCCATATGATCTGCAACCATCTTTTTAAATTGCTGATGAGTTGAGCATAGAAAAGGAAAACATTGTTTTGAGGGTAGATAAATTTAATCCACCCAAGGTCTAGGATTATTTTGGCTGATCATGATGGACATTTAGCCAAACCATTACTATAAGGAAAATACGTTCTGCGTATTGGTGGCCCAGCATGGGCAATGAAATAGAACAAACTGTTTGTGAATGTGTGATTTGTGCTACCAGTGACAAACATTTGAAAACTGTTACTCCTTCACTCCATCCTGTGATATTACCGGACAGACCGTGGTCCAAGATGGCAGTGGATTTCATAGGATCTTTTAATTCACTCTCAATTAGGCACAAGTATGGCATCGTTTTAGATAATTATTACAGCCAACGGTGGGAAGTAGAGATTGTTCAGTAACCCTCAACCACCACAGAGATTTCATTTTTCAACAAAAGTTTTGTGCGGGCAGGTTTGCCTAGAGAGTTGGTATATAATAATGAGGTACAATTTGTATAGAGAGAAATGCGAAATTATTTAGAAAGAACAGGAATAGTGCAGAAAAGAGTTGCACTATATCACCCTCAAGCAAACGATTTGGTTGAGAAGATGAACCCAACATTAGTTGAGTGTGTGCAATGGGCAATGAAAAACAAAACAGATGTAAGGTTGACGGTAGATAGTATGTTCTTCTTTTCTCATCGTACTTGTCCTAACACTGGTACTGGTAAGTCACCTTTTGAGGTCATGAGAGGTTGGGGGCTGCTGGTAATATGTTTCCGGCTTAGTTGAAGGAATTTCAAGCCCCATCTGTTCATGAAAGGGCTATGGATAGAGATATTTGTCCCAAAGTTGAAGTCATCCAAACAAAGATGAAGGACTCAAGCATGGTGTTGGTAAGGTCCATGACAATATGTGTGTTGGAGACTAGGTTTGTGTTAAAGAACCTGTTAATTTTCCAAAAGGTTATTTGAAGTTTAGAGAGCCAGTCAGGGTGGAAGCAATCTACATCTACATGGCCCTCCTCACCGCCATCGTCAGACAGCAGGGTCTCAGCATCGTATCCTACGCCGATTACACCCAGCTCATCTTCTTGCTTACAAAAAATTGTGGCAGCCTGGATGAAGGACAGATGCCTGAAGCTAAACTCAGAGAAGACTGAGGTCCTCGTCCTTGGCCCCAGCACCTCTGCCTGGGACAACACCTGATGGCCCTCCACCCTTGGGAGCCCACCCACCCCTACACACCACGCTCGGAACCTCTGCATCATCCTTGACTCCCTCCCTCTCCATGAACCACCAGATCAACACCGTCGCCTCCACCAGTTTCAACTGCCTCAGCATTCTTTGTAAGACCTTCAAGTGGATCCCCCCCAACTGCAGAAGGACAATCACCCACTCATTCATTACCAGCAGACTGGACTATGGCAACGCCCTCTACACCGAAATCAATAACTCTCTCCTGCACAGACTCCAGACCATCCAGAACGCCGCAGCCAGACTCGTCCTTGGGACACCGCGCCATGAGCACATGACCCAACACCTACAAGGCCTCCACTGGTAACCTTCAAGCTCCTCACCCACGCCTACAAATCCCTCCACACCATAGGACCCAAATACCTCAACGAGAGAGTATCCTTCCACGTACCCAAGAGGAACCTGCGCTCTGCTGAACTTGCCCTGGCAGAGGTCCCCCGCATCCGCAGAAGCAGAACCGGTGGGAGAGCTTTCTCCTACATTGCAGCCAAAACCTGAAACGCGCTCCCTGTGTGAACATCAGATGCTCCCCGACCCTGCACTCGTTCAGGAAGGACCACAAGACCTGGCTTTTTGACTGACCTGGAGCTGCTACCCCTCCCCCTAGCGCCTTGAGACCCTCATGGGTGAGTAGCACGCTATATAAACCCCCTGATTGATTGATTGACTGATTAGTTGTGCGCTCAAAAACAAAGGGCATGAATGGTGGAATGCGTCTAAAGTTGTAAAGGTCCACCACAATACTGATCGCCATCGTCCAAGCAAGGGTTTGGTCAGTGTACCTTCTCAAAATGGATGTCTTGGAAAATTCCAGGAAGATGTCAGGGTTAAAAGAATTGTCAGAAAACCACCAAGGGTCAGGGATTAAAGTGTTGTCCTAACTTTATTTGAATAAGTATGTAAAGTGTACATCATGTTCTTTTTATGTCATTCTTTCTTTTGGTTGTTTATCTTTAAACATTAAGTAGTGAATTGTTTCTTGTTGCTTCATGTAAAATTTGTACATGTTTCATATTTCCCATGTTGCATATTATTTAGTAAAACTGTATCTTTGCAGAGTCTTTTTATGCAAGGAGGGAGATGTTGTGGTAATATACTACATGCGCTGCCTGCATGCGGTATGCTCGTGCAGTGGCGCATGGAGTGGGATACGGAATTTGATAAAGAATGTGGTGGGTTTGAATAAGGAGCGTTAGTCGAGTGCTGGGTTGATGGGATGTATGATGGTACAACGCATGGTATTACCACACGTACCGTTACAACGCAGGTTTTTCAACACAAGTCGTTAGAACGACTTGCGTTGGGGGGCGCTGGATAGTGAATAGTTTCATTTACTATTCCAACTCCAGTCCCCGTGGATAGTAGGGAAGATGTTGGATAGTAAATTAAACTAATCCCTATCCTAGAGTGCCCACCAGCGAAAGTCGTTGTAACGACTTTCGTTCTAAAACCTGCGTTGTAATGGTACTGCGTTATTAGGGTTTCGTTGAAAAGGATGTTCCCCGGGTTGATGTGCTCCTGGTGCTATAAAGATGGACCACAAATAAAAGTACTTCTTCTTGAAGATCGTGTGTCGTTATTGCCACAATCACACTACGGGGTCCTATTTGTTTTAAAAAGAAATGGCAGCTGCCATTTTGTATTATTTCTTTTGCAGCAATCCTGCTGGCGCCACACAGGATCGCGGCAAAATGCCCATTCTATGCTGGCCCTAGGGACCCCTCCCACAAGGGCTAGGGTGGGCAGGGTATACCTACCCAACCCCGCTATATTATTTTTGTAAAATATTTTCGGGACAGGGGGCTAAGTCCCTGCAGTCCTGTAATAGCCACCACAACATTTAAGTTCATGTTGTAGCCAGCCACTTAGAGTGTTCGCTCCTGTGGGAGAGATATGGCCTGAGGGGGGAAAAGCCCTGCTTGCCAATCAGAAAACTTTTTATAAGTTGTGCTCACGGAACTCCAACAAAAGTTCCACAAAATTAACTGTTCGGATATACAAATATTTTTTAGCCCTAATTTCTCAAGAACAATTGAAAGGCTTTACACAAAATCACCAAAAGCATGCTTTCTGGACCAATATCTAGGTTCTGAAAAAATCTGGTGTGGTTGTGTTCAGCAGTTTTTGTGCTATCTAGTTTCAAAGAAGTCTATGGAAAATGCATGGGGAAATTTGGTTTTAGGACAACCGCCCCCTCCCCTCTCCCCCTCCCCTTATTTTCTCGGTCTCCGCCACATGGTGACCTCGAAATTTTCCAGGAAGGAGCTGAGGTGGATAAACATTTTTTAATTCAAATTTCTTGAAGATTTGTCAAACAGCACCAAAGTTATAAGCAAACCAAAAAATGCTTTTCCTATGGAAATGCAGGCCTAACAATAACTACACAGTGGTGACTACCACTGGGTATTATATATTGATAGGTAGTGTAAAGGTGCTGAGAACTTGTTTTAAGGTGCCAGTCTGAACAGATGATGGGTTCAGAGAGAGTTCAAGAATTGTTTTGATATGACAATGAGATCCTTACCGTATACCTAAAGGTCAGGAGAAAAACTATTGAAAACACATAGGTGGCTCGATAGAGAAGGCCCCCTGCCCCCTAACAGAGACACCCCTACTTCTGCAACCTTGTCTGTCCAAATCCAAAGTGCATTCCACCAAACCTGGTGCTAATTCAGCTGAGCCATCAGCGGTGTGAGATCCGCCGCCATGGTTGGGGGAGTTAGTGCAGTGAAAGACTGGGACATCTTTTGCTTGGCCCGGCCCTGGTGCACTAAGCCTTGCACAATGACATTGTGTAGGTGCACGGTTGGACCCTCATTCAGAGTTGGGCACTATCCCTTTAACAAATTCTGCACACAGTTACACATTTTGGTGTTTACTAACAGCACAAATTACTCCCTATTCTGAGTTTGAGACATTTGAATGTACTTTCTATCCATATTGTAGGCGCACTCTGGGGCATATTACCTAGAAATAGCGATATTTATCACTAAGCAGGGTTAGCGGGAATAATTTTATTGCCGCGATACGACGATTTTTATCGCTGAGATACCTTGCTATCATCAAGGTTTATCTCAGAAACAATAAAAATCATTTGAAATGCGTGAATATCGCTGGAAATACAGCGATATTCACACATTATCGTGACAATGCTCTTAGCCATGTTATCCACCTACCATTGGATAGCATGGCTAAGAACTGCTCTGGGCAGGCGTTAGCGCGAATATTTCCAAAAGCACGCCATTGTAGGTAATAGGAGATAGCGATGTTAGCGACTGTTTACAGTTGCTAACATCTTGGCACGCCCAATTTGCATGTCATTAGCGATAAATATCGCTGACATGCAAAGCGGGGCCCAAGATGGTCGCTATCTCCTACTAGCTGTCGCTAACTGGTGTTAGTGACAGCTTGGTAATAGGTCAATCAAATTATCGCCGCTTTAGCAGGAAAAAGTCCTGCTAAAGCGGCGATAAGGGCCCTTGGTAATATGCCCCTCTGTGCTGTGCTTATTCAAAATGTAAATCATTTTCCAGCACGCACTTGTGATGTACAGTTTGCACGACAAGTGTTGGATTCCCGTTTTGCACACAGGCTACCTTTATCACCCAGAATAGGATTTGCACTCAAATCACAATGTGAGCCTTTTTTGTGAAGAATATCTTTAGCATAACTGCAAAGACTCAAACTTTTTATTAGATCTTCAGAATGGTTGAAAAATAAAACTTTCTAACTTTGCGTACCCATAGTTTACGGTTCCTAGTTGGAGCGGAGGAGGTTTGGTTTCAGGCCTCCATGAACTTTCATGAGCTGGAGTCAGGTCTCTAGGAGAGAGCCTGAACAGACCTTTCACAGCTGTTGACTACAGGAGATTTCAGAGTTAAGATCATGTGGCCCGGAAGTTGGCAGAGCAGCTTAATATAGTTACACAGCCGTGTTCACATGGCTATGGAGGGACTTCTGGACTAGGCAAAGAGTCTTGATTTATGATGTCTCCTTTTCCAGGAGTTGGTGGAGTACCCAGAGAGTTGGTGCAATGTGGTTGATAAAACAAGGCCATAGAGATGCGAGCTCAATAGATCTACAACAGGTGCAGTTAATAAATACTGCGTTTCTTTGGGTTGGACGGCGGCCCATAAGGATGCTGCTAAAATAGTCCAATTGTGATGTCACAATGACGAGGACCACAAGGACTTTTGATGGATTCAGTGGAGGGGAAGGATGTTGACAGCAGTTGAATGTGATGGGAAGTTGTCTCTGTAATTCCATTCAAGGAAGGGGTGAAGCGAGGTTGTAGAACTGGTGTTTGTTGTGGGCCCGTAGAAACCGCAGAGCCTACACATAGCAGTGGAAAAATCATTGGTCCAGGAAACATGCTCTATTCCTTCTGTTCAGGGAGAGACAGTTTTGTTGGCTCCAGTGCTGAGGTTTTTGAAGCAATTTATTAGCTACTACCTATTCCCAGACCCTGCATCCCCCTAGACCCCACATCCAGGCCGACATAGAGCTGTATGTCATAAGCACACGTGGTAGCTGAGGTTGTAAAGAGACATGTAGTGAGCTAGAGGATGAAGAGTGTATTGAAGAGGACTTATAAGAGGTCAATCCCTGGGGTGCTCCACAGGGGTGATGGGTAATTGATAGGAGGCAATCAAATATGACTTCCACAAACCCCTCTGCATACTTTTATCAAACATTGTTACCCTAAAGGCAAGGATCTCACCACACATGCAAAAATGCAGCTTTACACAGAGGAACTTCAAATTCAGAATAAGAACTTTTTATTGGTGCATTCTGCATTGAGAAATGCAAAATGTGAACTTGTTTTAACATAATGGGAAATACACACCATATAAACGGATGTATGTCGTTACAACGCATACTTTTACTCCGCATACCATTACAACGCGGTATTTACAACGCATACCGCTACAACGCATAGCGCTTTGGGGTGCTGGATAGTGGTAAGTATAATTTACTATTCTAACTCCAGTCCCCGTGGACCCTAGGGAAGGTGTTGGATAGTAAATTATACTTACCTCTTATCCTAGAGCGCCCCCCAGCGCAATGCGTTGTAACGGTATGCGTTGTAATGCCTGCGTTGTAGTGGTAGTGCGGAGTAAAAAATGCGTTGTAACAGGTGCATACCCATATAAACATATTTAAAACATGATTAACAAAACTACATATCTAAAGCTATCGTGTTAAAAAACATGACACGTATTTAAATCAAATATTGATTAACTATTATGTATTCCTAGTGCTTCTGAGAATGTAAGTGAATCCGCTGTAGGTCTCCTCCTTGGATAAGAAGTACAAATCAGAACTGAGTGAAAAAAATGCATTCCTCTAACTTCTAGAGGAAAAGCTAAATCTGGAGAGGATGGGTTTTGGGGGACAGCCAACCAAAGAGAGTTGTGCCCCTGGGAAATTTGGGACAATGTGGCAGCCCGGGTTACATTTGGACTTCATTGGGCTAGTTCTAGGCTAGGCTATGTTGGGCTTCATGCCCCATATACATTCATCCATTTTATATGGCCAATCACCATTTTGGTAGGTGACACAGTGATCATCAGCACCAGCTAGGGACTTTTTGCAATTGCGACCAGAAGCATTTAATTAGGTTTTTTTTTGCGAGGAAGTTTAGTATTAGTACAGAATTTATGAGCATGGAAGACTTCAGGGTGCAGGAGGCCATGTGCCGGCGCACCGAGGCAGGACAAATGGATTTGCAAACCTGGGTGCTCGTGTCGTGGCATGAACGGTGAGGCGGCAGCGCGCGCTGTGGTGGTGGCGATTCTTGACTGCTCACCTCCGTGACGCTTCTGTTTTTCAACATACCATGGAGTCTGTTTTGAAAGGGGTAGGAAGTAGTTAGGATGATCTAGGTTGGTGTTGGTTGCAGACCAGTGTGAAGAGTAGGGAGAAAGGGACACTAACTATGGCACACAGGACCTTCCTTTTATTTTTCAGGGCCAACGGCAAGGCAGACATGCGCACTTGGGAGAGACTTATGCAGCTCACAGACCCCAAGGGAAAGAGATGGCAGGGTCTCAGGCGGCTGGCCGGATAACAACATGGAATGGCTACAACACTGTCACAAGAAGGTCTGGGGTGGTCTCGGTAGTGCACCAACCGGGACGGGTGAATATGGACCCTCAGACATTCGACCTCAGAATGGGGGATCAGAAAAGAGGGCGTAACAGACACCCTGGCATCCCTCAGATAATGCATTAGGTCTGGAATTGAAGAAGGACAACAGGTTGGATGCGCAGGGCAAGGTGCCCCTGTGGAAGTGGGATATAGGTGAAGATCAGGAACAGTTGAACTATGACAAAAATAGTCTAGAAGAAGGTGAGGTGGTAGATGACGAGGTACAAGAGGAAGCAAACAGGTGGTGGGCAAGGTGCGCTGGGGGAGGTTCAGATAATGCAGGTGTTGCTAGTTCCTTGCAAGAGCGTCAGAGCGGCTAGGGAACACGTCAGAAGAATTGAATGGTGGTGCCCCTTCACCAATCGTTGGGCAGCTGGATCCAGGAAGGAGGCTGACCCTGACCCCAGGGGCGGCTGGTGACATTTTACAGTGGTGGGGCGCAAACTGATTTGCGAGTGCGGGCCCCAGGCCATTCAGGCCGGAGGCGACCCCCCGACCCACATACACAACACTCAAAGAAATGTATTCACACACGCATACACACAAACACATCCATTCACAACACTCTCCACCAAACATTCATGCATACATGCACGCTCGCACCAAACACTTTAAAATAAAAGAAAAAACGCACACTCTTACCTTGCTGCCGGTCCCGGTCCGCGCCACCTCTGGGCTCTGCTCCCCACAAGTCACAGGCTCACAGACCTGGCGCCAGGGGCACAGGTACCTTCTCGCCCACAGCACGCCCATTAGGGCTCCTAATGGGCATGCGCAATGTCGCAAAAACACAAGTGCGCATGCGTGGGGACGGGTAAAAATTCACCCTCCGTCCCCACTCATGCACACTTGTGTTGCCATCTGTACAATCATGTCAATCAATCAACATGACGCCAGGGCGGTCTGACGTCATGTTGATTCATTGACATGATTGACAGTCTTAACTCAAAAACGCCGAGGGAGCTGCGGGCGGCTTCGGGCAGGGGGGGCTACGCCCCCACGCCCCAATGGACGAACCGCGCCTGCCTGACCCCAAATAAGGGTTCTGGAGGGGCTGGGTAAAATACAGTACACAAATGCAAGATGTCTGGGGGATGAATGAGGGGGAGATGAGGGTAATAGGGACATACGTTTGCGAAGTGGTGAGTATGTCAAAGATGCCAGAGTAAGCACAGAGGTGCATTTTGGTGAGAATAATTCGGAGGTAGGCCAAGCACAAGGGAATGGGTATGGAGACAAGGGCAGGAGCCAAAGGCAACAGACACAGGAGCAAAAGGACTACAGGACACACTGCAAAGGAAAACAGAAGTGCAGGGGAAGACAGGGGCAGAGGGCACCAAATGTTAGCAACCAAGGAGAGAATATGGAAAGGGGAGTCTGTGTAGATGTTGAATCTCCTCCACAGGTAACTGAGGTCAAAAGAATGGTCCAAAGAGGAGAAATCTGTAATTATCTAAGGGGGCTAGGGTGCCTACGACAATAGAAAATTGGGCAGGGGCATTTCTAATTTATGCAAGAGTACATTGCGAAAAATACCCTGAACGGTGTGTTTCATATTTAAATATATGGACGTGATATTTAGTGTCGGGTATGTCTGGGCACACTACGACACGAAATCTCAGGCATGATTAGCACGGGACACGAAGATAAAATGGGGGGAAATTAAGATCAGGAAAACAACATACATGGCAAGTGGCCTAACATTGGTAACTCGGCCCTTTCAGACCTGCCCCACCCAAATGGGGGTTGGGGACAGTGGCCAAGACGCAGGGAGGAACACTTGGGACATGTTGGGACTTTAATATTGGCTCAAGTACAAAAGACTACAGTACGTTCCGGCAAGAATGTTCCACGTGTGCGAACAGACACCCACTTGTGAAGTGCTATGCGGCAGGAGATAGCGGACAGGGTACACAGGCAGGACAGTGGAATCACCATCAAGGGGCCTACAATGGACAGTAGGGTAATCAAGCAGCAGGAAACAGGGGAGAATGTGAGGCACATGGGAATATGGGCAAAGGCTCTTATGCCAATTGATGCTAACAAAGTAAACGGATGGTAGATTGCTACCATCATGCTAAAACAATGAATACAGGCAAGTATATAAAATACATGACAGTAAAATGCGTACTCTTACGATGCGTCCCTAACTAGATGTACCTGAATGTACCTAGCATGTATGTGGGTTTAAAGCAAAGCAATGCTCTAGGATAAAGTCAACCCCATTATCTGAAGTGCAAGACTGTGGGACCCCGTCTTGGTCTCAAGATGGACACCCCGCAAGGGATGTCAGACCACTGCGAGCTGGAGTGTCTGCATGCAGGCCCCTCAGCGTCTTACATTAGTGTAAATGTAAGTGTAAATGTTTTGAGCTTATATAGCGCACAGCTACCCGCAGTGGGTTTCCCGGTGCTTGCTTAGGGAACCCGTCCTGGTATTCCCCTGTGAGATAACCCTGGGAGGGTATCCACAAGGTGAAAGCCAGGCATCCCGCCACGAGGGGCCGTTGTGGAGATTAAGCAAGCTATTGCCCAGAGTCGCAGAGTGTGAACCCATGAGTCGAGAAGGCACCAGAGCGAGAATTATCGAGTCTGTGGAAATTTTTTAGCCCAAGACCTGCCGAGGCGGGGAATTGAACCCTGGTCCAGGGTCGATCTCAGCTTCTGGGTCTGCCGCCTCTAACCCCTGAGCCACACTTCTCCAGTGTGTCAGCATGGAAATCCTTTTCTCCTCTTACTATCTCAGGAAGAGATGATGTATATATACCCAAAGTGGTACCCCCTGGGGATATACTTTGCAGTGTCATGTCCGACTGGGATGACGGAAGGAATGACCCTTATGCATAGTTATTAAGCAGGAGATGGAAGGCCTGCTGTCCTGCTGTGATTCCAAGAATCCTCATGCATAATGAATGAGGCTTAAACTTTTCAGAGAAAACCCCATGTCATCTCTGGACATTACCGTAACTAGGTACAAGATCAGTACTAAGAACCGTTATGCAGTGTAATGGTAGGGGAGAATATAGGTGAAGGGTTAGGTGACTACCTGAGCCCAAATTGGGGTACCTATATGGAAAATTACACCCATTACCAACCTTGACAGGCAAATCAAAAACTGGCACTGACGCATGGGGAGAAAACGTTATGCAAATCATGGCTATTGTGTTTTTATTCTGTTTATCAAACACATTTTTGCTTTGGGGGTTTTCTCTGCCTTCAGCAATAAAGAGCCCTGCCAGGCAGACAGAACATATAACTATGGCTGTCATTCTCTGTCAGGGGAGCAAAGTTCGGGGCTTTGCTGACCTGGCAGTCTGGCCAGGGGCGTAACTTTGTCAGTAAGATTGAGGGGTTAGGGGGAGCTTCACATTTCCCAACAATCACGCTGGCATATAATGTTAAAATACATTATATGACAATAAGGGGGTATGAGAGGGGCTTAAGGGGCACCGGAGAGGGAATGGAATGAGGAATGGTAGGGGTACTAAGTGTGAGAAGACCTAATTATTTTGTAAAGTAACCAAGATTTCTGGAGACTTTCAAAGCAGAGAGGGTGAGAGAATGTGTGTGTTTTTGTCTGTGTGTATGTAAATATTTCAGGTCAAATCTGACAAACCCTCACCATACCCGAATGAAAGCATCTGTACTCAACTATACCAGAAAATATATTTATTAGAGGGGTATAAAATGCCAAACACCTCCTCCCCCTCCTCCCCCAAAAGGTGCACCCTCGAGACTGGCAGGCCACCCACCAAACCATAAATGAGTCCTTATGTGTATTATCAGTCAAGCCTAATAACAAATTTCTTGCAAAGCGGAATGAAGACGCATGTGAATCATTTCTACCTCTCTATGCGATTGAAAGTTCAGCATTCTAACAACAAAATTCTGGGTTAGATAGGAAATATGTTTATACTAATCAGAACAGAGTGCTGCGGAAAATAATTTTGGAGATACTTTGCCTCAAACTCTTGAAAGGCCATTTCTCAGCAACTCAATCTCAATTTGAAGCTCAGTGTCGTAGGAACTTTTGGTTCCAAATCGCATATTTTTTATCCTAGTTCTACCTTGCTCTGACAAAGGGGTGTATAGTTGACAAGGACTCAGCTGTCACAATATAGTCCCATAAGCAGTCGCTTTAACCCTACAGTGTCTTGTTGAAAGAAATGCTTTCCTCACAGATGAACAGTTAGGGGTTTTACTAGGACATTTGCTGCTGAATTTCTGTCTATGTGGCAGATGTGTGTGCTCTTCCACAGTGGTGGTAGAAATTCTGTTTCCTTAGGTGTTTTACTGGTCGACTTACAAGATATAGGCTCTAGAAAATATCTGGTACCACTACATTGACAAAGAAAGAATATAAACGGAATTGCTACAATACTTACTGACATATTGATGTGAAATGACAATATAAATATGTTCTATATATGAAGACGTAGCGTTAATAGTAAATTTATACTTGCCTATATATATTTACCTTGACAACTTAGTGGTAGCCAATATTTTAGAGCCCGTGTCTTTGTAGACAAATATAAACGGAAATCCTTATTATATTGACATCCAACAGTTTCCTAGTATGTTAAGAACCTTACACTAAGGGCCCGATTTCGATGTCAGACGGGCCTGAGTCCGTCTGTCCAACATCAATTCGGTACAAGCAATTAGGTGCCCCCTCAGCCTCCAACCAGAGGTCGTGCACCCATCGGGCCCTGTTGGGGGCCCCCAATGTCGACTTCCGACGGTCTTTCTGTGTCTGAAAGGCCGGCACAGAAAGGCTGAAAGGCTGTCGGAATCTGACATTGTATTCCCTTGTGCGTAAAGAGCCACCCTTTGGGATTACTGGAGGATTTACGATTGGCAGAAGGGCTCTCCGAGCCGGTCGGAAGCCATTCTGAACTCCAGTTCGGATTCCTTTTTGACCGACTCCATCCAAATTGGTTGATCGGAAAGGAATACGAACAGCTGATTACGATGCCATTTGAACAGCTCCGATCGAGGGTCGGAGACATTTACTACGGCATTGCATTCAGCCCATTAGTCTTTTTCTAGAAAATTCACTACCTTTTCCACAGTGGCCTTTTTCAGTGCGAACTCCCTCAACTATGGTGGTGGTTCTGAATCAGCACTGTATGTAGCGGAGTTGAATTTAGACCTGGGCAGACATGACTGCTGAAACAAGGGTGTCTCTGCTGACGGGAACTCCTCCTCTGAGCCAACATCAAACGAAGAATTGTATTTGCCAGTAACACAAATAGCTGTCAGTTCACCCGCATTTTGTGAGTGTCAGCTTTTTTCATCCTCTAAGAGAAAAGAAAGCCTGTATATACTTTCCTGGGGTCACTTGCTTTTCAAATGTATATCACACCCTCCAAAAAAAGTATTCATCTCTAGTCACTTCAATAAAGTTACCCTCATTTCTTGGTATGAAAGACGTGTGATTTTAACGCAATTTTTGATGAAGTCCTCTTCTACAGGCACCCTTCAAGCGTCTGTGTTCTCAGGGCTTTAAGTGGGCCGGGTCTCACCGGGTCTGAGCACCGGCAGTTTTTTTACGCAGGCCTTGAAACGGGTCTCTATCGGGCTCTGTTTTGTGCCCTGGCCCAGGAAGTCCTTCTTTTTTCGTGTGTTATAGGGGAAGAGAAATCCTTTAAAGAGAGTCAGTTTCTCTCTGGATTTCTCTTCTCTTTTCGGAACTAAGGAGTAGCAACATTGTCGTGGTGTCACCAGGTCTTTATGTGGAAGCTTTTTCAATATTATATACAAGCCGCAGTTGCTGCTTATTTATCTTATGCAACTAACAACCACTGACAAAGCCAATAGTCCTTATTTGTTGTAAGTATGATGTTATTTGTTGTATCATATATCTGGATTTAAAGACAGAAACAACAAAATACCAGTCGGGCGGCACACTATGCTAAGCGCAGATTTTTAGCGCAAGGTTTTTAAGCCACGCCCTTAATTGCAATGGCCTCGCCCGTTTGCGAGACCCTCCAGTTTTTTCATCCCACTTAAAGCCCTGTGTGTTCTTCTTTTTCTTCTTATCTCTCGGTGTAAGGAGATTATCCCATGGTCATGCTCAGTCAGTTCTGGGCCTCTCGATGGAACCATCATCTGTTCACATTGACACCATCAAACCAGGGTGACCAACCGTCCGTAAATTTCACGGACAGTCCGTAATTTTGGCTGTCTGTCCGTTGTCCGTGAAGGATTCTTTAACGGACGCCATTTGTCCGTAATTTTAACCGGGCACAGCTTGCCCCCACCTCCCTTCTTGACTCCGATGCTGTATGAAAGCTCAGACCCCCAGCAGCACTGTAGAGGCACAGCGGGATGGCCTCACACCTCCAGCCCTTGATGAGCTATTAAGAGGTGCTTGAAGGTGACAGAGGGAGGGGCTGCAGGTTCAGGAACAGGGGGCATCCATTCACATGCAAACAGCCCTGAATGCGTCTTGCTTCTGCTATTTAGAGGGGGGCTCACACGTTCCATTTCTACCCAGGGCCCCAAACATCTCAGACTCGGCCAGATTACACACCTGATTACACCGAGGCAGCACCTGCTTCTCTTCACCGAGCTTAATTACTGTCACTAATTTGTAAGCAAACCTCGGTTCTTCAAACATGTATAATGTAATACAATAAAGAAATGGCACAATCGCACCCACACTGATTAACAAAGTATGGAAGACAATCAGTTCAATCAGTTCTCTTAGAGTATCTCCTGTAAGTACTGCATATCACAGTGGGGGATGGCATTTTGGACAGAGAGCCTGTCTTCTCGTTGTCTTGTGCAGGAGGGGGCGAGAAGCCCAAGATGATACTAGAATACTGCATGCCCACACCTGTGCCCACCCTGGTGGATCGCGTTCCCTCTCCTGTGATGACTCCTGCTCTTGTCCCCCCATGTGGTGGCTCCAGCCCACCCCCCCGCCTGTGATGGCTCCTGTCCCCCATGTTGTGGCTCCAGTCCACCCCCGCCTGTGATAGCTCTTGTCCCCCCCTGTGGTGGATCCTGTCTCCGCCCGGGGTGGCTTCTGTCCCAGTCCTGGAACGGCCCCTGCAGCGAGGGTGAAGTTCTTGATGGGCCTCTTCTCAAAAGGGCTCAGCTCAAAATTAATATGGAAAGGTTGGCGAGTAAGTAAGTGAAGGGATGTGTGAATGGCTGGATGAATTAGTGAAAGGGTGAATGGATGAATGAAAGATTGAATAGATGGATAATGAGAGGATAGATGGATTGATGAGTGAGGGGAAGGATGGAGAGAAAATGTAAATAGCTGGATGTATGGGTGGAAGGGTAGCTGGATGATTGATGAAGGGAAAGATGGATGAGTGAAAGGATGATGGATGGAGGGGAAGGATGGATGGATGAGGGGAAGGATAAATGGATGAGGGGAAGGATGGATGGAAGGATGGATGGAAGGATGGATGGATGAGGGGCAGGATAAATGGATATGATGGATGAATGGGTGAGGGGAAGGATGGATGAAAGGAAGGATGGATGAGGGGAAGGATGGATGGATGAGGGGCAGGATAAATGGATGGGATGGATGGATGGGTGAGGGGAAGGATGATGGATGAGGAGAAGGATGGATGGATGGATGGATGGATGGATGGAGGGGAAGGATGGATGGTTGAGGGGCAGGATAAATGGATGGGATGGATGGATGGGTGAGGGGAAGGATGGATGAAAGGAAGGATGGATGAGGGGATGGATGGATGACTGGAAAGGATGGATGATGAGGGGAAGGATGGATGGATGGATGAGGGGATGGATGGATGGATGAAGAGGGGGTGGGTGAAAGGATGGATGATGAGGGGAAGGGTGGATGGATGGATGATGAGGGGGTGGGTGAAAGGATGGATGGATGATGAGGGAATGGATGGATGATGAGGGGGGTGAAAGGATGGATGGATGATGAGGGGAAGGATGGATGGATGGATGATGAGGGGAAGGATGGATGGATGATGAGGGAAAAGGATGGATGGATGATGAGGGGAAGGATGGATGGATGACGAGGGGAAGGATGGATGGATCATGAGGGGAAGGATGGATGGATGATGAGGGAAAAGGATGGATGGATGATGAGGGGAAAGGATGGATGGATGATAAGGGGAAAGGATGGATGGATGATGAGGGGAAGGACGGATGGATGATGAGGGGATGGATGGATGGATGATGAGGGGAAGGACGGATGGATGATGAGGGGATGGATGGATGGATGATGATGAGGGGAAGGACAGATGGATGGATGGATGGATGGATGACGGGTGGGTGAAGGGATGGATGGATGGAGAGTGGGTGAAAGGATGGATGGATAAGTGGGTGGGTGAAAGGATGGATGGATGATGAGTGGGTGGGTGAAAGGATGGATGGATGGGTGGGTGGGTGGATGGTGGGTGGGTGAAAGGATGGATCAGTGGATTGGATGGTGGGTGGGTGAAAGGATGGATGAGTGGGTGGGTGGATGGTGGGTGGATGATGGGGGGTAGGTGGATGAGTGAAATGATGGATGGATTGATGGATTGATAAGTGCACGGGTGAATGAATGGAGATATGAGTGAAAGGGTGGGTGTAAGGATGGATGACTGAGTGAAAGGGAGGGTAGATGGACAAAAGGATGAATAGATGTGTGAAGGAGTGAAATGATAGATGGATGAGTGATAGGGGCAATGGATGGATTCACGAGTGGATGAGTAGATGGATGGATGGGTGGGTGGATGGATGGATGGAAGGAAGGCTAAGTGAAAGGTCGGTGGAGAGAGAAAGGGAGGATGGATGGATGACTAAAAGAGTGGATGGGTGGAAGCATTAGTAAGTGAAAGGATGGCTGGATTGGTGAAAGGGTAAATGGCTGAATGGATGAGTGAATAGATGGATGGGATGAAGAGTGGATGGATAAGTGTACATATGGATGGGGTGAAAGGGTGGATGGATGGATGGATAATGGAGGATGAGTGAAAGGATGGATGAGGGGATAGATGAAGGGATGGATGAGTGAAATGATAGATGGAAGGATACATGATGGATAGGTTTGCAAATGGTTGAATATGTTTGGAAATGGCTGGGCTTACTTATATACTATTGCGCGACCTCTGATGTGTCTGTAAAACGTACCTATTGTCCTGAAGTTTTGTCCTGAATTTTGACCTCCTGTCCTGAATTTGTGTCCTGAATTTTGACCCTTTGTCCTGAATTTTTACACTCACCGTCCTGAATTTACACCAATGCCAGTTGGTCACCCTACATCAAACGAGTATCGAAGATGCACTCTGCCTTTCGGTATCCAGCACTGCACTGAGCTGGGAATGTTTCTTCAAACGAACCGATGTGCAACTCGCTATTCCTCCACTTGATGGCAGAGTTGCTCCACAAGTGGTTTTTATGATAAGCCAGGTGTGCCGATGTGGTTTAGTTTAGTTTAAGCACGCCTATACTGTAAAGGGAATGTTAGAATCTAAGTTTCTGAACTAGATTATCTGCTGCATGCTTTATACAACGCCAATGGGCCTACTGAATCTCACCTCTGTTTTTGCTCTTTGCTCCACTGATGCTGTATCTATATAAAAAAATCGTCATCATAATAATTATAAAAAGGTTCCTATCACAATAATTACCAGAACCCCTTAGCCTACTCCTTCTGCTAGACACCCCTCCTGCATAATACTGTGTTTTTGAATCTTCTAGATTTTGGATGAGAGCTCAGGGGCGGTTCCTGCAAACAATGCAACAGACACTCAGCTCTCCTCCCTTAAGAGGTCTGCACGAGCTAAAAAGTCACTCCTCAAAACAGCCACTAGGGAGCAGCAGTGACTTAGATGTTTGCAATAAAAGTAAACAAGAAGCTTGGCTGCTAGTTTAGAAGATGAACGTTTTCAGTAAAGCTTTGTGTTTTTACCAGTTCTGCTGCAGTGCAGCACCAGATGTTCTTGTTAAAATGTACATTGGTGGGAAGTGTTCATATTCTCCAGACGGATTCCTTAGACTCCAGTCCACGTATTCCTTAGACTCCACCTCATGGTTTCCAGCTGCAGGAGGCGCCGCCCCCTGACCAAGGATCCTCAGCCCAGTGTGCAGTTATCACTTTATCCTGTTCTTCCTCTGCATGCAGCAGCCTCACTTCCTTCATCTCAGCACTCCCTGGCACAGGGGACAGGCAGTAGAAATGTTCAGTGTCTCTCTGGGTGTCTTCCAGGTGGCCAGTGCTCCAGCTGTCCCCAGGGCCTTCCTTCCACACTCCCCGGCCATCAGGGGTAGGTAAGTTCCACAGGAGACACGTAGGATTCACTGACAGGAAGTGACCACCTGTGCACCTGTGGATCAGAAAAAATCCACTTATTTTTCAACAGGAGCCTCTTCAGATCCAGAGAACAAAGACAGAATCTTTCTTTCTGGCCTCAGTCCACAGGCTGTCTTCACGCAGCAGTACTCATGGCTTGTCTTCTTTGGTTCCAGCCAGCTCTCTGCTGGGATTCAGTCAAGCAGGGTAAAGTGAAAGGTGACACCAGTTTGTGATTGATGATCAAACTAAGGCCCTGATTTAGAGTTACTCCATCACCGATGGGACAAAATGTCAATCCCATAGGATATAATATGATTTATATTTCAGTGGACAGAATATCTATCGCTGTTGTGACATTGTAACCTGTCCACCAAAATCTAAACCAGGCCCTAAGAGCCCGTGCTTTATTCATGAAGTGTGGCATCAATGTGGATTTTATTTATGAACTCATTTTTATATTTATAAAGTGCTATTATCAGAGAGAATACATCGTGGCGCCGGACATCACATACAAAAGAAGGCAGATCTGAAAATACACCGGAGAGAAAACCACTCGCCCACTATCAAAAGAATGGTGTTTTCAAAGCTTTAAAGAAAAGAGTATCATAGACCTATCTCCAGTCTCGCATTGGTGCCAGGTACCGCGCTGTGTCTGCCTGCACGTGGCCCAGAGAGGCTATCCTTTTGCAAAATAATTGTTCTGTTGTTGGAGCTATTCACAGTCACATTTCTGTAAATCAAGCAAGTTTAGCTCCTTCGCGTGGGTTCTTTATGTGGGATTCTTTTTACTGAAATATTAGGTGTGAAAAGCAAAATGTATGTGCATACTTCCGGATGGGGGCTTGTTGCACATTGCAGGTCAGCTTCTGGCAGACTGTACATATTCATTTTAACATGAAAAAATGAAGTATTTGATTGAATTTACCATATTGGGAGCTAGTGAAATCCAAGTTATGCACTCTAAAACCAATTGTGCAGAATGCCATGACAGCTATGTAACGTTTTAGGTGCAAGTGGAAAAATATTCCCTACAATCTTGCAAGGCAATATTAACTTTGTGCAACTGAGGACAACGTTTGCATGCACTTCCAGGAGACTTAGCAAGGTGTTTGTGATGCAAACTGTTTTATTTCCCATGCCACACACTTGTTGCTAGGGCCTGGTCAGCATCGGACAAAGAGCAGCAAGGCTGGTCTGCCTGATAGAGATGGACCCTTCTGGGAACCCGGATAGACGCATGCTGGGAGCATCATCTCCATCTCATGTCAATCAATCAATCAATATTTGTTAAGCGCAACTACTCACCCGTGAGGGTCTCAATGTCCCGTCACAGCAGTAACAGCTGGGCAGACATCAGTCCCACAGCCCAGGCTCTGGCGGGGAGTGGAAGTTTCACACATCAGTTCAGGGTCATCCTCCACTGTACCAAGTTTCAATTCTATGATACCTGTGTATGATGGCACCCTGCATGAATTTACCCCGCATTCACTACCCCGGCTGCAATGTTACCATGCGCTACTTTACCAGGCACGTCATTACAATGACTTGCTTAAGGGGGCGCTGGACTTTGGAATAGTATAAATTACTATTCCAACTCCAGTCTACGCAACAGTGGGGAATGTGTTGGAGTTAAAAATCGCAACATCAGTCCAACAAGGGGCCCCATACAGCAGGCCATTGTAACAACTCGCGAGTTAAAGTAATACATGGTAACTTTGCAGTCGGGGTAGTGGCTGCGTTGTAAAGGCTGGTCGTTGTTGAGACTGTGGGGTACAGGATGTTGCCCCCATGGGACATCTGGTGAGTGTATTATTAACATTAATCCACAATAGTGTAAATAAAACCAAAGTATAAATAAAACCAAAACTGGAACTTTTTTAACAACCCAAATATGTCACAAAAGACAGAAGCACATTGTAATATTGAACGTTTATTATTCACTGTTATTAGTAACGGATAAACCAGGCCTTCGAGTGGCGCTGGATGAATTTCAGGCCTTCTTGGACCAAAACTCGACTAGTACCGTGATCCTCCCCGACGACTCTAATAATCATTTATGATTGAATCACTGGAGGAATCCCCATCAGAGGATTTCCCAGACGTGTCTTCAAATGTACCCTCTCTTTTGACTGCAATTGGTAGAACTATGCAAAGCCAAAAAGCAAGTATATGCGGAAATTTCTTCTCGATTTTGGTTTTTTACTTTAGGAGACTTTTTTGCAAACCAACCTGCAAGACCAACTTTTAATTCATCTTATCCTAAAATGATCATTGTGGGACAAGCAAAGAACACGTCCAGTGACGCTTTTTTACGTTCAAAGTGCGGTTATACTGTTCTCGCATGCATTAATAGAAAGCACTTGCAGGGAATACATCATTTGCTGGACCTGTGACCAGCGACTGATGGATGACAGCCTGTGAGCTCGGTCTCCGAGGCTGTCTCTGCCTTCAACCAGCAGCTGCCTCTTGAAACCATGAATGTTTGAAGGCACAAAAAAAAATCTAGCGCCAGGACGCCCTTTTCCTGCGTATTTGCGCGCTTTATAACTTCCTAAACTAAGCCAAAACCGACGAGAAGGACACCGTGTCAGCAGGGGTAGCCTGGGAACATTCCGCAGCTGCAGAAAAGCAGGGGGTCCGGCAGATGTGTTGCTTTAAGCATATGTCAAAGATTACATACGCCCCACCGAGACAAAGGCAGCTGTAAAAGCAAGAACAGTGTGCGTGACTGAACCACCGCTCTGAAGGCACCCGGGGAAAATCCCATGTGCGCTGGTGGAGCACGCCATGTGTGAGAATGGGCAGCTCCGCTTCTTTTCACGCTATCTGTGCCTTTGAAGTGGGTCGGAATCCGAGGTCACTTTTAGGGGACGGGTTTTGGGGTGTTCAAAATATTTGTGTGCTCTTGGACACTTCTGCGCATGTCTCATTTGGCGGGGCTCAAACGCACTTACCATTTGCCGCCAGAGTACAGTTGGTGGTGCCCTGTGCGACAATCTTTTTTGGCACTCTATCGCCCCCCCCCGCCCACCCCTTCCTCCGCACCCACCCCTCCTCACCATATGAGCTTCTCCTCGGATTCCCTCCCTACCACCCAGCAAAAGTGTCCCTCATATCTTCATAGCCCCTCTCTCACAGGAAACAGTTTTTGGAATGCAATTTTTACATGGCAGTGTCTTACCACGCGTTTGTTTAGCACGCATAGGCCTTTACCATGCATGCCTTTCCAACACATTTAAGGTGGAGGGTTGTGGGTTCTCCCCCAAAAAGATAAAAAAATAACAAGCATTGGCATAGCCAATAGGTCTCGCCTTTGGGACCTTATAAGCGTTTAGCCATGCAACAGTTAATGTTGTTGCACCAAGGATTTTGTGCTGGATAACTAAATACTTATAAGGTCCCAAAGGCGAGACCTATTGGCTATTCCAATGCTTGTTTTTAATGCACTTTGACTGCTGGCCAACAAACTAGTAGCTGAAGACCGGCAAGTCAAGGCTCACCCCACACATCTGCTGGACTCCCAGATATTATGTCACTGCACGCTGATGTCTAGCACTACACAAACTTGCAAATATTTAAATAGCCTTTTGCTTTGTCAAGTGGCATTGAGATGGGTTAATGATGGGGGTTATACTTAGAACGCTGAAAGTGCTTCTTTGGTATTGGATCCGTGCCTTTCTTTGGGAATGATATGCTTGTGATTCCATGCAAAATTAAAAAGTCATGATCAATAGACGTTTTATGATTTTCTCACATTGAAAGTGCTTCGAGTCACAGCTGTATTTATTGCAGAGCTGTTTCCGGCCTGACTCTGATCACATCTGCACAGACAATTATCTAACCTCCTTCAACTAGTAAAACCTGGAGCAGGTCTGTTACTTTTTTTTTGCTCTTTATTTGAAACTGAAGGAAATTATGCTATTTTATTTTACTGTGTTTGAAGAGAGAAAGGATAATAAATACACATCTAAATTTATTGCATACTCTTTGGTAACTGTGATTCCTGCTTTTGTGCATGTGTGGCATTGAACCTTGGGAACGCTCATGCCGCACACCTCTGAGCATGTAAATGTTGCACCTGGCCATGCTGAGACTGTTTAATCCTTCTTTTGTTTCCTTTAAAGTGAAAACATGCCGCGCTGGTTTTGTTACTTCAAACGATCTTCTATTTAAAGTGATTCTTTTGTCCTCTCTTAAAACATGTTGTGCTTTTTGTGTGCTCACCAGTGCTCTGGGCAGATCAGTACCTGCAGTGTGGAAGTGATGTGCGGTATAAAAACCAGCATTATTGAGGGTTGAGTTTGTAACTGTTCCCAAATAAGGTCAGCGCGCTCGCAAATGTCTTTTTGTCGCTTTAAAAAAAAATGTATTTATTAATGTGCATTTATTTTCGTGGCAAAAAAACAGTTTAGTCTTTCCGAAAATAAAAGGAATGATAGTGTTTACTTGAGCAAGAAAGATGTAAATGCGAATCTTGAGCAGCATTTCTGTTCTGTAAAAGGTACATTGTGACCTCCTGCCCTTCTCTTTAGATGAGAAGCCGCGAAAGTAAAAGAAAACAAGCACGTGAGTGATGCGTGAGTGCGTGCCCAACGGATGTGTGGAGAGATTATAAAAGCCAAAGAAACAAGCATTGGCATAGCCGAGTGGTGCGCGTGCCCGGCAAAAGTGAAAGCAGGCGCGCGCGCGACGACAAAAGTGAAAGCAGGCTGGCGAGTGGTGTGCGATGTGCATGCACCATGACGAGGGTGGAGCCTCTGCACGTCATTGAACGCTTAACCGCAGGCTCTAGGTCAGCCAGCTTTTGGTAGGACTTTAAAAGCCCACCCACTAAATGTCTCGCAGGGCAGCGCATGCGCTGGCTCAGTCGAGACCTAAATATGCATATACATATATATACTAAATGTATCAATCAATCAGAGATTTTGAAAGCGCGCTACTCACCCGTGAGTGTCTCAAGACGCTGGGGGGTGGGATTCGAGCAGCTCCGTAGGTCAACTGAAGAGCCGGGTCTTGAAATCCTTTCTGAATTGATGCAGTGTCGGGTTTCATCTGATGTAGAGGGGGAGTTTGTTCCAGGTCTTGGCTGCGAGTTTAGAGAAGGATCTGCCACCTGCGCTGGTCCTGCGGATGCGGGGGGGGCTAGGGCTAGGTTGGCTGAGCGGAGGTTTCTCTTGGGGGAGTGGAAAGAGATTTGTTTGTTGAGGTATTGGGGTCTGGCGTTATGGAGGGCTTTCTAGGCGTGTGTGAGCAGTTTGAATATTATTCTTTTTTTCGACTGGGAGCCAGTGGAGGTCACGGTGGTGTTAGCTGATGTGGTCATGTTGTGGGATGCCGAGGATAAGTCTGGCTGCAGCGTTCTGGACGGTCTGGAGTTTGCAGAGGAGTTTTTTGTTGATTCCGGCATAGAGGGCCTTTATGTAGTCTAGTCTGCTGGTGATGAGTGCATGGGAGATGGTCTTCCTAGAGTCAGGTGGAATCCATTTGAAGGTCTTGCAGAGTAAGCAGAGGGTGTTGAAGCTTCTGGAGGACACAGCATTGAGTGTAGAGCCAAGGATGAGGAATTCTGTTTTCTCTGAATTGAGCTTCAGGCAGTTGCTGCTTATCCAGGTTGTGACGTCCTTCATCCCTTCTTGGAAACTGCACCTGGTGATGTTGGGTCACCTTAGTAATGCGTGGTAATGGCATGCGAGGTAAAAGCATATGCATGCTAAACAAATGTGGGGTAACAAAGTCATTTCAAAGGCTTGCAATGTTGCACCGTCATCCAACTCTCTCTCACATACATTTCACTATTTTAAAGCCTGGTAAATGCTGGCTTTACAAATACACTCCACGCTCCACTATCCACATAAAATGCAGATATTCTTTTCAGCTGGTATATTAACCCTCTCTGCTACTTTATGGCAAGTGAAAACTGCCACTAGACAAAACTATGATCTCTCTCTCTAGCAGGAACATTAATCACAAGTGTGACATTTTTATCACTGCCTGAAAGCTGGAGGCACAAGGAACTCTGCAGCAGGTCATTTTAAATCCTATATTACTGTCAAACACAGCACCCCCCGAGGTTGGTACCCACCCTTCAGGTCAGCCCCCAGTACGGCCGCACCGGTCGCATCGCCCCAAAGCTGGCCCTGCCAGTGTAAGCACATAACGCTTACTGTATTTAAACTGTTCACATGCGAATGTCTGTGGGCACATGATAGTTCTCATCTGAGTATCCGATTGTTTGGTAGGAGGCCATGTTTGTTTTGGTGGGGACTTCTGCACCATCTTGTCAGCAGAATGGGCTTAGGCTGGGACTCACTAGGGTGACCATCTCGCACAGAGACAAATTGAGGGCAGGACTGTAAACATTTATGACAAAGCATCAAAATTCAGGACAAAATATAATTTTTTACTCACAAATCCACTACTTTAGCAATGCATTTATTTACTATTTTTATATTGCACTATTTATTTACATTGCTCTGTATGAGATTGGCTCTAAGTATGCTGCGTTCAGATGGCGCATTATGCCTTTGTTCAATAGAAAATCGATGCCAATGGGCACGTTGTCAAGGGCATCCCCCTACTCAAATTTACCCAATCTTTCCTGGAGCCAAAGCAACAGGAACGTTTTGATTATGTATCTCAACATGATGGCAAACACTTTGGAAACTTTAAGGTCAGTTACCATTCCAACTTCTGCTAGTTTGCAGAAGTGGTACAAAAACATCAGGCTCACCTCATCCTCCACTAGACGTCAAACCAAAAACATTTAACGAGGCAGACCAGATGTTGTGGGTAACAGTCTAACACCTAATGTCAGGATATGTCATAGCCACAACTTGTCTGACCCAAAGCACCAAGAAGGCTTGACTGATGTATTAGAGTGTATTGGAGTGTGCGTCAGGGAATCTACCTTTCTCTCAGAACAGGGTGCCCAGACCACCAGGCAGAGTATTAAAGAGCAGGATGAAGACGAGATCAGATGAGAGATCAGCAGGAACAGATTCAAAGAGTTATTGCTAAGAATCGGACAAATAGAAAAGAGAAGCAGGACGATTCCCAAAATCCGACAAAATAGGCCCTCAGTGAGTATCGAACAATATTGCTTACTTGGAGAATACTCTTATCAAAGAGGCCAGAAACAGAAAAGGCATTGTAAAGTGGTTGCGTAATTGGCACCCAGTCACCCACCCACCTTGGCAAACTCTGCCAGTGCAATGGTCCATTGATAGTGCTTGTGAAGAAGGGGCAGTCGCAGGGCCCCTTGGAAAGTTGGACCAGTTGTCTGGCTCATCAATAACTGCAAAACACCATGAAGACCCTTCAAATATTACATAACATCAAAGTATAAGAACATGATACAGACTTTAAGATGCAGAAAGTATGTCTTTAACATATGGAAATGTTTCAATATACTACATTAGATCACCAAATTGCATTGATATTTATTTGAAATGAAAGTTTCTAAACATGAACTTTAAAATATATATTAACCCTCCCTCCAGCAAAGCCATGAATGAACAAAGTGAATCAATTCTCTGGTGTCCCTTATATCATGGCCAATACTATTTTTACAGGTGGTGGAAAATTGCAGGCCATTAAAGTGTACCCAAGCGAGGTTTTATACAGGATCCATCTTGAACTGCTCTCAAATGTCACTATCAAGTAAATTAGACACATGAACTAACTTGATTTGACTTAGATCACACAATTTAGTCATGCCAGGATTTGAACCCAGGTTTCCTGGTCACACATAGTGCAATTAGGCTATTGACTAGATTAATGTATTTTAATCAATTCCCTTTAAGACCGGAGGGCAGTGTTTTGTACAATTCTGTCGGATGAATAGTTCATTGTGTTAAGTAAATACAGATCACAGGTTAACTTGACACAATATCTAGAAATAGAGGTAGATAGTGAAGGTGATGGACTGCAGGATATCATGTGCTAATATCTGGATTTCTCAGGCTCTACATAGCTATTAAACGCATTAAAGTGCATTAACCCCTTAAGTGCTGATGACGGAACCGCTCCGTCATCAGCTGCGGTGACGCTGTGCTGATGACGGAGCGGTTCCGTCATGGCCCGCCCGCCGCTCATGCGCGGCGAGAATTCCGCGCCTGCGCTGAGCGTTCTATTGAGGGGGCGGGGCCATGACGGAACCGCTCCGTCATAAGCACAGCGCAACCGACGCTGGTGACTGAGCGGTTCCGTCACCAGCATGCGCCCGCCGCTCTTCCGCCCCGCCCCCTTAGCACTGCGGCGGAATAGCCGCCGCAGTGAAGGGGTTAAAAAAGTATGGATACTGTGCTCCTGGGTGCAATGGGGAAGGGGTCAGTGGGTGTGGACGAGGAATTAAAGATGTGGCTAAAAAGAAAAAAATATTCTGCAAATATTGTGTTGATCTTTCATCATCAGGTAACTTGATATAGAATACACATAAATTCAGTTAAACTAGTTATTGGAAAATGCACTATTTCATATTACAAAACCTCTGTTGGTTAATGTGATCCCTGCAGAGGTCTGTGTATGCCTCCAGAGGCAGATCGAATGTAATCCTGTTTGGTACAGTAGGGAATAACGACTTGTGTGTCTTTAGTGCTTGAAGGTCCCTGCCCATCATAGAAGGCACTGTGAATCTGCTAGTCATTATTTTAAATTTGCATATTACACATTATAAGATAGACTTCCACAAAAATGCAGAAATTAATTTATTTAAAGACAAAACGTGTTTTCAAAGTATAGATTTTAATAATATGCAGGTTGTACCTAATGCAGAGTTTTACAACTGTCTAATAAAAGCACGCACTCCACAGCTTAGCTTGGAACACTATTACAAAACCTTTCAAAAAGGCAAATCTTTGTTTCAAGAAGGTCAAAGTGACACCATCACTTAAAGCAATGCTGTCATCCAAGCAGCCTTTACATTTGCAGATGAATCAATTTCAAATATGTAAATGTAAATCCAGGACTTGTATAGCACACGAATCACCCCCAAAGGGGTATCTTAGCGCTGGGGCCATTGGGAAGATTAAGCAAGCTATTGCCCAGAGTCGCATGGTGCTGGGCAGACCCCTGCCACTGGAGCCATGGATCGAACCGTAATCCCCAGCGTCCAGCATCAGTTGCCCCGGCCGCTGCGCCACACCTCTTCATTTACATGTGTTTCAGGCAGCAGGCACCCTGGCAAGAAGGCGTGTTTCTTGTTTAGCTGCCTGCGCTTCCTTCGGGATCGCAGCACAGGAGACTCCCTCCCTTCCACTTCAGTTCAGCCATTTCATCTGCCGAAATGAACATTTGTCTTTTTGCAAAAAGGCTAAAATTATGAACAAATGCCGTCCGTTGAAACCTCCATCATGGACAATGGACATTAGGATTATTGTATGGACGGTCCATGTAAATTACGGACGGGTGGTCATCTAGGACTCATCAGATTTCCCATGTAATTCAATTCATGGAGGCAGGGAAAGATTTGTGTTCTGTCTCATGAAGATTGGGGTGTGTTGGGATTTAACAGTTTGCCTGAGCAAAGAACCACAAGATTGGTAAACGATTTTGTGAAGGTGATTGCTGATTGGATGAACCGTCCAAGGTAATCAAGCGTATCATTAAAGAATGTTTGTCTGCAGGGGCAACGCGATCACCAGGCATTAGCATCTAAAGTGGAGGTGGAGGTCTCGATGGGTCTCTGCGCTTATAAATAACGTGAGAGGGTGGGTTGTTGGTTGATTAAGTGAAAGGACTGATGGATAGGTGTGTGAGTGAAGAGGTGTATGGGTGAATAAATGAGTGAAAAGATTGATGTAAGGTTAGATGAGTGAAAAAATGAATGGGTGAGTGAAAGGGAGGTGGGATGGATGGGTAAAAGTGTGGATGGATGGATGATGGATGGATGGATAAGTGAAAGAATGGATAGATGAATGAAAGAGAGGGTGGATAGATGGATGTTTAAAAGGGTGGATAGATGGATGAGCGATAGGATGGGTGGATGAATGAGTGAAAGGATTGATGCTGGGATGCCATGAACCTCCAACTTTAGAAGTTCCAACAGGGTGGAGGTCTATATGGGCCTCTTCTGTCTGCAGCTTGGCAAAGGGGAGTGAGTGAGTGAATGAGTGAAAGGATGGGTGGATGGATGGATGGATGGATGGATGGATCTGTGAGTGAAAGGGTGGGTGGATGGATGCATGGATGGATGGATAGATGGATGGATGGATGGATGGATGGATGGATGGATGGATGGCTGGCTGGATGGATGTATGGATGGATGAATGGGCGGGTGAAAGAATTAATGGATGAGTAAAAGGGAGGGTGGATGGATGAATGAGGGAAAGGGTAGATGGATGATGAGAGAAAGGATCCGTGAGTGAAAGGATGGAGGGCTGAGTGAAAGGGAGGGTGGATGGGCTGATGCAGGTGATGACTGAAATGGAGGATGGCTAGATGGATGGAGTGAATGGATGAATGAAAGTATGGATGGATGAATGAAAGGATGGATGGATGAGAGAAAAGATGGATGAATGAAAGAATGGATGGGTGAGTGAAAGGTAGGGTAGATGGATCAATGAATGGATGGATGAGTGAAAAAATGGATGGATGAGTAGAAGGGAGGGTGGATGGAATGATGAAAGGATGAATGAAACAATGGATTAGGGAAAGGGAGGGTGGGTGGATGAAAGGGTGAATGGATAGAAGAGTGAAAGAATGGATGGATGAGTGAAAGAAAGGGTGGATGGGTGGGTGTATGGATGAGTGAAAGTATGGATGTACGTGAGTGGAGGGATGGATGAGTGAAAGGGTAAAGAGATGGATGAATGAGTGGTTCAGTGGCAGGATAAGTGAAATGATGGATGACTGAGTGAAAGGATGGATGGGCAGATGAATGTATGGATGGATGGTGAAGGAATAGATGGATGAAAGGGTGGCTGTAGAGATCGACGAGTAAATGGATGGATGGATGGGTTTTGAGATGGATACATACGTTTGTATATGGATAGGTGAATGGACGGAATGTTGAAAGACTGAATGATAGATGAATGAATGAATCGATGACAAAATGTAAAGGTAAAATTGTGGATATTTGCAGGTGGATGAAAGGATGAATGGATAGATGTTTGTATGGAAGAGATTAGAGAGGTCTTCTGGGGAGGGTCGTGATGACTTGCTTTGTTTGTTTGATGCCATATGAGCTTTGTTTCTAAGTGGAGGGAATTTTCATTTTCTGGCTACTCAATTGTTTGTCCGTCAGTTATAGAAACAATAGCAGACAAGATTACCCACGGGCCACCATGAAATGTTAGCTCAGACTCTCCTGAGTCATGACACTAGGACTAGTGGGGGTCATCACACTAGTGCTGTCAAGAGATACCACACTTGGAGCATCTTAAGACTTTACACCCGGTACATCCTGAGACATTACACTAGGGCTACCCTGAGACCCACACTAGAACCACTACACGTCATGCTAGTCTCACTCCAAAATATCACGCTAGATATACCCTGTGATATCACATCAGGGTAGCTAGTGGCGTCTTACTAGGAAACCCTTATCACACTAAGCACCCAGAGAAACATAAGATTAGGGTAACCCTGAGACATTACACATGAACCACTAGGACAGCACACTAGAGCCAGGGTCATAGCACATTCCCCTGCAACCCCCGCAGTGTGGAGGGCACTGAACCCTTCAGGGGCCCTTCAATCCTTCAAAGTGCCCCATTATCCCAAAGACCAATGAATTTCTCTGAGATATGGAAAACTATGGGGCCTCTTTTCCCATTCTCAGGGGCCCCATCATTTTGGGTTATGGCACTGACTCGAGCCACCCTGAGACATAACACTAGGGTTACCTGAGACATTACATTAGAGCAACTTTGAGATCATACTGGGGTATCCTAAAACATCACACTAGGAACAAGCTTTGGCAAGGCCAGTAGGTCTCTCGCTGGCTACCAGCCTTTTGGCAATTCTTGTTTTATTTTGTCATGGTTTTTCCAAAACGTTTTTGTTCCGTAAGCTGCAGGCCCCTCTTAAATCTAAACAAAAACATTGGTAAAGACAAAAAGTGGTTGTCTTGATCTCAAAAAAGCATACATTGCTGTAGTTCTCGCTGACATTGAAGGGACCTACTTTGTGTGTTGTTGTGCTCTGTAACAGCAATCTGTAAATCCTAGTGAAGTCAGCCAATGGCTGAAGTCAGCTGACATGTTGCTCCTTGATACACGCTGGAGTAGGTGGAACTAAAATGTGAATGACTGAACCACAGAGTAAGGAACTGGGGCTGCCTGAAAACCCCTAAAGGTAACTATGTTATGTACATAATTTTAGCAAAATCAAAAGTTCTTGTCTAACATAGACTTAAAAAACCCAACTGAATAGAAAAGAAGAAACAAAGAAAGAAGCAAAGAAAGAAAGAAAAAAGAATGAAAGGAAGTAATGAAGGCAGGAAAAAAGGAAGAAGAAAGAAAGAAAGAAAGAAAGAAAGAAAGAAAGAAAGAAAGAAAGAAAGAAAGAAAGAAAGAAAGAAAGAAAGAAAGAAAGAACGAAAGGAAGGAAGGAAGAAAGGAAGAAAGAAAGGAAGGAAGAAAGAAAGAAAGAAAGAAAGAAAGAAAGAAAGAAAGAAAGAAAGAAAGAAAGAAAGAAAGAAAGAAAGAAAGAAAGAAAGAAAGGAAGGAAGAAAGGAAGAAAGAAAGGAAGGAAGAAAGGAAGAAAGAAAGAAAGAAAGAAAGAAAGAAAGAAAGAAAGAAAGAAAGAAAGAAAGAAAGGAAGGAAGAAAGGAAGAAAGTAAGGAGGGAAGGAAGGAAGACAGAAAGAAAGAAAGAAAGAAAGAAAGAAAGAAAGAAAGAAAGAAAGAAAGAAAGAAAGAAAGAAAGAAAGAAAGGAAGGAAGAAAGGAAGAAAGTAAGGAGGGAAGGAAGGAAGACAGAAGAAATAAACAAAGAAACAAAGAAGTCAAGAAAGAAAAAATCAGGAAAGAAAGAATGAAAGTCAGAAGAAAGAAAGAGTAAAGAAAGAGAGAAAAATGAAAGTCACGAAAGATGAAAAAGAGAAGAAAGAAAGAAAGGAAAGGACAGAAAAAAGAAATGACTGGATTGAAAAGATAGAGTATCCTCGTGAGCTTATATTCAGAGTTCATGTGAGCTGCTGGTATGGTGTGAAAGAGCAGCAGTCAGATAAGTAAAGGGCACTTCTAAAGAAACTTGCAACAGCATTGGCAGGAGACAGTAACTGATACAGGCAGAATGTGCCCTGTGCTCTCATTCTACAGCTCAATAAACAAAGGAAACACTTAAGTAATAATAAAGTAAAACCAAAAACAGTGACACTGAAGAGAACTACCGTGTGTATGGATATACTCCCTGAGAAAGGGCTAAAGACAGTCACTCAAAGTGAAGTTAGCCAGTGACTGAAGTAGCCTGACCTATTGCCCCATGTTATATGCTGAAGTGGGTGGAAGCAAAATGTGAATAACGTAAGAAGAGACCAAAGGATGAAGTGATGTGGCTGCAAGCCACTTTGAGTAAATATATTATACATATCATTTTAGTAAAATTTAAAGGTCTTGGCTAATTCCAGACCTAAAGACCTGCGACATCACATTAGAGGTGCAAGGGGATATCATACTAAGAATACCCTATCAGACAAACGGCACCCAGAAATATCAAATCGGAGCTACCCTGAGACATCATTGAGTAGCTAAACTGAGCCAGGCATGGTGGCACATGCCTGTGTCCCTGCCACCGGGAATGGCTGGACTAGTGGATTTCTTAGTTAGATGGTTTGAGCACCCACCAACACTGATGGTGTCATAATATTATAGCACTGCATAGCTTAACTGAGGCTTCAAACTAGGCCTACTCTGAGAGAAAACAAATAAATGCTGCCAGGAAACATCAAACACAGCCAAGATATCATGACAGGGCTGCACAGGGATGTCACAATCAGGCTATCCACCAAAATCAATGTAACACCAAAAGAGGGCCCAAAAGATTTAAAGACCAGCAAGGGTTACATCCCGAAAGAATAGATTCATAACACACTAGAACCCCTGGGTTTATAAAACAAGAAGGGAAAGAGCAGAAAAAAGAGAGAAAAGGAAAAAAAGAATCTTATGCTAAAAGAATATTCCTTTTATAGGACAGTTCCCCTCACCCACCCAAAGGTGGAATCCATCATATTTTGGGCAACTTCCTCGCACTGTGACATAGTCACATGGGGGCTACAACCTCCTCACTGAGAGGGAGGAGCTCAGGGATGTTTTTGTTGTTTTGGAGTAGGTATATTAAATAACCTATGTGAACCTGGTGTGGTGAGACGGATAGAAGGGAATGTGAAATAAAACTAGTTTGGAGGTGTGTGTATCAACTTTATTCGGGCACCCTCCAACTAGGATTAAAACTTACAGAGACGGAGTGAGATTAAATCTGTCAAAGAGTGCATGGATGATTATAGGTCGACATGTTTCAGCCTAATACCCTGATAGGAGGTGTGGGGGACTTCTTCAGGACCTCATGACAACTATTACGAGTGTAGATCCTTCTCACCACCAAGTTCAAATAGGTTATATAGTATACCTACTCCAAAACAAGTAAAACATCCCTAAGCTCCTCCATCTTTGTGAGGGGGTTGTAGCCCGCACTGTGACTAGCTCACAGTGCCGGGAGGCTGCCCTATGATGAAGCATGCCACCTTCAGGTAGGTGAGGGGAACTGTCCTATAAAAGGCACAATCCTTTAGCATAAGCTACTTTTTTCTATTTTTCATTTTCTCTCTTTTTTTCCACCCTTTCCCTTCCTGTCTTACAGACCCAGGGGTTCTATTGTGTTATGTCTCCACAAAATCACCTAGGTGCCACCCTAGGAAATTCCACTACACATTAATTTTGGCTATCATGAGGCGTAACACTATGGCTTCTCTGTGTCATCACATATGGGTTATATAGGGGAAATCACACTCTCACTACTCTTGAGACATCATACGCTGCTACTTCACACAAGGGCTACTCTGAGACATCACACTAGGCTCACACTGAGTGATAACATTTGGGCTATCCTGTGACATCAAAGAAGAGGAGCCAACAATTGCTGATAACACAAATGAGCCGCTGAACATCTAAAGAGGTACCTCTTTGTGGTCAGGTTCACCTAGTGACTATTGGTATTCAAAGTATGTCGCATCGACGGGTAGCAGGAATGGAGCAGGTTGGTAAAGGGAGTTTAGAGGGCTCATGGAAGATCAAACAGAGGTGAGAAAGGGAACGACTACGATGAGCCATGATCAGTATCCACACTTCATTATTTGGTTTTGGCTAGGCATTGAGTGATGTCTTGGCATACACCACGCTTTCTGACTTCTCACGTGGGCGGTGGGCTGCCTTTGCGCCACTGACTGAGTTCACCCTTGTGTACAGGATGTGGTCTGGATCCTGAGAGGGTCTTCCGGATACCCTTGTCTTGACGTCTGTCTGGACACTGGAGTAGACCACCTGCTTCGATCCCTTGCAGGGCTGGGTTCTTGTTTTGTTTTCTTCAATACTCAGCGTTGCGTAGTGCAAGCTGTCGTGGAACTCATCCTGTGAAAAGAGAAACATGAGGACACCTGTTAACATTGCAGGCAGGAAAATCTTTTCTGGACATCAACTCATGACAGAGTACTAGTTTTATTACACTATAACACACCAAAGCAAGAACAAGTGTCCTTTAAAGTTACTAGAAGCTGCGTAATTGGGTCAAATGTCCCTCTGGTCTTGACCCACCATGCCACCTGGCATTCATGATGTGATTTCTTATTCACTTGATACTTTTCCTTCTCAGAAAAATTCACATCACAAGTTTACTGCTAGGTGTTACAAGCTTGTGTTGAATATTATTCCCTCGGCAGAGTACTGTACGAGTTGCACTCTGCCAATGGCTAATGGTGATTGTGGTCTCCTCAGATCTGACTGTGGGGTGGCTGACAAGTGCTGCCAATCACTTGTCATGGTCTGCAGGTGTAAGGTACTTTTATTTAGTACATGTAAGATGTGTTCTGACTGCGTCCTCAGATTTTTGAAAAGCATAAGGTGTAGACCACCTATTGATCCCAGACATGCCACCCAGATTGTGTGTGTACACATGTGCACACACACTTCATACACACACTACTAAGAATATGTATGATGTGCATCTCGCCCTAACGCCCCAAAGCGCTTGGAGCAACAAACTACATACAGGAAAAAGACTGAAACGGTTGTTAAAATTGCCATAGAACACAGGGTGAATGTACAGATATCTGATCGCAAAATACTGGCCGCACATTGAGACCAGCATTTTTGCGTCCTTCAAAGATTTTAAGAACCAAGACATGTACTTTTAGATTCATTTTTTAAAATCATAATCCCTGTGAGTTGTAGTCATCTGACCTATCTTGTGAATAATAAAGAGGTGTGTTGCAGATTGCAACTCACTATGATTGGAGGCCACCAGAGAGATGGTGACCAGCTGGGACCAGGAGACCACCACCCTTTCTGTCATTGCTTTTCAATAAAGTGCACTTTTTTTAAATGCAAAAAAATGTTCCTAAAGGAAACAGCTTAAGAGTTGGCAGTGACCCCATGGACCCCTGTATGCTTTTCAACAAATTTTTGTTTTACATTCACAAAAGCAAAAAGGTGATTCAATACGTAACAGTTTGAAGATTTGTCTATAATATGTCCCATCCAAATACCGAATGGGTATCTATTCATGATCCCATTTTTGCAGTCTGAAAAACTTTTCTGTTAGACCTGTAAGCTGTAGGGTGGTCTTCCTCCAAACATTTTTCCTTCGCACATCCTATTTTTGCTAATTTTGTTTTGCTGACCTTAGGGCTCTGTGCACTTTACCACTGCTAACAAGTACAAAGGTGCTTTTACTCTCTCTTTTAAATATGGTAAAAATAGGCTTACACTTAACTGGCACGTTTAACTTACTTGTAATTCCCCACTACGGTAGTTCTACATGTATTCAGAGACTGTAAATTAAATGCTACTTGTGGGTCTGAAAAAGACACATAATTGATGAACAGAATGCAGAACAAATTAAAACATTCACCCCCACTCAAGAGTTCTGGGTTAAATCCATCATTTGTTTGCTCACCATGCCACCCCAGTTTAGACCTGGCCATATGCAAATCAGTCTTGACCTTGTGATTCAAAGAACAGTCCAACCCGAACTGCCAGCACTGATTGTGCCAATCACTTAAGTACCCCATTTAAACATGTCTCATGCCTGCTGTTGCAGCCTGTATGTGCAGCTTTAGACTGCCATTTCGACCTGTCAAGATACAACTCTTTCAAGGCCCAAATCTTCCATTTTAATACCTAAGTCAACCCTAAGGTAGGCCATACACAGCCCAGAGGGCAAGGTGCAGTGTATTTAAAAGTTGGGATGTGTACGCTTAAGTTCTACATATCCTGGTAGTGAAAAACTCCTTAATTCTCTTTTCACTACTCCAAGGCCTACCTGTCCCACAGGATAACATTGGGTTACCTTATTACATTTAATAAGTGATAACTTTCAATTGGGAGCAGGTAGATAGTTTGAGTTTGGTTTTTAAAGAACTGCAATTAAAATACCTCTTATATGGTAAAGTCAGCTTTTTTGTCACAGTTCCGATAATGGTACTTTAGAAAGTAGCAAAAACAACAAGGCGATGGATGGAATGCTTGAATTAATCTCAGCCACTGGCAATTGCTTGAGCCGATACCCAATCCATTGTTTTTTGCTCATCATACCACCTCAGTTTGGACCCAGCCATATGCATATCAGTCTTAGCCTGTTCCTCATTGGAACAGTCCAGCCTGAACTGCTAGGCCAGGTACACCCTGAACCAGAACACAAGCAACCTAAGGCTGGTTTTGCCCTAGTTAGGGTTCTTCAGTCAGGTATAGATTGATTCCAGACGCACATGAGCCCTGGGCCCACGTCTGGACCAACGCATCGCATTTAGGGCATCAAATGAAAAAACAACAAGGCGATGGATGGAATGCTAGAATTAAGCTCAGTCACAGGCAATTGCTCGGGCCACATCCCAATACATCATTTTTTTGCCCACGATGCACCCTCAGTTTTGACCCTGTTCCTCATGTGAGCAGTCCGCTTGGAACTGCCAGACCAGGTCCTTCCTGAACTGGAATACAAGCACCCTAGGACCAGTTTCACCCTAGTTAGGGCTCTACAGGCAGGTAGTGTGAGCCCGGTACCTACATCTGGGCATACCCAGCGCACATAGGGCATCAAATGCAAAAACAACAAGGTGATAAATGGAATGCTTGAATTAATCTCAGGCACTGGTAGTCACTCATGCCGCATCCCAATACATTGTTTTTGCCCATCCTGCCACCTCAGTTTGGACCCAGCAGTATATAAATTAGCCTTGTTCCTTGTGGAAACAGTCAAGCCCGAACTGCCAGAACTGGTCTTTCCTGAACTAGAACACAAGCATCCCAGGACAAGTTTGGGCCTAGTCTGGGCTCTTGTTTTTTGATACTTTTAGAAAGTTTGCATTCTCTTGTCCCAACCATTTGGTGTCTACTGTCTGTATCCTGGGTCATGTGACTAGGTGTAGTTGGCAGTGGATCTTTGTGTTTTGCTCCTTGACAGTGAGACAAAGAGAAGCTAGGTGTTGGCAGGATGGACCACTCTGAGTTAACGAGGGAAAGGAGCTGTCACTTACAACACTTTTACCCTGCTCTATAAAATTATCAAGCCAGCATGGCTGAGGCGCAACCACCTTTTTACACTTCACAGAGCGTACTATTCCCTTAAACGCCTGTCGAAATTTCAAACTGCGAAGTGTTGTTGCAAATGTTCTCTTATTGCTGCCTCAGATCTTCACATGTTCTGTGAGTGCCCGAGCATTGCTACCTTTTGGAACAAAGTTAGAATAACACTCAAATCTATTCTTGGCTCATCTATTCCGTGCTCATGGCTTTTAATTATTTTTGGAGTTAATGACAACATCAAGGGATTAGAGAGAGAATTTCTGTTTTACGCCATTTTATTGGCAAGAAGAGAGATCTGTAAAAACTGGATCAACATAAACCCCCCAACACATGCAGAGTGGCTGTCTTCATTATATGCAACGTCAAAGCAGGACTTATCTAGAACTTGTAGCCCTCGCTCTCTGAGATTTTGGGACCTTTTGATCAATTGGAAAAGGGACAGTTAATCAACCCGGGGTATTTTTTTTTTTTGGTTTTTTTCCCCCCGGGTCCGATGATTAGGCCTAAAATCTCTCTGTCCAAAGGGAGGCTCCGGACAGCTATTGGACAACTGGCCGAATTGGTCTGAAGGGAGAATGTACATCCATGCTCTGCTGGCGACATAGGGGACTGACTCTCTGAGTACTTGGAGCTTAGTATTGGGCTCCTTGGTGCTATAGGGGGGTCGGGCCTCTTGTCTGTGCGGAAATGAGCACAGTTGGATCGACTAAACGGCTAATGAGGACAAAAAAAAAAAAAAACACTTGAACATCACAAAGGTCCTGCCTGGGCCCTTTTACAAAGGGTTTGACAGTAGTCTATTGTGACCCCAGACAATCTGCCATGAATTGGGACCGTTCCCTATTCTCTTTTCCAGCTGTTCTTAGGTGTAGGATATGGTTGGAGGCTCTCCATTTTGAATCGAGCTGCAGCCAGTTTGATGCTACCTGGAGACCTTGTGTTCACAGCCGCAAGGAGGTGAGTTTTTGATATTTGAATGGAAAATTCCAGAACAGTTGTTTAAGTCGGAAAAGAGTGACATTCCTACAGAGGCTGATAGGGCCTTGCTGCAATTCTGTTTTTCTTTGCATAGATTCTAGGGAGAAAATGGAACATGAAATAAAACTAAGTAACTCTAAAAAAAAATGCTCTTTATTTTAAGAGAAAGTGATGCATGCTTAAAATAATTTAAGGATAGTACAGTCAATATCTCAATACTTCTCATGAAACAAAAATATTTTGAGAGACATTCAGGAGAACAACAGCTTATGGCTAGATTGAGAGATGCTAGTGCTATGTGTTGACAAGATATGTAAATATATACGTTCATTGATGCCTAAGGGGTGATGTTAACATTTCAGATGCAAAATTACAATTGAAGGACATACAGAAACAGACATGAAGATGCGAGAAGAGTATCTGAAACCATTGATATTCCTAAATGAGTCTAACTTAGAAACAACAAGTAAGGAAATATTCGGAAAGGTGCTGCTCGTTTAAGTTATGCTAATTGCCGTATATGATTTCTTGAAGTAATCACAATTTTTCCTTTGGAATAAAGCATAGAATGGTGCACCCAACAACGGGAAGTCCACAGTCCTTTTTTTGTATTTGTAATTACCTTTATTGAAATTTGATGTCTTTCATAAAAACAGCCAAGATCACAGCTAACGCGTTTCATTCAAAAGAATTGAACTTCCTCAGGGCTTTTTTTAAATATATAATGCAAATTTCTCTTTCAGTAAAGGGTTTCATGAAAAGTCCCGTCTGGATGATCACCCCCTAATTTTCCTGTCGCAAAGTTATCATCCATATTAAGGTGGGGTTACAATGCCCCCCAACCGCAACACCTGTATCCGGTTCTCTCCTCAGTACGTCTGGTCGTCCCTCGGGCGACAACTGACAAATATTCATACATACTTTATATATTTATACACACACATATGCATACATATTCTTCAGACACATAAAACTTGACACAAATTCTGCACACACACATATTCTTAACACGCACACATTCTTCATATGTACATTGTTCATGCAGACACACTTTTATTTATTTATTTATTGAGTTTTGTATAGCGCTGGCTAGACCCATAGGTATCAGAGCGCTTTACATAAGGTTCAACAATGTTACAACAATGATAACACTTACACGTTACATCATTCTAGACACAAACACACGCATTCGGGCAGTCACAATGGAAAGCACAGAGGCTAAAAGTAGAATTCTCACCTGCAGTGGGTTTGTGGTCTGACCATTCTTGCCTTTCTTTCCTACAAGCGAAAAGGGTTTTACAGTTACAAATCCAGCTATACAGTCTCCCATCAATTTTACACCCCTAATAACAAATACACCTTTAACTACCTTATTTAATTGAATGTAAGTACATTTTTCGACCTCAGCTGCCCTCCTCCCCATCTTTATCCCCTCTTTCTCGAGTGGGCGGGGTGAAGGGATGCGTCACTTAGGATAGAGTGAGAGAAGTGGAGAGGGATGAGGAAACCTGGCAGCAGTAAGAGGTGAAAGAAGTGGGGTGAGACACAAAATGTGCCAGCTCTGTAGAGAGTCATGAAGGGGAGTTTTGTGAGCCTGGAGAGGGTCAAAGCAGTGAGGAGAGATGGATCTGCCTGGGGAGTCTTCTGACACAAACTGTAGACTCACAAAAACATGGCAGAGAGCAAGAGGAGAGAGTGTTAGGAGTGAAGGAATGCCGGGTCAGTCACACCACACATTAGATGGATCACTGCTAGAGCTAACGGGGGAAGGAATGCCGGCCATTCACTCCACACATTAGGTGGATCACTGCTAGAGGTAGGGGTGAAGGAATGCCTGGCCATTAACTCCACACATTAGGTGGATCACTGCTAGAACTAAGGGTGAAGGAATGCCTGGCCATTAACTCCACACATTAGGTGGATCACTGCTAGAACTAAGGGTGAAGGAATGCCTGGCCATTAACTCCACACATTAGGTGGATCACTGCTAGAGCAAGGAGTGAAGGAATGCCTGGCCATTCACTCCACACATTAGGTGGATCACTGCTAGAGGTAGGGGTGAAGGAATGCCTGGCCATTAACACCACATATTTGATGGATCACAGCTAGAGCAAGGAGTGAAGGAATGCCTGGCCATTAACTCCACACATTAGGTGGATCACTGCTAGAGCAAGGAGTGAAGGAATGCCTGGCCATTAACTCCACACATTAGGTGGATCACTGCTAGAGGTAGGGGCGAAGGAATGCCTGGCCATTAACACCACATATTTTTTGGATCACAGCTAGAGCAAGGAGTGAAGGAATGCCTGGCCGTTAACTCCACACATTAGGTGGATCACTACTAGAGCAAGGAGTGAAGGAATGCCTGGCCATTCACTCCACACATTAGGTGGATCACTGCTAGAGGTAGGGGTGAAGGAATGCCTGGCCATTAACACCACATATTTGATGGATCACAGCAAGAGCAAGGAGTGAAGGAATGCCTGGCCATTAACTCCACACATTAGGTGGATCACTGCTAGAGCAAGGAGTGAAGGAATGCCTGGCCATTAACTCCACACATTAGGTGGATCACTGCTAGAGCAAGGAGTGAAGGAATGCCTGGCCATTAACTCCACACATTAGGTGGATCACTGCTAGAGGTAGGGGTGAAGGAATGCCTGGCCATTAACACCACATATTTGATGGAGCACAGCTAGAGCTAGGAGTGAAGGAATGCCTGGCCATTAACTCCACACATTAGGTGGATCACTGCTAGAGGTAGGGGTGAAGGAATGCCTGGCCATTAACACCACATATTTGATGGATCACAGCTAGAGCAAGGAGTGAAGGAATGTCTGGCCATTAACTCCACACATTAGGTGGACCACTGCTAGAGCTAGGAGTGAAGGAATGCCTGGCCATTAACACCACACATTAGGTGGATCACTGCTAGAGCTAGGAGTGAAGGAATACCTGGCCATTAACACCACACATTAGGTGGATCACTGCTAGAGCTAGGAGTGAAGGAATACCTGGCCATTAACACCACACATTAGGTGGATCACTGCTAGAGCTAGGAGTGAAGGAATGCCTGGCCATTAACACCACACATTAGGTGGATCACTGCTAGAGCTAGGGGTGAAGGAATGCCCAGCCGAGCCGCCCTCGCCCCTCCCCCTTCCCACCGACCATTTATGACAGCAGCTCATGCGCGCAGCGTTCACGCGCAGCGACCGCGCCCAACCCGCGCCGAAGGTGCGCCAAAGGTAAGCCCGTCTACGCCCGTCCGCGCCTGGACCGCGCCCAGCGCCATACCCCCTGCCCCTCGCGCTACCCAGCCCTCCTGCATTACCTACGATGCCGCCACCCTCCTAGCCCTTAACCCCGGTCGCGCTCCCAACTGCGTCCAAGCCGCTCCTGGTCGCACCCATGGACCTTTCTCCTGCTACTCCTGCAAATTCATCGGCACCGACAACATCTCCGCTACAACCCCACCACAGATACCCGACCCCAACCACCTACATTGTATCCTTCTCAACACCCGATCAGTCCACAGGCACGCCATCGACCTATGGAACCTACTAGACACCATCTCTCCGGACATCGCCTTCCTTACGGAAACATGGATGAATACTTCCTCAGCACCAGACATCACCATTGCCATCCCTGATGAATATAAGATCACACGCAAAGACCGCACCAGCCACACAGGAGGAGGAATCGCTATAGTCCATAAGAAAACTATCCGCATCTCAACCAGCTCTGACGCCAACCTCGCCAATTCCGAACACCTTCACTTCCAGATCCACATCGACCCCAAGACCACACTCAGAGGCACCCTCCTTTACAGGCCTCCAGGACCCCGCGCAAAATTCAGTGAAGACATCACGGACTTCATCACTCCACACGCGCTCCCCTCCAAAGAATACATCCTTCTGGGAGACCTCAACTTTCACCTCGATAAGATCAACGACCGCAACACCGCCACCCTCGTGGACAACCTCACCAACCTCGGACTTAAACAACTGGTCACTTCCCCCACCCACATCGCAGGTCACACACTCGACCCCATCTTCACCTCCAGCAACCATGTCTCCTTCAGCCACACTACGGACCTCATCTGGACTGACCACAGATGCGTTCACTTCACCTACAACAAACCAAAACCCAACATCCACCTCCAACCTACCTTGAAAAGGAACTGGAACAAAATCACCACGGACCAAATCTCCGCATCGCTCCTTCAACACACCCCAGCCCCCTCCTCCAACGCTAACGAAGCCGCCGCTAATCTCACCCTATGGCTATCTAACACCGCTGACACCTTAGCACCTCTGAAAAAACGTCAAAACAAACCTGGCAGCAAGAAGGCCTCATGGTTCAACGATGATCTCAAGAAGTCCAAGAAACTCTGCCGCTCCCTTGAAAAGGCCTGGAAAAAAGACCCAACCACCAGCACCAAGGACGCCTTCAAAAACGCCACCCGCACTCACCACCAACTAATCCGAAAAGCCAAGAAAGCAGCATTCAAGGATCGACTCGACAACAACGCTCACAACAGCAAGGAACTTTTCAACATCGTCAAGGAATTTTCCAATCCCTCGGCCAACTCCAACGACATCACCCCCTCTCAAACCCTCTGCGACTCCCTAGCCTCTTTTTTCCACAACAAGATCGCAGACATCCACAACAGCTTTGACAACCAACCCGGAAACCAACCCACCCTGCCGTCTGCTGTCCATCCTCCCCCCGTGAACACCCTTAACGACTGGAAGCCAATCTCCACTGAGGACACCATCCGCCTGATGAACTCCATCCACTCAGGATCCCCCACAGACCCATGTCCTCACCACATCTTCAACAAAGCAGACTCCGTCATAGCGCCGCACCTCCGAGACGTCATCAACTGCTCCTTCAACTCCGCTACCTTCCCTGAAGACTGGAAACACGCTGAACTCACCGCCCTTCTGAAAAAACCAACAGCGGACCCCACCGAACTCAAAAATTACCGCCCCATCTCGCTTCTTCCATTCCCGGCCAAAGTCATCGAGAAAGCCGTCAACTGCCAGCTCGCCGCTTTCCTCGAAGCCAACAAATCCCTCGACCCCTCACAATCTGGCTTCCGAGCAAAACACAGCACTGAGACCGCCCTCATCGCAGCAACAGACGACATTCGAACTCTACTGGACAATGGAGACACAGTCGCCCTCATCCTCCTCGACCTCTCTGCAGCATTCGACACAGTCTGCCACAGCACCCTTCTACAACGCCTCAATAACATCGGAATCCAAGGAAAAGCACTGGAATGGATCACCTCGTTCCTCACCGGTAGAACCCAGAGAGTCCGCCTTCCTCCATTCAAGTCCGAGGCCTCTGAAGTCATCTGCGGCGTACCTCAAGGATCCTCACTCAGTCCCACCCTCTTCAACGTATACATGAGCCCCCTCGCGGCCATCGCACGCCAACACAACCTCAACATCATCTCTTACGCGGACGACACTCAACTGATCCTTTCTCTCACCAATGACCCCGGCGCCGCCAAAGCTAACCTGCACGAAGGAATGAAAGAAGTCGCCGAATGGATGAAACAAAGCCGTCTGAAACTGAACTCAGACAAAACAGAAGTCCTCATCCTAGGCACATCCCCCTCTGCTTGGGACGACTCCTGGTGGCCGGAAGCCCTCGGAAAAGCACCCATCCCGACAGACCACGCACGGAACCTTGGCGTCATTCTGGACTCTTCACTCTCAATGAACAAACAAGTCAGCGCCGTATCCTCTTCCTGCTTCAACATTCTTCGCATGCTCAGAAAAACATTCCGCTGGATCCCCTCCGAAACTAGGAAAACAGTCACCCACGCCCTGGTCACGAGCCGACTGGACTACGGAAACACCCTCTACGCAGGCACTACCGCTAAACTCCAGAAGAAACTCCAACGAATCCAAAACGCCTCAGCCAGGCTCATATTAGACATCCCACGCAACGAACACATCTCTGGTCACCTTAAAGACCTACACTGGCTACCCATCAATAAGAGGATCACTTTCCGACTGCTCACCCACGCACACAAATCACTTTACGACATCGGACCAGACTGCCTCAACTCCCGACTGTCCTTCTACACCCCCTCCCGCCAACTACGCTCTTCCGACCAAGCCCTAGCCACTGTACCTCGCATCAACAAGACCACCATGGGAGGCAGATCCTTTTCTTACCTGGCTGCTAAAACATGGAACTCACTCCCCGCTTACCTCCGCCTCACCCAGAACCACCTAGCGTTCAGAAAGCAGCTTAAAACGTGGATATTTGACAAATAATCCTCCTCCTCTTCCTAAGCGCCTTGAAACCCTATGGGTATGTAGTGCGCTATACAAATTTTATGACTTGACTTGACTTGACTTGACTAGGTGGATCACTGCTAGAGCTAGGAATGAAGGAATGCCCGGTCATTAACTCCACACATTAGGTGGATCACTGCTAGAGCTAGGAGTGAAGGAATGCCGGACCATTCAGATTATTAATATTATGCTATATTGTGTTATGTTATGTTGTGAGCATTGGTATTCCTCGTGGCACTTTCATCTACCTGGCATACACAAATTCCTTTGCTGCCCTGCGTTGCATGAAATAATAGTAAATGTGCCCCTTTTAGTGCTTGCTCTGTGTTATTCAAGGCGTATGCATCCACACAGCTTTAAACATGTTTCCAGCTGTCAATGACCATTGCACCCCTTGAGGGGCCTTCTACCACCACTCACATCCCTGGCACAAAAGCCAGCCTCTGCCACTTGGGTAGATATGCTCCTACCTTTCCTGGGGACCTCCGCATAAACCACAGCATTGCTGCAAAGGAGAAAGAGACCTGTTATCTGCTAAGCAAAGGGTGCAACACATGGAAAAATGGCAGCTGTGCAGTAAGACGTACCTGCTGTCTGGGCAGCTCTCTGAAAAAAAAGAAAAGAAAATTAAAGGTAGGAATTAAACAACTTATTTTTGACTGCATTATGATTATACACATATCCTGATGCAACTCCACTGAAAATGTGATGCCACCAAAAGTATGTAGTTAAACAATAACTGTGGCCCATAGACCTTGAGGTGAGCTGCCTTTGCGGGTCAATGTAGGCCAGGAAGTAAATCCAAGGGACGACACACATCTCAAAGCAGAGGTTTTACCCAAAACCTATGTTTTAGAATACATTTCTTTGAACTTTACCGTGATATAAATCTGTCGTTTTGCCACTTTTAACCCCCATACACTAAACAAGCACTGGCAAAGACAATAGGTCGGCACTGTGCAAGCTGGGAAATGGTTAGTTCTGTTTTATGTAGCAAGCTTATGCAACAAAAAGAAATAGAAAGAAATGGAACGTGGCTTCCACATGCTTGCATTACAGATTCAAAAATTCTTCACTGGCAGTGACAATTTTACAAGTGATGTTATAAGTAACACATCTTTCAGTTGTGTCTTGCATTATATTATTTTTTAATATTATCATGTGTGAAGGATACAAAAAGAAGCCACTACAAAACCAAGCTGTCAAGGCAGCTGCAATCTTAAGTGAGCACGTTATAACTTTAAAAAGGAGACAATGGAAAGGTGTGCTGACCAACTGCCTTATGCTATATGCTAATACACAATAGGCCAACCCACTAATCCCCTTGGGACTGGGTATAATCAATCACAAAATACAAATGTCCCTCGTGGAATCATTCAAATATTATTTCTTGTTTCAAATACTGTCACACAAGTGAACATAATTTCTCATAGTCAGGGAATTTCTCAAACCACAATTTTATTCAAATGATTGTTTTACTCCAGTTTTTTAGATAAATGTTCAATTAACAAGTGCGGCAACTCAAACACTACTGATAATATCTATTTGACCACAAGTGCAGTAAAAGCATGTACTTTAAAAGGAAAGGAATGGAAACTGCGACAACATTCAAATTGTTTATCAAAGACTGTTATTTATTGAATACAATGTCTGTGCTCTCTATTTTATATTGGGAAGACCACAAAAGAGGTTAAGAAACGTATTATGCAGCATTAGTCAAGAATACGCTGTAATGTAACAACTGCGCCATTGGTTTAGCACTATCTACAAAAGTCTCATACTGCATCTGACATGAAATGGTTTGTGTTAGAAACTGTAAAAAGTTCAAAGAGAAGACATAATGTCGATCGGTTGCTCACACTTAAAGAGAACAGATGGATTTGGTCATTTAAAACTGTTGAAAAGGGACTGAACTCCAATATAGAATGGCATACACTAGCAACTCTGTAGTCTTTTGATTGGATGACTAGAGATTGCCAACAGTACACATTGATGGTGGGACTGTCGAATTCCAGTGGTTGTATGGTGTTCATATACATTGTTTATATACACTGTGTGGAGTATTACACTTATGGCTTCAGCTGGAGAATAGTGGTTCTATTATGGCTTATGCCTTCTGTGTTTTGAAGGACCACAATGAGGGTACACGGGTATTTCATTTTCGTAATTCATATATGTTTTTTAATCTAAATCATGGAGTAAGGCGAGCTATACTTCAAATACGGCTAGGAATATTACCGCTGAAATCATACACTTTTAAGTGGTCATCAGATCAAGGAGAGACAAATCACTGTTACTTATGCAAGGGTGGGATGCAAGACCTAGAACATGTTCTGTTTGTATGTCCAAACGAGATCGTGGTAGCAGCTAGGAACAGATACATTACCCCGATCAAAACAAAATGTAATATAAACTCGGTCCAGATGTTGATTTCCCTCTCCAATGCTCCACCCAATGAATTTGTGTGTATTAACCTGTACAACTTTTTAAAGTCTTTTTTAAAATTATATTAATGTGATCATTTTTTTTATAGCAAAAATTGAATTTGTATTGTGTATAAATTTGTTGTTCTCGTAAGAGAACTAAATCAAATAAAATAAAAAACTCGTAATTCATTCCCATGTTTTCATTTCATTTCTATGCTATCTGTTACTATGTGACATACACTTTAGATGGCCGATGTGTAAGGTGACCACTTAACACAATGAAATATGTACGGGTACACTAATGTTGAAATAGGTATGAATTCCCTGGAGTAGTGGGAATATATATTGCGAATGGTCCCTTCGGGACGATACACAAATTTAAAATTTGCATTTTTGTTCATGATGTTCAGAAGGACTTAGTGCCATCATTTAGCGTTACAACATTAACATGTAGGTATTTATCTGTACACAAACTTTAAGCCTTTAGAAATCTGGAGAATTGTGGATGATTATTTATACTAGACATTTGGAAAACAATAGTATCTATATCCCCCATACGTATACTCATCCAATTTGGCCACTATTGACAAGACGCTTCTGATGTTGGCTCACGCGAAAGGTTATAGGTCGGCGTGAGGTGGACGCCGCACTCGGTCTTATGATTTGGGTTGAGAAACTGAGCGGCGCCAGTTTTTGAATGAAGTAAGTTTACATGACCTGCAAATGTATTTGTCCGTGTTTTCTTACGGTCCACTATGCTGTTATTGATGTTGGCGATTGATCCTTTCATTCATTGTGATCCTTCTATTCATTTTTAGGCCCCTTTATGATTTATTCATACAGCTTATTTGTGAGTATTATGATTGGTGCCACACTATTGGGTGCAATGGGGTGAGAACTAGTGTGTAATTGGTAGCGATGTTTTGACATTCATCGTTGATTCTTTGTAGATCCGGATTGTAACGGAATGGTGGGAAGGAGTTTCTTGTGAATTGTTGGAATTTTTTGTAAGTGATTAGTTTTTTTATCAGAACAGCGATCCTAATGGTCACTGATGATGACACTGTTGCCTACACTCGAATATCTTTCAATGTTCTTAGGTTCTGGTGGCACTGACGGGTGTGACACTTAGGTGCTTTAAGAGTGTGCACATTGGTGTGCGGTGGCACTTTATTTATTTATTCATTCATTTATTCTTTGTTAGACACTCTATAGATGACTAATCCTGGTGTTTTCTTGAGTGTTGAGCAGACGATACCTTTGAACTCAGGGATTTTTCATACATGTTATATGTATTTTTATGTTTTTATTGTATTAGATTGATTGTGCAACTACACCGTCCTGAAGATGGTCTCGTGGATTTTCTAGACCGTTAAGAGACCGAAACGTTTACGCTCTTGCCTCTTTTTGTTGTACATTTATGTTCTTAATAGACCTAACCAAAGCAATTGGGAAGGTTTTTTTAAATTCTGATATATGGTGTTGGTCATCCATATGTTTAGAAATACAAAAGGTGTTGGATTACTACTGCAGAACAAATAGATATTATCGGTAGTGTTTGAGTTGCCATACTTGTTAATTGAATATTTATCTAAAAAAATGGATTAAAAATTGTGTTATGCTAAATGCAACAAACTGAGAATTTAATAGAATGAAGAGTGCTCTTTGATTAAAAGCGTGTGTGTGTTTGTGTGTGTGGGTGGGTGAGTGTGTGTGTGTGTGTGGGTGTGGGTGTGTGTGTGTGTGTGTGTGTGTGTGTGTGTATGTGTACAATATTTATGTATATATGCATATATTATATGAGAGAGAGAGAGAGAGAGAATCAGAGAGAGAGACAGAGCGGGAGAGTAGGACTTTTAATAATAGTCTAGTGAGCCAGCTAAAGCTGCCTCAGAAGCCAGAACTAAAAGTCCCAACTTTTGTATCTGGAAATAAACCTGGGCAGCTGTGACAGGTCCCAAACCAGTGAAGGAGTAAAAGCAGGAGTCATGTGTTAAATAGTCCCCCAGGAAACCACAGTGAAGCAAGTTCCACCAGACCAGGCAAGACATAAATGTATAGACTTCTGCACACAGATATTCAGTGAAGATCACATGACTTTGAATAGCAAAGGGAGTACACCTGTGTCTGAGTCTGAGATCATGAGAAAGGAAGAAGACAACCTTATGATTACAAAAATGTTAATTGTTTAGCTTTGCAAGCTGGACTTCATTTCTTGTTGTGGGAGCTTAGGTGGAAAGACAGGCTCTAAACGTCATAGACAGGAACCCTCTGTTGCCCGGTTAACATGATCAAGCCAACATGGCTGTAGCAGTTACACTAAGGCTACAATTTGTATTTCACACAGATGATCCTCACCTCCTTTGCGCTTGCGTATGTAGGCGATCAGCACAACTGTCAGGAGAAGCAGACAGGCCAGGCCTAAACCAGTGTAAAGTATGATAGGGTTGGAAATGACTCCAGATTCCTGGTTCCGAGGGGCTAAAAGGAAGCAATCATGATGAGTCATTAAGACACTGGATGGTTTCAAGCAGGGATGCAGGCAAAGTTGACAAATATTACACCTCTTGCACTTTGCAAATTTTGTCTGTTATGCAAAAAAAGTATATGTGGAAGATTTGTTCTGCATAAATGATTTTTACCACAGGATTTTCCAGCTTAAACCGTCCTTATTAATGCATTGGAACCACAAAAAGTGCTTTTTGTGCAAGGAAACTGATTTTAAAAACGCTTAGCGACCTTTGTGATATATGCCTTCAGTTCAAGTTTTAGACGTTTATGGAGGAAAACCTTTATGTATGTAAACTATGGGGGAGACGTGCTGTAGTCTTGATGTGGGCTGTTATGTTATTTTAATTTTTGATATCTTTTATTAACAAAACAGCAGCATTGTTTCACCTCAAAGCACTAAGGGAAGGATACCACCAACTTTATTTCTGACACAGTATGGATTTATTCATGGTTTTAACACAGACTAAAAAGTTGTAGATTTTAGATAATAGAGGACAGAGCTCCACGCCCTTTTGACAAGCACGGAAAAGTTTCGGCCTCCAATGCGAGCTGTCCTAAACCGTGGCATCTCATGTACAAAGCAGTGATTGGCCCCAGTGTATGACTAGAGGCGTAACGTTTGAGAGGGGAAACAACCTTTACAATGCAGCCATTACATCGCAACATCCTTTACATGGAATGTCATTACAACGCAGCCATTATATTGCATATCACTACAACGCATGTCATTACAACGCATGTCACTACAACGCAGGCATTACGTAGCAAGTCATCACAACACATACCATTACAATGCATAGTACCCCTACACTATCCGACACTTACCCTACCGTTGCACTCACTGGAGTTAGAATAGTAATTATTACCCCTACACTATCCAACACTTTCCCAACTATTGCACTCATTGGAGTTAGAATAGTAATTATTACCCCTATACTATCCAACACTTACCTTAAATGCAATGTAATGGTATGCATTTTAATGGTATGCATTGTAAACGTATAATGCGATGTAATGGTAGTTTCTGAAAATGCGATGTAATGGCATGCTATGTATAAGAATATGTTGTAAAGGATGTTGCGATGTAAAAACTGCGTTGTAAAGGCATGCATTGTAAATGTGTGCGTTGTAACGTCATGCATTCTTTGAGAGGGATCAAATAGGCAATACAAAAGGTACTAAAATCCTCTCTGACTTCAAAGGGAAACAGGTGGAGAGATTTATTAAGGTTCTTAGCGTGGATCATCCAGTTCCCATCAGGTTGCAAGATTCTGAAGAATTTGAAGCTTACTGATCAAATACTTAGGTAACCCAATGCATTGAAGGAACTCCATTGACTTCCACTGAAGCAGAGGATTATCTCTAAAGCCATGTGCAATGTGTTTAGGGCACTACAGGAAGAGGTCCTGTGCCTCTACAACACAGACAAGGATATACTCCTGGGAGATATATCTGCTTGAGTTCTGCAAATTTTGTTTGTATAAATACATTTCATAAGACAAAACAAGGTGGATGGGCATCTATAGTTAAGGCAGCCCAGCTGTGGAACAGCTGCCACCCACTGTCAGGTCATCAAAATAATTGTTGCAATTCAGAAAAGATTGAAGACATGGTTCCTCCCTAGGAAGTTCTGCTTTCCGCTTCTGTGCGTGTTTTATGCCAGCTGCACTGTCAGCGTCAGAATACCAGATTGGTGACAGGTGCACTTTACAAATGCTATAAATAAAATAAATATATATTGAGGAAAAGCCAGAAATAGAGCAGCATATTGGTGAGTTATGGAACCTAGCCGCACGGGAGAATTATGTACAGTATCCTTAGGAGGAAACTAAATATACCAGTAAAAACCACCTTTAAGATCTGGAGAATAAGACTGAGGTCATGTGTTTAAGCTCAACAAGAAACCAAATCAGTGTAATCCTTAATATGTGGATAAGAGTTACATATCTGTGGCATGCCCTTATTCTTAAAGATTGCTAAAATATCAATGGTGGTGCATATGTAACTGTCCATTGTAAGTCACATTCCTTCCCAAAAGCTCTGCACTTCACCAGCAAATACACATTTTTGCAGAAAGAAAGATTTGGCTAAAAAACATTTCTGCATTAAATATTTTGTAAGATAACCCAATGAAGCACCTGAATATTGCTGTAAGAAAATCATCTGATATAAATATAGTTTCTAAAAAATATTGTTATATATGGAAAGATAGGTGTACAAATTATATTTCAGATGCCATATTTATGTCAGGCGAGGTTTCTGCATATGGTATTCTGACCTACAACTGATAATTCGCTGACTAGAAAGACCCTACTACAATTTTTTCCATGTAAAACCAACTTTTGCCAGATTTTTCTCACAATAATTTTTTTTAATGTTTGAAAAGTTTACAAAGATTGTAAAATATTTAAAAACATTATCAAATATGCAAAGAAATACATTTGCAACTTAGCCCAGCACTAGTGATTATAATAGAGTAAAAACAGTCCATATTGATAATGGTAGAGTAATGCCATCATATGCTTCACCACACGTAGATTCTGTTAAGTTTGGGAAAGTTATTGGGGGGATTACTTTTGGTGCCATCTTGAAGACTTTAAACACAACGCCTCTTACCCTCTAGCACCAGCAGCTGTGTCCCGTTTCCACGTCCTTTGCTATTAATCATGAAGAGCTCCACCTCGCAGACGTACGTTCCTGCGTCATTGTGTTGCACGTCGTGAATTTTTACGTCGGCCTTCTGCTGCGAGGTGAAGATGGTGTGGTCCGGCAAGAAGACCCTTCCGCTGAACTTTTCACTGCTGTTGGTCACCTCGGTCATAGAAGAGGAGGAGGGTTTGATGAAAAACCACTTGTAGCCGCCGATGCCAGACTTCTCACTGCTACTGAAGGTGCACTGTAAGGTCACTGCATCACCCGCTGTCACGCTTGTATTTCGCGGCTGAGAGACACTAATATTATGTGAGGAAGTCTCTGCAAAAAATCATGAAAATTCAACAAGTTCATAGTTAGTAGGAAAGATGCTGATAAGAGGCATGTGGAGACACAACGAGAAAAAAGTGGACATTATTTTACTCAGAGTTTTCATTTTGGTATTTGACCATAAGCCATCAAGAGCATATGGTGCCTGTTTTTAGGGCTGCTGTTAGCCACGGCCATTTCCTTTTAATTCTATTAAATTATATATACATGCATACATATGATATATACTTCTATGGAATCTATTTAATCCAGCCTTCTCCTGAAATGTGTGTGTGTATGTGGTGGGGGTGGGGGGTTATTGGTGTAGTGTCCGGAGACACGGGGCATGGGACGCCTAGGCCGCAGAGTGGGGCCTAACTATAACTTTCAAATAACCACACGACACTGTCTGATAGTTAGGGCCAAAGACCCCGAGCGGTCTTCCGGCCGTTTATTTATACCCAGGGGCTACCCCGCCCCTGAGGCGTATGCGTGCGTGTGTGCGTACGTGTGCGGGCCGGGTGGCTCCGTTACTACATCCCTCCAAACTTACGGATCAATAGTCCCGGCCATGATTAGCCTATCATTAGTTCATAGTCCATGCATAGTCCTTTAGCTTTTGGCAGGGGATCGGATTCGGTCGCAGGTGGTATCTTTGGCTTTGGCGACCTTCCGAGCCCTCCACCTCCGCTGGTGGCTCAGGGCAATGTTGAGTGTCGCTCGAGGTGTTTCCGTGACTGGATGGGCGTCCCGGCTCGAGTCTCGGTGGGGTCGATCTTGTTTCTTCTGGTGGGGTCGTGGGTGACTCCTCCTGCACCGGTTCCAGGTCTCCGTCCTCAGCACACTCGGATGCAGAGTCAGCTCTTCCATTTTCACGGGAGACACGCTTGAACCATGACACGTTCCTGGTCACGGCTCGGGTGCCTCTGGATGCGGACACCATGGTGCCGTGTATGTTCACGACCTCCCACACTTCCGGTTCAAAGGCGGGGTCGTACTTTGAGTGTCGGTGTCTGTTTTTGAGGACTACTTTGTCACCAACTACCAGTGACCTGGTTTGGGCCCTCCTAGCCTGACTGGCCTTGTCATTCGTGCGTTGTCGTCGTTCTTGGGTGGCTTCTTAGTCCATCTCTGGGGGACACCAGGTTGGGGTAGCTGGCACGCAGTCTCTTGGTACTCTTTTGAACACCAGGTGCGCTGGGGCGCAGCGTGTGGTCGAGTGGGGCGTTTGGCGATATGCGCTGAGGAACTGTGACAGGCACTCCTCTGCGTCCTCACTTCTTTCCATTCCAATTTGCAGTGCGCGGTTTAGGGTCCGCATAAATCTCTCGACTTCCCCGTTTGCCTGGGGCCATTGTGGAGTGATTTTTCTGTGGCGAATGCCCCGTGCATCTAGATATGCCTGAAATTCTCGTCCCTGAAAGGGAGGGCCATTGTCCGATCTCAGTTCCTCTGGCAGGCCCACCATGGCGAACTCTTTCTCTAGGGCTTTCTTCACGTGGGTGAACGCTGTGGAGGGTACGACCTCTACGATGGGAAAACGAGAGTAGGAGTCAATCAGGACGAGGGTGTGCCTCCCATCCGGGAAGGATCCGAAATCCACACTGACTTTTGACCAAGGCTCTTTGCAGGGGTCCTCGGTGCTCACTGGGTGGGGAGCCGGTTCTCGGCCTGTGATGGTGCACGAGTGGCAGCTGCCAACTTCCTTCTCTACTGCAGCATCCATGCCGGGGAACCATACCTTGCTGCGCAGGCGTCCTTTGGTCTTCGACACGCCTTGGTGTCCCTGGTGCGCGAGGCGCACAACTTCATCCTGTAGCCTTGCAGGTATCACGATCGCCGTCCCTCGGAGGATCACACCATGGGGTACGACACTCAGTTCACTCTGAGCCCTCCAAAGTTGTTGTCTTGCCAGCTGTTCCTGAGGCGTGAGGGCACTGACCCCATCCAGGAAGTGCTTCCAGCTCCGGTTGGACAGTGTGGTTTTCACTTTGAGGAGACACTCGTCCGCGTCTGTGGCCTTTCCGATGTCTTCCAGGGTCAGGGCCACTGGGCAGGCTTCCCGAGAGATCATTCGCACGTACTCCTAGACATCTTCCACTTCGTCCGGGGTTAGGGCCGCATCGGCGGTGCCAGGGTGCCTTGAGAGGAAGTCCGCGGGATTGTCGGCGCCTGGCCGGTATATGACTTCGAAGCGGTATGATTGAAGTTGTACAGCCCACCTCTCAATCCTGGGTGGGGCAAGCCTGGCTGTTCCAGCGAAGAGAGGTACAAGTGGCTTGTGGTCGGATACTACTTTGAACTCGTGTCCATATAGGTAAAGGTGAAAATGCTGGCAGGCCCATTTGATGGCCAGTGCTTCGCGTTCAATTTGGGCATACCGCATCTCCGTCGCAGTCAGTGCCCTGCTGGCATAGGCTGTTGGTACCCATTCGTGTGCTTCGGTCTCTTGCATGAGGACGGCCCCCAGGCCAACGGGGCTTGCGTCAACGACTACTTCTGTGCGCCTATGAGGTCTGAAGTAGGCCATGACCTTGTCGTCGATCAGAGCAGCTTTGATTGCTAGGAAGGCCTCGTCTTCCTTGGCGGTCCACGCCCACGGTTGGCCCGACTTGGTGAGGGTACGTAGTGGCTCAGAGAGGGATGCCAACCCGGGAATGAAGCGTCCACAGTAAGTGGCCATCCCCAGGAAGCTCCTGACCTCAGTGGCGGAAGTGGGTTGGGGAGCCGTGCGGATGGCCTCCGCTTTCTTCGGGTCGACCTGAAGCCCCTCCCGGGAAAAGATATAGCCGAAGAAATCCACGGATTCCTTGTAGAAGGAGCACTTTTCCTTATGGAGAGTGAGGCCGTGATCGGCGAGGCGTTGTAAGGTGGCTCGAAGGTGGACGTGGTGTTCCTCTAAGGTCTTGGAGAAGACAAGGATGTCATCGCTCAGGTTGATGACTCCTGTTAGCCCTGAGAGCGTCTCCCTGATGGCGTTTTGGAAGACTTTGGCAGCTGACGACACCCCGAAGCTCAGCCTTTTGTATCTCCGGAGTCCGACATGGGTGGAGAATGTCGTGATGTTGCGACTGTCCGGGTGTAGCTCGAGCTGGTGATATCCGGCGTTGAGGTCCAGTTTGGAAAACCAGCGAGCGCCGTTGAGGTCTGCCACGATGTCGTCCATAGTCGGCGTCAGGTGCCGTTCCCTTTTGACTGCCTTGTTCGGGAGACGCATGTCCACGCACAGGCGTATAGCGCCTGGCTGCTTCGGTTTTGGGGCGACCACAAGCGGCGACACCCACGGTGTCGGGCCCGACACCTTTTCGATCACCCCTAGCTTCTCGAGTTTGCGCAATTCCTCCTCCACTTGCGGCCGCAGGTGAAATGGTACTCGTCTGTGTCTGAGGGCAGTGGGTCTGACAGTTGGGTCCACATGTAGCTTGAATGTTTTTCCTTTAAGGCAGCCGAGTCCTCTAAACAGGGTCGGGAAGTCTCGCAGAATGGCTTCCGCGTGTAGTTCATGCACTTGACGCGCGAAGAATACTAGTTGCAAATCTTCAGCCGTGTGGCAGCTCAGAAGCGTGCCGCGCCTGCCTCCCGTGACGTGGAACTTGGTCTTGACTTGCTGATTATTGCACGAGGCCGTCACCTCGATCACTCCTCTCAGGGGAAGCGGGTCGTCGCTGTCGTAGGTGTAGATTTTGGCGTTTGAGGGTGACAGTGGTGGGCGGGGTGACAGTAGTTCGTATTGGGTGCTGTCCATCACGTTGACTGATGCCCCGGTGTCAATGAGTGCCTGCACGGGTGAGCCGGCGATGGAGATTTCGCACATCGGGGGTGGTCTTCTTCTGGAGCCTTCCCTCCCCACGAAGGAGACGAAGAACACGTCATCGTCATCGTCATCAATGCGGAATGCTGACCTGGAGGCATCGCCACATGGGCCCGGATCATCCAAGGAGAGTTGCCGCACCGCCTGTGCAGGGCTCTTCCTGCTCGAGCTGGGGCGGCGGTTGCCGCTGCTTCGGCACACTTTGGCGAAATGGTTCATTTTTCCGCAGTTGGAGCAGACTTTCCCTCTCGCAAAACACTTTCCTCCAGCGGGATGGTCCATACCGCAATTCCCACAAGAGTTCCGGGAAGAAGCTTGTGCGGCCCCCCTCTGGGTTGGTGGCCGGCGTCTGATGGCGTCCACGTGTTCCTCCTTGATGTGAGGGATCTTCACGGGAGCGCCGGGTCGGTCGAGGGCAGCCTGCATCGCGTCTGCCCTGGCGTTGGAGAGTTCATGCGAGCGTGCCAGGACAAGGATTTCATCCAGGGAGATCCGCGGCTGCCTGAGGATGAGGCGTCTGAGCTGAACCGACCGGCACCCTTGGATCAGTTGTGCGCGAATCTCCAGGCGCTGGTCTGGGAGTTCGCAGGCTATTGCCAGCTTCCGTAGTCGGGCATAGAACGAGTCGATGGGCTCCGTCTCACCTTGCCTGGCCTGACGCAGCTTGAACCACTCGTAGTCGGGGTTTACCCTGGGGTCAAAATACAGGTTCAGCGCTCGTACCGCGGCGTCGTAGTCCTGTTCGCCACCCCGATCGGGCAGCGTTTCGAAAAGCTCATACAGTTCATCACCGCCATAACACATGAGCAGGGAGCGTTTGACTTTGCCATCAGTTTCACGGACGCCGACAAAGTAGTGCTCCAACCTCCCAATCCACAGGCGCCATCTTGCCGCAGCCGTAGAGGGATCCGCGAGTTCGCTGAACGGGGGCAGCGGCGCCGCAAGGCCATGCCCCGGGGGTGCCGGCGCAGCGGCCGCTGCAGCGCCAGGAGCGGGGCCAGCACCAGGAGGCGGCATTGTGGCCGGGGGCCCAGTTGGAGCAGGGGTTTGGTTCTGAGCAGGAGTCGCGGCCGCGGCACCGCCGGCATCCTGTTGGACGCTCATTGTCGCCGATGTGGTAGCACGTGGCAAAGTATGCAGAGCGAGGCACGGAGAGGCCTAGATGAACAGGCGTGGAGGGAAGCAGGTCCCACGTGGCAGAAGAGGGGCGGCGCCGGGCGTCTTGTCTGTGATACGCGAGCAGGAGTAGGCCCCAGGAGAGCAGGACGGCCAGGGGCGCGAATACAGAAGATGATGCAGCAGGTATGGCCGTAGGCGTGGTGATGCAGCAGGCAGGGCCGTAGGCGCGTAGGGAGCGCAGCCGGGCTGAGGACCGAACACACCCCCCGAGTGTAGAGACGTCCGCCCGATGCGTGAGGGAAACGCAGGGCTCTTCACGCCGGTCGGCCGCCTGAAGCGCGAGCTGATCAGGGCTTACGCTAACCAGCACGGTGTGCGCACGCGCGAGCCTGGAGCTCCCTGCGCGGCGGCCGAGGGCTGGGCGCGAGGGCCGAAGGGCGCCCCCCGAAGCGCCGGCGGCAGACAGAGGAGTGCACACCCGGGCAGCAGGAGGCCACACGCCGCGGGAAGGTGAGCGCAGGCGTGATCGCAGGCAGGCCGCTGGGGGCGGGCAGGATGGCGGGCCGTAGGCCGCGGCCTCGGAGAGGCGCGAGCTCACCTGTTGCACCACGGCCTGGTGCAGGTCACACGCGGCAGTGCCGACGCCGGGGCTCGTCGGAGCAGGGCCCGGGCGAACACGTGGGCACTGGAGGACTGGCACCGCTGCGTGGCGAGGCGCGGGTAACAGAGACCGCCTCGTCGCCAGTGTAGTGTCCGGAGACACGGGGCATGGGACGCCTAGGCCGCAGAGTGGGGCCTAACTATAACTTTCAAATAACCACACGACACTGTCTGATAGTTAGGGCCAAAGACCCCGAGCGGTCTTCCGGCCGTTTATTTATACCCAGGGGCTACCCCGCCCCTGAGGCGTATGCGTGCGTGTGTGCGTACGTGTGCGGGCCGGGTGGCTCCGTTACTACAATTGGGTGGGTGTGTGCGTGTGTTTGTGAATGTGTGTGTGTGTGTGTGTATTATACATACTTACATTGACCTTATCGATTGGTCTGCCAGAGTGCCATTCACATTTTATTTTGCTTCTGCCTACCACAGCTTACATTGTGGGGTGCAGGGTGAGTTCACATCAGCCATTGGCTCATCTGACTATGAGTGATGACATTCCACTCTTGCACAATGTGTACATCCTTGCAATAAGTACTTCCCTTCAGAGCTAATCGTTCAATCTGTTTTATATTGGCTTTTAGACAATGCTTGTTTTACTTAGGCAAGACAGTTCCCACAACACCCCTGGTGGGTCAAGTAACTGAATGCAAAAAACATTTACAAAGAAAATGAGCATTGGCACAGCAAAAAGGTGGAGAGCCAAAGCCAGACCCATTAGCTTGGTCAATGCTTATTTCTGAAAATGTATCCACCACAGCATCAACCTATCTCCGAATCATATGAGTGCAAATGGTAGACCATTTATTCCAGAATGCTGCATAGCATGGCTTCCAAAACCAGCATGCATGCAACGAGCCACCAGACCTGGAGTATGTTCCAGAACAATGCCCATACTGAGTGGCAATGGGGCAGGGGGCATCCACTGTCCTAGGACTATCAGCATCTACAGCGTACTTCCTAATGGGTACACCTTTCTCTCTCTGTGGCAGCGTGGGCACAGAGATGTGGTCCAGTCCCTTAATTGCCGGTTGTAACTCCATGAACCCAGTGTTAAAATCTTAACTTTCATATCTGTCCATCTCAACGTAGGACAAGTGTCTTTTTATTTATTTTATTTTTATTTAATGCGATTTTATATAGCGCGAACATTACCCAAAGGTGTCAGAGCGCTTTACAAAAGAACCAGTTGCGATACATAAGGACTTTGGATTACCTGAGTTACATAAGAGATACAGCAGGTAAAAAAAATGCAAATGTACAAGGTGTAAAGTCACTCAAAGGAGAGATATAAACAGGAAAAAATGTCACATATACAAGTTGTAAAGTCACTCAAGGAAAGATACAAACAGATACACTCTAAAATCACATAGGAATGGTAGTAAGTACAAAGGTCTACTACATATACTAGTGGTTAGAGTTCTATATATACAAATACTAAATTCACACAGGATTACATTTTAACAGCGATTAGGCTTGGACAATTATATAATACATGCATACATATATATATATAGTCCAGTACAGCAACAAGAGAAAATCGATCGAGGGTCATCAGGAGGAGTGGGGAAGGAAGAAAGAACGGAACAAAGGTCAAACAAAATGGCGGGTCTGGGTCGTGGGTATAGATGGAGACCATCTCCAAAAATAGTGGGATGCACAAAAGTCACCAAAGTCAAGAATCCAGAAGAGGATCCCAGAGAGCAGGATTCCGTTAAGTAGAGTCAGAGGGGGGATGCAGCCACAAAACCAAAGGTGAACAGAAGGTTGTAAGATGTGTGCACAGGCTCTGGACCACGGAGGTATCGGTGTCGACGATCCACAAGAAGAAGGTCCGGGGAAGTGAGCATGGGAGTTAGGGAGTAGGTTTGGCAAAAAGGGAGGCAGCCGGGAGGTTAGGAGGGAGGGGGCGGACGTGCCTCCCAGGTTCAGAATGGTAGGGAAAAGCCCAGGAGCATCGCACAGCAGGCAGTGCGAATAGATTCACTACCACTGCACCCCCGTAGCTGGAGAGGACTCACGGGTCCCAGATGTGCGATCGAGGTTGCTAACAATAAACATGGTGGCTCTGGAAGAGTTGCGCGAAATGGAGTGCTCGGCGCTTGGGCGTCTACTGCAGTGGGAGGATCCTCGCTCTTGCCCGGCAGTGCTGCGGCTCGATTGCAATAGCATTGTGAGGCAGAGATCGTGGGGACGTCCGAGCCTGCAGCAGATCCTAACTTGTGGCTTCCAGGCTGCACCGTCCATGGCAAACCCAGAGAGCAGCGCCAAGGTGAAAAGCTCCTCTCTCACTGCGTCTGTTTGCACCTCCCCTGTCAGGGTGTCCTTAAAATATAGCCAAGCAATGTGCACACTTCCATTTGTGTACCCTCTTTAGACTATCGTTGCCATGGAAATGCAGGTGATGCAGGACAGCCAACAATAAAGCATTGACAGCAATGGGCAAAGAATGTAAACCTGGAGCGCCGCCGGAACCGGCTGTCAGGACGGATTGGCGTCAACAGGCCGTAACTGCTGCACAAGCTGCCACTTCTGCTCACACTGGATGGTCTACAAATAGGCACCTGCTAGTGAGAAGCACGTGTAAAAGGCAGAGCATTGCCCATTGGCAGAAAGTCTCTCCTGGCCTAGATTAATACTGTTTTTTTCTATGGCTGCTACCACTTTTAGTACATTGCTTGGGGGATGAAGTCGACTTTAGTCCTGAGGCCCTCAGGAGGCAAGGGGACCTCATCCTCCCACCAGCAGTGCGCCCAGAGGCGTGTTTGCAGAGTGGTGGAGAAAGGGGCGTGGCCTGGGACCACCTCTCAGCAATCTCACTGTGAGGGGCTTACTGGAGGTAACAGGTGGGCTAGTTGGCCCCTATGGACCCTCTGAGCGAAGAGGCCTTCATCGCCAAACCAAGAGCACGCCAGGAGGCGCGTTTGCAGAGTAGGGGAGAAAGGGGGCATGGCCTCAGCGATTTGCTGGCTTTTTGTTTTTTTCCTATTTTTCAGTACTGTGGGGCTGCATGGCCCCTTCGTCCTAAACCATTTGGGCCAGAGGGACCACATTCACGGGGCCTGACTTTTTTCATGGCCAGCTGGTTATGGACCGGGGGTGGAGCCTAAAGGCTTCCCCTGAAGGCCCCCGCTGTCCCGGCTGGCTCCTGCTTCCTGCGGGAGCCAGCATAGCTTTTTATATCCAAGGAAGCTGCTAACATGCAGCTCCCTGCGTGTAAAAAGCAAACTGTGCTCTGCTTTGAACAAGAGAGAGCATAATGTTCTTGCTTGTTCAGAGCGGAGCACACCATTTGCTATGGGATGGCGGGAGCATCATAGCAAACGGCAATGTCCCTGGGGGGTGGCGGTCCCCAGGGCCATTTACAGCTCCAGGAGAGGTGGCCCCCTCCCATCTTCTGCAGTGCAGAGTCCTAGGGAGGTGGCGGTCCCTGGGGCTGCGTGGGGGGGCTGAACTCCCCACACACATTATATTGTCACATAGCCCCAGGGAGGAGGCCGTCCACGGGGCTCACATTTTAATATTTTAGCCCCGTGAGGTGGTGGGCCCCCAGGCTGCGTGGGGGTCTGGGGCCCCCCAAACATCATATTTTTATATAGCCCCAGGGAGGTGGCAGTTCCTCCCCGCATTTGAATATATTAGCCCTTGGAGTTGGTGGTCTCAGGGGCTGCGTGGAATGACCCCCCCATGCAATTTAATTAGCATTAGCGCTAGGGAGGTGGCAGTTCCCTGGGCTGCGGGGGGCCGCATGGGCCCTGCATCATTTTTTCACACAGGGGCCTAATTAAACTAAGAACCGGAGCCCAAAAAAAAGATTTTTGAGCCCAGGGAGTTTCCTGTGGGACCCCCCCAAGAGGCACAGGGGGGTCAGTGTGTTCTTACCCTGCCCCTTATCTTTTTTTTGTTTTAATGTGAGTTACAAGATGGCTGCCAACATTTCCTGCTTTGAAGTGTTGCCAGCCAAACAGAGCTCAGGCACGAGATCGGGAGGTTTCGCGCATCCACCGCAACCACAGTTGTATATCTGAGAAATCTTTCAATTTCTCAGGAACTACTAAACCGATTTACACCATTTAACAAAAAGAGTGCTTTCTGGGCCAAGAGTTACCTTTTTGCCAAATTTGGTGTAATTCCGTTCAGCAGTTTGATGTGTAGCCTTGTCTAAAGTTTTCTATGGAAATTAACATGGAGAAAAAGCATTGATGGATCACCCTGAAATTTTCGAGACAGGGGCTGAAGTGGCTGGCATATTAGTTTTAAAAATGTTGCGAGGATTCATCAAATGGCAACAAAGTTATTGGCAAATAAAAAAACGTTCTTCCTATGGAAACTAGATTTTAACTATAACTACCTACTGGCGAGGTAATTTTAGGGTTTAGGGTGGGTATGAGTTTTGGGTGGCAAGGGAATGTTTGGGTGGCAAGTTAATTTTCGGGTTTAGGGTGGGTGTGGCTTGTTAGATGACAAGGGTAATTTTAGGGTTTAGGGTGGGTATGGGTTTTTTCGTGTGCAAAGGGAAATATTAGAGTTTAGGATGGGTATGGGTTTTTGGGTGGCAAGGATAATTTGAGGGTTTAGGGTGGGTATTGGTTTTCAGGTGGCAAGGGTAATTTTAGGGTTAAGGGTGGGTATGGGTTTTAGGTTGCAATGTTAATTTTAGGGTTTAAAGTGGGTTTGGGTTTTGGGTGGCAAGGGGAATTTTAGGGTTTAGGATGGGTCTAGCTTTTCGGTGGCTAGGGTCATTTTAAAGTTTAGGGTGGGTATGGGTTTTCTGGTGGCAAGGAATATTTTAGCATTTAGGGTGGGTATGGGTTTTAGGGTGGTTAGGGTCATTTTAGGGTATTGGTTTTCAGGTGGCAAGGTGGAATTTAGGGTTTAGGATGGGTAAAGGCTTTCAGGTTGCGAGGGTAATGTTAGGGTTTAGGGTTGGTATGGGATTTTGGTGGCTAGGGTAATAATAGGGTTTCGGGTGGGTATGGGCTTTCGGATAAGGGTAATTTTGGGGTATACGGTGGGTATGAGTTTTCAAATGGCAAGGGTAATTTTAAGATTTAAGGTGAGTATGGGTTTTCTGTTGGCAAGAGTAATTTTAGGGTTTAGTGTGAGTATGGGTTTACGGCTGGCAAGTGTAATTTTAGAGTTTAGGGTGGGTCTGGATTTTTGTTTGGCAAAGGTGATTTTAGAGTTAAGGGTGAGTATGGGTTTCAGGTGGCAAGGGTAATATGAGGTTTAGAGTTGGTATGGGTTTTTAGGTGGCAAGGGTAATTTTAGCTTTTAAGATGCATATGGACTTTAGGGTGGCAAGGATAATTTTAGGGTTTAGAGTTGGTACAGGTCTTTGCATGGCAAGGATAATTTTAGGGTATACAGTGGCATGGGTTTTCGCAATGCTAAGGTCATTTTCGGGTTTAGGGTGGGTATGGATTTTTTGGTGGCAAGGGTAATTTTAGGTTTTTAGGTGGGTATGGGTTTTCACATGGCAAGGGTAATTTTAGGGTTTAGGGTGGTATGGGCTTTTGGGGGGCAAGGGCAATTTTAGGGTTTAAGGTGGGTCTGGGCTTTCAGGTGACAAGGTTAATTTTAGGGTTTAGGGTGGTATGGATTCTTGGGTGGCAAGGGCAGATCCCAGAACGTCCGTCCCCCCCCATTCCGTTCCAAAGCCTCGCAGATCATCTACGGCGTACCCCAGGGATCCTCCCTCAGTCTGACGCCAGTCAACATTTACATGGCCCCGCTCGCACACATAGCCTGACAGCACGACCTCAACATAATCTCCTACGCCGACGACACTCAGCTGATCCTCTCCCTCACCAAGGACCCCATCACCGCCAAAGCCAACCTCCACGAAGAAATAAAGGCCGTTGCTGACTGGATGAAGACCAGCCGTCTGAAGCTGAATTTGAGCAAGATGGAGGTCCTCATCCTCGGCTCCAACCCTTCAGCCTGGGACGACTCCTGGTGGCTGACGGCACTGGGGGCAGCCCGACACCCACCGACCATGCACGCAACCTGGGAATCATCCTCGACTCAACGCTCTCAAACACCAAGCACGTCAACGCCGTCTCCTCCTCCTGCTTCAACACCCTCTGCATGCTCTGCAAGATCTACAGATGGATCCCGACAGATACAAGAAAGACAGTCACCCAGGCCCTCGTCAGCAGTAGACTCGACTACGGAAACGCCCTCTACGCGGGAGCCTCAATTAATCTCATTAAACTACTACAACGCATTCAAAACTCCTCGGCACGACTGATCCTCGACCACGCCACGGTCACATCACCCCCCACCTGAGAAACCTGCACTGGCTCACCGTCAACAAGAGGATATCCTTCATGCTCCTCACCCACGCACACAATGCACTCCACAAGACCGGCCCAGCCTACTTCAACAGACGTCTCTCCTTCTACATCCCCAACCTCCAGCTCCGCTCCGCCGACCTCTCACTCGCCACCGGCCCACGCATCCGAAGAATAACCACCGGTGGGAGATCCTTCTCCCACCTCGCCGCCAAGACATGAAACACCCTCTCACTGAGCCAACGACAGACCCAAGACCTGCTGCCCTTCAGGAGGATACTCAAGACCTGGATGTTCGTCCAGTGGCGGACCCCCTCCCGGGTATGTAGTGCGCTTTACAAATGATTGATTGATTGATTGATTGATTGATTGATTGATTGATTGATTGATTGATTGAATTTTAGGGTTTAGGGTGGTTCTGGGATTTCAGGTGACAAGGGTAATTTTAGGATTTAAGGTGAGTATGGGTTTTTGTTGGCTAGGGTAATTTTTGGGTTTAAGGTGGGTATGAGTTTTCGGGTGGCAAGGCTAGTTTAAGGGGTTACGGTGGGTATCAGTTTTCGGGGTGGCAGAGGTACATTTTGGGTTTTGGGTGGGTATGGGCATTAAGGCGGTAAGGGTAATGTTGGGGTTTAGGGTGGGTATGGGCTTTTAGTGGCTAGGGAAATAATAGGGTTTAGGGTGGGTATGGGCTTTCGGATAACAAGGGTCATTTTAGGGTAGTAGGTGGTTATGAATTTTCAAATGGAAAGGGTAATTTTAGGGTTTAACATGGGTATGGGATTTTGATTGGCAGGAGTATTTTTAGGGTTTAGGGTGAGTATGGGTTTTCGGGTGGCAAGAGTAATTTTAGGGTTTAGGATGGGTAACGGTATTCTGATTGCAAGGGTATTTTTAGGGTTTAGGGTGGATCTGGCTTTTCGGGTGGCAAGACTAATTTTAGGTTTAAAGGTGGGTATGAGTTTTCAGGTAGCAAGGTACATTTTAGGGTTTAGAGTTGGTATGGGTTTTTGGGTGGCAAGGGTAATTTTAGGGTTTAGGTGGGTATGGTTTTTCGGGTGGCAAGGGTAATTTTAGGGTGTAGGGTGTGCATGGGTTTTCACATGGCAAGGGTAATTTGAAGGTTTAGGGTGGTACAGGTTTTTGGATGGCAAGGGCAATTTTAGGGTTTAGGGTGGGTCTGTGCTTAGGGGTGACAGGGGTAATTTTAGGGTTTAAGGTGAGCATGGGGTTTTTGTTGGCAAGGGTAATTTTAAGGTTTACGGTGGGTATGGGTTTTTGGTTGGCAAGAGTAATTTTAGGGTTTAGAGGGAGTATGGCTTTTCGGGTTGTAAGAGTAATTTTAGGGTTTAGGGTGTGTATGTGTTTTCGGGTGGCAAGGGTAATTTTAGGGTTCAGGGTGGGTCTGTTTTTTTGGGTGGCAAGGGTAATTTTAGAGTTTAGGGTGGATGGGAGTTTTCGGGTGGTAAGGGTAATTTTAGGGTTTAGGGTTGATATGGGTTTTCATGTGGTAAGGGTAATTTAAGGGTTTAGGGTGGGTCTGGGTTTTCAAGTGGCAAGGGAATGTTAGGGTTTAGAGTATGTATGGGTTTCTGGGTGGCAAGGGTAATTTTAGGGTTTAAAGTGGGTATGGGTTTTTGGGTGGGAAGGGTAATTTTAGAGACTAGGGTGGGTATGGATTTTCAGGTGGCAAGGGTAATTTTAGGGTTTAGGATGGGTATGGGTTTTCTCATGGCAAAGGTAATTTTAGGGTTTAGGGTATGGGCATTCGGTGGCAAGGGTAATAGTAGGGTTTAGGGTGGGTCTGGGCCTTTGGGTGACGAGTGTAATTTTAGGTTTTTTTAAATGGGTATGGTTTTTCAGGTGGCAAGGGTAATTTTAGGGTTTAGGGTGGGTATGGGTTTTCAGGTGGCAAAGGTAATTTTAGGGTGTATAGTGGGTATGGATTTTTGTGTGGCAAAGGTAGTTTTAGGGTCTAGGGTCAGTATGAGAGAAGTGTGGCTCAATGATTAGAGCGGCAGACCCTGATGCAGAGGTCTAGCCTGGGACCAGGGTTCAATTCCCCGCCTCGACGGGTCTTGAGCTCAAAATTCTACGGACCTGATCATTCTCGCCTCGGTGCCTATTCCAACAAGCACTGGCGTTGCCAATAGGTCTCGCAGTAGGAAAGTTGGAGCAATTGCAAATAACAATGCCTTTTATTTTTGTTTTCATTTTAAAAACATAAAGGTGTTTGTCATTTACAAAACCAATAGCTCCAACTTTCCTACTGCGAGACCTATTAGAAATGCAATAGGTCTCGGATTTATTTGAGTTAGAGCTAATGGCATTGTAAACGGCAATGTTTTTTTAGCCATGTGTTATGGAGCGTATGCATGTGGTGTGTAGTGGAATTATGTGGGTTGGATTGGAATTGTTAGTTGTTGAATTGTGTGGCGTGAAAATGTGTGGTGTGAATTGTATTTGTGTAGTGAAATGGTGTGGCATGGTAGAATGTTGTGGGTAGTAATTATGTGGTATTGAGTTTACTGGAATTGTGTGGAGTGGGATTGTGTGTTATTGAGTAATTATGTGTAATGGTATTTTGTGTTGTGGAATGGTATGTGATGGAGTTTACTATGTGGTGTGCTGTAGAATTTTGTGGCATTATGTGGAATTCTGTAGTGTGGATTAGATGTATGTGGTGTGTTGTGTTATTGTGTTGTTGAGTTGAATTATGTGGATTGATGTCAAATTATGTGGAGTGTTTGTGTGTGTGGTTGTGTGTGTGGTTGTGTGTATGTGGGTGTGATTGTGTGGTTGTGTGTGTGGTTGTGTGTGTGGTTGTGCGTGTGGTTGTGCGTGTGTGGTTGTGTGTGTTTGGTTAGGTGTGGTTGTGGTAAACAGTTGTTTATTAATTGAATGTGCATTGAAAAAGACTACACCTCACCCAAGCCATTCTTATAGCTTCAGGGGCTGGGAACAGTCTGAATTGTCTTACTTGGCAGCGCTGGCAGAGGCCATGGGTGGTGCAAGCTGCAGTGGCCTCATGACTAGGTTCTGGCTCTTATTTATTTCCAAATTAAGCACTGAGCTAAATATTACCTATCCTGTAATATGATTATCAATTCAAGTCAAAGTATGCTTTTATTATCAGGAGCACTGCCTCCAGCCTGAAATAAATACTCCAGTTACAAAAGTGAGCTCCCCTGTTGCACACTATAAAAATATTAAATCCCGTGCAGCGATAGCTGGGCCAGCAGGTTTGAATAGTAAACACTGGTATAATTTCTCTGCAAGACCCCCATGTGGAAGATGGCTCTTGGTTCTAAGAAGTGGAAACCTACCAGAGTGCGTGGCGGCCAGATGGGGCCATCTGCCCTGCAGGATCTGTATTTAGCAAGAGATGGAAACAAGCACTGGCGTTGCCAATAGGTCTCGCAGTAGGAAAGTTGGAGCTATTGGTTTTGTAAATGACAAAGCCCTTTATGTTTTTAAAATGAAAACAAAAATAAAAGGCATTGTTATTTGCAATTGTAATAGCTCCAACTTTCCTACTGCGAGACCTATTGGCAACGCCAGTGCTTGTTTTTGTAGGTGGCTCTATGTGTGGGTGTGTGTGTGTGTGGGTGGCTCTATATGAATGACTGTGGATGGCTCTGTGTGGGTGGCTCTGTATGTGTGTGTGGCTCTGTGTAGGTGCAAATGCAATAGGTCTTCCATTTGCGAGCGATTAAGCTATTGGCATTGTAAATGACAATGCCATTTATTTATGTTTTAAAAACCAAAACATAAATAAAAAAATGTCATGAGCAATGCAAATAGCTTTAACTTTAACAATGCCGACACCATTGCATTGTAAATGCTTGTTTTCTTCTGATTTCCATATTACCAAAAAACATTACCTGTGGAAAGCAAAAATGCATGAGTGCCCCATATAACTATAAAAACGTGTCATTACAAATTCAAAACTGCCCAATTTGCAAATATGGGCCACTTATCTTACTATTTGATTCACTAATCGGGGCAGCTTTTACTATGGTGCACGGGGCTATTTCCTGTCCCAAGGGCGGCGGTCAGTTACCCTAACCTGCACGGACATGAGATCGCTCTGCTGGTGAGGCATTCACACCTGACGTGTGCAGCAGGAGCGCCCAGGGTGTCTCGCGGGCTTGGCTGTACATGCGAGGCGGGCATAAAGTTTTCGGGGCGGAGAAAAAAACCAGGAACAACTTTCAGTAGCTACGGGAGTAAAAACAGAGGTAGTAGAAGGCGAGTGGGGCTAAAGAAGGGGCAGATTGTAGTAGGAAAAAAAACGTATGAAGAGAAGAGTGTTGATAGAAAACCAACAGAGAGAAAAAAGATTCGGGGGGAAGGGGGAGGGGCGCGGTGGAAGCCACATACCGAGGACAGGCTGAGCAGAGAGGATTTAGGAGACAGTCGAGGGGCAGAGGACAGGGGTGGAGGGGCGCCGTGCCTCCCTGAAGCTAGACTCTGAATGACAAGACATGCTGCCCGCACTGGTGAGGAAGTGGTTGAACAGACCCAAGGTAAGAAAGGGGACCCACTTGTACATGGGGGCGGGGGGCTGGGGTGGGGGCTCGTAGGGCTGAAAGGTAAGGAGACAGGCAGTCCCGAGGAGGCCCTATATGAAGACGCGATGTTTACGGGATAGAAATGGAGGGTGGAGGGGGCATACCTGGGATAAGAGGGTGAGATTTAGTGAGATTTTGGCGTTACCTCGTGCCACGACAGAATACCCCCTTTGCACTTGGAGAGAGGTGTTAAATCCGGAGTGGCAGAGGGTTAAGCGCGGAGGAGAGCTGCACCTTGTGGTGGAGGGCAGAAGACACATGCCCCGAGAGAGGGGTCCCGGGGTCAGGGGGTTCCTAAAAAAGACTGAAGGAGTAAACAGTAGGGAGAGACTGCAGTGGAGTGTAAACAGGGATCCCCTGCTAAGGGAAGGTCATCGGGGGTCCCTGCGGGTGGGAAGAGCCGTCTAGAGATTGGGAAAGTGCTGCCAGTCAGCCTAGACCTGGGCTTTAGATGGCGATTATTTTGTATTTTAGCTTCCCCGTGTTTTGTATGGGTCTGTAAGTCCCCGCATGCTACGAATGAGCAGTTGACAAGGAATCCGATATTCCCTGAAGAAGTCCAACCTGACAAGATGTTGAGCAGTTTCGAATCTCGGCTTCGCGTCCACGTCCTGTGATTCTGGGCAGATCAATTATTCTCCCTCTGCCTTCAAACAATGAACGTGTCCATCCATTTATGATGTAACTGGTGCTTCTGTAAAGCGCTCCAGGACCTTCGGGTCGCGTTCGCGCTATATAATAAAATCTGCAAACCAAAAAAAATGGGCGCAGTATGCCCGCTAACTTTTTGTCCCAAGGCAACGTAGGGTGGTGGTGCTTTTCAGGAAATCCTATCACGTTGGTTCAATCAAAACTACAACAAGCGGAAAACGAAAGCCGCCGGGAGAGCCTGGGTCGGGAATGCGAGCGAGGGGAGGCAGGCAGATTACGAGGGAAGCCGGATGGGGGCGGGAGAGCCTGGTGGGGGAGCCTGAGGGGGGAGGAGAGAGTGCGATGCGAGCAGCAGCAGGGAAGGCAATCAAGCGGAAAACGAAAGCCGCCAGAGAGCCTGGGTCGGGAATGCGAGCGAGGGGAGGCAGGCGGATTGGGAGGGAAGCCTGATGGGGGCGGGAGAGCCTCGCGTCCACGTCCTGTGATTCTGGGCAGATCAATTATTCTCCCTCTGCCTTCAAACAATGAACGTGTCCATCCATGTATGATGTAACTGGTGCTTCTGTAAAGCGCTCCAGGACCTTCGGGTCGCGTTCGCGCTATATAATAAAATCTGCAAACCAAAAAAAATGGGCGCAGTATGCCCGCTAACTTTTTGTCCCAAGGCAACGTAGGGTGGTGGTGCTTTTCAGGAAATCCTATCACGTTGGTTCAATCAAAACTACAACAAGCGGAAAACGAAAGCCGCCGGGAGAGCCTGGGTCGGGAATGCGAGCGAGGGGAGGCAGGCAGATTACGAGGGAAGCCGGATGGGGGCGGGAGAGCCTGGTGGGGGAGCCTGAGGGGGGAGGAGAGAGTGCGATGCGAGCAGCAGCAGGGAAGGCAATCAAGCGGAAAACGAAAGCCGCCAGAGAGCCTGGGTCGGGAATGCGAGCGAGGGGAGGCAGGCGGATTGGGAGGGAAGCCTGATGGGGGCGGGAGAGCCTGGTGGGAGGCGTGAACGCCGGATGGGGGCGGGAAAGCCTGGTGGGAGGCGTGAATGCGTGAGGGGAGGCAGGCGGGAGGCAGGCGGATTGGGAGAGAAGCCTGATGGGGGCGGGAGAGCCTGGTGGGTGAGCGTGAATGAGGGGAGGACTGGGCTGGGCTTGCATGCGATGCATGTGCATGTACACGGGCACTGCATGAAAACCGCGGGGCTGAAAGCCCTTTGGTTTGAAGATGTTTTCGCCACATGAATTCTCGCTACGCTCGATGCGCTTGCGCGCATCGATAGGTCGCGAGACCTAAAAAGAACAGGCAAGCCCGGGCCAGGCAGGTGACAGATCTCACCCGGACCTACTCGTTTATTATTGAATGACTCGGGTGATGACTGAGGCCACTTCAGAGCGTACACATGGGTCTTCCAACTCTCGGACACAGTTTTAGAGAAAGAGACTTGTTGGCGAAACAATGCAAGAGGAAATCAGATAAGTGTCTGAAGAGATAGAAAGCAAGGGGGTGAAGTCTGCAACACAGGATGACACGAGCAGCGTTCCCTTCTTGTGTACTTCCGCCGCCCTGCCCTAAAATGTAAAACAACGAGCTTATCATACAGAGATCGGATAGGAGGACGAGGACATCCGTAACTAAGGTTTGTGACTAAAATGCAAGGCGTGTACCTTTAATTCCATTTAGTTCAGGTGTATTAACAATTAACATAAGAAGAAAAACTAAAGTTAAGAACGCAAAATACCCACGTGCAAACCAAACGGTAGTAGATTCATGCTCACACAGGTTTGTGCAGTCAAAGCGGCCACGCATAAATAACAATGAGGCTGTGGGGCTGACCAGCAAATGAGAGTAATTCAGCCTTTTGCGCGCAGCAGCGAGGCGGTTCTGGGGGTGGTAGGGAGGAGCAGGTGGCCTACATCACACCCATTTATCATCCATTTTGGGGCTAGCAGTTGGAGATGACAGCCCTTATGCTCACATGAGGCCGCCTAGTGTCTGTAATCCTTTCCGTTACCCCTTCTTGCTGAGGGATGCAAGTGATAACAAGTTATGGAAGGCAGCATGGATGTGTGCTCGCTGCAGGCAATGCTCGGTTTAGTATCAGGGAAATTAACGGGGAAAACCGGCCCAGCAGAGGGTAAAAAAGGTCCACAACCAGTCACATAAGTGGGCCACACACTACCCTTCGGTCCAGCCCATCAGACATTTCTCGATTGCCTTGTAGGCCACCGTGGGCACCAGGAGAGGAAGCAGCATGTTTCCTACCTTGCATGTCACACATAACGCTCCCTGAACCCCAGAGCAGTTGTTCTTGGCGCCTGCTACGCTTGGTTGGGGTTGGTGTGGAGTGCGCGCCTTTGTCGGGGTGTGAACATGACATCCTCATGCGACGGGGGAAGGCAACAGTGCTGACTCTGTCTGACCCTCGTCTCCGGGAAACCAGCTCCACCGGTCGGTCAGGGAAGACTGTTTTACTGAAAACAAAAAATGTGCCCACCCGACCTCCTGCTGCGAAGAAAGATGTTGAAAAATGTAACGCGAAGAAAGATGTTGAAAAATGTAACCCATCAAACTCAGACAAGCGGCCGGACTGCACTGCGCTGCACGCATGCTCGACTCATCTGCCTCTTCTGAGCTGAGAAATCAAATTCCCTATCAAACAAAGGAGACGCTAGGTTTAAAGAAGTCGCGTCAGTATAAAATGGCAGAATAGGGACTGGTTTGAGTGGTTTACCTATTCATCTACGCTCGGGCTACTTTTCGAACATTAGGAAACACTGCCTTTACCTTAGAGTTGGTAAGACAGCTCAGTGAGATAAGGAACTTGCCACAGAGATTTGTACACAGTTCGAATGTCACAAGTTTCAGTCATGGTTGGAACCGCTCAACATTTCAATTTCATCCTTTTAAGATTGGCAAAGGGAGTGACATGTAGTGCTGTCTCGGTGACACCTGATATTTACAATAAAAAATGTTGCAAAACATTTTTCCCTCCCACGATCTGAAACGAGATATTACTGAAGCCATGGTTAGCCCAAATACATTAAAAGTTGAACTTACTGTGTGTCCCTTTTCACCAAAACCTATTTAAAGAGTTCAGGTTAGCAACGTGAAGAGAAAGAGATTGTCATTTACTCAAGAGGACTGCACTTACAGCAAGGGGTGGATCACGTTAAAGGGGCTGTAAGAAGCGGGACTGAAAACGATCGGTTTCGCGATCAAAGAGTTCAGGTTAGCAACGTGAAGAGAAAGAGATTGTCATTTACTCAAGAGGACTGCACTTACAGCAAGGGGGGGATCACGTTAAAGGGGCTGTAAGAAGCGGGACTGAAAATGATCGGTTTCACGATCAAAGAGTTCAGGTTAGCAACGTGAAGAGAAAGAGATTGTCATTTACTCAAGAGGACTGCACTTACAGCAAGGGGGGGATCACGTTAAAGGGGCTGTAAGAAGCAGGACTGAAAACGATCAGTTTCGTGATCAAAGAGTTCAGGTTAGCAACGTGAAGAGAAAGAGATTGTCATTTACTCAAGAGGACTGCACTTACAGCAAGGGGGGATCACGTTAAAGGGGCTTTAAGAAGCGGGACTGAAAACGATCGGTTTCGCGATCAAAGAGTTCAGGTTAGCAACGTAAAGAGAAAGAGATTGTCATTTACTCAAGAGGACTGCACTTACAGCAAGGGGGGGATCACGTTAAAGGGGCTGTAAGAAGCGGGACTGAAAACGATCGGTTTCGCGATCGTTTTTGTAGACAAGCGCAAAAAGGTACAAAGGGCAGAGGAAAGGAAAAAAGGGAAGCGAACACAAGGGAAGAAAAGAAAGAAACAAAGATGAATGAAGGAATGGCGCTTGTAAGAAACATTGAGAAAGAAACAGTTTAAAAGTGTAAGGCCGGCCTGCGGCCGGCCATGAATAATTAGGGGAGGAGAAGCCCTTCGGGAAACTGAAAGTACGGCCGGCCTGTGGCCGGCCATGAATAATTAGGGGAGGAGAAGCCCTTTGATGTGCTGTGCTGGGCGTGAATTCGCGTGCTTGTTTGCTCACGTGATTCACGTGAACTTCAAGAAAACCGCGGCTGAAAGCCCTTGGTTTCACGAGCATTTTGCCTACTTGAATTCTCGCTCCCTCAATGCGCTTGCGCGCATTGTAGCTCAAGAGACCTAATCATGGAGTCCCACTCTGCAACTCTGGGCAATAGCTTGCTTAATCTCCACAACGGCCCCCACAACGCTAAGGATGCCTGGCCTCCACCCTGGTGGTTCCCAGGAGTGGACGCCTCACAGGGAAAGCCAGGATGGGTTCCACAGCGGTATTCGTACAAGTGCCTTGAGACCCTTGCGGGTGAGTAGTGCGCTATACAAGTATAAATTTCTAATTTTAGGGTTTAGAATGGATTTAGGTCTTCGCATGGCAAGGATAATGTTAAGGTTTAGGGCGGTATGGGTTTTCGGATGGCAATGGTAATTTTAGGGTTTATAGTGGGTATGGATTTTTGTGTGGCAAAGGTAGTTTTAGGATCTAGGGTCAGTATGGGCTTTCGGTGGCAAGGGTATTATTAAGGTTTAGGGTGGGTCTGGCTTTCGGTGGCAAGGGTAATATTAAAGTTTAGGGTGGGTTTGGACTTTCGGTGGCAAGGCTAATATTAGGGTTTAGGGTGGGGGTGGGCTTTCGGGTGACAAGGGTCCTTTTAGGGTTTAGGGAGTAAAATGGTTTTTGCATGGTAAGGAGGGTGGGTATTGGTTTTTGAGTGGCAGGGGTAGTTTTTGGGTTTAGGGTATATATGGACTTTCAGGTGGCAAGGGTAATATTTGGGTTTAGGTTGGGGCTGGGCTTTCAGGTGATAAGGGTAATTGTAGGCTTTAGAGTGGGTATGGGTTTTCAGGTGACAAGGGTAATTTTAGGGTTTAGGATGGGCATGGGTTTTCGGGTGGCAAGGGTAATTTTAGGGTTTGGGTGGGTATGGGTTTTCAGGTGGCAAGAGTAATTTTAGGGTTTAGGGTGGGTCTGGGTTTTCAGGTGGCAAGGGAATGTTAGGGTTTAGAGTATGTATGGGTTTCTGGGTGGCAAGCGTAATTTTAGGGTTTAAAGTGGGTATGGGTTTTCGGGTGGCAAGGGTAATTTTAGAGACTAGGGTGGGTATGGATTTTCAGGTGGCAAGGGTAATTTTAGGGTTTAGGATGGGTATGGCTTTTCTCATGGCAAGGGTAATTTTAGGGTTTAGGGTGGTATGGTTTTTTGAGTGGCAAGGGTAATTTTAGGGTTTAGGGTGGGTATGGGCATTCAGTGGCAAGGGTAATAGTAGGGTTTAGGGTGGGTCTGGGCTTTTGGGTGACAAGTGTAATTTTTGGGTTTTTTAAATGGGTATGGTTTTTCAGGTGGCATGGGTAATTTTAGGGTTTAGGGTGGGTATGAGTTTTCAGGTGGCAAAGGTAATTTTAGGGTTTAGAATGGATTTAGGTCTTCGCATGGCAAGGATAATGTTAAGGTTTAGGGCGGTATGGGTTTTTGGGTGGCAAGGGCAATTTTAGCGTTTAGGGTGGGTCTGGGCTTTGGGGTGACAGGGGTAATTTTAGTGTTTAAGGTGAGCATGGGGTTTTTGTTGGCAAGGGTAATTTTAAGGTTTAAGGTGGGTATGGGTTTTAGGTTGGCAAGAGTATTTTTAGGGTGTAGAGGGAGTATGGGTTTTCGGGTTGTAAGAGTAATTTTAGGGTTTAGGGTGTGTATGGGTTTTCGGGTGGCAAGGGTAATTTTAGGGTTCAGGGTGGGTCTGTTTTTTGGGTGGCAAAGGTAATTTTAGAGTTTAGGGTGGATGGGAGTTTTTGGGTGGTAAGGGTAATTTTAGGGTTTACGGTTGATATGGGTTTTCATGTGGTAAGGGTAATTTTAGGGTTTAGGGTGGGTCTGGGTTTTCAGGTGGCAAGGGAATGTTAGGGTTTAGAGTATGTATGGGTTTCTGGGTGGCAAAGGTAATTTTAGGGTTTAAAGTGGGTATGGGTTTTTGGGTGGCAAGGGTAATTTTAGAGACTAGGGTAAGTATGGATTTTCAGGTGGCAAGGGTAATAGGGTTTGGGGTGGGTCTGGGCTTTTGGGTGACGAGTGTAATTTTAGGGTTTTTTAAATGGGTATGGTTTTTCAGGTGGCAAGGGTAATTTTAGGGTTTAGGGTGGGTATGGTTTTTCAGGTGGCAAAGTTAATTTTAGGGTTTATAGTGGGTATGGATTTGTGTGTGGCAAAGGTAGTTTTTGGGTCTAGGGTCAGTATGAGAGAAGTGTGGCTCAATGATTAGAGCGGCAGATCCTGATGCAGAAGTCTAGCCCGGGACCAGGGTTCAATTCCCCGCCTCGGCGGGTCTTGGGCTCAAAATTCCACGGACCTGATAATTCTCGCCTCGGTGCCTATTCCAATCATGGAGTCCCACTCTGCAAGTCTGGACAATAGCATGCTTAATCTCCACAACGGCCCCCACAACGATAAGGATGCCTGGCCTCCACCTTGGGGGTGCCCAGGAGTGGACGCCTCACAGGGAAAGCCAGGATGGGTTCCACAGCGGTATTTGTACAAGCGTCTTGAGACCCTTGCGGGTGAGTAGTGCGCTATACAAGTATAAATTTAAAATTTTAGGGTTTAGAATGGATTTAGGTCTTCGCATGGCAAGGATAATGTTAAGGTTTAGGGCGGTATGGGTTTTCGGATGTCAATTTTAATTTTAGGGTTTATAGTGGGTATGGATTTTTGTGTGGCAAAGGTAGTTTTAGGATCTAGGGTCAGTATGGGCTTTCGGTGGCAAGGGTATTATTAAAGTTTCGCGTGGGTTTGGACTTTCGGTGGCAAGGCTAATATTAGGGTTTAGGGTGGGCTTTTGAATGGCAAGGGCAATTTTAGTATTGGTACGGCCTTTCGGTGGCAAGAGTAATATTAGGGTTAAGGGTGGGTATGGGCTTTCAGGTGACATGGGTGATTTTGGGGTTTAGGGTGGGTATGAGTTTTTGCATGGTAAGGATAATATTAGAGTTTAGGGTGTTATGGGTTTTTGGGTGGCAAAGGTATTTATAGGGTTCAGGGTGGGCATGGGTTTTTAGGTGGAAAGGGTAATTTTAGGGTTAAGGGTGAGTCTGTGCTTTCGAGTGACAAGGGTAATTTTAGGGTTTAGGGTGGGTATGGGTTTTTGCATGGTAAGGATAATTTTAAGCTTCAGGGTGTGCATGGGTTTTCGGGTGGAAAGGATAGTTTAAGGGTTAAGGGTGGGTATGGGCTTTCGGTGGCAAGGGTAATATTATGGCTAAGGGTGGGCATGGTCTTTCGTGTGGCAAGGGTAATATTTGGGTTAAGGGTGGGTATGGGTTTTTGGGTGGCAAGAGTAATTTTAGGGTTCAGGGTGGGCATGGGTTTTTACGTGGCAAGGGTCATTTTAGGGTTTAGGGTGGGTATGGTCTTTCGGGTGGCAAGGATAATTTTAGGGTTCTCGTGGGCTTTCGGTGGCAAGGGTAATATTAGGGTTAAGGGTGGGTCTGGGCTTTTAGGTGACAAGGGTAATTTTAGGGTTTAGGATGGGTATGGGTTTTCTGCTGACAAGGGTAATTTTTGGGCTTTGAGTGGGTATGCGTTTTTGCATGGTAAGGATAATTTTAAGGTTTAGGGTGGGTATGGGTTTTGGGTGTCAAGGGTAGTTTTAGGGTTTAGGGTGGGTATGGGGTTTCTAGTGGCAATGGTAATTTTCGGGTTTAGGATGGGTATGGGCTTTCGGTGTCAATGGTATTGTTAGGGTTTATGGTGGGTATTGTCTTTTGGGCGACAAAGGTAATTTTAGGGTTTAGGGTGGGTATGGGCTTTCAGTGGCAAGGGTAATATTAAGGTGTAGGGTGGGAATGGGCATTTGGTGGCAAGGGTAAAAGTCAGGTTTACTATGGGTCTGGGCTTTTGGGTGACAAGTATAATTTTGGGGTTTAGGGTGGGTATGGATTTTCAGGTGGCAAGGGTAATTTTAAGGTTTAGGGTTGTATGGGTTTTCAGGTGGCAATGGTCATTTTAGGGTTTAGGATGGGTTTAGAGCTTCACAGTGTGAATGGGACCCATGACTGGGCATGCCCACCACACTTAGGGCAACACACAAAAGTACACAAAAATAAATGGATGGAATGCCTGAAATAATCTCAGCCACTGGTAATTACTTGGGGCTGCATCCCAGTCCATCGTTATTTTGCACACCATGCCACCTCAGTTTGGACTCAGCCATGTGCCAATCAGTCTTGACCCTGCTCCTTTGGGAACAGTCCAGCCTAAACTGCCAAGCCAGGTCCCTGCACTGGCCACTTCAAAGCTGCTCTAATGGCATCTTAGGTATGTGTTAAGAGGCTTTCACATCTACAGGCCAAGATAACTTAAGGGAGCCAATGTATAGCAGCAAAGCAATACTGCACCAATTAGTTTGTTATGTTGAGACACCAGTCTGCAAATGTTGGTGCAGCTGTTTGTCTCTCCCACTGCCTGCAGGACTCATTCATGAATTAGGACCTGCATGATTTGAAGCCACAATTTGCTCCTCACACATTTGTGGCCGTATTTTTATGAACTCAGCTCCTGGGTTTCCTATATATATAAAAAAGTACATGACTGGTAACTGGGTAGTATGACCAACTATTAAAATCGTATTATCCAATGACTGGTTCCAATCACACTCTGGCTTCTGTAATCTGGCTTCAGCTGGACCCCATACACAGTACTCTTCTAGGTACAGCTGCCCTGTGCTTGAGGTGCCGCGGCTGCACTAAAAATGGTCTCTGCTGCTCCATGGAGCTAGGTTAGCAGTATAATAAATACCTAAAATAATTAATCAATTCTATTTGAAGCGTTCTTTATTATGTTCTGGATTCCATGGTTAAACATTCATTTTGAAATAACATTAATTATGTACATAGTAGGGGTGTGGCTTCGCACGGGCAAAAGATGGCTGTGTGAGGAGAGGGCTCCGTCCTCGGGCCCAGCCCACGACTATCCTGAGGGATATTTCGTAATATCCCCTCGACAGTAACAGACGTCAGAACTCGGTCGGAGCCCATCCCGCCGACTCCAAGACTCGGAGGAGACCCAGGAGTGGAGAAACACAGCCTGACAGTCCCGGCTCCTGCCTGGGCCTGAAGCCAGGACGCCCAGTGTAAAGTCTGCCCAAGAGGGAGCTCCTGCCAACATCCGGGAGTAGGGCGGCGGCCCCGCGGGCGGCGGTGATGTCGCCTGGGACCAGAGCGGCATCCGATCTTGGACGAGGGGGCTGCCGCTGCTCTGCGCAGAGCGTGTGGATGCCGGGGGGGCTGTGGGGGAGCCCCGACACAGAAATCTGCGCCTGAACTGGGAGAGAAGGGGCGAGCCGGACACGAAAGGTAAGATGGCAGCGGCTCGTCCCTGAAGAAGTAAGAGGCGTGCCGGTGGCCCCCCTCCCCGCCATATACACGCTTGGCCCTGTAAAGGTGTTGGTGCCGGGCCGCTGGTCCGGAGCCCCCTCTGATTTAGGACCTCAAGGTGCAGCCCCCGGTGTGAACTGCGGGGAGTGTGCCCTGGAGGTGGAGACGGCCACTGCCTGGAAAGAGGGATTGCGGTACTGAAGAGACCTCGTGGGTGCTTCACCGCTGACATCGAGGTTTTAGAGGCGAGCCGGCTGCGTGGACTGCGGTTGTGGCGGTTCATCCCGGGGGTCGGACCTTCTCCGCTGGCGCTCCCTCCCTTCCAACCATGCAGCTCTTGGCCTTCCCTGGGGGGGGGGCTGTTGTTGGGCCGCCGGCCTGAGACCCCCCTGTTGTCTGGGTCACCGCCTGAAGTCAGCTGCAGGGCTCTGTGAGCGGTGGGGGGCTGCCACCGTGAGCCCGTTCAGAAGTGCCCAGTTTGCTGGTGGAGATCATTTTTTCCCGCTCCCGCCTGTGGAATCCTGGACCGGCGGGGCGGGGTGGGCCTAGAGGCGTGTAAGGCCTAGTGCAGACTGTGGTGCCAGGCCCCCGAGTCGTGACAATGGCGGTGGCGTGGATGGTAGAGGGGCAGAAGACTGGCCTGGTGGTGCGGTGCTGCGTGCCCTTTCCTGCAGGGCTCTTTATGCGGCGCCCGTTTGTTGCAGCCAGGAGTTGACAGTAGGCTGGCTGAGATGGACCATGGCAAGACCACGGGAGCCCGTGGTTCCAAGCCCACGCAATACAACAAACTTGACAAGTATACAGTACCTAAGGAGGTGCCACAGACCAGAACACCCAGGGACTCTGGTTCCGGGGGACTAGGTGAGGAGGAACCGGAAATATCACTTTAGGACGTTATGGCCGCCATTACAGGAGTTAAGACCTTGTTGGATACTGTGGCTATTGGGGTCAACCTTATTCGGGCAGACATGGGCAAACTCAATGAAAAAGTCAAGCAAGTGGAGCTTACAATGGCCAGCCTGGTGGATGACGTTTCGCAGCTCCAGGGTGCGGTGAAGGAGCTTCAATAGAGCCGCAAGTTCACCGATCTTAAACTGGACAACTACGAAGGGCGCTTGCGCCGGAACAACCTGCGCATTCTTGGGCTTCCGGAGAAGGCGGAGGGGCAGACACCGGACCTCTTCGTGGAGGACTTAATTTTGAAGCACCTGCAACCAAAGGGCCTCAGTAATTTTTTTACCGTTGAGCCCGCCCACCGGATCCCGGGCAGCCGTCCCAAGCAAGGCGCTCCCCCGCGGGCCATGTTGGCGCGGATCCTGAATTTCCGAGACAGGGACGTCATTCTTCAACAGTCCAGAGCTGGTGCTCCCCTGCGCTATGAGAACTCGGATATTTCCTTTTTTCAAAACTTTACTCAGCGGGTGCAGAAACAGAGACGGCTGTTCATGTCGATCAAGCGGGTTTTGCGGGACCAGGGATTCAAATACTCCATGTTGTTCCCTGCCCGTCTCCGTGTGGAGGCGTATGACTGTGCATGGTTTTTCGAACACCCAGAGGTGGCGGCAGACTGGGTTGAGGGCAGAGGAGCAAGAAGCCCAGCGGGACGGAGTGGAGATGGGACCGGAGGCAGTCAACCGGTCTAGGAGGACACTTACCTCATGGTTGGACAGTATTGTTTGCTGTTTATGGGCATTCTTTCAGTAGTCAGATTAGCATTTTTAGTAATGTGGGGTGAGCGAAGCAGTGAGTGGGGAACTTCTTTCGTTATTGGGATCGAGTGGGGGGCCTTTCTGAAGAATTCTGTGGAATGTTTTAAGTTGGGATATGATGCAGATATGTCGGGCTTGGGTGGGACGGACCCCGCCCCCCCCCCCCCCCCCCCACCCCCCTCTACAGGGGTTTTCTCTTTTTTCTTCCTTGAATTTTTGGGGCGACAGGCACTCTGCCAGTTTTTCATGGGCAGTTCTAAACCCAGTAGGCAGGGCAGCGGGTTGGGGGGAGTTGGAAGGGCTGGTTTATTTGTTTGGTTGTAATTTGGTTTGCATCAGCAGCAACTATGGATATTTTGATTGAGGGAGCAATGTCGTTTTTAGTGATGTTGAACAAACGTGGAGATGGCATCGGTCGGGGGCAGGGGGTTAAACTGATGAGTTGGAATGTCAATGGGTTGGGGGAAAAAATTAATCGCAGTGTTGTCCTTCAGTGTATTAAGCGGCAGGCACCTGATATTGTCCTCCTGCAGGAAACCCATCTGATCGGCGGCACATGTACAGCGTTACACGGGGGGGACTATGACCTATTAGCTCACGCTGGATTCACTACGGGTTCACGGGGAGTTGGTATCTTGATGAAGAAGTCCTTCCCTCTTGTGGTGTTGGATACTTGGACCGATGCGAGAGGTAGATATGTGGGGATCTCCGGCAGGTGGGAGGGCCATTCTATCACCTTCCTTTCAGTCTATGTGCCGCCCGGCCTTCAAGCCTACACCTTCAGGGACTTGGGTACGTTGTTGTTGGAAGTCCCGGAGGGCCTTTTGGTGTTGGGCAGGGATTTTAATTCAGTGGTCGCTAGAGACTTAGATCGGTATCCCCCGCGGGATCTCCCCCGTTCGCACCACTGGTTGCCCGAGTTTTTAGATTCCATGGGGCTGGCAGACGGGTGGAGGGCTTTTCATCCTGATTCCTCCCAATACACTTTTCATTCAGGGGCTCAAGAGAGCTTATCTAGAATTGACTATTTCCTGTTGCCGTCCTCGCAACTCTCACACATTCGGGAGGTACACCATTTAGCCAGGGGTATCTCTGACCATTCGCCGCTATTGCCCCACTTGATGCTTGGCTTCCAACAGGTAGGGCGTGTGGCCCCCATCAATGAATGGTATCTGCGGGATCCCCATATCCGGCGGGAGCTCCTTAAAACCAATGAGAATTATTTCAACGAGAGTGTGGACTCGGTTGAGTCCCCCCAGGTGCTTTGGGAGGTATTTAAGACGGTGATACGGGGTCAGGCATTCTCTCTCATCTTGGGGAAGAAGAAGGAACAGCATACAGAGTTGGTGGCCTTGGAGACAGATAAAGAGGCTGGAGGGAGATTTGGAGTCGGGCACATTGCCGGACAATCTTCATCTGCTCAAACTTAAGCAGCAGGAGTACAGGGCATTAGCGACGGACCAGGCGAGAGCCATGGTCAGAGCAGCTCAGGGGCGGTTATATGAGGTGGGCGACATGGCCAGGAAACTCCTGGCCTGGCTGGAAAAAAGGAATGGTCCAGTAGACTCGTCTCGGAACTTTGCAGTTCTGGGGGTGACTTCCTGTCGGACCCACAGGTAATAGTAGAATTGTTTGCAGCCCACTTACAGGATGTTTACACCTCGGCTGCCCCATACCAGGTCAAAGACTCCCGCCAGCCGATCACTGACATTGCCCAAACTGCCTGAGGTCGAGCGTGACCTCATTGACGGCAACTTAACTAATGATTAGGTAGCAGCAGCAATCCGTGCTCTCAAGGTGGGCAAGACTACGGGCCCTAACGGGATACCGATCCAACTGTACAAGCTTAAGCCCGACAAGTTGGCCCCATATCTCAGAACCATGTACGAGCAGTCGAGACAGCTGGGTTCCCTCCCTTTGGACCAGCGTACTTCCACCATAGTCACCATCCACAAGGAGGGTAAACCCAAGACCGAATGTGGCTCTCATAGGCCGGTATCTCTGCTAAATTCGAAGCTTCTTGCCACCCGTCTTCTGTCAGTGACCGGGACCTTGGTTCTCCCGGATCAGTCGGGTTTCATACCGCACCGCAATACGGCGCTGAACTTACGAAGGGTCCACGGGGTGTTAAGTAGGGCCTCAACGATACTGGAACCTGCAGTCATAATCTCCCTAGATGCCACTATGGCCTTCGATACCATTGAGTGGCCATACTTAAGGGTGGTGTTGGAGAAGTTGGGCTTTGGTCCGTAGTTCATTCAGCGGGTGCAATTATTGTACTCCCTGCCTATGGCCCAGGTAGTAGTTAATAAGAAGTCAGCTGCCTTTCTGTTGGGCAGAGGGACCCGACAAGGCTGTCCCCTGTCCCCTCTACTGTTTGCTTTGGCCCTGGAGCCACTGGCGGCTTGGATTCATCAAGACCTGATGGTGCGGGGCATGCGCTGGTCCTTGGAATGGGAAGATCAGATCTTCCTCTATGCGGATGATATCCTTCTATATCTGACCTCCCCCAGGAGGTCCCTGAGCGTGGTCTTAGACATTTTTACAACTTTCGGGTGGTACTCCGTCTATTCCATAAACTGGAGCAAATCTCTTATGTTTGTGGTGGAGGTAAAGCCTCCGATTCCGCCGAGGGGCTGCCCGCTGCAGACTCGCCCTGACGGGTTTATGTACTTGGGTATTTTCCTCTCGCTGGACGATTCTCTCCGTTATTCTTGAAATCTCCTTCCTCCGCTGCTGCAGTTGTCCATAGATATCGCCCGGTGGAAGACTCTTCCTCTTTCGCTGTTGGGAAAGGCCGCCTTGTTTAAGATGATGTCCCTGCCCAGATTTCGGTACACGCTCCAGAACGCTATGGATTTGGTCCCTGCATCAAATTTCCGGGAGGTGGAGAATCTCCAGCGGGATCATCTGTGGAATGGCAAGCCTCGTATGGCCCTTGCCAAATTATCACTGAACTGGTTTCACGGGGGCATAAGCCTCCTGGACATACAATTGTACTACTGGGCATCACATTTGTCCTTCATCAGTCATTGTACTTATGCGCAGCCAGGCAACCCGGGATACAATATGGATAGGTGGCTCCTTTCTGGGGTACCTTGAGCAGAGCTCTATACTCCAGACCCCTGCGCTATTCCCTAATGGGGCCCACTAAACATGCGGTGCACATTTGGCACATGGCTACTTCCCGTCTGGGTTAGCGACGGAAGCTATTGCTTGCCACACCACTATGGGACTCCGAGCAGGTAAGCGACCTGTGGAAAACTAAGGGGTTCGACAGATGGGATCTTATAGGACTCTCTCGCATAGGAGACCTGTGGGACAATATGGGTGTTAATCCCTTTGGTGCGCTGCAGCGGCAGTATCACATGGCCGATTTGGAACACTTTCGCTACATACAGGTTCATCATGCACTTCGTACACATCTTAAACCTGGGATCGCCCTCCCGGAGTCATCCCCCTTGGCGGATAGGGTGCTAGATGGTCTTCTACCTCAGGACACCCCCACGCCGCATGGCCCACCAGCTGTAGGCGCCCCCTCGCTGCTGCTCGCTCTCCCTTCCGCTGCTGCCCCCATCTGTGCCTTCATTTGTATTTCATCCCTGTCTCACAGTAGTGTTGGATTCGTAGTGTTTCTCAGCGATTCTGCCGGTATTGTTCCCCTGTTGTGACCCCCCCTCCGCTCCCCGCTTCCCGCCGCTGCTCCCTCGCGGCCCGCCTCCTTTTATTTCTGTGTACCCGTTGGCCGCCCCGCTCCCACCTCCCAGCTGCTCCTCCCTCCCACTTCGCCTTACATGGAGACCGCGCGTACGCGCAGCGGTCAAGCGCAGCGGGTGCGCCGATTGCACGCCGAAGGCACGCTAAAGGCAAGCCCGTCTACGCCCATCCGCGCTCGGACCGTGCCCAGCGCCAGGACCCCTGGTCCACGTCAACGCCAACCTTCCCGATGGACCTACGACGCTGCCACCCTCCACGCACTCAACGCCGGCCGGAACGCCGCCTGCTACCGAGCCACCCCGAAACGCACCCATGGACCCTTCACCTGCCGAGCCTGCAGATTCACCTGCCTCCGGACCTGTACCACACCCGACAAGCCGAGAACCAGCTGCAACCACCTCAAGTGCATCTTGCTCAACACCCGCTCCGTCCACAGGCACGCCGTCGAACTCTGGAACCTGGTCGACACTACATCACCGGACGTCGCCTTCCTCAAAGAAACCTGGATGAACGCTTCCTCAGCGCCTGACATCACCATAGCCATCCCGGACGGATACAAGATCACCCGGAAGGACCGTGTAAACCAGACTGGAGGAGGCATCGCCATCGTACACAAGAACACCATCCACATCACGACCAACCCCGACGACACCTTCACCGCCGCCGAACAACTCCACTTCCAGATACACACCGATCCCAGGACCACTCTCAGAGGCACCCTCATCTACAGACCCCCGGGACCACGGACACAATTCAGCGAAGACATCACAGACTTCATCAGCCCGCACGCCCTCGCCTCCACTGACTACATCCTCCTAGGGGACCTCAACTTCCACCTGGAGAACAACAAGGACAGCAACACCACCTGCTGGACAACCTTGCCAACCTCGAACTCAAGCAACTGGTGAACACCCCCACCCACTACGCCGGCCACACGCTTGACCCCGTCTTCTCCTCCAGCAAGCACATCTCTTTCAGTCCACTGGACTGACAACAGCTGCATCCACTTCAGCTTCAGAAGAACAACGACCCACCTCCACCCACAACAGATTCCTCACAGGAGCTATAGCAAGATCACCACCGAGCAGTTCACCACCTTCCCCCCGCCAAAACCCTCCCGCCAGCACAACGGACCCTAACGAAGCAGCCAGCAACCTCACTCAGTGGCTCACCAACTGCGCAAATGACCTCGCACCACTGAAGAACCCTCCCAGCAGACCCGGCAGCAAGAAAACATCCTGGTTCACCGACGAACTCAAGAACTCCAAGAAGAACTGCCGCACCCTCGAGAAAGCCTGGTGTCATGACCAGACCACAGACAACATGACTGCCCTCAAGCACGCAACCCGCAAACACCACCAGCTGATCCGCACCACCAAGAAGACAGCATTCACAGAACGACTGGACAACAACGCCCACAACAGCAAGGAACTCTTCAGCATCGTCAAAGAGCTCTCCAACCCCAGCGCCGTAAACAACAACATCACCCCCTCGCAAGACCTCTGCGACTCACTCGCCTCGTTCTTCCACAGCAAGATCGTCGATATACACAACAGCTTCGGCACACCTACCACGCACCCAGCCACCGAACCAACGCCCCCCACCACCACCCTCTGCGCCTGGACCCCGATCAGCACCGAAGACACCACCCGCACGGTGAACACCATCCACTCCGGATCACCAACCGACCCCTGTCCCCACCAAGTCTTCAACAGGGCCGACTCCATCATCGCACCCCAACTCCGGGACATCATCACCACCTCCTTCAACACCGCCACCTTCCCGGAGATCTGGAAGCACGCCAAGCTCAGCGGCCTCCTGAAGAAACCGACCTCAAGAACTACCACCCTATCTCGCTCCTCCCTTTTCTTGCCAAAGTCATCGAGAAGACCGTCAACAGACAGCTTGCCGCCTTCCTCGAGACGAACGGATCCCTCGACCCCTCGCCGTCCGGTTTCCGAGCCAACCACAGCACCGAGACCGCCCTCATCGCAGCCACCGACGACATCAGATCCCTGCTCGACAACGGGGAAACAGCGGCCCTCATCCTCCTGGACCTCTCTGCAGCGTTCAACACTGTCTGCCACCGCACCCCAGTGCAGCGCCTCAGCAACATCGGAGTCCAAGAGAAGGCACTGGAGTGGATCATCTCGTTCCTCGCCGGAAGAACCCAGAGAGTCCGCCTCCCCCCGTTCAGATCAGAGGCCACCGAAGTCATCAGCGGCGTACCACAAGGATCATCACTCAGCCCAACCCTCTTCAACGTCTACATGAGCCCTCTCGCAGCCATCGCACGCAAACACAACCTCACTATCATCTCCTACGCCGACAACACCCAGCTGATCCTTTCCCTCACGAACGACCCCGCCACCGCTAGAACCAGCCTACACGAAGGGATGAAAGACATCGCCGAGTGGATGAAGAACAGCCGCCTGAAACTGAACTCAGACTAGACGGAAGTCCTCATCCTGGGATCATCGCCCTCCGCCTGGGACGACTCCTGGTGGCCGCCTGCCCTGGGCAGCGCACCCAAACCAACAGACCACGCACGCAACCTGGGCGTCATCCTGGACTCCTCCCTCGCGATGACCAAGCAAGTGAACGCAGTCTCATCATCCTGCTTCAACACCCTGCGCATGCTCCGAAAGATCTTCCGATGGATCCCCACCGAAACCAGGAAGACGGTCACCCAGGCCCTCGTCACCAGCTGTCTGGACTATGGAAACACTCTCTATGCTGGAACCACGGCCAAGCTCCAGAAAAGACTCCAGCGCATCCAGAACGCCTCAGCACGACTCATCCTGGACATCCAGCGCCGCAGCCACATCTCCGCCCAACTGAAAGACCTGCACTGGCTCCCGGTCAACAAGAGGATCACGTTTAGACTCCTCACCCACGCACACAAGGCTCTCCACGACTTGGGCCCGAAGTACCTCAACAGCCGCCTCACCTTCTACACACCCACCCTCCAGCTCCGATCCGCCAGTCTTGCCCTCGCCTCCATCCCAAGAATTTGGAAATCCACCATCGGAGGAAGATCCTTCTCCTATCTGGCAGCCAAGACATGGAACTCCCTCTCCACTCACCCACGGCTGACCCAGGATCACCTCTCCTTCAGGAAATTACTCAAGACCTGGCTGTTCGAGCAGTAGCGACCGCCCCCCCCCCCCCTCCCTCAGCGCCTTGAGACCTTTACGGGTGAGTAGTGCGCTATACAAATATCTATGATTGATTGATTGATTGATTGACAGTACCATCTCCCTGATATACAAAAAGCTGATCAATAATCGCTCAGACCCTCTCAAGTCACTCAGAGAGAAATGGCTTGGGGATGGCATAGAAATGGACGATGAGGAGTGGCAGGAGGCAGTCTCCTCTCCCAGAGTCGTGGCCCTCCTCCGCCTAGTCCAGCTCAAACTTCTTCATCATGTTTATGTCTCGGGGACTCAGCTGATGCGAATGGGTAGAGTGGATGAGGGAGCTTGCAGGAGTGTCTGTGGCCAGCTGGGCACCTTTTTCCATATAATCTAGGAGTGTACTGAAATCCAATCCTTCTGGTGCAAGGTCCACGATATTATCAATACGGTCCTGTCAGTACAACTCCGAGTGGTAGCCTGCAGGTGTCTCCTGAATGATTGGGAGCCTACTGATTTGAATGTTTGTCAGACACAGTGGGTAACGTTGGGGTTAATGCTGGCCAAGAGGAACATAGCCCAGCGATGGAGCGCGTTGGACCCGCCCACGGTTCAGGATTGGGAGAGGGACTTTGATTGGGCTATGTTCCGAGAAAAGACTGTGTATCTAGCACGAGGGTGCTCTAAGAAGTGGTCTCGGGTGTGGGGCCCTTGGAACTCCCACCAGGTGAAATATGTCAGCCTCCCCTTTCCCCTGTGATGGATGACCCCCTGACTCCTTAGACGTTCCACTAGTGTGTCTTGAACATTTCCTTGAACTTTCTCGCTGCACCGATGATGCTGACTGTGATACCCCCCTTTTTAGGTCGAGCGTAGCGATGGACCTCAAGTATACTTTAGTATACCTATATGCTTGAATATGTGGACACCAGACTGGGGCGCGCATTTTCCATCTCGGATTTGGCCTCGTGAGCGCGCGTTTGCTGCTGGCATGAGCTGTGAGCGTGTACGGCAGCGTCAGCAGCGTCTGTTCTCGCGCTCCTGCTTTCACTTTTGAGACGCGGGCGCGCACATGGTTTGTCTCCCTTCCAGCACCAACAGCCTGTCCGAGCGTGCACATGTTCTGCGAGACGGAAGTATACTTCAAAATGCGAGTCATGGAGGAAATTTATTGATGAGCTTACTTTCTGCATACGGGCGCATCGCGCACATTCACTTTCACCTCCCCCGTCGGCTCCATGGAGACAGCTAGTTTCCATATTTTCCGAGTAGTGGTAAATGAAAGTCACGTACGCAGGCGCACCAAGGACGTGAATTCAGGCCACGCTTTCGCCCTTCTGACAGGTTCGCATTTTCACAGTTTAGGAATGTGTCAGTGCCAAACTCATGAGCAATCCGATTCTTTTTAATTAAACACATTTCTAAGAACATTACCTCACAGGCGTGTTGACTGAATGGATATTTAGAAAGGTGCACTATTTGCCTTAAAGGCAATTGCAGGGTACGATCAAGGGTATGTTTTAACTATTGTGCCGGTTCTAATCCGGGCTTCAACGTTTGACCAAGATGTGTGATCCTGTGCAGGTAACTCATTCTGCCAATAGTGGATACTGAAAGGTCGAAATGGAGAGTCCTGAAATTGGTGAATACAATACCGTCAGTTATTTACAGCGCTTGGAAACAGCAGACCAGCGCTATAACACGCAGTAGAATAATTGTTTCCAGCTACCAGAAAGAGAGGAGCTTGTTGCAAACCCTTTAGAAATATATACAAAATTGTACCCACAATCGCCCTCTTTGCCTCAAAACCTGCAGAAGAGGGAAGCCCCAGATGTGCGGTTTCTTAAGGGATCAAAGGTAGGCGCGGTCTGGATCGGAACACCTTCACGCCACGCGCAGTCGATCACACGCCCCGTATTGTGTATAATATTCGTCCTGATGAAAGTGCGGGCGGATCTCCTTTCAGTGCAAAATATCACGCAAGCTGCCCAGACCTCTGCTTTCCCGCGCTGCTGTTTTCATGTGTGGCGCCAAAGAGCACACAGGGCAGTCGAGGGGGCTGTGTTCTCAAGGAAGAATATTGTCCAAAAGTGCCCCAATTGTTTGTTTTCACGCGTCCAGTGTTCATCTTTAATTGAACCCGAAAAATTGAGACAGTGAGACTGGCCGGCCTGGGGGCTAGAATGAAGCTGAATTGTTACATATTTGGTAATAATGAAGAGGTAATTGATCTAAGTGTTTAACACCTGTCGGCCAAGAGTTCCAATAAGGGCCACCTCAGCCTTTCATCTTTTCAAATCGGAACACTGAGCACCATTACTGCGTGTCAACCTGGCTCTTGCACATTCCAGGGCTTAGAATCGGTATAGCTCCTTCTTTAAACTATTTATTGGCAAAAAATCGAGTTATTCATGGCCACCGATGTTTGGGAAATTAAGTTGAGTGTTTTTGAAAATAATAAATACAAAAATTACTTATCCAGCCAATCTCCTAATTTGGTGTTGCACGAGTGAAAATAGGCAAATAAGCTAAAATGTAGGTAACTGACAACTGACCGAAAGAAAATCAATAAGTGTTTTTGATATGCTTTTTTTTGCACTCCCTTTTACCTAACGTGACTTGACAAATACCCTTTTTTCGTTTATACACAAAAACAGATTTTGTGTGAATCTGAACTGAAGACAGAAAGTGTCGGTCCCACATTAGCATATCACCACTAACATGTATGGAATCGACTTGCAATGTTTGTTTTGCCCTTAAGATGGGCTCAGCCATACAAAAAATAAAAACACAAAAATTCACCATCTAGATTCATGAAACACGGTTTGGTGTAATTTCACTCTCTTAAGGGTGCACTTACAAATACGAAAACTCAGTTGGGGGGCACACAAGTTCAGGGCGAGGGCATTTTCTGGGTAGGCCATTTTGTTATAAAAAAAGGTGAATACCTCAAAACTCGCTACTTTTTGGTATTTACGTACCTCTTGCAGGACGTTTCATCCAATTTAGACATGCTGTTCTGGCAAAAGTAAGTGCCTTTGCAGGGGGCAATAGATAAATAACCCTCTAATATATAATGCTGCTGTATAATATGATGGTGTATGGTCGCCATTATTTAAATTAGTTGCACTGAGGTGCATCGCATGCAAATATATCTCCTGAAAACCTAGGGTGAATTCAGCCCTCATGGTCCCACATGGACACCCCTGATCTATGCTCATCATGGCTCCGAAACCTGCGCTATTAAATGGCACGACCATAACGGTCTGATTCCTCTAAATTTTCATCTTAAAAATTAGTTCTGGTTTAACAACCAGGTGTCCTATGTTTTACAACAGATGTCTCATATTTGATTACGATTAGATCTAGGTTAGGAAACTTGAAAATGCTATTAGGGACGGACCTGATTATATGCACATACATTAGCTTGTTCAAGTGCCATGATGACCGAACAGTCAAAATGATTTCAGTATTCCATAAAGCTATTATTCAAGTTTACTCTACTGTTGGCCACACCAGAGGCTAAACAACATTTCACTGAACACTCAAAAAAACCGCTCACATTTGCAATGCAACAGGTCTCGCAGTTGTGAGAGTTTGAGCTATTGGCATTGTAAATGGCAATGCCTTTTATTTTCGTGTTGGTTTTTAAAACATAAATAAAAGGCATTGTCATTTACAATGCCAATAGCTTAAACTCTTGCAAATGCGAGACCTATTGCATTGCAAATGCTTGTTTGATTTGTGATGTCTTGCTGATGTTTATTTGTTACTTTTTCAATAAAAAAATGTTAAAAAAATAAATAAATTATGTATACAGTAAGAGCAAAACTGACACAGAAAAGTGTCACTTTTGGAGAATATCACTAAGCAGTTTCTAAATATATAGCACTACCGGCAAAACTGGATCTACTTTTAAGTGGAAACTAAAAAAACGAAAGGAGACCCATTTGACATGTACAGTGGCAGTATGTGAAAATGAAAACACAAGAGACAACATGCAGTACTATGGAAAAATCATAAAAAAGCAAATAAAAACTAAAATACCTTGAATAAAAATGATTATGAAGAATTTATAAGAACACTCATTACATAGTGAAAATATTATTGTTGTTATAATGATTTGAGCTTTATTAGGGTGGCGTAAGGGTTCGGGATAAGATTCGGTAAGTTTAATGCTAAAGTTGTGTTAAATAGGGTTAGGATAATGGGTACTGGTTACTGTTGTTGTTGAGGTCAGGACCGTAGTTATGCTTAGGTTCAGAGCCACTGTTAGGGATGGGGATAGGTCTCTCGCTAGAACAAGTGTTTGTTAGCGTAGAGAAAAGTTTAGGGCTAAGACTCAGTAAGGTTAATGCTAAAGTTGTGTTAAGGGCTAGGGTTTGACTACAGATAGTGTTGTGGTTGGGGTTAGGACTGTAGTTATGCTTATGTTTAGAACTACAGTTTGGGTTAGGTATAGGTCTCTGGCTAGAGCAAGTGTTAGTTAGGGTGGCGAAAGGTTTATCGATACGATTCGGTAAGGTTAATGCTAAAGTTGTGTGAAGGGCAAGGGTTTGGATATAGGTAGTGGTTAGTGTTGTGTTTGGTGTTAGTATATTGGTTATGTTTAAGTTTGGAGCCACATTTATGGAGAAGGTTTGCCCTGTGGTTAGAGCAAGTGTTAGAGTTGATTACGGGTTAACATTAGGCTAAAGACAAGGATTAGAGTTATATTTAGGGTAAGGCCAGTGAATGGGATTAGGATTAGATTTAGCATTGGGATTAGAATTAGCTTTTTTGTTTAAGGCCGCAATCAGAGATAAATAAATATGGGTTTTACATCAAAAAAGGGTAAGGGTTAGTGTTATAGCTGTTTAGTGGGGTGCTTCTCAATCATTATAGCACAGTCTCTAAATAAAACTGTAGGTTTCTTCATTATGAGGTTGGCAAAATGATTTATTCATGTTTGCTCATTATTTCATACCTGATAGAGATGTTTATAAAGACTGTATGCGGATCAGGCCTATAACTTGGATTTAGAGCAAACAACCGGTATAGCCCTCTTCCACAGGCTATAAGGTTATAATATTTTCACTGGCTTCTGTTTAAAAAATGTATTCATCTCTGAATAGCCTTCTTTGCCAATTTCTGAATATTGTGCATAAGCTGAATTATTCTACTAAATTTAAAATTAAAATCCTCATTGTCTGCCTAAATGTATACATTAAGGAATTCACTTCATAGGAACGTTAAAAAAAATCTTCAAATCACCCCATTACTAGGCTACCTTCGTTAACATATTCTTTATGAATGAAATGCTTTTACCTTCCCAACTATAATGCTTTATAAATCGTTAACGCTTTTAAAAATATAGCATTCTATCTTCAGAGAGTATTTTATAAAATTGAATTGAATTAAAAAATGTTTGATTTAACATGGGCAAAACGACCTTGGTCCTGTCTTCAAAGGTAATTGGTGCTTTGTTTTCACTCTGTTAAGGTAAAACTAAGATAGTTAAACTTCTTCTCAACATTATTACACATATTTAAAAGTCTCTGTTTCAATGGATGAATAATAAATGTTGTGATATAAGAAAAATGAATTGCAACAATTTCCAAAGATACTTGTTTGTTATTTTTAAACAAGCTTGCATCCTTTAAAGTTTTATTTTCTATTTTTCTACATAGTACCTAGTTCTTGCTTTTCTCATATGTGAAGAAAAATTATTTCCTTCACCATTTTGAAGTACTGTCTTGTGTGAGTTTTATTTTTTATTTTTTTAACAATATTTTATTCTGTACAATGCAATTTAGAACTTAATTGTGAAGTGATGCTCCAGTTTACTGTCCAGATATTTGGGCAATTAGCTTTGTAATATATTACACTTCCCATCATTTATTTTGATGACAAATATATCCAAACCTTAGCCCAAACACGTTGCTCCATGGTTTGATAAGGAACTGATAGCCCAAAAAATTAGATGGAAAGTTCTTGAACGAGCTTGTGAAAACTGTGATTATACTGAAAACAATACCTACTCCATAGCTATTAAAAAATATCCTAAGGCCATTGGGAGAGGGAGCATCTCATGCTACTCAAACAGAATTGAATCAACTCAAAATTTGAATGAGGAAATGTTTTCCATAGTGAAGTCGCTGTTGGTCCTTCTCTTAAGGCTCTGACCACTATTCTATCAAGGATCACTGCAATAAACAGTCTGATAATTTCTTTAAGAAAAGTGCTGATATCTAGGCTACCTTTCCGGCCAATGCTCGGGACATTGCTCTTGTGTCAACGGGCAAGGGATGACGGAGCTACTTTCAATTTGATCAGTTGAAATATTTTTCAAAGATTGATTATTAAGATCAAATCTGTTCTCCTCTGACCCCACTTCATTGTGTCCTTGAAATGAGAGACCAAATTCCTTATTCTAAAATAGTCAAGCTTCTTAATTTTTCTATAATTACAGCTAAAGTCCCCAAGTTGTAGAAGCTTGTGATTATAAATCTGTTATTAAAAAATCTTCACTTGATCCTATCAAACTGGAAAATTGTCGACTGATTTCCATTTTTCCTGTTTTGTCTAAAGTACTGGAAAAACACACCTGTCACCTCCTGCCCCTGTACCTGCAGTCTTATTATCTTTGACATCCTTCCCAGTCTGGTTTTCGACCTTTACATAGCCCAGTATCAGCACTCATGGGGGAAACAAAAGAGCTTTGCTGATCTCTAGATCAAGGCAGCTCCACAGCACTGCTTCTATTAGATTTGAGTACCGCATTTGACTCTGTATCTCGTAAAGTGCTTCTCACTAGAATGGGCGATTATATAGTGAGGCCTTGGACAGTTTTTTATCTTTACTAGAACTTGCTCTTTTCAAGTGGCCTCAAATTCTTTTTCGTCTTCTAAGCGTCATCTGGAATTTTGAGTCCTGCAAGGCTCCTCTTTATTATTATGTCCACCCATTGGCAGACCTTGTCGAAGCAGCTGGCTTCTCATTCATTTGGTAGCAGTCACCGAATGGATGAGGCTGAACTGTTTGGAGCTCAATGGTAGCAAAGCTGAGGTTTTGGTTTTTAGGAGCCACTCGAGACAGAGTGGGCACCCCAGTGGTAGCCAGAAACGATAAGGGACATTACCACTCTCACTCGTGTCATAAAGGATGTTGGAATCTGGTCAAATAGTCCCCTCACCTTTGAACATCAGAATAAAACGACTACCTCATGTTTTTATGGTTCCTCAAATGCCTAATAAAGAACCCCTGGAACTTCTCGATATCTGTCCAAACCATTATTAGTTAAGCTGTCATAATAGCCCATCTAGATTAGGGGAAAAATGAATTCAAATCCTACTCACGCCTAAGGGCTCTCAGGTCATCGAATCTTAGATTAGCTATGATTCCTAAAATAAAGAGAACCAGAGAGGGAGGGTGATCTTTAGTTATTTCGCTTCCAAACTTTGGAACCATCTTCCCTTTCACCAGCGCTTCAATCCCAATGACCTTACATTTCGCAAACTCTTAAAGACCAAGGGGCATATTAGCAAGAACCTCGTTAAAATTATTGCTGTTTTAGCGGCAGGAAACAACCGCTAATATGGCGATAATGGGCTTGCTAATATACGCTATAGAATTCCAATAGAAGCCCAGGTTAGATATGCAGGACATCTAACCTGGGCTTCTAATGGAATTCTATAAGGCATATTAGCAAGCCCTAAATCGCCGTTTGAGCGGCCGTTTCCAGGCGCTAAAAGGGCAATAATTTTAACGAGGTTCTTGCTAATCTGCCCTCTGGTTATTTTGAGCTGCAAATCTAGAAGTTCTCATGGCAGTAGCTTGATGTTCATAAGCACTGGCAAGCCCCGGTTTGCACTAGCTATGCCTAGTATAAATCAAGATAACATTAACATAATCCACTGACTGAATATAACCCTTAAATTGGTGTTGATGACAAATTCATTATTTTAGTCCCAAGTATGTCTTCAGTGGATGCATTTTTGTTGAATTTGTAGAACTTCACATCTCAGACTATTATTTTTTCTTGAACATAATCTCTGTTTAATCCTCTTGCCGTGACAATACACATCTTTGCTTGCATTTAACTCCACTAGGTGTGATATAAGTGAACAATTACTTATAGGAAATAATACTTATTGGAGTCAATCAAGTTGACAGATCCATCCCACTTTTTTAATAAAAGTAGTCACGGGTACATTAAAGCACAAAAACTGCAGTTTCCAAAAAACACATGCCAGACTTTTGAAAGGCTGTAAGATTGTTCTCAACTTTAAGACACCTTTTGCCTGCTTCAAAATAACATTATTCATTGTCATTTTAACATTATTAGTTTACTTTTTTAACTTTATGGGAGAATGGTAAGCGGAAATCTATTAATTAACATCAAATGGGTTTTCAGCTTCCTGCTCCAGTAGGCCACAGTTCAGAAAGCATACAAAGTAACATGCAGTTCACCAATTGTGCTCCACTAGTCAGGTTCACATATCCAGTAATATGTTCAGGGTCCTTATAAAATCAGCCAAGTCTCCCTGAACAGTAGGGGGAAGTACAAATATACGCGTTGCTGCAACTCTGGAAAAGCAGCAGATTAGAAAGATTGTAATTTAAAGTGGTAGATGAGAAAAATTAAGTGGAAGGGTCATGAAATGCTAAACCATGCATCTCAATGATATTGGTAGTCACCTTGAAGGTTTATTACCCTAAATGTCAAGCCTAACCAATGGCTAATATTCCGCCTGGGCTGCGTTATTCTGTAAATCATGTGCTTGCATCCTGAAAACGTAACTCGCAGAAGTAAACTGCATGCCATGCAGGGTGATTTTAGATTCATTTGTGATAAAATCCTAACAAAGATATTTTTATCTTTTTTGTCAGAGCTGTTAGATTGTCATGACATCTTCTATATTTGTTTTCACATGCTAAGATTTGGGGTTCTCATGCACCTACACATATATCTCTCTCAGTTGGCCTAAAGCATTGAACAAAAAGTTCTATGACCATGTATTTTTTTTTTTTTAAATCAAGGTAAAAAATCTAATTTTGAAATTACTGTCTAATTGCAGTAGACATTTTCTCATGTGTTTGAAACCTTGCAAATCCAAATGTCAATTTCTGATTTTAGAATTACTCTTATCACAGTAAAATACAATGATGATGTACCTAAGTTTCTTTATATGATCCATTCCATGTACAAGTCATTGACACATTTTTATTAGAATTCCTGTTGTTAAATTAAAAAAACACTTTCTAGGAGTCATTAATCCTGATATGTGAAGTAACATTGACATTACTATGGAAGGCAGAAGCGGATATTGGATGATCACAAATATTTTATACTACAAACCCCCACATTTTAAACATCACATTAAGTGCAACTGATTTGGCCACAGACTCATGGCTGGGTAATTTGGAGTAGTGTTTTATATTAAAAGTGATTTTAAACTGAACTTAACTTGATGTTTACATTATCAGTAAGTAATTTCATTTCCAGCTTAATTCAGTCACATTTTTCTTACGTATAGTAAATTGTAAACTATCTTTTTTGTTCCTAAATCCCTACCTTTTTGGGCATTTACTCTGGGTAAGCAAAGTTAGGAATATTTGTCTCAGAAAAGTTCTTCTTTTTTTTCCATAAACCTTACAACTTTTATAAACGTTTTACAAACGTTTTTCAAAGAAAATGTTCAGGGGCAAAAAGTGCATAAATGTATTGTATTGTAATTGTAATTGCATTTATATTGCACTACTACCCCTGATGAGGCGTCAAAGTGCTCTTTTGGCGAGTAGCATGCTACTCTGGAACCCATAATGGATTAGTGTTGAATTAGTATAGTGAAATAGTAAAGTAATTTGACTGGTGGATAGGTGAGTCAGTTATTTGGATTAAGACGGATAGCAGAAGGATAGAATAGGGGAAACTGTTTACATTTATATAGCGCTTGTTACCCTTGATGGGGTGTTAAAGTGCTTTTTTAGCGAGTAGCACGATACTTTGGAACCCATAAAAGATTAGTGCTGAATTAGTATAGTGAAATGTGAAAGTAATTTGAGTGGTGGATATCAGTCAGTTATTTGGATTGAGAAGGATAGCGGAGGGATAGAAGAAGAGGAAAGTAGGCTATAAGGGAAACATCTAGCTTTGTTTGGAGAATTTTCGTTCAGAAATTAGTTTTGCCCTAGTATTCTTCTGCAAAAATCATTTTCTGCAGAAATTCTGGTCTGCCGGAATGGTTTTGTAAAAATAACAATGTTCTCAACTTCTTAAAGTCTAAAGTATGTCAAATTCGGAGGAAAAAAATTCACATTTGTTGTAGACAACAGTGTAACAACAACCACCTCCATAATTTATGGAACTTTAAAAGAAATTAAAAGAAGAACTCATATAATGCCGAAAGTTACGGATGATCAGACGCCTCCCTAATACAGAAGAAATTGTATTCCATTATCATTTTGAAATTGTTTCAGGAGATAAATAAATACAATAATAGATTCAGACAGGTAAGAGATTATTTCTTATCATTGGTGATTAATACAATGCGATGTTTATAATGTGACTGTCAAATTGTGTATCTACTTTTTGATATTTACAATTAGGACTGCAATATATCAAATCACCTTGTACTGCTCTTTCATATTTTAAAGGTTAGTTAAGCATTTGAACTATAGAATATGAAGCATTACTTACTTATTTTTGCTGATAGGGCTCACTTTCTTCTTTCCACTGAATTTTGTATTAATGTTTTGTTCCCTAATAGTTAAACAATATCAAACCGAACAGTAATAGTTTTACCAGCCACACTGTCTAAGCAAAATAGGAACAAAAAAATAGCAAAATTACATTTACTTGATTCTGAAAAATGGATCCTGACAAGTGTACTTGCTACTCAAGAAGAGCTCTTTACATTAGTTAAATGCTAAAAACAGTCATAATTAATTGCCTTTATTAAAGATGGTGTTAGCTGTATAGTTATGTATTATTTGCATAGCTAATTTTCATTATGTTTTTTCATATTGTTTAATTTTTTTCTTCGCCAAATTTTTACATTTGACACTTCGTTTTGCTGTACCCATCCGCTAAGTGGCCTGCATCACATTTAAATAACTTTAAAGAGCCAATCGATAAGAATAAACAGGGCATTGCATATAACCTAAGAACAGTCTTTGGATTTTAATGCAGTCGGAATTTAGACTTCATTTTTACTCGATTATTGGTGCTTTTTCTGCCTTCTGAGCTTGCAAGTAAACTTCCTGTTACAGTAATTAGGTATCAATTTTTTTCTTTTTCTTCAAATAAAAGCGATTACTCTCAGATAACCTAACTCGTGCAACATGATCCCAGTGCACTGTTTCTCATCATGTCAATACAGACACTTTTTTCCAGGTCTGGGCTTTTGTATGAGAGCCTAAAGCCTTCTGGGTGCTGTAGTTTTGTTTGGTTCCATTAAACTAATTAGACTAACACACCTGATTTCAATAATTTGCAGGTGAAACGTTAAGAAATGGAGGCATTGTCCATGATAACTTGGAGTTAGGCGAGTCACCCTAGGCTTAAGATGAACGCACCAAGAAATCAAAGGTGATGCCATTGGTGAAGACATTGTTCATGACATCACACATACCACTAATTACATCCAATTTGGAATCGTTGGGGCACACCTTGGTGTCAGGTGATGTTAATATTTTTGTCTTATTATTTCATTCTCTGTAGAATGTTACTTTTTTATTCCAAGATTACAGCCTGCATTTAATTTTTCAATTATTTTGCAGCAAAACATGAAACAAATGTATACATGTCTGAACGTATTTTTTTTTTTTAGTAACACACTTTGCCTAAGAAATGCACCTGTTGGTTAATGCATGCTGCAATTTAAAAATTAAAAGGTGATTGGTAGATACTTTTTAAAATAATTCAATGTGGAATGCCTTATATCCACCGGAGATGTAATAATCACTCATTAAAAGACACAGTAATAAAAAATAACTTATGAACAGAGCAAAAATGGGTACCCCAACACACTTTTGCATGCAAAACATGGGGCAATAAATGAGAAAAGAGCAAATGCAGAGCGTAAGGGCTAGAAACTCGCCCTATACAAATTTTGGTGGTTTGAAATTTCCATTGTGAAATAATGTAGATTGCTAAATTTACTTCTACAACATTTCCACATTTCATGTGAACTAATTTGGGGGAGATGGGGAAGACCAACAAAAACACTTCTAAATATTGACAGTGCCCACGTTGAGCAGGATAAATCCATTGAAGATAATTGTGAACATTTCAAACCCCCAGACATTGCAGCAGAATTTGTTGAGGAGGACTGAGTATGTGCAAGAGGGATTCAGGATGGCTGTATGCGTGTATGAGAGAGGCAGGATGAGGATGTGTAAGAGAACCTGAGAATGAGTGATTATGTATGAGAGAGCCTGTGGATGAGTGAGCATGTGTAAGGGAGACTCAGGATGAGTGAGTATGTGTATGACAGACTCGGGAGGTGTATGTGTAAAAAAGCCATGGGGCTGAATGTATATGTGCAAGACAGTCAGGTTCAGTGTGCGTAAGAGAGCTTGCCCATGAGTGAGTGCCTATAAGGCACATTAAGGAGGAGCATGTGTAATGGAGCTAAGGAGGAATGAGTGTTTCTAAGAAAACCTATGGATGAGTGAATATATCAAAGAGACATTAAAGATGTGTAAAAGGATGTGAGGATGAGTGACCAGGTCTAAGAGAGACTCAGGATGAGTGAGTATGTGTAAGTGCACTTGAAGATGAATATGCATGACAGAGGCTGGGATGAGTCAGTATGTGTAAGAAAGCCTGGGTAAGACTGAGAATCAGTTAGTGAGCCTAGGATGAGCATGTGTTAAAGAGAGTGAGGATGAATGTGTGCAATAGTGCATCAAGATAGGTGAACGTATGCACTGCAGCGAAGGGGCGAATTAGCATGTGCAAGGGTGCCAGTGTGAGTGATCATCTATAAGAGAGCCTGAGTGTGAGTCAGCATCTGTAAAAGAGTAGAGGAATTGTGAACGCTTGAAGGAGGCTTAGGGAGAGTGAGTGTATGTGAGAGAATCTCAGTAAGTGAATATCCTAGCACACGTAGATGAGTAGGTCGATGAAAAGATAACAGACGAGAGTGAGTGAAGCTGTGTGACTGAGTCTGTGGGTGAGTAAGGATTTGGAAGAGACCCTAATGTTAGTGGATATGTGGAAGAGAATCTGAGGGTATGAGGACATAAGAAGAGTGTAGGGTGAGTGAGGGTCTGTGAGAGACTAGACAAAGGGCTGAAATTGTGTTAGGGAGCCTGAGGGTGAATGAACATGTGTAAAAGGATGTAAAAAGTAGTGAAGATGAGTGAGCATGATAATAAATGTGTGTACATGTAAAACTGGACATGATAGATAGAGAGAAAACGTTAGTGAGCAGGAGTAGTGTCATCAATGTTTTCGAGACCATGGGGTGAGAGTGAGCATAATTAAGAGCTCAAATGTAAGTGATCAAATATAAGTCAGAGGGTGGGTGCAAATGTGTGAGAGTTTGTGAAATTGAGTATGAATGTATAATTAAGTGTGATTTTGAGACTGAATGTCTAAGAGACAGTGAGTTTCAGTATGTAAGGGAGCGTGAGGAGAGAGTTTGAGAGTAAGATGAGCAACAGAAATATGAAAGAGAGTCTGAAAGTAAGATGAGCAACAGACTGAGTGAAAATGCGAAAGAGAGCCTGAGTGTAAGATGAACGACTGTATTTGGGCAAAATATTGAATTTTTAATATTGGGAGACAGAAATGTCAGAAAAAAATATTGTTATACAGAAACATCTTTGTCAAGAATTATTTTTTTTTAGGTAAATAGAAATTGTTGTTAAGAATGTAATTGTTTTTAAAATAGTTTTCAACAATATCATTGTTAAAGATATCTTTTTTGATTAACTTAATGTGTTTCAGAGCATCTATTAATTTGATGTTATTATTGTTTGTATAATTGTTATTCATTTTTTTAAATATAGTTTGTAATTTTAAGAGAGCTATATTTTTTCATTTAATTACTAACAGTAATTATAATGTTGTAGCTGGTTGTTAGGTTTGTAGGGCTATAGGGTGGAAAGTTAATTAGGTAATAATTATTTATTCATTAATTAATCATTTTTAAGTAAGTATGGAATTGATATTAAATTTGCACATTATGTCATAATGATTTATTTTAGTTTTATTTTAGTTAAGGGTTGCTACATTTGTTGGGGTATATGATGAGAAGTTAATTGATAATCAATTAATATAATTTGTCAAATCTTTCTATTAATATTTCAATTGAATAATAACTATGTGCAATGTGTAAACATTCCATATTTTGGTTATATTTTAGGTGTGGGGTGCTGGGTTTGTAGTGGTGAGGGGTGGAAGTTAATTATGTAATAATGAATTATTTTTGTATTGATAATTAATTATAAAATAGTTTATTAATTCTTTATATTGTTTTTTTTATATTTTATGTAAATTAATATTGTTTATATCCTTTTTGTTATAAATGACTAGGCTTATTCAAATATGTAATGTGTTTGAAGTGAAGTTCTTTCCCTACTGATGCACAGAATGGAGTGGGGTGAGTACATTTACCCCTTTCGGAATCCAACACTTTCAAAACTGTAGAACAGACTGGAGTGGGAATAGTAAATCTTACCCCTCTGAATTCCAAAGCTTTCCCAACTGTTGTACAGACTGGAGTAGGAATAGTAAATGTTATCCCTCCGAAGTCCAATGTTTTCCCTACTCTTTAGAGTTTTCTTAGTAAATGTGTTTTGGGGGGTTTTAAATGTGTAATATTTTATTTGTTGTCTAAATGAATTCATTTATTTTTGTCATTGAATTGTATATATTTTGTATAGGTTTATTGTCTATGTATTATTTTATGTCTTATTTTCCAGGTAATACATTTCAAATATTAAGACGAAATAATATAATGTAAAATAAATAATGTTAATAATTATGCTAAACTAAATATATTTATATAAACACAAACATATATAAATGTATATATATATGTGTGTGTGTGTGTGTTTTAAAAATATAGATGTATACATCATATGAAACATTAGTGGAATTTGTTTAATGAACATTATAATAAATGTATATATTTATATATTTAAAATTTACTTCTTTAAACTCTATTTATATTTTTGTATTCGATATTTTTTGTATATTTTTTGATGATATGATTGTCAATATTTTTTTATTAATATTTTTGTATTTACCATTATAAGTATAGGGATATAACATTTTGATAAACTATATTTATGACCCAATATTTCTATCAAATGATATTGTTTAACTAGATATTGTGTCAGTGATCCATGAGTGACAGACCCAGTGAGAATGTGCAAAAGAGCCTGGGCGTAAGAAGAGTGATAGACCGAGTGAGAGAGTGAAAAGGAGTGCGAATGCGAGAGAGCGCTTGAGAGTAAGATGAGTGACAGACAAAAGGAGAACGTGGAGACCCTGAGGGTAAGTGGGCAGTGTGACAGAGCCTGACGGTCGAGGGAGCATTAAGACTGATCCTAAGAGCAGTGAATAACTTCTTGGAGCTGTAAATGTAAATCTTATGCCCCAAGTCTGACCCTGCCGTCTAGGCCAGTGTTGGGTCTCCAGAGTAACAAAAACCGGGTTCGGTAACCAGGCTTTGGAGTCAGCTGGCCATCTCCTCTCTGCCTCACTGCTCAGAAAACACGTTAAAACTATCTTTTCTGAGAGTGGCTCATCATATCTTATCATCCCTTCGGAGGCTTCTTAGCGCCATGATGCCCTTTGTTTTGGCTGTTTGTCAAGCTCTATAAAATCGAATTTGATTACATTCCAGAGACTGGAGGTTAGTATGAATGAGCCTGAGTGTGAGTTAGCACGAGTGTGAGCGAGCACGAGTGTTTGTGACCCTGAGTGTGAGAGCACCGGCGCGGAGTTCGGGAAGAGAGCAACTGATGCTGATTATCAACTGATGCTGATTATCAACTCGAAGCATTACTTTCTTCTCTTTAATTCAACTCCTCCCGCTCTCCTTTCCCTAGGTTCTCCACCCACCACCCCGCTTCTCTACTTTTCATACTTCCTCTCTGTATGGTAAACTCATGTCCGCATCCCTCCTTCCCTTATTTCTCCCTCACGGCTTGCCACTCGTAGTGCCTACGTGCAGTGCCTACGTGCGTCTCCCCAGCTCCTCACAGTGTGTGTCCATGCGGCCCATCACAGCCTCACTGTGCCCCCGGCTCCTCACTACCCGGTCCTTCTCACCCTCTCCTCAGGCGAGAGTAGGGGCTTCGGGCGAGAGTAGGGGGCTGCCATGTAATTATTCTCTTCTTTATTTCATTTGCAGTTTTATATGGCGCGAACTTGACCCGAATCGGGCGTTACATGAGGACACACATTCATTCATGGCACGGGGAGATTTGCCCTGAAGATGTTTGCGTCGTTACCGAGACTAGAACCCAGATCCCCCGGTCGAGCGCCCTTGCCGTTACGCCAAACTCCTCTCCCCCATCTCAGGTAACCGTCTGTGTCACCTAATAGACTCGAAAAAAAAGACATTTCTGAATTTTAATAGTTTCCCTAGGAGGGGTAAATAGCGGGTGGGGGCGATGTTTTAACTTGCTAATATTTCAGTTTTGGCTCTTTCCGCTGACGTTCATCGAGGCACCAAAAATCACCCCCGGGTGTGTAGATAGCGCTACTTGTGCCTCTCCAGCATTAAAGATCGACCTTATACCACTGCTCGGAGGCAGCTCGCGCGCCCGTTTTGTCATGAGCGTCGACAGATCGAGCCTAGAAGATATTAGTGACTTCATTTCCTCTTTAGGATTCGCGATTTAAACTAGTTCTCCTTTCTGTCTGAATATTCTGGAACTGTGTATTTCAGTAGTTCACTTTTCTTTGAGTCTTTTAGGGGGTGGAAGTTTTTTTTTTTTATGAAACTGTGGTTTAGTTTGTCAGGGTTCAGAATTTGATATCAGACTGTGACATAATTCACAGAACTGATGTCATTCATGGTGACGTTGCTCAACGAACATAACGTGTATCCCTTTCCTGCATCACTACCCTAAATTGATATGATACTGTGACATCACACCAGTAACCTGGCATCAGACTGTAACACCACTACAGGAACGTGAGCCTCCTCCTAATGTGACATCACACCAGCAAATGTTTGTCTGTGACATCACAGCAGGCCCAGAGATCAGACTATGACATCACTATAGGGTCCGAGGTCAGAGTACACTACAAGAACAATGTGTGTCACCCTCCCTACCCCCACCGGTAGATATCAACATTCTCAGGAAATCCAGAATGTGCTTTTGTTAGGTGAGATCTTCTTGGGGTTTGTGACCCCTTTTGACATTATTCACAGGATGGCCCCTTAAAAACTAGAGAAAGAGCACATAACAAACGGAGAATGTGGTAAGTCTCAAGCAAAAGAAGTGGAGGAAGCAAATGAGAATAAAAGAGTGGGTCAGCCCCCAAAGCCTCCTAGAAAAAGGACTCACCTGGCATCACACCGAAAATGACGAACAGGCACAGAAAAATCATCTCCAGGCCTTCGCGTGAGGTCTGATCGAGAATGAGGACACTCCTTGGGCCGCGAGGACCATCTGTGGCTAAGCATGGACAGGAAGGGTTGGCTGCTCTGACTGGCAATGAGGCAGGAAATGATGTCATGGAACTTGTCTTTACCTATCCAGTGAAGAGACCATACCTAGCTAATAAAAAAAGTCTAAAAGCTTCGCTGAAGTCATCGTGAGGCACGCCTTCAGCGACAATCTCAACCAATAGCAGCGCATAGTGACCTCAGCCAGACAGTACCTGCGAGAGGGAGTTCTCAACTTTGTACATTAAATGTCCTTTCTTTGTTTTATAACTGTTAGAACTTGACTTTTCTTTCTGGGACACACCCATGATACCAAAGGACTCGAAACAAAGCTTTATCACCCTCTGTTGAGGGAGCACTCCTCAACTGCCATTAGTTTTTGAAATGTAAAGACTATTGCAGATAGTCAAGTCTATGTTACAACCTGTCCTTATAAGGTGAAGCGCCGCTCATCTCTGAATCCTGATTGGCTGGTGAAGTGATGACACTGCCTCAGATGTTTAGGACCCTTTGGGATGGTCTTTTCATTCTTCATCAGAACAGACCTTGAGGACCAGGTGAGTGCTGTTGAGTAATGTCAAACGTCTTCCAGTTGGATCCCCGTGAACTCCCGGCTCGCAGTTACATACACTAAGAAGGTGGATGAGGCCGGCCGGGGTATCGAGCACACGCATCCGTCGTCTGCTCTTAGGCACTACTTGTTTCTAGTTTCTTGTTCTTCTACCGTTGGTCTTCCCTCTTGACTGATCTCCCTTGGTTCCTTTTCTCAGTTGAAGGTTTTCCTTACAAAAATTGTCCAGTTTTAGCCTTGGAAGATGGTGATGGGATTGTGGGGCGCTGCAGTTAGACAGAGATCCCAAAGCTGTGATGTACAGACACAAAGGGTTTAACTGAGGAAATTACAGCCTCTATCATTGTCTATCTGTCTCTATACTCTCTATATATTTCCCCAATTTCCCATCTTTACGATTCTCTTTTGTGCGTTTCATGCTTTACTTGCTTCACTGCTTTATATGTTTCTTGCTTTTTCTCACAGTTTCTTATCTTTTGTGCAGCAAGAGCTTATTTCCTTCATCACTCCCTTGTGACATTCAATAATTATGCCTTTTTCCATGACACTCAATTTACTTTTTCATCTTTCTCCCATGTATCTCTCTTTCCTTTGAATTCCTACCGCGTTTATATAATTTTCTTAATCTTTCTTTTTATTCTGAATGCTTGTTCCCTTCCCATTCTGTCTATTCATTCAACCTTCCTCTTTATTTCTCCCTTTCAACCAGCTTTCCTCCTTTTTTATTTCTTCTTTTCTCATGCTTCTCTACGTTTTTTCGCTCTTTGTTTCTCATTCTAATTCAGTCTAATTATGTTCTGTTCCCTCTCATGCTGTCTGTGCTTTCACCTCGTCCTAGCTTTCATCCACTTTTCAACCTCCCTCTTTTCACTCTCTATTCCCTCCATTTATTGCACCATCTTCTTTTATTGTTTCATTAATGTTGCTCTAATTTCTCAGCACTGTCCGTCTTTCTCTTCCATTCACTCTTTATCTCCAATTATCTTTCACGAATCCTTTCTCATTGTTCTTCTTTTCTATATATTTTTTCTGTCTCATATTTCAACCGTGTTTTGATTTGCTTTTTTTTCGGTGCTGCGTATCTTCTTTAATTTTGTTTACTTTATCATATTTTGAGCTCTTCTTTTAGATTAGTCGTTTCTGTTTTCTTTTTTTTCATTCCAATCCTTCTTTTCTGTTTGTTATTTTCTTTAGTTTGCATTTCCTTTTTTCATGTCTCACTTCTTTTTTGGGTTATGCATCAACTGTTTATTCTTTTGTTTCCTGTTTTTTGGTCATGTGTCTCCTCTCTCGTTTTCAAGGTCCTTTTTTATGGACTCACAGATCTCTAGAGTTGAAGCATTATTGTTGGGCAATGTCTGTCACTCTACTGCTGTCCTTGTTCAACTCTCTTTGAAGCGAGGTAAGCGTGAGCTAACAGGACTTTCATCGCGTTTTTTGATTCCATTCCTTTCATGTCTATCTCTAACTGTGACCTATAATCTGTCTCTTTTCCTGTCCTCATCTGCTCTCCATGTTTTCACAAGTATTAGGCTCCCTCACTCCTTGCACTAGTCAACATACTGTCACACTCTGATGACGCTCTTTGCTTTCACCCTCTTTCTCCCTCTTTGAGACTCCAAACGTCCAAGGATCACTTTCATTTGTCTGCCTCTTTTCTTCACTCTTTCTTCTCCCTTTCTTCCATTTTGAGTCTCTCATACTGCCACTCCTTCCAAGGCTCATTTCCACCTGGATGACTCTTTTCTCTACTCTCTTTCTTTCTCTCTCTTTCTCCAACTTTGAGTCACCCAAACTGTCACTCCTTCCCAGGCTCACTTACGTCTGTCTGACTCTTCCCTTCACTTCCCTTCCCTCTCTTTCTTTCCCTCTTTCTCTTTCTACCACATTAAGTTTCCCATACCGTCACTCCTTCCCAGGTTCACTTCCATCTGTCTGACTCTTCCCTTCCTTCCCTCTCTTTCTTTCCCTCTTTCTCTTTCTACCACATTAAGTATCCCATACCGTCACTCCTTCCCAGGTTCACTTCCATCTGTATGACTCTTTCTCTAACTCTGTTTCATTCTCTCTTTCCGACTCTTGCTTTCTCTTGCTTTGTTTTTGTCTCTTCTCTTTGTGTGTGTCTCTCCTTTTTCATCCTCTTTCACACTCTCTAACTTGTTCTCTCTTTTTCCAACTCTTTCTCTCTGTCCCACTCCTTCCAGCTTTTCTCTTTCTTGAGTGGCTATGGTAAGATTTTGTCTCTATGTCATGCCGTGTTATATGTGATCATCACGTTCTGTTATAGTATGCTCCTGTGAACTGCGCATGTAAAGCACGGTTGCCTGTAGCAGGACCCTGGGCCATCTCCTGGAAGGATCACCCCCAGAAGGATTTTGCCAAGTGATGTACCTGGGGTAGACCCTGGTGTTAGAGCAGTGGGTGATCTTTGAGCTGCAGTGAATGAATGTGGGTCTAGTATGTTGTGGCCATGTATGTGCTGTGTGTGCCTGCGTGTGAATAATGGTTTTTGGCAGGATTTCTAAGTCTCCCATCCGGATATTTCCTGATACATGTTCTCCTTTTTACCATTAGCCAAATGCAAGTATTGAATATATGTGTCCGTTTTGTGCATAGATGCTTTAGCCAGCACCCCTAATTTTTATAAGTATGGACTAATCAGAAAGTAAAAACTTACCTTAATCAAGGCAAGAAAGATCAGATTCTGATCTTGTTAAAATTATGCATCTCCGAATCATCCTCGAGAAATAGGGTTCGGTAGTTATGTTCTCCGATGAAGCCAATGCTCGGTTTTAAGGCCTGATTAAGAAATGTTTTCATAATATGTCTCAATTCAGGGAGAATGGCTCTGATTAATAAATGATTATATCCTAGCTTTAGATAGTCTGGAGGCACTATTAAGGCTATCTTTAGTATATGTATATCATGTCTTCCATTTGACAGTCGTAAGACTGGGGTAAGCTAAGGAAAATGTTGGTAGAGCAGACCTAAGTAAGTGTTCGTATTATCAAAAGAGTAAAGTTAGGAGAGATAGGTTCTGGAACTCTTCCTAGATGTGCCTTGAGACCTCTGAATGACATTGAGAGATCTGAACCACCCTGACCTGGTGTTTAATGGGCCAAATTCAACCATTCTAGAAATTTGTTGACCTGATGGGTCGCAAGTTTGAATCTTGTTGAATCCACCCAGTCCTTCATCCTTCCGAGTAGCAATGAGCTGAGGATCTATAAACAGCAGCCACATGCCCTAAGGCCAGTGGTCTTCAAAGTTTTTAATGCCGGCACCCAGTGAAAAAATGAAAATAATTGGAGCCCCCTCAGAATTTTTTCACAAATATTTTATTAAATTGTCAATATTTAAACATGTCTAAACTTATTTAAACAAGGCAGTTAAGTTTGGTTACCCCTTTCAAAACTTTAATCAAATACATGATTGCCAAACACTATTCTGATCAGGCAGGCCTTACTAACCTGTAAAAGTATCAACATTGTGATTATTAGAAATCAGGGTGGAGGTGTTTTTTTTTGAAGAATATTTGGAGTCGCTTCACTTTTGACACATACTCTCAGCTGGGTTATCCATGACAAAATATGTTCGTGATAGCCCATTACACAGCAGCTTGCTGCCACAATTCTTTTCCACTTAAAACAAAGCACTCCTATCAGCATAAAGCCCCCCCTCCCCCAGTTTGAAGACCCCTGCCCTAAGGGATGGCATTGCACTTTCAAATACATGTTATGTTTATGACGATGATGATCTTCAAGTATAGCTAATGACTTGTTATTATATGTGTCTGTTGTTAAATAGTATTTTTCTAAAACTACTGTGCAGTTACATGCTTTTATTCGGTAACTGCTCTCTAGCTGTCATGGAGTACTCCCTAGTTCTTTATTAGTCAGTAACTATTTTGCAGTGACAGGACATTTACAAGTGTTTTGCATGTACAATTTCTGTTATTGCCTCTTTAACTGTAGGACATATGAAATTATTATATGAGTATATCATATTTAGCTGTCATAACACTGTAGCCATATAGTCTGTGCACGGTTTACTTTTGCGAAATGATAATAATCATGTTATAGATTTTGTATGTTACGATTTTACAACATTTGTAGTAAATGATATGTTGATATTTCCTACTTGGCGCTCATTCATTTGTGGATATAAAAATGTGTCTATAACTACACTATAGTTATTAATTAGTTTGTGACTGAAGAGGTTTTAACTTTAATTACTTTTTGATTCTAGGAGATTTGTAATTGCTTTAAGAGTCTTAGCTGTTTGTTATTGTGCTGAAGTTGGAGTCTATTTGTGTGTAAGCATGTACCAAATAAAGGGGCTTGAAATACATGATAGCTATAACGTATTCATCTGTAACTACTCTATAATAGACTAGATTTTTGTTTTTTGAATTTTTTATTATGATTATTATTTGTTATTGTATTGTAGTTATGCAACATTTTATTGTCATCGCTTTATGGTGTAGAGTATATGGGTGTACTTCTAGATCTTTGAGGTAATGTAGTATTTTCTGGCACTAACTTCCAATAATGGAATATTTTACTGTAATATTTAGTTTTATATGATCTTGCGTGTCAATTGTTTCTCTTGAATTTTAAAATACTTATTTTGATTTCTCACCAGCTACATGTATTTTATTTGTCATTGGGAATTTGCCTCGATTTTACTGACAAGGTCAGTCTAAAAGTGAAATCATGGAAAGTTAGAGTATTATCGATTTTGGGTGAGCCTCTTTCTGATTTTATTTGAGATAGTGTCACTCTGTGGCTATTTAACATTTACTAGCTATCACCATGTATTATCTGGTATTTACTTCTTATGCTACTGCATTTTCAATATATTTATCTGGTATCACTCTGTAGTTACTGAAAATGTGCCTGTACTTGCACAATTTGAGCATTGCCCTGCCAGTGCTTTGTCATTTTCAGCATAATCTTACTATTGATCTGTTATTATCAGAAATTTTAATATTTCTAGTATGTACTCAGTCTTTTTCTTTGTTATAACTCTGCATTTATTGAATACACCCTTTTGTCATGTTTTTAGTATGTGCCTGGTACCCTGTTTTATGTATTATATCTTTTTATTTATTGAATACTTGAAATTGATGTTTAATTATATAGTTTTAGACTATAATACATCTACAGCTATAGTGTATTTTAATTCGTTTTTTAAAAATAATTTGCAATAAATAATAATTATAATACATGGGATTCTGAAATCCCTATATGTAAGCAAATGTCTAATTTCTTTATAATCGGTGACTTTTGACGCACTCAAATGCAGATGATAAAGAAAATACCCCAGAACTCGACTGTAATAAGTTATTACAGTCGAGTTCTGAAATCTCAATGCCTGCTGCCAGACCCAGCTTGCAAAGTGAAAGGCAGGTCAGGACAGGGAGCACAATTGAAGCAGCTGTTTAACACCTTCGATGCTCATGACGAGCTCAGCTCGTCATGAGGCACGGTTGAGCTGTGCTTATGACGAGCTGAGCTCGTCATGAACAATGGGATTCGATGAGGGTCAGCACAGGAGGGGAATACCATCAGCAGCGATGGTGTTAAAACAACAAAAATAAAGTGTTGCTTTTCTTCCTCCTACTCTATTTTTCTTCTCACAGTTAAAAGCAGAAATAATACATTATTTTATTTGCCCTCCATAGATAATTATAGAAAAGTTAAAATTGTTCTGCATTTTTCTATACATCCTGAGCTACTGCATTTTTTAAAACTGACTTGAATTGAACTGGTTGTAATATCTTTGAGCAAAAAATAATTAGCTGGTTTAATTTTGCACTTAAGGTTCAATTTTTATTCTTCGCGTTTGCAAATATGCCCTCTCTTTCATATGAAAGAGCTAGGCATTACAATTTTAAGTGGTTTGTGGGAAAGGTGATGGAGTGACAAGTATTGTATGGGATAAGGTATCCCTTGTCGTACATGATAAGAGTATTTCAAGTCACCTCAGAGTTCCATAACCTTATATAGGAACTCGGCCTTCGGCCTTGCTCCTCCATATGGTCATGTAACATCCCAGTGGCTTGCAATATCCTTATAATTTACGGAGGGGGTACTTTACCCTTTATATTGATGGATATTTGTAAATATTCTCTGATTACAATATTAACTGTAAATACTTTGATTATTTGGTACTTGATTATAAGAGATTTGTAATTATCAGGTGTTTGTGTGCAACTATGGAGTAGGTGTAAAGAATTTAGAAGTATCTTTTATGTATGGAGTACTTGTAATTACATTTTAATAATGTTGTATTTGTTTGTTAATACCTTGCTAAAAGGAGATTTATAAAAGTGTTAAGATTATAGGGAAAAGTGGCATAGATAGGGCATTTGGCTGTATTTACTCTGCAGTATACCATGTGTGGGTGTACATACAATACTAAGTTTAAATTTTAATTAATTTTAAATTGTAGTCTATTTTTACTATGTTTCAAGATTTTTTTATCGAATATTTTGCTTTTGTCTTTCACACAACAGTTAAAATTACATTTACCTGTCACCAACAGGCAGTTATTGGGGCATTTCCTGGTATCACTTCATATTTTTTTAGCTTTGACTTCTAAAACTTTGTATTTATTGTGCATTTTCCTATTATCAATTCCATCGATTAACTATGGTGTTGATCTTCTACCATGGGGCATGCGTGGCACATGGTACTCTGATGTTATTGGTGCGGTACCTGGACATTTGATTGGATCTTTACAACTCTTGCTTTGGGTCAGTTCCAATGTGGGAAGTATGAAGAACGGTGTCACAAATACTGACTGACAAAAGCTTTTATGAATATGACAAGTTGTACTAGAGGAGGACTCAGACATTTTTGGGCCAATTCATAAAGCCATGTAGGTACTACTCTTCCCGTATTGATCATTTGTCTGCTTTTTTGTGTAGTTGTTAGAGATTTTTCTCATATCATTCTGTATTTCAATACACACCTATTAACACTCTCAAATTATTAAACATTTGCCTGTCATCACTCTCAAGGTCTTTGCCAAATGTCTATATTTCTCCATATTGTCTGAGATTTGTTTGACAGCTCTATGTAGCTAATGGATAATTAAATGGTATCACTGGGTTAAAAAGAATTTGCCCCTTTCTACTATGTAATTAGCAGGCAATTTCCTGTTTCTTATAAAAAATCTGTGGAGGAAGATAATATCTTTGCATTTAACATGCATTTATGTCTCACTTGCCGGTGTTTGCATGAATGTGGCTGGAAGAGGTCTCTTTAGCTACCTTGCCCTGCATGTCCGTGAGCCTCCCTCTTACTTGGGTAGGTGAAACACCGACCTTTATCAAATAGTTGCACTCAAGCAGCAGACTGGGCAGCATTTACCATGGCATCGCCCGAAGGAGCGGCTGACTAAACAACAGAGCACAAATGTTGCTTCTCTTTGATAATACATGTGTGGGGCTATGCATCAACATTGTTAGTGAATGCATATTCCATTAAAGTCAATAGCCAGTCCAGAGAGAGAAAGAGAGAAATAGAGAGAGTGTGTTTGTTTGTGTCAGTCAGTCAAAATATATGTTTATTTGAGCAAAACCAGCTCGTAAAACAGCGTGTGTGTGTGTGTGTGTGTTGTGGTTGCATGTGTGGATGACCAAAAGAGAGTGAGTGGGGGGCATGAGCACGTGACTGTACTCCTTGATAAATCAGCAGTCATCTCTCTGTGGCTCTGCCTTATTCTATCATTGAATACAACTTGTGTATTAACATATCCCAAAAGAGGGGTGTGGGCCGCCATTCTTAGGGGCCGAGACATATTAAGGCACAAGTAAAATGTGCAATTGCCCAGGGTGCCTACCTTCCAAGGGGCACCTGAGAAAGTGATCTCTCTAGCTCATGTCTGTGTATTTGTGAATTGTAACCTTTGTCTTATAATTCAGTATTGTTAATCACCGTAGGGCATGAATTAGCAAAAAATGGGTAATACATTTCAAAGTTGTTCCGCCACCAAAATATTTTTCCCCGGAGCCCCCAAAATCCTAAGGATGACACTTCTTGGGTGAACCCTTTCATACAGGGCAACAAGTGTGTGTGTGTGTGTGTGCGAGGGTGTGTGTGTGTGTGTGTGCGTACGGTGTCCGTGTGTCTGTTTGTGGCTGTGTTGAGTGTGTGAGCTGTGTGTGGTTGTGTATATATATATATATATATATATATATATGTGTGTGTGTGTGTGTCCATGCAGTGTGTGTAAGTTGTGTGTGAATGTCACTGTCTTTGTGTCTGTGTCAGTGTGTTGTATGAAATTAAATGACATTTTTATTTAGAATGTGCCCTAATACCAGAGGGTGTCTAGGCGCAAAGAAATCCAGTTTCAAACTATAGAGAACCAGCTAAACGATACGGAGCAACAGCCCCAATTGTCATTCCAATTTAGTGTTTTTTAAATAACCAAGTTTTTAACAGTTTAGGAGAGGAGTTCTGTTTTTTTTCTTTAATTCCAGCGGAAGGCTTTGTTCTGTATGCTTCCTTAATTGCAAAGCACATGAACTACATCAAAACGAGGGAGCCTCCAAATAGATGAAAAGCCCTAACGTTTTTTGCTTGTGTGCTGGAGTTAAAACATCTGAATAGGCCTTTAAGGTTGGATAACTTAGGCAGTCTGTTAGTGGATGTTTCTTTTTTTCCTCCACAAAATGTTGGTGTAAAGTGAAACCCAATCAAGACAACGGAATTTAACTCCCTGTGGTGTAGCTATAAAAATGATTGGGAAAGACATATCCCCAGGTGATATAATACTGAAATATCCTTGTACCAATATAGTCTAACAAAAGGATTATCATATTGGATTTCATAATACAAAACCTACACCTAATGTGATAATATCTTTGTAAACAATATTTAGGCACAGTATTTGCGTTAGTTTTCTGTAGGCAATATTCTGACATACAACCACCCCAGGCACACTGTGCACATAACATGTTGGTTATTTCTTTGAAAACCCAAACACCAGCTTAAGGTAAGTGGATAAAGAAACGTGGTATGGCTTTTCTATATTTCAGAAGAGATGAAAGCCACAAGGCACCATCTTCTCTGACCATGCGTGCCGTTCTCAAGCCTTCTCTGCTTTCTTCTCACTAGCCCGCTGCTGACGTCCTCCTGTTTGTGGCTTTGTGAGAGCGTGGACAGCAGACTCTAGAGCCGAAGGCCTTACCCAGGCTCTCTGACCACAAGAACCCATCCGCCAAGCTGTGCTCTCACGCGGACGAGACAAGGTGACCACATCTCTGAGACCAAAGCGAGGATGCAGTGTTGGACCACAGCTGGACACGCCATGAACCTAGCCTTACTTCTGCTTCTGTTCAGCAGCCCTGGTAAGAGCTAAGCATCTCAGCAGCCAGTACCCTGGGCCTCCCACACAAACACCACAGAGTTGCACAGCCATTTGTAATGTCCGCCAACACATATTTTCTTTCCATTATGATTGGGATTGAGTTTTGCTCAGTCTGCCATTGAGAGATGTAGAGAAAAGATTTCACAGGAGGTTTAGAGCATGTGGTGCATAATAAGATGTTAAAATCAGATAAAGATCAGCACGGACCTAAGCTGCCCATATTATTACCCATTGTAGCTTTATAGATCCTAAGTAGTGCATGAGCAAATTTTTATGTCAAGTTCATTTCAAACTGAAGGCCTAAAGTGCACCCAAGAGAATGTAAGGTGCATGGTGAGCCCTCGAAAAATTAGACCATTATACACTACAGTCATCTATAGCAGTTTAGACATCTCATATTGTCAGCTGTACCAGGCCTTATTAAATTCTGTTTCAGAATTTGCTCCATACTCATGCAGCAAGAGAATGTCACTCCTGACAAATTTTCTTTTTTGTTTGTTACCAAATTAAAGTTCAAAACCCTTCCTACTTCCATCTTATTACGGGGCATGCAGTAGTAATAACGTTTATTGTATTAATCAATGACTACAATAAAAATATAAATAATCACATTTAGCACATATATCTTACACAATATTCTGCAATTAAAAGTTACAAATCTAGCTTACAAAAATTAAATTCAATAAATACATCTTCAAGTATAAAATGCTGTTTGTATTCCGACTTCAACGATTCTTTACTTATAATTAATCCATATATTTTCCCAATTACAGCCATTGGAAGCACTGGCCACATTGTTCGACCTTCGACCAATGCATTTACGACTATCTTTAGCTCAGTCTATTGCCTTTTACTAATATGATAAAGTGCTGGTGTGCCCAAGTGTGCAAAATGCATACAGTGCATTGAATTTGTGCTACCGACAATTGTTCCAAAAGGGAACTCCTTCTGTCTATTAAATAACGTTATATCCCTTTAAGTGTGCAGGTAAAGGTTAGTAATCACGCAGCTAATTCTTAATAGGCCCGATCTCAAAATGTTACCCACATTATTATTACACTGCCTTCTCTGAGCTTAAAACAAGATGTAACAACATCCGCAGTTGTTCTTATTTTAGTATTTTTTTAACAAGGAGCATAAATATATCTTCCTTAAGGACAACAGTTTGGGGCAAATACATATGATATGTATAAGGGATTCAACTGCAGAGCCACAGAGACAGCAGACTGTATTTCTCTTAAGAACTGGGTCCCATTTCCCTTCAAACTCCCAGATCGAAATATATAACAGTCTGAATCTTAAAAATGTCAATCTTACATGGCCTTGCAAATTTAGTCCGGGACAATTTTGGATCTGTGCAGTGTAAGTGTCAATCACTAAGTCCAAATGCTTATATTTTGCTGTGTGTATCAGCTATATGGCCCACTGCTTAATAGTAAACGTTTCGCGGATAAAGTTTTTGGGGCCCTAATCGTTCATTTGCCCAGTGGAGGCTGGTGACATTTGAAAGAGGTGGGTGTAAAAGTCAGAGGCAGTGCAATGTGGCAAGGGAGCAAGCTCTAACCTATGAAGGAGACTCCCCCCCCCCCCGAAATTTTTTAAAAAAGAGTGGGCATATGGTGCATTTTCAAGCACATTTCAGAAAGCAAGAATGTTAATAAACCATCCTATATATTCGCACCGTCCTACAGTTACTTCTACTTACTCATACTTCCACAAACTTGCACCTACTCAGTTCTATTTACACCAAATCATACTTTTAATTAGTCCTACACTTCTTGCTCCTTTTCTTGCTTATTCCTCTTCATACTAATATGCTGACGCTTTACCGCAAATACATAATGTAATAGCAGTGAAGGCTCGCAAATTATACCAAATGTAAACTGTGACTGTCCAACTAGATAGGTACGGACTGGATGTAACCCGACTGAGGCAGAAGCCAACTTTTATGCTTGAGGCAGGCACTACGTATCATATTAATAGAAAGCAAGTTTTGTGAACATAATAAACTGTTTTAAAACTAAGACGCACGCCACTCTTGCTTCCATAATGGAATGTAAATTAATTACATCCCGTTTTGGAAGCAAGAGTGATTGTGCTTCTTTTAAAACAGTTTCTTATGTTCAGCAAATTTGTTTTTTTAGTAATATGATGCGCAGTGGCAGTGCCAAATTTGGTGAACAACATTAACTGTTTTAAAAGAAGCACAATCCCGTTTTGGTAGCAAGAGTGATTGTGCTTCTTTTAAAACAGTTTATCAATTGAGGCCAGGCCCAGGGGGGGTCGAGTGCTTCTGCAAAGGGCCTGGTGCATCCTGAGGAAGCAAGAGGGGTATTATAAACAATGAGTCGTTTTTTATGTGATTCTTCTGCCTCTGTTTTTGGGTCACATTCAATTTGGCATTCACGGTATTTGTTACTAGAAATCCGAGCTGTAATGTAGGGCATGCTAAAATATGATCTAGTGAGGAGGAGAATGGGAAATTCTGGATTCGGACCGAGGACAGAGCGTTAACTGAGCCCACACGCCACTGCATAAGGATTCCAGTACGTTTCACAGATATTATTTTTAACATTTGGCAACAAAAAATCTAAACTAGTTTCAACGCCGTCAAAAACGGCACAAAGCCTAGCCTTGAAGTGCGCTCTGCTGTTGAACTAACCTGCCATTTTTTGTACCTTCGTGTGTTTCAATCTAAAGCAGTTTGCATTGATATTTGAATTCCCTTCACGTCTCTCTAGGTGTTCGCTTTCTGCACTGGCTTCATTTTGCAAAAAGTCACTTTACTTTAACTTTAGGACGTGAATTTAAGTAGCTAGTGAAACCCATCCATCTTACACAAGAGTCCCATCAGACCCAGGGCCACTCTCAGGATACTCATTGGGAGGGAGGGGTGAGGGGGGCAAGCAGACCACAGACAAACTTCTGTGTGTGAAAAAGGCCGCTTTATTGAAACAGGTGCACATTAACAAATTAAAACCTCGGCAAACGCCTTCCAAAACTAATCCTCACTAAATAATACCTTCCTTAATTCCCACACCCCACTCCCACCCCTAAACGTCATTGACCCCGCCCCCACCCGAACATTACATCATTACAAATCAAACAATGCAAAAACCCAGCATAAACATTTAAACTTATCAAACCCTCCAAACCATGAAACAAACTCAACCGTTTGCCCTCAAACCCCTTTTTGTCCCCCAACCTCTGTAACCATCCCAACAAGTCATCATGCCCAATTACCCCTGACGAATGTGCCAACCAAGTAAAAACCAACCACAAACTTGCCAAGCCTGACAAAACACAACTAAACCCCGCCACCCAGAAAGCGGGGGGGGGGAGAACTACACCCCCCCCCCTCTTTCTGCCCCCCAAACAGACAGTGAAAAGACACTTAAGAACAAAAGGGGGAATTAACCAGCAAACTCCAGAATCTTCAAACAACGAGACAGAACTTCTCGCAACTACAAAAGATATAAATCCATACCCAACCTGGAAAGGTGAACACCATCATCTCGAAAGAACTCAACTGCATCATACCGAATGTCACTATGCGTCACACGACCAAAACCCAAATCTCTGCAAAACCTGGAAACCTCTAGGTTAATCTTTTTCCGCACCTTATCAATTGCTTTGGGCTTGTGAGCCCCCCTCCAAGATCTCCTTGGGACTAACTCCGTCCAAAAAACATGGCACCCCGCCCACTGCTGCCGCAATAGAGAAAGATCCTTCTTCATTGCTCGTAAGAGAACCACTCACTTCATCCTGCACAGATCATTTTCCCCCAAGTGGATAACCAAAACATCAGGACAAAGGCCCCCGCCCAACCAGGAGTTAAGAGCAGGAATCAAATCCTTCCAACACATACCCCCTCTACCCCTCCATATCACATTGAAAAACGCTCATTAAAACCAAGCATTGATCCAAAATAGCTATGTCGTGCTTGCATCTGTGCCCACTTCACAAATGAATGACCCACAATCCAAATGGTCATAGCCGTTGACCGAGGGCCAGCCACCGAACCTGAAATGAGAAAAGCAGCATCAGATTTTAAGACAACGATGATGACGCAAGCGCCTAGACCGCGTCATTTCTTACATAGCGCTGAAAACACCTGGATGACCAATGCCCTAAGCACATGATGTCTTGCCCAGACCAACACCGATTATGTGCCTCAGTCGCTGCCCCAATTCGAAAAGAATGAGTACCATACTTTTTCTCATCCAAACCAATGCTCCTCAACGCTTTGCATAATACCATGCGCAATTGATATTCAGTGACCCTGGCGCCATCTGCATGCTGAAAAACACCTGCTTCTAGAACCCCCCCAGAAGCAGTACACCATCTCCAGGCCCACTGTAAGGGGCATGTTTGCCTCTTTGATCAGTTTTCGAACGATGCAGCCATAAATGAACACATTTTTCAGACAAATGAACATCCTCCCACCCAATACCCTTATTAAACTTAGAACCCAACAACTCCGAAACCCTAAATGCACCAAAAACATCCACACCATGAGCGTGGAGAACAAGCAGACTTTAAAATCATCTGTACAAATAAGAGGAAGAGCCTCCACCACCCGTGCCAAATTCTGCCAAGACAAGGGATTCCGAACTGACTGCTGCCCTCCGTGCTCTCGAGCCCACCCTTCCAACAATCTCCTCCCCACTTCACCAGCCAAAGGAGAGTATCCCCAAAGGAGCTTACCCATAAAGGAGATGCCCGCTAACTTCCCAGCAATGGTAACCCTAGATAAACCTCTATCCATCAGATACAGAATGAATTGAACTACATCTTCCAAACGTCTCCAACCAGGATCACATCTGCGAGCCCCCGACGCCAAGAAATCCCTCCAGGCCAGGTCATATGCGGCTCGAGTAGATGAAGACAACAAACCTACCACCAACTGTAAGACCCTGTGTTGCCGACCTGCCAAAGATGCTCCTGCATGCGTGTCGGTGTCCTGTCCGCCACCGAGGCAAGCCCATGGAATCTCTCCCACTGCGAACGAGACAAAGCATCCGCAATGTCATTGTCCACACCAGGAATGTGTAGAGCCCTAAAGCTGATGTTATACCTAAGGCACCCCAACACAAAGACTTGCAGCAGTTTCAGAATCTGAGTATCCCTGGCAGACTGTCTGTTGATAATGACGACCACAGCCCGATTGTCAATGCGAAACAGAACCTTTCTGTGAGCCAACTCCTGCCCCCACAGCATCAAAGCCACCACCACCGGAAACAATTCCAAGAAAGCAATACTTCTGCCTCCCTCTTTCCACCTGTCCGGCCACTTCTCTGCGCACCAACTGCCTTGCCAGTACAGGCCAAAACCATCACTGCCTGCCGCATCGGAGAAAATCTGGACCTCCCACAACCAGTCTTCCTCCCGAGCCAAAGGAACTCCATTGAATGAATGCAAAAAGGTGGACCCCATCCGTAAATCCTCTTTTACCCCAGCAGTCAATCTCACATGCTGATGAGGCAAATGATGTCCCGACAGAGCCCTGCCGAGCCGCCTGCAAAAAGTTCTCCCTGCTCTTACAACCCTGCAGGCAAAATTCAAATGACCCAACAGGACCTGCTCCTCTTTCACTGTAACCTTTGTTTTTGCCAACATTGACTGTAACAGATCCAGCATTTTCACTTTCTTATCCAGTGGCAAGCGAGCCTGCATCGCCCTTGAATCAAGCTCAATGCCTAACAAAAGACATGGTCGCGCAAGGACCCATGGTCTTTTCTGGCGCCAATGGCACTCCCAAATATTCCATAAGTTCCTGAAATTTATCCAATGCAGCCTGACACGCCGAGGATCCATGGGGCCCCACAAAAAATAAATCATCTAGATAGTGTGTGACTAGCTCATGACCAGATTGGCGAGTGAAAAACCACAGCAAAAAGTGCTGAAGGTTTCAAAAAGAGAACAGGACATTGAACAACCCATTGGCAGTGCCTTGTCCACGTACCATTTCCATTGAAATGGCTGCCCAGAAGACTCCAATCTTCAGGATGGACTGGAAGCAGTCTAAATGCAGATTTTATATCGCATTTCGCCATTTCCGCTAAAGGACCTGCTGTCACCACTAAAGACATGGCCACATCAACCGAAGAATAGGACACTGAAGCTGACTCTTCATCAATGAAATCATTAACTGATGCCCCTTCTGGCCATGATAAGTGTTGGATTAATCGATACTGCCCAGGCTCTTTTTTAGGAACAACACCTATGGGTGAAATGATCAAGTCCACCTAAGGCCAATCATCAAAAGGACCTGCCATACTACCTTCTTGCACTTCCTTATCTAGTTTGACCTGCACCACTGGTTTAAGTTTATCAGCTGATTTCAAATTCTTGGACCATCGCCGCACACAAAGCCCTGAATATCCTAATCTGAAACCTTCTAGGAAACCTGTCAGCAAAATTTGTTGAGCTCTCACATCCTCATACCCCTTCAGACTGTCTGCCAAATGATACAACTTAACCGGAGTACGAGCCTTTGGGCCCAACCCCTGAAGCATTCTTTCCCCCTCTGTTTGCCTGGGATTTCGGAGAGGGACCGTATGCGCTAGCACTCTGCTGGGACCACTGTTGCCCACCTGCTGGTCGAGGCCCCCAACACTTGACCGATGGGTGTCTCCTACCACACTGAGAACATTCATGTCGAAATCTGCAGAATTCCCTTGAGCACCGACCTTTGTTAAAGTCCCAACATGCCCCTCCTCCTGGCTTTCCCTGAAAGAGCCGATAAAATTAATGGTAAGCCACTAGCAGTAAAAATAGTCTTACCACCGACTGAAACACCCATCGTGTGTTGCCAAAGATCCGTGTCCAACTCGCCCCACTTGGCATCCGGGTCCCAGGCCATACGAGCCCTAAACTCTTCGTCATATTGAGCCCATGCAATGCCACTACCAGTGATCTGCGCCTTTCTGATAACATCCATGTATTTAAATAAAGCAACGCAGCGCTCCGGAAACTTTTCGTAATATACGCTAGCGTATATTAAAAATGCTGACGTCCAATTTTCAATAGTCAGCGATACCTTAGGGCGCTTAGCCAGCTCATACTCTTCCTCCTTTGAGCCTTCTTTAGAGCGCACTTCCCTATGGAGCAACTTCACAAGCTCCACATACTCACCTTTCCAAAATTCTCTCTTTAGTAGAAACCATCAAATGGGCCCCCAAAGGATTAGTCACACCCATATATGGTAATTTTTAATTTTCAACTCCTTACTGTGTAAAGGATCTTTCCCCCCCGATCGACACAGTGTTCGTGCCACACTCAACCTTGGCAGCCGCACCTTCCGAAACACCTGTGCCTACCCCTTGATCCTTGACGTAGCGACCCTTATACAGTTTACCTCCCGTCTGTCCCTCCAAAGACTCACCCCCAGTCCCCACGGACACCATTTTTGGTTTGGCCCGTGGTTCATCAAGCTCACCTGGGTTTAATAAGGGGGCTTGCCCTATCCCCGACCGCCATGCCATTTGCTCCACGTTGTCCACCATCTGAGGAACCCTTCCAGCGGGGCCACGCTCTCGAGCTGGTCCGGACACCACCACTTTCTAAGCTTGCACCTCCACCGGTGCCTGTAAAACACTACGAGAAGCATGAAAATGCCCCCCCCAGACACAGTATCACGCAATTTCCCTTCCTCTGGGCTATCTTCATCATAGTCCAAAATCAAAGGCTCCTCCAACTGGGGAGGGCTTGACACCAACAACCTCTTATGAGCTGTCACAGGCTCTTCCACAAAAGAATGGGCCTTACCAACCTGTTTTTGAACACTTAAAGGGGGAGCCGACTGTACCCGCCGGTACTCCCCCAACCTTTGAGTATTCCTGTGAAGATTGTCGGCAGTCCAATCCGTCCTCCTTGTGTGAAGATATGTAGGGGCCAGCGAGGTCGCGCCGGACCTGCATCTGCTGACCGCGTCGGGCTCCCCAGACGGTATGGAATGTGCCGCGCTAGGCTCCACCCTCCCTTCTCCTCGGTGACCACGGGCCACACTCCGCCCTACCGAGTCCGCTGTCCCACGCCGATCCCTAACCTGTAAAGAAAAAGGCTGGACTGATGTGCCGGGCCCCTGACTACCAACCTCACCAACACCAATCGAATCCCTGGACCAAACTCCCTGCATAGTCTCCTTCCCTTGAATCACCACATTACCTGATGAAAAACCCTGTGTGGAGGAGGGGAAGGCTCCACCACCTCCTCCCCACTAGTCCTATCTAGCATGGCCTGTAACACAGCTGAAGCAGGACCCAAGGCTTGGCCTCCGGACACCACCTGTTCCTGAACCCCTACCTCACGAGCCTCCAACACCTGATCCCCCAACATAGGATTGCGCAACTCAACCACCCCCCCATCTCCTCCTGACATTCAAAACCTGCACCACTCCTGCCTTTGCCAGCG